>NC_083683.1:35952500-36577500 GCF_033118175.1 Dama dama | reverse complement strand
ACATTCTAGTCAGCGGAAGTGGTGAGGCATGACCAGTCATCATGGCTTGTTATAGATTTATTACCTGGGGAGGGAAGGCAGAGGCATACCAAGGGAGGCCTTTAGCTGGAGAGTTGTTCATTTCCCTACTGGCCCAAGAAGTCACTGAGGACTTCAAGAAAGTGATGAAATCCAATTTCTATTTGGCAAGTCTCAGCCGCCAACATTTGGGAGACTGGATAACAGTTGAGGATTGTTGGTGGCAGAGATGAAAAGTATGACAAGGATTGATGTGGACCTGACTGAGGGCAATAGCCAAGACCAAAGGACTGACGTCCAGGCGGCTGCAGAGTAGAATCATCATTAAGTGTCTGATTGGATGTAGATATTCAATGAAAGCGTCCAGGATGATTCCCGGCTTTGCACCTTAGTGACTGTATCTTTGATGATATCTTAGGGAAAAGAAGAGTTCAGATTGGAACATGCTAATTTTGCATTACACTCCACTCTACTTCTCTTACAAACCTTTATGATCCTATACTTCTGTTATATGTTCTACTTGGAATTCTACCTACTCCATCCCTGTTTTATATAGGCACACCTCAGAGATACTGAAGGTTCAGTTCCAGACCATTGCAATAAAGCAAACATCACAATAAAACAAGTCACAGGAATTTTTTGGTTTCCCAGTGCCTATAAAACTTACTTTTAAACTACACTGTGTCGTCTCTTAAGTGTGCAATAGCATTATATCTAAAAAACAATGTGCATACTTTAATTAAAAAGTACTTTACTGCTGAAAAATGTTAACAGTCCTCTGAGCCTTCAATGAGTCATAATTCTTTTGCTGATGAAGGGTCTTGCCTCAGGATTGTTGGCTGCTGACTGATCAGAGTGGTGGTTGCTAAAGGTTGGGGTGGCTGTGGCAATGTCTTTAAATACAATAGCAAATGATGTTTACAGCATTGACTGACTCTTCCTTTCACAAACAATTTCTCTGTAGTATGCAATGCAGTTTGATAACACTTTACCACAGTAGAACTTCTTTCCAGTTTGAGTCTATCCTCTCAGACCCTGCTGCTGCTTTATCAACTAAGTTTATGAAATATTCTAAATTCTGTCTTGTCATTTCAACCATCTTCACATCATATTCACCAGGAGCAGCTTCCATCTCAAGAAATCACTAGCTCTGCTCATTCATAAGAAACAACTCCTCATCTGTTTTTTATCATGAGTTTGCAGCAGTCCAGTCACATCTTCAGGCTTCACTTCTAATTCTGCTTCTCTTATTATTTCCACATCTGCAGTTCTTTCTTCTACTGAAGTCTAGATTCCCTCAAAGTCACCCTTGAGGGTTGGAATCAAAACCGTCCAAACTCCTATTAATGTTGATCTTTTGACATTTTCCCGTGAATCACAAATGTTCCTAATGGCTTCTAGAGTAGGATGGCAATAGGTGAATATGACAGGGTAGATGACAAGATATTGAGTCCTTTTAAACAGGTTTACAATTTACTTTGCCCAGATCCATCAAAGGAATCAGTACCTATAGAAGCCATAGCCTTATGAAATGTATCTCTTAAATAATAAGGCTTAAAGTTTAAAACTACTGCTTAATCTATGAGATGCAGAATGAATATTGTGTTCAGTTGAGTTCAGTCACTCAGTCGTGTCCGACTCTTTGCAACTGCAAGGACTGCAGCACGCCAGGCCTCCCTGTCCATCACCAGCTCACAGAGTTTACTCAAACTCATGTCCATTGAGTTGGTGATGCCATCCAACTATTTCATCCTCTGTCGTCCCCTTCTCCTGCCCTCAATCTTTCCTAGCATCAGGGTCTTTGCAAGTGAGTCAGCTCTTCACATCAAGTGGCCAAAATATTGGAATTTCAGCTTCAACATCAAGTCCTTCCAATGAACACCCAGGACTGATCTCCTTTAGGATGGATTGGTTGGATCTCCCTGCCATCCAAGGGACTCTCAAGAGTCTTCTCCAACACCACAGTTCAAAAGCATCAATTCTTCGGCACTCAGCTTTCTTTAGAGTCCAACTCTCACATCCATACATGACCACTGGAAAAAACCATAGCCTTGACTAGATGGACCTTTGTTGGCAAAGTGATGTCTCTGCTTTTTAATATGCTGTCTAGGTTGGTCATAACTTTCCTTCCAAGGAGTAAGCATCTTTGAATTTCATGGCTGCAATCACCATCTGCAGTGATTTTGGAGCCCAAAAAAATTAAGTCTGACAATGTTTCCACTCTTTCTCCATCTGTTTGTCATGAAGTGATGGGACCAGATGCCATGATCTTAGTTTTCTGAATGTTGAGCTTTAAGCCAACTTTTTCACTCTCCTCTTTCACTTTTATCAAGAGGCTTTTTAGTGCTTCTTCACTTTCTGCTATAAGGGTGGTGTCATCTGCATATATGAGGTTATTGATATTTCTCCTGGCAATCTTGATTCCAGCTTGTGCTTCTTCCAGCCCAGCATTTCTCATGATGTACTCTGCATATAAGTTAAATAAGCACAATGACAATATACAACCTTGACGTACTCCTTTCCCTATTTGGAACCAGCCTGTTGTTCCATGTCCAGTTGTAACTGTTGCTTCCTGACTGTTGTACAGATTTCTCAAGAGGAAGGTCAGGTGGCCTGGTATTCCCATCTCTTTCAGAATTTTCCACAGTATATTGTGATCCACACAGTCAAAGGCTTTGGCAGAGTCAATAAAGCAGAAATAGATGTTTTCCTGGAACTCTTTTGCTTTTTCGATGATCCAAGGGTGTTGACCATTTGATCTCTGGTTCCTCTGCCTTTTCTAAAACCTGGAAGTTCACAGTTCACGTATTACTGAAGCCTGGCTTGGAGAATTTTTAGCATTACTTTACTAGCATGTGAGAGAAGTATAATTGTGCAATAGTTGAGCATTCTTTGGCATTGCCTTTCTTTGAGATTGGAATGAAAATTGACCTTTCCCAGTCCTGTGGCCACCGCTGAGTTTTCCACATTTGCTGGCATATTGAGGGCAGCACTTTCACAGCACCATCTTTTAGGATCTGAAATAGCGCAACTGGAATTCCATCACCTCCACCAGCTTTGTTCATAGTGATGCTTCCTAAGGCCCACTTGACTTCATCCCAGGGATGTCTGGCTCTAGGTAGGCGATCACACCATCGTGATTATATGGGTCAAGAAGATTTTTTTTTGTACAGTTAGCAGCCATGAAAGCAATGTTGATCTCATTATGCATCCCCATGAGAGCTCCTGAGTAATAAGGGGCATTGTCAATGAGTAATAATAGTTTGAAAGGAATCTTTTTCTTCTAAGTAGTAGGCCTCAACAGGGGACTTAAAATATACAGTCAACCATGTTATAAACAACTGTGCTGTCATCCAAGCTTTGTTGTGTCATTTCTAGAGCAAAGGTAAAATAGATTTAGTGTAACTCTTAAGGACCCTAGGATTTTTGCACTAGTAAATGAGCATTGGCTTCAACTTAGAGTCACCAGCTGTTTTAGCCCCTAGAGGGTCAGCCTGTACTTTAAAGCTTTGAACCCACACATTTGTTTCTCCTCTCTACCTAAGAAAGTCCTAGATGGTATCTTCTTCCAATAGAATGCTATTTCATCTACATTGAAAATCTGCGGTTTAGTGAGCCACCTTCAATAATGATCTTAGCTAGATTTTCTGGATAACTTGCTGCAGCTTCTGCATCAGCACTTGCTGCTACACCCTATAAAAATGGAAAGTGAAAATGTTAGTCACTCAGGCATGTCCAACTCTTTGTGACCCCACAGACCGTAGCCCACCAAGCTCCTCTGTCCATGGAATTCTCCAGGTGAGAATACTGGAGTGGGTTGCAATTCCCTTCTCCAGGGCATCTTTCCAACTCAAGGATCAAAGCCAGGTCTCTTGCATTGCAGGCAGAGTCTTTACCATCCAAGACCCTAGGGAAGCTCTCTTCACCCTCTCCTTTGATTGTGGAGTTGGCTTCTTTCCTTAAGCCTCCTGAAGCCACCTCTGCTAGCTTCAGACTTTTCCTCTTCAGCTTGTCACCTCTCAGCTTTCACAGAACTGAAGAGAGCTAGGGTGATGCTCTGGATTAGGCTTTGGCTTGAGGGAATGTTGCGGCTGGTTTGCTCCTCTGTCCAGACCACTACAACTTTCTCCATAGCAGCAGTAAGGCTGCTTTGCTTTTTTTATCATTCATGTGTTCACTGGAGTAGCATTTTTAATTTCCTTCAAGAACTTTTTCCTTGCAATCACAACTGGACTAACTCATTGGTGCAAGAGGCAAAGTTTTTCACATACTTTCTTCACTCAGTTTGCTCATTTCTGACTTTCAATTTAAAATGAGAGAAACGCAACTCTTCCTTTCACTTGAATACTTAGAGGCCATTGCTGCTGCTGCTGCTAAGTCGCTTCAGTCATGTCCGACTCTGTGCAACCCCATAGACGGCAGCCCACCAGGCTCCGCTGTCCCTGGGATTCTCCAGGCAAGAACACTGGAGTGGGTTGCCATTTCCTTCTTCAATGCAGGGAAGTGAAAAGTGAAAGTGAAGTCACTCAGTCGTGTCCGACTCCTAGCAACCCCATGGACTGCAGCCTCCCAGGCTCCTCTGTCCATGGGATTTTCCAGGCAAGAGTACTGGAGTGAGGTGCCATTGCCTTCTCCATAGATGCCATTAATTGACCTAATTTTATTATTGTTGTGTCTCAAGGGATGAGGAAGCCTGAGGAGAGGGAGAGAGAGGGGAAATGGCCCAATTAGTGGAGCACTTAGAACGCACACATTTATTAAGCTCACCATTATATATGGGTGCAGTTTGTGGTGCTCCAAAAAAATCAAAGATCCTTGATCACAGATCACCATAATAAATATCATAATAATGAAAAAGTTTGAAATAATACAATAACCAAAATGTGACACAGAGACAAGAAGTGAGCAAACACTGTTGGAAAATGGCACTGCTAGACTTGTTCAAGGCAAAGTTGCCACAAACCAATTTCTAAAAAATGCAGTATCTGCAAAGTGCAATAAAGCAAAGTGTGATAAAATGAGGTCTACACGTACTAATAAAAGCTCAAATCAATGTAAGAAAAAATCATTCACAACCCCAATTATATTCACTACGTAACTTTACATGGTTATAGAGATGCAGTATTATGCCCTGTTTCTTTCACTTAAAATATTTTTAAGCATACTTCTCTGCTATTCCATAGTCTTTATCATTACCACTTTTATGACTGTATAATATTAAATCACCTGGTACTTTTCTTATTTTACTAGTTATTTCCATTATTATTGAATTTTTAGGCAGTTTCTAGCTTTTCCACTATTTTGTTGAATAATGCTATAATGAGAGAGAAGGCAATGGCAACCCACTCCAATACTCTTGCCTGGAAAATCCCATGGACAGAGGAGCCTGGTAGGCTACAGTCCATGGGGTCACTAAGAGTTGGACACGACTGAGCAACTTCACTTTCACTTTTCATTTTCATGCATTGGAGAAGGAAATGGCAACTCACTCCAGTGTTCTTGCCTGGAGAATCCCAGGGATGGGGGAGCCTGGTGGGCTGCCGTCTATGGGGTCGCACAGAGTCAGACACGACTGAAGTGACTTAGCAGCAGCAGCAGCTATAATGAGAATCTCTGTGCATGTGTCTTTTTTTTCATTTTTTTCCTGCATTTTTGTCTTTGTGGATATTAGGAAACAGTGATTTTTCTTTATCCCCAGAGAGCTAGTACTATGACTCAAAAATATAAGAACATTTATGGCTGCGTTTTGTTTTGCACATACTCAGGAATACTTTTTTCATGCCAAATCCCTGTGCCTCCTGGGTTTCTCTCTGCTCCCTGCCAATGCCACTGCATAATCAACGATGGCACTGCCTTCTATAGGCCCAGGGCCTTATTCCAGGTGCCACTGCCCACCTCTGCCACTGTGCCCTGCTATAGACCAGCATCTTCCCACCCCTTAACCTTTCAAGCCAGTGAGACAGCTAAACGCTCCATCTGGCTTTGGTTCTTCAGAATCACCATCTTTGGAAGCTGTCAGTCAGTCAGTCAGTTCAGTTGCTCAGCCGTGTCCGACTCTTTGCGACCCCATGAATCACAGCATGCCAGGCCTCCCTGTCCATCACCAACACCCAGAGTCTACTCAAACTCATGCCCATCAAGTCGGTGATGCCATCCACCCATCTCATCCTCCGTCGTCCCCTTCTCCTCCTGCCCACAATCCCACCCAGCATCAGGGTCTTTTCCAATGAGTCAACTCTTTGCATGAGGTGGCCAAAGTATTGGAGTTTCAGCTTTAGCATCAGTCATTCCAATGAACACTCAGGACTGATCTCCTTTAGGATGGAATGGTTGGATCTCCTTGCAGTCCAAGGGACTCTCAAGAATCTTCTCCAACACCACAGTTCAAAAGCATCAATTTTTCGGTGCTCAGCTTTCCTCACAGTCCAACTCTCACATCCATACAAGACCACTGGAAAAACCATAACCTTGACCAGATGGACCTTTGTTGGCAAAGTAATGTCTCTGCTTTTTAATATGAAAGCTGTAGCCTTTTGAAATCTATTTCTTAAATAATAAGACTTGAAATTCAAAATTACTGCTTGATCTATGAGCTGCAGAAAGAATGTTGTGTTGGCAGCCATGAAACCAACATTAATCTCATTCTGTACCTCCATGAGAGCCCTTGGGTGAGACGGTGCATTGTCAATGAGCAGTAACATTTTGGAAGGAATCTTTCTCTTCTGAGTAGTAGGTCTAAAACTAGTGTACTAATACTGGTCAGTGTTTACCACCTTGGGCGCACACTGGTCTACAGAGTACCCTAGTTGGGTGCATCTTGTCAGTAATCCTAACCTGAGACCATGGCCACGATAATCTACCCAGCTGGGGTCCAGGTGCCTGGACTGCAGTGTTTAAGAGGAGGAATCAGACATAATGAGAACATATGAGAACATAATGAGACACAATGAGAACAGGGAGACCCGCTCAAAATTTTACTCCTTCTTATGCAAAGTGCCCTTCCAGCATTTCCCTCACTGCAGTGGTTAAGAGCATGGACGCCACAGTCAGGTTCAAAGTTGTAGCCCCTTGAGCAAGTTTGTATAGCCTCTGTGTGCTTCAGTTTATTCATATTTGAGACCGGGGTATATATGTATGTGCTTAGGACAGTGCCTGGTACATGGGATATCTTCATAAGTATTTACTATTATTAGTATACCCTCACAACTCTGGGGAAATAAATATAATTGATAAATTCCCTTGAAAAGACATAATCCTCATTCAAAAGTAATAAAAACTAAACATATAATTGAATATTCATTGGAAGGACTGATGCTGAAGCTGAAACTCCAATACTATGGCCACCTGATGGGAAGAGCCAACTCATTGGAAAAGGTACTGGGAAAGATTTAAGGCAGGAAGAGAAGGGGGAGGCAGAAGATGAGATGGTTAGATAGCATCACCAACTCAGTGGACATGAGTTTGAGCAAACTCTGGGAAATAGTGAAAGACAGGGAAGCCTTGCGTGCTGCAGTCCATAGGGTTGCAAAGAGCTGGACATGACTTAGTGACTAAACAACAAACGTGTAAAGCACTTGTATGAGAGGCATTGTCCTCAGGACTCTAAACACATTGTCTATTAAAACTTCTCAGCACCACCCGAGGCAGGTGCTATGATCCCCACTTAAAGGTGAAGCACAAGAGTGTTAAGTGCCTGCCTGAGGTCTTACACTGAGGTCAAGATTCAGGAATTCAAATTTAGCAGTAGAGTTCCAAGGATGCACTCCTATCTGCTAGACATATGGCCTCTCTGAATAAAGCAACAGAAATGTAGTGGTTCATGAAGAAGGAGAGAGTGGCTAACAAATTACCTAATCTTTAGCAAAGTGATTTCTCTCTTGCTGCTCCAAGGGAAAAAGTTGAGTTTCAGGGCACTAAAAACTATTTACAGCCTCCTCCTCCCACTTTACTTGGTGCTTTGAACCGCATCCAAATTGAATTCAACACTTATGGTTTTCTAATGCCATTGTGAGTTAATGGTTCTTTTAATCTGCATCTTATCTCCCAGCTGTAGTCTTTGTGGCTGTCCCTAACTCTTAAAGTGTCAGATCAAGGGATATGAGACTTCAGTAAATCCTTCAGAGTTTAAGATTAATGAGAAGGAAAAAATGCCTGATGTCAGTTAAATGTTAATATTCTGTAGATCCCTTTCAAATTTCAGGATGCAGAAATTTGTTACTAAAGAGAGAAAAAAAGTGCTGTGTCCTGTACTCATTATACAAATCAGAAACTGTAAGGACACATCTGTATAGTTAGAAGATGAGTGCCCAGAGAGGACCTCTGTGAATGAGGGAATTGATCATGCTCTCTCTAGTGTGAGTGTATTGCTGCTAGATCACCACTGGCAAGGACTATGTTGTGTTTGGTTTTCTATACTGATAATGTGAAAAATGAGGAGATGCCATCATGGATAGAGGATAAGACAATGCAATAAGTTTTGGAGGCCATGGCTGCCTTTGAAGAGAGCATCTCAAAAGCTCAGGAATATATGTTAAATAGGGAAGGAAAGACAAGAGATGAGGAAGCTGGAAAGGTGAAAAGAAACCAGATTGTATGTTTATAAAGTGATCCAATGTGCTTAAAAATGTGACTATTTTCCTGTAGAAAATGGGTAGTCAAAGCTATGGCTTTTCTAGTAATCATGTATGGATATGAGAGTTGGACCTTAAAGAAGGCTGAGCACCAAAGAATTGATGCTTTCAGACTGTGGTGCTGGAGAAGACTCTTGAGAGTCCGTTGAACAGGAAGAAGATCAAACCAGTCCATCTAAAGGAAATCAACCCTGATAATTCACTGGAAGGACTGATGCTGAAGTTGAAGCTCCATTGCTTTGGCCACCTGATGCGAAGAGTTGACTCATTGGAAAACACCCTGATGCTGAGAAAGATTGAAGGCAAAAGGAGAAGGGAGTGGCAGAGGATGAGATGGTTGGATGGCATTATCTATTCAGTGGACATGAGTTTAAGCAAACTCCAGGAAATAGTAAAGGATGGAGAAGCCTGGCGTGCTGCAGTCCACGGGGTCACAGAGTCAGACTCAACTGAGCAACTGAAAAACAACAAAATGATTTTATGCTGGAGTGACCAGCATAACAGCAATTTAGATTTATGATTAACAATGATCTTTCTCAACTTCTGTGTAGAGTGGAGAGAAGGGAAGGGAAAGGATGAGACTGGATGCCAGAAAGGGTAGGGTACTATTTGCCAATAGTACCAGAGACCAGGGAAATTATGCTGCAGAGGGACCTGGGACTCAAGCAGCAGCAATGAGCAAGAAAGATCTGGAATGTAGGAAGGACAAGTTTTATGTTACATATGTTCTTAAAGGGATATTCCAGGAGAGTGAATCTCCATTTTAATTCATGATCCCTTTTTCATAAATAGAAAAACCTTACATTTCCCCCCCCCCAACAAATTCTTATGTACCCCTCTAGTGGAATATGCCCCACCCTATCACTTAAAAATCAACTTCTCTTTAGTTTATTCCTACTGACCAGGAAATATTTTGTCAAATTTTATTTATATAGTTTTTATTACAAAACAATAGGATTTTCAAATATAAATTTACATTTTATTGTAAAATAGAAATATTCATCTACAGGATAACCTAGAGAGACTATAAACTCCCACTGTCCTCACTAGAGTCAGTGTGCTTAAAGAGCTCCTGGGTTTCTAGATCTGAGCAGAAAGGTCAATTGTGGTTCCTAAATAATATAGGGAATACAAGAAAAGAGGTTTAGGAAAGTGAATATTGAGTTTAAAGTGAATCAGTGTGATTTGCTAAACTAAAAACCACCAGACAGCAAGGACAATTTCTTAGCCCTGAATAACCTAAAAGAGTAAGTGACTGGCCCCTGTCTTTAAAAAAAATTTTTTAATAAAAAATGTGTGTTAATCTGAACTAGGGTGCCTGCTGGACATCAGGAAGGAGACAGTAGGAAAGGCAGAGTTAGAGCTGTGGTGAGAGATCTATTCAGAGATAGTATTTTGGGGTGATAATGGCAAAAATAAGCATGATTTTTAAACTTTTATTCATGAATTTTTTTTAAAAAACTTATGAAAACTATCAGTTTTTCCCAGTATGTGTACATATATATTATGTGCATACAGTTATCCTCTTAAAGTCTTGTTTTAGAGTTTAAGTTTTTAGAGTTTAAGTTTACTCTTACTCTTAAGAGTTTCCAAAACCCAGATCAAGACTCTCCACACCAGTGACAGTTGGCTCTTGGGTTAGGTCTCTCCACTCAAGGACAGAGTAGGAAGATAATGAGGCTAAGAAGAAAACTTGGGGGAGCATCAGTGTTTAAGAGGCAGACAGAAGATAATCTTCTAAAGGATGAGCATAACAGTCATAAAAGTAGCAAGAAATAGGAATGATGGGTGTCATGAAATCAAGGAACGAGATTCTTTCAAAGAAGAGGAGACAGGCTAACATTAGGTAGAGAGACAAAGTACGATGGTGATAAAAAGACATCATTTGGATCAGTGGACGCTTGTTCCACTGTGTTTATTCTTCTACTTTCTGGGAAGAGAATTCCAAATTTCCTCGGAGAAATCAATCCCTCATTTCACCCATTTTCAACCATATTAATCATGTAAGATTGACCCAGACCTAGTTTCAGAGGACTGCATCTTCCTGCCTCCATGATGAGTCCAGAGACAGGTACATAAAGAAGGTCTGCTGAACCTTAAGATTTTATTGAAAATCCTGGGACATGGAGGCTTTGGATATGAACAAGAAAGCAAATGGCCTTGGGACCTGCTGTTGGACATCTCTAGACAGAAAGCTAAAGAAGCCAGGCCATTGGTCACCTTGATAGATCACTGAATCAAGCCTTTCCTAAAGTTAATCTGCCTCTGAAAGTTTCTATTTCATGAGCCCATTTAAATCAGATCTGCTGATACTTTCAATAGGAAGCATCCAAACTGTTACTACTCTTTGTAGAAACTCAATACAATGATGGTGACAGAAGGAAGACCACTGTTATCTAACAAGTAACTGGGAGATGTAATGCTTTGGCGATCCAAACTACACACTTTATTTCTACAGCAAGTTTATTGTGGCCATTTAAAACAAAATACAAGTGTTTTTGTTTTGTGTGTGTGGTTGTGGTTTCTTTCTAATTTTTATTTTATATTGAAGTATAGTTAGTTTTTAATATTATGTTAGTTTCAGGTGTTCAGCAAAGTGATTCAGTTATACATATACATGTATCTATTCTTTTTCAAATACTTTTCCCATTAAGTTTTTACAAGTTATTGAATAGAGTTCCCTCTGCAATGCAGTAGGTCCTTATTGGTTATCTACTTTAAATATAATACTGTGTATATGTTTTCGTTTTTCTTTTTTTAAATTCTTTTCCATCATATGGGCTTTAGGGAACATGAAAGAACAATGTATTCTCTTTTGACTCTTTGTCTTGGACACAGGTGGTAGCTCAAAATCTTAGAAGATTTAAGTGATTCTGCCCCTGTTTTATTAAAATACTTTGGTCAGCCAACATTGAAACTTACCCTCCACTTTTCCTTCCCCCTTATATTAGGCTATGCAGTGTACTGTTGACTTCAGATTTTCCTGCTCAAAAAGCAAACCTAGATGTTCTGAAAACTCCTTATCCAAAACTCATCACCTCTTGCCTCAACCACTGAAATTCACACTCATGTGCCTCCTTGTTTCGTTCTGGCAAACCACTGTCAGTCTGGTCTCTACACAGCCACCAGAGTAATCTTTTTTTTTTTTCTTTTAATATAAAAGAGAGCATATTCAGAATCACCTACTTGCTTCCTACTGCACTTAGAATTAAATGTTTAATAGGGTTGCTTTGAGAATAAAGTTAGATTATATTTGTAAAGAGCTTAGAATGGTGCCTGGAACATATAAGCACTGGATAAGTGTTAGCTTCATTAATACTTGCTGTTGCCTCTGCCTGAAAAAACCTTCTCCCGCCATGTTCACTTAGTAAAATGTATCTTCTTTAAGATTCAATTCAAATATATCTCCTCCCTTTTTCTAAGCAAAGAGCTTTCTCCTCTATGCTCCCATGGAATCTAGTTCATACCTGTGGGTGATGAAATGTGCTGAGTTTATGTACAACTATTTATTTAGTGATCAGCATCAGTAAACTCTGGATAATTTGTGTATCCAACACAAAATCTGTCATTTTGTGGCTGACATGTTCTACAAATAAGTGAAATTATGTTCATTGCTATTTCTTTGTCCACAGGCTGATATATCCCAAATATTAGCAGGTTATTTGCTCCTCCTACAGAACCCACATTCTACATTTCCTAGCTGGGTCTGTTTGTTACCATGGGTTACTGACTGTTAATACCTACCCTTTGGTACAGTGTCCAACAGCTGACAGATGTCAAGGTGATCTTTACCTGTCAATAGTCTTAATGTCACTTATTATCTATAGTGCCTACTGTGCCAGAGTTTCCAAGATGATGTGGCAGCTCTCTAGAACATGAGTAGTTAGAAGGCCGCATAACTGAAGAAAAAAGTCACCACCAGGATTTGGAGAATTCACTGCTATCTCTAAACTTGGTTTCCTAACTTATAAAACCACTCTCAGAGTTGGTGTACGTTCAAGTGGAGTAAAAGAGGTAACTCCATATGGATGTCAAATGACTATATATTTTACCTCAGCCATACTGAACCTTGACTATCTAACACTGCACTGTCCAATATGGCGGCCATGGACTACATGTACTGTTGAGCACTTGAAATATGGCTGGTCCAAAATGAGATGTGTAAAATTTGGTGTGTAAAATGCACACCAGATCTCAAAGACCTAGTATGAAAAAAGGAATGCAGAATATCTCTTTAATAATATTTATGATGAGAATATGTTGAGAGTCGGCTTCCCTGGTGGCTCAGCCAGAAAAGAACCTGCCTGCAATGCAGGAAAACTAGGTTCCATCCCTGAGTTAGGAAGATCCCCTGGAGGAGGGCATGGCTACCCACTCTAGTATTCTTGCCTGGAGAATTCCATGGACAGAAGAGCCTGGCGGGCTACAGTCCACAGAGTCGAAAAGAGTCGGACATGACTGAGTGACTAAGCACACATGTTGAGAGTATTTTGGATATCATAGGTTAAATAAAATACATTACTAACATCATTTCCCCTGTTTTTTATTTTTTATGTGGTTATTAGGAAATTGTAAATTGTATATTTGGCTCACATTATATTTCTATTTCTACTGATCGAGAAAAGGACTCCCAACTCTCATTCATCTAAAAACATGTTCCTGTGGCTTTGATGCCAGGAACAGTCTGCTAAAGGGCACTTCAGATCGCTTTTCTGACTCTCCTACAAAAAGGAATGGAGGATTTATGCTGTAACATACTTGTGGGTACCAGTTCTGCATTCTCAAGAAACCTGGTGAAGAGGAAGAAGTGATACTATGAAAGTTAACTAAGCTTGCCAGCTCACCCCAGGAATATATCCCATCTCTGAGCCTGTTTGCTCACTAGTCAGAAGTGTTTATGCCCTTTCTTGGCTTCTGGCAACTCCCATAATATCTGTGCCTTGTAGGGGTAAAATTATTTCTAATTCACAAATAGAAAAGTACCTTTGTGTTGCTCTACATGTGCACAATTAATACCCCAAATACTGATATGCTGGTAATGAAAGTAATGTCTCTTTCTTATTTTACTAGAACTTTGTTAAATGTCAGCTGAAGTACACATGTTTTTTTGGTGGCTACTCTCAAAATCGTCCTACTCACAGCACGCCTCCCCCAAGCATGAACTCGTTTCCTAAGCAAAATTAAAATAGAAGACCAGTCACTCTGCATTTTTCTGTTGGACATAGAACTGAAAATAAGCTTCCAAGGAAAGCCATGGAACAATGGTCCCACAGAAAGAGCATCAGTGAAGGGTAGAGCGTCAGACCTTCCTGATGAAAGGCAGGGCTTCATTTGCTATCACTGCAATTCCACTCAAGGGGAATTATAATTTTTTAATTAAAATGTCAGCAGAGAAGCATGGTTCCAGAGAAACTGAAGGCATCTCAGTGACCAAAGAATGCCTGCTCTTAACCATCACTGTCATCGTATAATTGCCTGAGTAGTTGAAAGAAAGAGGAAAAGAGTGCAGTGGGAGAGACATATACGTTCTGGGTGTGTTTGGGGTTTGTTTAGCAGTGTGTATGTGAATATCCTTACACCTAGGCCATTTCCTTAATTCATTCACTCAACAAATATTTATTAACATCCATTACGTACTAGGGGATAGAGCAGCAGTCTCCACCCCCAGGGACCTTACGTCCTAGCAGAAACTCCCTGGAGAGAGCCGTGTACCCGATATGTGCCATCTAAATTTCTCTTAGTACCTTTGCTTCAGTGGCCTGCATCTCCCACCTTTCTATCAACTCCACACCCACACTGGAGTCATATGAATTAACATATCATATATATAGAACCCAGTTTTAGAATTCAGAGGAAAGCAGGGAGGGAGAGGGAGACTCAACTCTGAAATCCCCTTCTAACTGGCAAAGCCTTCAGAGTGCCATAAATAACTCCCACTGAAAGAAACCTTTGTTCTTTCTTTAAGACTGATAAGCAAAGGTAGCCCTTGTTACAGTTGGGTAAACAGCAATCGCCTTGTTCCTTATCTTCCTCCCTCCTCTCACGTTCACTGTGCTGTCTCTGGTATCTGCCTCCCAGGCAGCAAGCGTGACGAAAGCAGAGCTGGGGGATGCACCCTTCACCTGTGGCACGGTCTGTGGGGGGGCTTTCCCACGTGAGACCAAGGTCCACTTCAGACAGGAGTCCTGCTTCTTCCACAAACTAACTCTGTGCCGTGGGACAAGGCACTGAGCCTTCTTAGGCCGAGTTTTCTCTTCTGTTAAAATACAGGTACTAGACTGGAGCCTGGAGTGAGAAACGGCAACCCACTCCAGTATTCTTGCCTGGAAAATCCCATGGATAGAGGAGCCTGGTGGGCTGCAGTCTGTGGGGTCACAAAGAGTCAGACACGACTGAGCACACACGCGTTAGAACTGCGTTCAGTCTCTCTTTGCAACTCCGTGGGCAGCACACCAGGCCTCCCTGTCCTTCACCATCTCCAGAGCTTGCTCAAACTCCTGTCCATCGAGTCAGTGATGCCATCCAAACATCTCATCCTCTGTCATCCCCTTCTCCTCTTGCCTTCAATCTTTCCCAGCATCAGGGTCTTTTCTAACAAGTCAGCTCTTCGAATCAGGTGGCCAAGGTATTGGAGTTTCAGCTTCAGCGTCAGTCCTTCCAATGAATATTCAGGACTGATTTCCTTTAGGATGGACTGGTTGGATCTCCTTGCAGTCCAAGGGACTCTCAAGAGTCTTTTCCAACACCACAGTTCAAAAGCATCAATTCTTCAGCGCTCAGCCTTCTTTAGGGTCCAATTCTCACATCCATGCATGACTACTAGAAAAACCATAGCTTTGACTAGATGGACCTTTGTTGGCAAAATGATGTCTCTGCTTTTTAATATGCTGTCTAGGTTGGTTATAGCTTTTTTTCCAAGGAGCAAGCATCTTTTAATTTCATGGCTGCAATCACCATCTGCAGTGATTTTGGAGCCCAAGAAAATAAGCCTCCTCTCAGTCTTAAGCCTTCAAATAATTAATGTAACACAAAAAAGTAAAGACAGAGAAGTTAGAAAGCGGAGTAAAACGTCAAGAAAGAATTTGTGGACCTTAATGGATATTTATCAATGGCAATGGAAGATCAGTAACCAGAGAGAAAACCAGTGTGTCCTCTAAAAAGTGACTTGAACAAGGTCACCCAGTGAACAGAGAATTTTTCCTGCAGTGTCTTGCCTTAGTTTTCATCAAGGCTCAATCTATTACGTTTGGCAGTTTCTCAGCTGGACTTGTCGTATCTATATAAATTAGGCTACAGCTGTAGCCAGCTGTTTTGTCAGAAGTAACAGAATCTCCAAGCATATTTCCTATCAACCAATATAAAGGCTGAATCTGGTGTTTTCTAAAAACAGCTTTTTGCCCTGAAACCACAGAACTAAGCTAACATTGCCATCCTTAAACAAAAACGGCAAACACACTGAAGACATTTACCCTGGAAATTTTGAGGGGTGTTACTGCTACATGATCCATATTATGATTAGTGACCCAAAGATTGGGTAAAAATATGGCAGGAAAATTTCTACATTTTTCCTTTCCTCCGCCCCCAAATTGGAAAATATTCGCATGGGGAATCCTTAGAAATGAAAAAAACAGTTTAAAAAAACAACCTAATTTTTCCAGTCCTTCACATTTCTAATAATGGTGGGCCTGGCAGGTTCCACTAATGTTTTCCAAACACTACACAGACCACATAACCGATATAAATAGAACTAGGTCTAAACAACTTATGAAAATAGCACTCAGGGCTCCTGCAGAGGCCATCTGTGAGATGATCCTTTCCTAATGAACCTGTGGCTTCAGAGAGTCACAGATTCACTCATTTTGATCCAATCCTTTTGGGGGGATTGGATAACACATTTTTTTCTAGGGGAGAGGACCCAGCAGAATTAGAAGCAGAGGAAGGGATGAGGATTAGAGAATGGCCAAAAGGAAGCCTGGGTCTAGGTTCCAAAAACTAAATCATTATCAGAAGCGAAGACAGTTTTTGTGCTTGAATCCTTCTACCACTGAAAACACTCAATTCTTTGGTCTCTTCTCCCTGTAAATACTTGTAAATACTTGACATTTAAAATGTAGCGTTTATTAAGACATCCAGTATTTACTTAGCCATCCACTCTGTTTATTAGGCACATTTCCTGATGGAATTGGCATAGCATTTTGCTTGCCAGCACTGTTTATCATTTCTGGCCACTCACTGATCAGAGAATAAACCTAAGAGCCAAAGGAACATTGGGGAAAAGAGGGGAGCAGCTGACAGTCTGCGGGTGAAGAGAAAGAGGGAAGAGAAGCCGCTCAGTCGTGTCCGACTCTTCGACCCCGTGGACTGTAGCCCACCAGGCTCCTCCATCCATGAGGTTTTCCAGGCAAGAATACTGGAGTGGGTTGCCATTTCCTTCTCCAGAGGATCTCCCCAACCCAAGGATTGGACCTAGGTCTCCCGCATTGCAGGCAAACTCCTTACCGTCTGAGCCACAAGGGAAGTCTGAAGCCAGGGACGGGCTGCTTAAAATGGAGGTTCTCTCCTACAGATTTGAATGGCCAGATCAATGGAGCCTCTCAAAGCTAAAAGTAAACACTTGAGTCATCTTCACGGCTGAATCACTGTTTTAACCATTTCGTGTTTCTTCATGCATTTGGTTACTCTGTAAACTCTGAGAATTCATTGTAAACAATCTCATATCAAATAACTAACTTTATTAATTTCTCTGAAAATGCTGAGTACTTAAAATATCCTTAAACAAGTGTGTTTAGTTTCAATCTTGTTAAATGTTTCTGAAAATTAAACATTTGCTTCTAAATGTGTCAAGATGGAAACTGTCTGTGGGCCTTTCCATAAGGTTTTGAAACTATACACTCAGAGGCACATGACACTGATTACTGCACCTAATTTATAGTAACATACACTTAAAAACCTAAAATTTTAAAAACTATAGCAAAATATGGAAAATGGATAAAGAATCAATGAGATGTGCACATACACGGAAATAAACCTGAATTCTCACTACCTTGAAAGGTGTTAATAGGAAAGAGAGCCACAGAATTCTGTTATAAACCCACATCCATAAATGTTAATCATTTAAAACCTGAAGAAAAAAAAAAACATGGATTCTCAGGAAAAAGGCACTACACAGAACACTTCAGTATTTTTATGTCTTATTTTTAATTTTTTTTTCAAAATTTAAAAATTATATACCTTTAAAGACTGATTGTATTATAATAAATTCAACATTATTCAAAACTCTTCCCATTAGAAATATTAAGGACCCAGGTGGTGCAAAAATGTCAAAATAGAAAACTCTGTGTAGGACTTTCTCCGAATTCTTGTTCTGTCTTCCCTTTATGGCTCAAAGCCCTCCAACCACTGAAACACTTTCCCCATCAAGGGGAGGTTTGCTCCCCACTACCTCTGCACTAGCCACATTGCCTTAAGAAATGTGGGGAGGGTCTAGGTAAGCCCACCATGCCGTCTCAGGTGATTTTGATGTGTGGTCTCGGTTGAACACAATTATATTAATAGATGAAAAACTTCCTTACGCAAATAAGTTTGAGAAATGCGCAATGCTAGTTCTGTTTGACTTGCATAATACACATTGCTAGCATATGACACATTCTAGGGAATCCTGCTTCAATACACTTCTGTAACTTTGATGGTTTTGTATATCACTTTAGAAAATTTTTAGAAATTTTAGAATTTATATCACTTTAGAAAATTTATATGCATTTTCCCAGCGAACCTTTGACATAGGATTAAGAACACTGAGCTTTAGAAAAATTAAGTGATTGCCCAAGATCTCTGATAGTAAATGGCAGAGTGGTCCAGAAGACAATTCTTTTGACTGCACTTTGTCAGAAGATCCCATTGGTCTCATTGCCCCACAGCAGTGATTCAGGTAGTGTAAGAACCACATAAAAATGCAACAATGAATTCCATTGTTTCTAAGTTTCTTTTGTAGTTCTTTGTGTTTTTCTTTTGAAATATTTCCTTTGAACTGATTTCTCTACCACTGTGAAGAGGAGGGGGAGGGTGACACCCCAGAACAGGTGTTTGTCATAATGGCAGCTTCCCACCACCAGATGACCCTTATCATCTCCCATCTGTCACAGACCTCATTCATAGGGAAGGAGAAATAACACATTCTAGAAAAAATTCCTTCTATGTGATATGTTCTGTTGCCTTACTTCATTCACACTTTAATCTGCATTTTTAATATCTGTATAATCTAGATGATGTCATATAATAATAACTCCAAAACAATTTTAATGGATGCCAAATAGACAGGGGAACAACTATACATGCAATACTTCAGCTCAATGATAAAGCCCTGTGAAATGGGCACCATAATGCACTTCACCTTCTGGCCACCTCTGTGACAGTCATGCAGCCCGGGTATAATTACTAAACCCATTTAAAGCTGGTAGGAGAGTCACTTAAATGGTTTTAAAGGAACCAGTCAATAGCAGCTCTCATTACGAGCTAGCTAATCAAATAACTTCAGTTGTTTTTAAAACATTTATAATAAATATAGTCTTTTCCAGTAGAAAAAAAAACTTCCACATATATATTATCTCACAATAACCATGTGAAAATTAAGTAAGAGACCCAAAGAAACTCAGTGTCTAGAAACAACCGGTATATCAATACTTAATGCAAGTTCACCGAACTGTCTCTACATTCTTTAATCCCTAGAAACAGACAAAATACCTGATTATTTCAATGCAGATTATTTAGAAATTTGGTGGAAAAGAGAACATTTTTTATAAACGTTTTTTATGTTGTGTCTCCTAATATTTTGTGTACTTGTAAAATATTTTTGATACGTGTCTCACTATTAATACATTTAAAAGAGAGCAAGCCCATTTCATTCTATCTCTTATTTGGGTGCTTCAATGACTTCATGTCAAAGAAATCTCCTGTGTTATGATGTTCAGTTTCACCAGATACAGTGTTCTAAATATGGTCATGCAAAAATGTGCTCTTTGAAAGTTTTTGAAAACTTTCAGAAAACTGGATCATATTACAAAGTGCTCTAAAAATGTTTGGTATGAAAAGGAGATTGGTGATCACTGATTTTATAAAGCAGTATGTCCTGTTTTTTCTGAGAGGTTCTGCAAGCAGTGTGGGGATTACCAAGGGTGTTGTCAGAAGCAGATACAATACAGGGCATGGCATCAGGTTAGCAGGAAGAGAAAGTCAGATAAGCCAATGCGCGTTCCTTGTGAAGCCCAGAGAATGGACCTCACGCAAGAGGACAGATGAGGAAAAGAAAGAATTCATCAGTAAGACAAAAGATCTAGCCTCTATTTATTCATCAAGTACTTATTAAGAACATACTGTGTTTTCAGTAGGCTTCCCAGGTGGCGCGAACGGTAAAGAACCTGCCTGCCAGAGTAGAGGGCTGAGAGACTCAGGTTCAATCACTGGGTTAGAAAAGTCCCTTGGAGGAGGGCATGGCAACCCACTCCAGTGTTCTTGCCTGAAGAATCCCATGGACAGAGGAGCCTGGCGGGCTACAGTCTATTATAGAGTCACACAGAATCAGACATGACTGAAGCGACTTACCCTGTATGCACACATGTTTTTAGTAGTGGGCACAGACTACACAGACTACTAGATGTAGAAATAAAGCTGCGAACAAGAGAAAACAGAAGTCCTGACTTCATGGAAATTACTGTCTTATCCAGTGTCTCCTTTTTATGGGCAAAAACAAATCCTCCCAGACACCTAGTGGTGATTTAAATTAATTATATTACAATGGTATATAAAAATATATAAATATATAACTAGATATGAGTACATTGTGCACCTGGATCTTGCGTTTACAAAAATATATCAAAATTACAGCATTGATGGAGGCAGAACTTCAACACCAATAAAATTCAAATTAGCATCACTACATATCCTAAGAGCCACTCTTTTGAAACCAATAGTGACTCAAGTGTACTCCAGTACCTTAAAAAAAGTGTGCTCTTTCCCACACATGTTCTCTGCATGAACACCTATGAATCTTTAGGTGGCATAAATGTGAAACTATTTGATCATCACTTGGCACAAATACTGGGATTTACATGTTGTGATCACCTCTCTTTTACTGTCATTAACCCATGACAACTCAAGGCCCATTATTTGGTGTCAACATAATTGGAAAAAAATACATACACATCTGTATATATATGTGTGTGTATGGCTATAATCATATGAAAATACAAAATTTAACTAATCTTTATGAAAACTGATAGACCCCTCCCCCAAGAATACATCCATTCATCAAAGGAGGGGTAGGATGAGGAACGTAATTAAAAGGATATTGTTCTGATGAGGATGACAGACCCTAAGCTGTTAGGGATGTGATGGGTTTCACTCACAGGGCAGTATTATGCGGACATTCAGAGAGGACACTAGCCGGGCCCTCAGTGGCCGGGCACCTTTAGAAGAAGTAATAGTTAAACTGAGACTCAAAAAAAAGAATTTTATCTTAACTGGGAAGAGAGTCGAGAAGAAGAGAGGGCTAACTTTCAACCTGTTAACACTAGGATATCTGTGCACCACTTCAGATCTGTCACTGATCTGGTGGGACTGGTTGTTAAATAATTTGCATTTTCCCATCCACTGAGTCATACATGAGAATAGGGACTATGATACCAATGGCATCACATTCTTGGGCGCATTCAGTGAGTTACACTACGCTGGTACTTGGCATAGTGCCTGGGGTGGAGTAAGCACCTTTAATTTGGAATTGCAGTCATGTTGCTGACCATAATTAGAATGATCCTTAGTAATTTACCTAGAAGCATATACTGATAAAACTGACAGTATATTTGTTAACTATAAAAACAAAGTTTAGTCTGTGTCCAGGGCCTGTGTTTCCATCTTCTGCATGAATGAGAAGAGGAAACTGGGACTCCACTATTTCATTTTAATACACATCTCAGAACACTCCTATGCAGAATTTGGGAGAGAAGAGTAGGATACGTTTTTGCCTCTCAGAAGACAAGTGACAACCAGTACATAGAACGATATATTTCTTAGTCTATATAAAACAGTTGCCCTCTGTGTTCCCTGTCTGTCTCAAGGGAACTACTGAAGAACTCTGATGGATCAGGACCTCTGTCCTACAGATAATGTGTGTCTTTTAGCTAAAGATCCACAATCCTTCACCCTCAAACAAGTCCCTACATGCTGACTGTCAAGAGACAGAGTTGAGCTTCATATACTCTGATCCCCCAGTTTTCGTAGACTGCACCCCTCTGACCCACAATCATGGCAGCCCTCCCTCATGTGGATTCATAAAGGATGGTTCAAGGACTCTATGCCCAGATTCTAACCCACACTTAAGAATCCTGGTCTTGAGTGAGGACAAGAGTTGTTTCCACATTTCTAATGCCAATAACATTAGACTGTTTCCTATAGACTGTAGGTTGATAGTCAAATCAATCATGAAAATTAACTCTGACTTCTAAGTTCAAGACTAAAAATGAATAAATAAATAAGCATGTAGACATTATCAGTGGTGTCCAACTGTCTGTGATTCCATGGACTATATATAGCCCACCAGGCTCCTCTGTCCATGGAATTTTCCAGGCAAGAATACTAAAGTAGGTTGCCATTTCCTTCTCCAGGGGACCTTCCTGACCCAGAGATTCAACCTGGGTCTCCTGTATTGCAAGCAGATTCTTTACCATCTGAGCTACCAGGGAAGCATGTAGAGTCATAGCTAAATGGGGTTTTAGATATAAGAAGATTTCAGTGACAACAAAGATGGGACTCTGTTTAGAATCTGAATATGTGATCTATAGTCTTTTCATCTCAGAAGCTCATCCTTGTGGAGCACAGCACAGATTCTAATAGTAAATGGATACTCAAAGTCAGTTGTTATACAACTACTTGATTGTACCAATCCTTTCATTCTGCCATTGATTTCTTGGTACAAAATGACCTCCTAAAAGTCAGCAAGCTAGTTAGCTTCTATACTAGGTTTATATTACAGCCTTTTGATTCTCAATCTTTCTGATGCTTATTTTGCTCCCTGCTTTCCCACATGATTTGACTATAGACATTTTAAAATCTTCCAGGATTTGTACCAGTTTGCATCCAGGAATCTTTCTAAGCTCTGCTTCACAAACTTGAATTATATGTCTTCTCTGTTGCCATTCCTTCATGACTGGTTGCATTCTTGTTTTCAGCCTGCTTTCTTTGGTCTGACACATCACACCTCCCTTTATTACCTGTCTTATTCACCCAGTACTTCACCATCAGTCCTCTTGTCTCAATGCTCAAAAGCCAGCAGCTTTCATTGAGATCTGGCCTTTTATTTCTAAGTAGGCACAAAAATAACCTCATACACTTTCTAGCCCATTTCTTCTCGCAGAATTTAACTGCTTCATCATAGGATAAATAGGAAACTCAGGGCCCTAAAATTCAATACCAGCCTGAATGGTTCTGGTCAAATTCTTGGCCCTGTACCTAATGTCTGCATCCCGTGGTGAACTCTGCTCATTTCCACTAGAGTTGATTCCATGTCCATTGTCTCCTGACCTTGACTCGGTTCTGACTTCTGCTACTTCCTTGGCAACCTGTCCTCTCCAGAAGGGACATGGGTATCAGAGGAGCCCAAAAGTAGCTGGCACCTGACCCAGGCTCTTGGCAAATGCATTTTCTACTGGCCCACCACACTGGTGCACAAAAAAGCATCTTGGGAGGAGAATGAGGTGGCATTCACAAATGTAAATGTGAGTTATGTGAGTTTGGCAGGCCTTATGCTTCTGAAACACAGACTTCTGTGATAGAATTAGATAAAGTTTTATTTCAAACTTGCATAACTCAGCATTATGCCATGTAAGTCTTCATGCTTTTAATATCCTGCTAAATTTCATGGTCCAAAAAAATCAACAGATGCTAAAGAAAATCACATTTATGTAAAAGAGCTTCTAATTCAATATGAAAATAATAAAAGAAAGAAGATCTACTCAGGCAACCCAAAAAATCTGGGCAGAAGTGTGAAGTCCAGGGACTTCGCCCAGGGTGTACTAGCCATGACAGTGACCACATCATCCTGCCACAGCCCTCCCTACACAGACACCTCTTCCCCAGCAGCACTCACCGTCTTCACAGCATTCGTCTTCACCCCTTTCCCAGTGATTTAAGTGTGCATGGAGCTCTTCCCATCATGGCCCCAAATTTGATTTTTATCCACTCTAAGCAATTACATTTGAGAAAAAATATTTCAAAAACATAGCTATTCTGCTGCCAGCCACCTTTCAAATCAATGCCATTGGACTCAAAGCAAACTTGTAGAGTATTCACGTCTGTACCGGTTTTGATACATAACAGAGCACTCCAAACTCAGTGTTCAGAACAACCACAGTCATCATTTTCTCCCCAAAGATACTGTGAGTTAATTGCCTCAGCTAAGTGGTTCCTCCGCTCCACATGTTGTCAGCTGGGGTTGCACTCCAGACTGGACTAGGCTGGAATCCAAGATGGCTCACTCACACGCAGCTGGAAGCTCAGCTGGGGTCTGTGCTTGAGCACCTGGGTTCTCCTCCACAAGATCTCTTCATGTTTCTTGGGCCTCTTACAAAGTTCCAAGAGGTATCATTACATGGCATCACTTCCACCACATTCTGTCACCAAAATATATCAAGATGAACTCAATTCAAGGAGGAGGCTCTCTCTTCATGATCCATCACAGTACCAAATTCACCATATCTATAAAATGAGAAATAAATCAAAGGTTTTATTGTTGGGGCACTAATTCCATTGTTTACGAAGTCCCTTCCCTCAGTAGATTCAATCCCACCAGAGACCAGAGGACATGACTCCCTGCTTTTGGATCTTCTTCAAGGCAGGAAAATAGTGAGAACTTCTCAGATGCTCAGGTTGGATTCTAACTTCCAGGTGGCCTAGGGCCCCTTGGGACTATTTAAAGATCAGGGGGCTATGTAGGTTTGAAAATACCTGTGGTTTATAACCCTACTGGGGATTTACCTTGATCTATATAGATGTCAAAATAACCTAAATAATTTTCCAACAGATTCTTCCAAATGAAAGAATAGTGGGTCACTTAGGTATAGTTGTTAAGAGAGAGGATTACACTGATGTCTCTGTCAAAAGGTTAAAGTTAAGCATGATTTCTAAATCCACCACTCATTGATATTGCTCTTATATTTTACTGAAATAATGACTAGAGAGGACAAGATGGTAGATTCAGTTCCCATGAGAAAGGTCAATCTTTGTTTTCACTATACCTCTAAGGCAAACTGGCTATAGCGTAAACCTGCACCTTGATTTACCAATAGATCTTAACCCCTTCCTTGACCCCGAGAACACCTCAAACCATGGGACCTTTCCTTGAATGCCACTTAACTTCTTCCTACTTCTCTTTATCCTAACCTCCCTTCCCCATTATAAGTAAGGAAAGAAATTAATCATTATTGAGCTTTTACTCCATGTCACCCTGTACTACAATTTTTTTCTTTTCTTTTTCATTAAACTAATATTGTGTCATTTTATCATTATCATACAGGATTTTACACACTACCATCATTTAATAAATAGTTCTCATTTGACTTGCTGAGATAAGTTATGAGGCTGGTGACCAACCATGACGTCAGTAATGTTTCACTGGATGAAAAATCTCACACATTTTTAGGGACAGCCTCCCTTGGTTCTCAAGTACAGAAGCTGCATATCCTTGCCAGGCCTAGAAGTATATTATTTTTGGCTAATATTAGCACAGTATATGATATTAATTTACAAAATGTGGTTATAAAACCCTGAAGAAACAGAAGACATTTTCATAATTGTACTTTAACCTACATGAGATATTTCATCATGAAATATCTGAACAAAATGCCTTTCAACCATGATTTGGAGATGTTGCTTATTGCAAGCATTTTACAAGCTAATTTTGGATGAATCTACTACTTTAGCAAATTTGCAGTTCTCAAAAATAGGAATTCCATCCAGAATGGAATGGCAATTTTCCCTCAGGGCATGAATGATCATTCTCATTTTGTTGAAATATTTCAATATGCTGAATTTAATCAAAGTGGTTTTAATTATCCCCTTCCTCTGCCCCCACTTCCAGTTCTGCCTTCACCCCTAAATCCCAGATTGTCTTTAGCTGAGTTTAACATCTACATATTTTTTTTCTTCAATTACTGCCAAATTAATCTACCCTTGAGTTTCTGAGGAGTTGAGAATGATTTTCAAATTAGGATGAATCATCTTTAGAAATCAAAAGACATTTTAATGACAGAACAATTTACCTGGCCTTTGGAAAATGAGATTATATTAAAGAAATCTACTGATCAATAAGACAGAATGGAAGCATTCAAAGGGTATTTATCACCAATATCAGGATGTAAGTCAAGATAACATGTGAAGAGCGAAAAGGATGAAAAAAAAGTCAAATTATAGAAAGACTTGTTAGAGGTTATCACAAAAACAAGAAATTTGAACCTAATCCTATCTTGGGTAAAATGTCAACATTATTTGCTTACTTGAATCAAGATTTTCTTCATAAAGAATTCTGTTGTCTCACTTTTTTGTTTAACAGTATCCTGTCCTCTAAACTAAACCACATATTCTGATTAATATGGACTTTATTTGCTAGGTTTATTATGTATTATTCCTAGATGGTTGCCAAGTGCATGAAGATATTTAATTTACCTCAAATATATGGATATTTTCTACACAAAAAATATTGTACATGTGTGTGTATGTGTATGTGTGTGTGTGTATATCTGAGCTTCTCAGGCGGCACTACTGGTAAAGAACCCACCTGCCACTGAAGCAGATGTAAGAGACACAAGTTCAATCCCTGGGTTGGGAAGATCTCCTGGAGGAGGGCATGGCAACCCACTCCAGTATTCTTGCCTGGAGAATCACATAAACACAGGAGCCTGGCAGGCTACAGTCCATGGAGTTGCAAAGAGTCGGACATGACTGACGCAACTTAGGACATAGTATATTTCCTGGTGAAGAGTTTGTTTGAGGGTTCTGTCTCCTTTAAGGGGCTTCCAGCTTTTAATTCAGTATTCTAAATAATCCAGAAAAAGTTATCCAGCTATCCACTCTTTCTATTCTATGTCTACACAAGGTGCGGAGTGTCATACCCTGTAACAAGCTGGAACCATCAAATAAGTGACTGAATTACTATTAAAAGTTGTCTTGCCTCCCAGAATCTGACTTCTTCTGTCATACACTGACACGGGTACATGTCCTGCCACCTGAGAGGTGGTATTCAAAGTCAGTTAACTTTCCAAGCCCCTTTGCAGAATAGTGTACTTTGAACCGAGCCTATATAAACCACACATGTGAATCTACTAAATTTGCAATCAGTTCAGTTCAGTCACTCAGTCCTGTCTGACTCTTTGCAACGCCATGGACTGCAGTATGCCAGGCCTCCCTCTCCATCACCAACCCCTGGAGTTAACTCAAACTCATGTCCATTGAGTCGGTGATGCCATCCAACCATCTCATCTTCTGTCATCCCCTTCTCCTCCTGCCCTCAATCTTTCCCAGCATCAGGGTCTTTTCCAATGAGTCAGCTCTTCGCATCAAGTGGTCAAAGTATTGGAGTTTCAGCTTCAACATCAATCCTTCCAATGAATATTCAGCACTGATTTCCTTTAGGATGGACTGGTTGCATCTCCTTTCAGTCCAAGGCACTCTCAAGAGTGTTCTTCAACACAAGTTCAAAAGCAACAATTCTTCCATGCTCAGCTTTCTTTATAGTCCAACTCTCACATCCATACATGACTACTGGAAAAACCATAGCCTTGACTAGACAGACTTTGGTTGGCAAAGTAATGTTTCTGCTTTTTAATATGCTGTCTAGGTTGGTCATAACTTTTCTTTCAAGGAGTAAGCGTCTTTTAATTTCATGGCTGCAGTCACCATCTGCAGTAATTTTGGAGCCCAAAAAAATAGTCTGTCACTGTTTCCCCATCTATTTGCCATGAAGTGATGGGATTAGATGCCATGATCTTAGTTCTCTGAATGTTGTTTTAAGCCAACTTTTTCATTCTCCACTTTCACTTTCATCAAGAAGCTCTTTAGTTCTTCACTTTCTTCCATAATGGTGGTGTCATCTGCATATCTGAGGTTATTGATATTTCTCCCAGCAATCTTGATTCCAGCTTGTGCTTCATCCAGCCCACTGTTTCTCATTATGTACTTTGCATATAAGTTAAATAAGCAGGGTGACAATATACAGCCTTGACGTACTCCTTTTCCTATTTGGAACCAGTCCGCTATTCCATGTCCAGTTCTAACTGTTGCTTCCTGACAAGCATACAGATTTCTCAAAAGGAAGGTCAGGTGGTGTGATATTCCCATCTCTTTTTGTTTGTGGTGATCCACACAGTGAAAGGCTTTGGCATGGTCAATAAAGCAGAAGTAGATGTTTTTCTGGAACTCTCTCATTTTTTTGATGATCCAATGGATGTTGGCCATTTGATCTCTGGTTCCACTGCCTTTTCTAAATCCAGCTTGAACATCTGAAAGTTCACAGTTCACATATTGTTGAAGCCTGGCTTGGAGAATTTTGAGCATTACTTTACCAGCATGAGAGATGAGTGCAATTGTGTGGTAGTTTGAGCATTCTTTGGCATTGCCTTTTTTTGGGATTGGAATGAAAACTGACCTTTTCCAGTCCTGTGGCCACTGCTGAGTTTTCCAAATGTGCTGGCATATTGAGTGCAGCACTTTCACAGCATCATCTTTGAGGATTGGAAAGAGCTCAACTGGAATTCCATCACCTCCACTAGCTTTGTTTATAGTGATGCTTCCTAAGGTCCACTTGACTTCACATTCCAGGATGTCTGGCTCTAGGTGAGTGATCACCCCATAGTGATTATCTGGATCATGAAGATCCTTTTCTGTATAGTTCTTCTGTGTATTATTGCCACCTCTTCTTAATATCTTCTGCTTCTGTTAGCTCCATATAATTTCTGTCCTTTATTGAGCCCATCTTTGCATGAAATGTTCCCTTGGTATCTCTAATATTCTTGAAGAGATCTCTAGTCCTTCCCATTCTATTGTTTTCCTCTATTTCTCTGCATTGATCACTGAGGAAGGCTTTCTTATCTCTCCTTGCTATTCTTTGAAACTCTGCATTCAAATGAATATATCTATCCTTTTCTCCTTTGCCTTTCACTTCTTTTCTATTCACAGCTCTTTGTAAGGCCTTCTCAGACAGCCATTTTGCCTTTTTGCTTTTCTTTACCTTGGGGAGGGTCTTGATCCCTGTCTCCTGTACAATGTCATGAACCTCCATCCATAGTTCATCAGGCACTCTGTCTATCAGAACCTGTCCCTTAAATCTTTTTGTCACTTCCACTGTATAATCGTAAGGGATTTGATTTAGGTTATACCTGAATGGTCTAGTCGTTTTCCTTACTTTATTCACTTTAGGTCTGAATTTGGCCATAAGGAGCTCATGGTCTTTGCCACAGTCAGCTCCTGGTCTTGTTTTTGATGACTGTACAGAGCTTCTCCATCTTTGACTGCAAAGAATATAATCAATATGATTTCGGTGTTGACCATCTGGTGATGTCTATGGGTAGAGTCTTCTCTTGTCTTGTTGGAAGAGGGTGTTTGCTATGACCAGTTGCATTGTCTTGGCAAAACTCTCTTAGCTTTTACCCTGCTTCATTCTGTACTCCAAGGCCAAATTTGCCTGTTACTCCAGGTGTTTCTTGACTCCCTACTTTTGCATTCCAGTCCCCTATAATGAAAAGGACATCTTTTTTGGGTATTAGTTCTGGAAGGTCTTGTAGGTCTTCCTCAGTTCAGTTCAGTCACTCAGTTGTGTCCGACTCTTTGCAACCCCATGAATCGCAGCATGCCAGGCCTCCCTGTCCATCACCAACTCCTGGAGTTTACTCAAACTCATGCCCATCAAGTCGGTGATGCCATCCAGCCATCTCATCCTCTGTCGTCCCCTTCTCCTCCTGCCCCCAATCCCACCCAGCATCAGGGTCTTTTCCAATGAGTCAACTCTTCGCATGAGGTGGCCAAAGTATTGGAGTTTCAGCTTCAGCATCAGTCCTTCCAATGAACATCCAGGACTGATCTCCTTTAGGATGGACTGGTTGGATCTCCTTGCAGTCCAAGGGACTCTCAAGAGTCTTCTCCAACACCACAGTTCAAAAGCATCAATTTTTCGGCGCTCAGCTTTCTTCACAGTCCAACTCTCACATCCATACATGACCACTGGAAAAACCATAGCTTTGACTAGACTGACCTTTGTTGGCAAAGTAATGTCTCTGCTTTTTAATATGCTATCTAAGTTGGTCATAACTTTCCTTCCAAGGAGTAAGCGTCTTTTAATTTCATGGCTGCAGTCACCATCTGCAGTGATTTTGGAGCCCAAAAAAATAAAGTCTGACACTGTTTCCACTGTTTCCCCATCTATTTCCCATGAGGTGATGGGACCAGATGCCATGATCTTAGTTTTCTGAATGTTGAGCTTTAAGCCAACTTTTTGACTCTCCTCTTTCACTTTCATCAAGGCAGGTCTTCATAGAACCATTCGATTTCACCTTCTTCAGCCTTACTGGTCAGGGCATAGGCTTGGATTACAGTGATGTTGAATGGTTTGCCTTGGAAATGAACAGAGATCATTCTGTCATTTTTGAGATTGCATCCAAGTACTGCATTTCGGACTCTTGTTGACTATGATGGCTACTCCATTTCTTCTAAGGGATTCTTGCCCACAGTAGTAGATATAATGGCCATCTGAGTTAAATTCACCCATTCCAGTCCAGTTTAGTTTGCTGATTCCTAAAATGTCAACGTTCACTCTTACCATCTCCTGTTTGATCACTTCCAGTTTGCCTTGATACGTGGACCTACATTCCAGGTTCCTATGCAATTTTGCTCTTTACAGCATCAGACCTTGCTTCCATCACCAATCATATCCACAACTGGGTGTTGTTTTTGCTTTCTCTCCAACTCTTCATTCTTTTTGGAGTTATTTCTCCACTGATCTCCAGTAGCATATTGGGCACCTACCGATCTGGGGAGTTCAATTTTCAGTGTCCTGTCTTTTTGCCTTTTCATACTGTTCATGGGGTTCTCAAGGCAAGAATACTGAAATGCTTTGCCATTCCCTTCTCCAGTGGACCACATTCTGTCAGAACTCTCCACCGTGACCCATCCATCTTGGGTGGCCCTACACGGCATGGCTCATAGTTTCATTGAGTTAGACAAGGCTGTGGTCCATGTGTTTAGATCTTCATTACCTCCACCTGTAGTTTAAGTGAAGTGAGTGAAGTTGCTCAGTCATGTCTGACTCTTTGCAACCACAGGGACTGCAAGAGTACTAGAGTGGGTTGCCATTTCCTCCTCCAGGGTATCTTCCCAACCCAGGGATTGAACCTGGGTTTCCACATTTTAGGCAGACACTTTACCAGTCTGAGCTAACAAGGAAGCCTGTAGTTTGGCCCTAGGTAAATAGCAGGGAGGGAACGCAACTCCACCCATCAACAAAAAACTGGATTAAAGATTTACTGAGCATGGCCCCACCCATCAAAACAAGACCCAGTTTCCCCCTTTCCCCTTCAGTCAGTCTCTCCCATCAGGAAGCTTTCAAAAGCCTCTTATCCTTCTCAGAGGGTGGACAGACTCAAAACCACAATCACAGAAATGTGCAATGGTATGTTATAATACAATATCTTGGAATGGTGAAACAATGTTCAAGGTAGTGCTTAATAAGTGTTTTCAGTCCTTTAATCTTATTTCTGAGAGTTCAGAATTGAAATCCATCATCTAATAATTACAGGGGACTTCATAGATGGCTACACAGTAACTACAACTCAGTCCTTGAGTCCTCCTAAAAATAGGCGCTCAGGTGCCAGGAGTAGCTCATGCAGGCATTCTGTGATGACTCTAACCAGGCCAAAGAATGCCTACATTTGTCCTCAATCTATTTTTAGAAACCAATTGTCAAAACAGCCCACAACTTGTGGATCTGCCAGTGAACTCTGTAAATAGATGTTGCTTTATTTCTCTATCTTGACAAATATTTCAAGAACCATGTGCTAGCTACCAGAGAGATTACATAGAAATAAGAAATAGGTTAGCTTACCCTTAGCTTGGTGTTCAAAATGAATCAACTTTTCAGAGCATCCCATTTACTACATTCTTCATATCACAGTGCCTCTACTTCTTTGCGGCAAATTTGCAGTCAAGATTTAAAGGCAGCCCTAGAGAAGATTAAGGAACTCACATGAACATGAGCCCATTACCATGTCTATTACCAATTTTTCTCCAATATCTGTCCCTATAATGTACAATGGAACCCTGTAGACTGTCTTTTCTACTCTCTTACCTCCTGCCTTTGTTAATCTGCCATGTACAGACATTTCATTTGTGTAACAGGTTGAAAGGGTGTATGGTTTCATGAATGGCTGCCACATTTCTTCTCAGCAGTTCTACTCTGTGTCAGCAGGCAGAGTGGCTCTCTTTTATTGACGGGGTTAAAATAGGCACATCACCAAAGAGGTGAAATATCTGTGGTACAAGCTTTAGATTAATCTCATTTTAGTCAGTTACCATACTCCAAGGGGAAGATGGTCTCTGAAGCCAGCTCACAGCTCTAGTAGGATATCTACCTGCCCCATAAAAGGCTCCCAGATGACAATCTAAAGGGGCTTTATAAACAGATCCCCAAGTCCCCAGAAAAACAACGTGAAATCATCTACACACGATACTAGGTTACGACAACAAAACAAAAGATAGAACAAAAAAAAGTATTCTCCCTATGCTTTCTACTGTCTGACTAGAAATCATAAATGACCACTATTTTTGATAGTTAGTAGACTTGGATTTCCATATCCTAAAAGAAACAAATCTCTTAGTTATGTTTATACACTGAAAGAGTTAGTGCAAAAGACAGTGTTTTCCTGAAATCTTATATATCACCAGTAAGGCTAAAATCAAATATCTTCTCTTTCCCTCTCTTCAATTGTATTCAGGATCGCAAAAACATTTAAGATGCAAATAAACGAGAATAAATAATTATTTTGCGGCATAAAAATAAACTGCCTAGTAAATATAATCTCATAAGTAGTATAAAATTTCTATAAGCTGGTATATGTGTTACATGTGGCTCAAAGACAGTCCTTCATTTTCCCCCAATCTGGTTTTAACCTGCTGTTCCAAGGCCATAAACTCTCAAAGGGAAGTCCTCTGTAATTTTATATGGAATTTGATGACTTAGAGGCCCATGGCAGGAATTATGGACAGAGAGTTTTCTCAACTCTAAAGCTCCAATAGAGACTAAAGCTCATTATCTGAATCTTTGACTAGTTCATTTTACAAAGCCACAAAAGAGCATAAGCTTTCTTAACTCCTTCAGTTTCATTCTTTGGGTAATGTTTTCTATTCACATTCCTAGAAATGGATGTTAGAGGCAACTGGATGGAGGGGAAGAAAGGCTAAGTATGCCCAGAATATTGGAAGGACCTATAGTGGGACATCAGAAGTTAGAAGACTGGCCTAGTTTTTCTTGAAGACAATCCTTCAAGCTTTCCCAGGAAATAAAAGGCTTCTAGTGAGAAGAAACAATAGACCTGAACAGCAGGAGTGTTTGGGATGGGAGCCAGTGAGCAAGAGTCACTAACAGAGAGCGGTAATTTGGGATGAATTGCTGTTTTGTGTTGTGAAGCACCAGGACACAGCTGGGGCACTGGCTAACCTGAAGATTTGTAGTGACTGCATTGAAATGGTAATGAAGTTTTTATTTTATGATTGCAGATGTTTGTGGATCATTGTTATTAAGCTTATTAGTGTAACAGTACAAATATGAGATTTTTATTTACTCGGTCTCTTATTTATGGGAGCTTTGTTAAAGTCTTTTTAACCAAAGTCAAGAAAACAAAAGCCACGCAATAACCATAATGTGCTGAACCATCAGGCAGGCCTTGCCACATGTGCGGGTGCACTCAGTCTAGGATTCTGCTACACTGGAGATAAAGCTCGAATTGTACTTGTGCCTTGGGTCATGTTGTCAAGTAATCTGCTCATAGGTAAAGCGATCAACCATTATATCACCTGTGGTTACTATCACTGATTCTGGAGTTGAATTCCCTAGTCCTGCTCTGCCATTGGCAAGTATGTAACATTAGGCACTTAACTAACTTCCACATGCCTCAGTTTCCTCCTCTGTAAAGTTAGGTTTGAAAAAAATCTTACCTTTTTCATAAAGTCATTGTGAGGATTAAATTACATTATATGAACAGGGCATTTATCAATTAATAGCTATTTATCAATTAACACTGTTTTCCAGCAGTCATGTACGGATGTGAAAGTTGGACCATAAAGAAGGCTGAGCACTGAAGACTGATGCTTTCAAACTGTGGTGCTGGAGAAGACTATTTAGAGTCCTTTGGACAGCAAAGAGATCAAACCAGTCAATCCTAAAGAAAATCAGTCCTGAATATTCATTGGAAGGACTGATGCTGAAGCTGAAGCTCCAATGCTTTAGCCACCTGATGCAAAGAGCTGACTCGTTAGAAAAGATCCTGATGCTGGGAGAGATTGAGGGCAGGAGGAGAAGGGGACAACAGAGGATAAGATGGATGGCACCACCAATTCAATGGGCATGAGTTTGAGCAAGATCCAGGAGATAATGAAGGACAGGGAAGCCTGGCGTGCTGCAGTCCACGGGGTCATAAAGAGCCAGACACAACTTCATGACTGAAAAACAAATTAGATGTTCCCCAAAAGATATTTTGATATAGAAGAACACTTAAACCTTTTATTCAAACGCTTCAAGATAGAGAATTGTGCTGGAAACTCTACTATGTTTCAGAGTGATCTGTTTGATTAAACAATTCAAAGAATTACACATATGATGCTAATATGGATAACTAGCTTTCAAGCAATATTATAAATAATATTCAGTTGTTAGTTTTTTGTTAGACATACTATGCTCTCTTTTGATGATTCAGAAACTGTTAAAGAATCTTCAAATTTCTCAAAATATTGTCATCAGAAAACATTGAACAGTGTCATGGAATAGACTGAACAGTGTTCATGGTTCCAGCTATAAAAATTCAAGGTGCTTTGCCTTCATTATAGTTCTCTTCCTACCTAACTGTAAAGACACAGTAAATATATAGGAAAAGTAATGACCGTCTCCAAGGAATTCAGTTTCTAACTTGCTGGAATAATTTCCTTAGGTCAGAAATATAAAAATCCCTCAAAATATCCCATATGTAAAAATAGAGTCATTACCATTATGCACTTCAAAATTAAAATGATTACTAGTTGACCAATTAAAGAGAAGCTTCTTTCATATTGACTATTCAGCAATTCCTACCAGTGTCGAGATATGATGTTTATGATTTAGAGCCAATTTGAGACACTAATGAAGAATCCTGTGATTCACAGTTGAATATATCTGCAGTCTAGTCATAAATTTATAGTAAAGTCAACAACTAATGAAAGTTTTCAAATGGGCATATCTTCTGTAGTTGTTTTCTTTTTTTAACAATGCAATTTAAATAGGTTCATGGTTGGAGATTATAGAGTAATATAAGAATAATAGCTTAAGATTTTTTCGCAGTTCCACTTTAAATACTATAGTATGTAGTTGTTAAATCAGTGCCTCCTTGATGGCTCAGTGGTTAAGATTTCACCTGCAATGCAGGAGACACAGGAGACACGGGTTTGATCCCTGGGTCAAGAAGATCCACTGAAGGAGAGAATGGCAACTCACTCCAGTATTCTTGCCTGAAAAATCCCATGGACAGAGGAGCCTGGCAGGCTACAGTCCATAGGGTCACAAAGAATTGGGCTTGACTGAACACACACGCACAACAACAACAAATGATTACCTTGATGTGTTGATAACCTACTTCCTTAAACCAAGGTGTTTCCAAATGATGTTGGAAGCAGTAAGAAAACACTGTACAGATTATTAAGCACTATTTTTGGGATATGACAATGTTAGGGAATTGGTAAGCAATTGATGAGTTCTCCAGTACATTCATTCCTCTGAGGAACAGCTTTCATTAGGAACTGTCATAGTATTAGCAAGCACCAATACCATAGGCTGTCATCAAGAAGATTTTTATGCAAAAACAAGGTCTTCAGAAATTATATTTTATATCTCATAATTATAAATTAATTGCTTATGGTATAAATACTTCTCAATTAAAAAACAATTCACTTAAGTTTTATCCTCTATGGAGATTTTTTCCAAAGTGGCATATGCAACTTTAGGTATAATGTAACCTGGAGCTGCACAGAGAAAGACTTCATGAGAACAAAACTGACCCAGAGAAGAGCTGAGCCAAGGGATGGAAAGAGACAGACACTGGTTACATCATTTGAGGCCTCCAGATTCAGCCATGCCTGTGATTCAACCTTGGTTCTACGAGCCAGTAAGTTCCCAGTATGGCTTTATACCTATTGAAGCTGGACCTCTGTAACTTAAAAACTAAGAGTATCCTGACTAATGCAAGGGTCAAAAGTTTATGGAAGATGCTTCAGATATATCTGTTCCAAGTAGATTCACAATGTGCACTGATGTATTGAAAGATATGAGAAAACCTGGTATAATGAAACTCATTTATCTTTGTTAACCTATTGTTTCTAAACCTGGCTGTCAGTAGAACCCCTTTCTACCCAACAGAATATCTCTTGTGACTTAGCTGGTAAAGAATCTGCCTGTAGTGTGGGAGACCTGGGTTTGATTCCTGGGTTGGGAAGATCCCCTAGAGAAGGGAAAGGCTACCCACTCCAGTATTCTGGCCTGGAGAATTCCATGGACTGTATAGTCCATGGGGTTACAAAGAATCAGACACAACTGAGTGACTTTCACACTTCACTTATGAATTCCACTGAGCACATTTTGGTAGATGATGCTCTCCTAGGGCAAAGAGGAAAGAGAGTTGTCAAACTGTATAGGGACTACTTTGTTTGACCTCAACAGTACTCCAGAGATGCACTGAAAAGAAATCCATTAAGTGAAATAGCCTCTTCATAGATGAACAAGTCTCAGTGGGTAGCACCAGGGTGGAGATACAGAGACCTCCATCATCTCTTTAAATGGCACATCATGAGGTACTCACTGTAACTGGTGGTCCTTCCTCTGCCATTTGTCAATATTTTGATTGTTTTTCCTGACTTCTTTCCACTCCAGAATGAAGTGGAAATGAACCTGTAAGATGAAGTCTTGTTAGGCCATTTGGAACTTCTTTATTTAAAGTGGCAGTAATCTTCATTTTCCAGGTTCCCATCACAGTTCCCAACCCTGCACTTGCCAGCTTCAACTTCTGAAATGAGTCTCAGCTCTCTTAACTTCTGCCAGGTAATGACCATCTTTTCCACAACCCCTTTCAGATCTGAAGACCTGAGAACCAGAAGAGCTGATGGTGTAAGTTTTCCAGTTCAAGTACAGGACAAAACCAGTGTCTCAGCTTAAAATAGAGAATTCTCCAGTACCCTCCCTCCTGTTCTACGCAGGCCTCTGAAGGATTGGACAAAACCCATTCACATTGAGAAACACAGTCTGCTTTGCTCAGTCTATTGACTCAAGCTAATCTCATTCTGAAAGCCTCACAGACATACCCAGAATAATGTTTAACGAAATATCTGAGCATGGATCAAGGCAAATTGGAGGTGGTCAAACAGGAGATGGCAAGAGTGAACATTGACATTCTAGGAATCAGTGAACGAAAATGGACTGCAATGGGTGAATTTAACTCAGATGGCCATTATATCTACTACTGTGGGCAAGAATTCCTTAGAAGAAATGGAGTAGCCATCATAGTCAACAAAAGAGTCCAAAATGCAGTACTTGTATGCACTCTCAACAACAACAGAATAATCTCTGTTCGTTTCCAAGGCAAACCATTCAATATCACAGTAATCCAAGTCTATGCCCTGACCAGTAAGGCTGAAGAAGCTGAAGTTGAATGGTTCTATGAAGACCTACAAGACCTTCTAGAACTAATACCAAAAAAAGATATCCTTTTCGTTATGGGGGACTGGAATGCAAAAGTAGGGAGTCAAGAAACACCTGGAGTAACAGGCAAATTTGGCCTTGGAGTACAGAATGAAGCAAGGCAAAGGCTAACAGAGTTTTGCCAAGAGAACACACTGGTCATACCAAACACCCTCTTCCAACAACACAAGAGAAGACTCTACACATGGACATCACCAGATGGTCAACACTGAAATCAGATTGATTATATTCTTCGAAGCCAAAGTGGAGAAGCTCTACACAGTCAGCAAAAACAAGACTGGGAGCTGACTGTGGCTCAGATCATGAACTCCCTATTGCCAAATTCACACTTAAATTGAAGAAAGTAGGGAAAACCACTAGACCATTCAGGTATGACCTAAATCAAATCCCTTACGATTATATAGTGGAAGTGACTAATAGATTCAACAGATTAGATCTGATAGAGTGTCTGAAGAACTATGGATGGAGGTTTGTGACACTGTACAGGAGACAGGGATCAAGACCATCCCTAAAGAAAAGAAATGCAAAAAGGCAAAATGGTTGTCTGAGGAGGCCTTACAAATAGCTGTGAGTAGAAGAGAAGCAGAAGGCAAAGGAGAAAAGGAAAGATATATTCATTTGAATGCAGAGTTTCAAAGAATAGCAAGGAGAGATAAGAAAGCCTTCCTCAGCCATCAATGCAGAGAAATAGAGGAAAACAATAGAATGGGAAAGACTAGAGATCTCGTCAAGAAAATTAGAGATACCAAGGGAATATTTCATGCAAAGATGGGCTCAATAAAGGACAGAAATTATATGGAGCTAACAGAAGCAGAAGATATTAAGAAGAGGTGGCAACAATACACAGAAGAACTATACAAAAAAGGATCTTCATGATCCAGATAATCACTATGGGGTGATCACTCACCTAGAGCCAGACATCCTGGAATGTGAAGTCAAGTGGACCTTAGGAAGCATCACTATGAACAAAGCTAGTGGAGGTGATGGAATTCCAGTTGAGCTCTTTCCAATCCTCAAAGATGATGCTGTGAAAGTGCTGCACTCAATGTGCCTGCAAATTTGGAAAACTCAGCAGTGGCCACAGGACTGGAAAAGGTCAGTTTTCATTCCAATTGCTAAGAAAGGCAATGCCAAAGAATGCTCAAACTACCACACAATTGCACTCATCTCTCATGCTAGTAAAGTAATGCTCAAAATTCTCCAAGCCAGGCTTCAACAGTATGTGAACAGTGAGCTTCCAGATGTTCAAGTTGGATTTAGAAAAGGCAGAGGAACCAGGGATCAAATGGCCAACATCCATTGGATCATTGAAAAAGCAAGAGGGTTCCAGAAAAACATCTACTTCTGCTTTATTGACTACGGCAAAACCTTTGACTGTGTGGATCACAGCACACTACGGAAAATTCTGAAAGAGATGGGAATACCAGGCCACCTGACCTGCCTCCTAAGAAATCTGTATGCAGGTCAGGAAGCAACAGTTAGACCTGGACATGGAACAACAGACTGGTTTCAAATAGGAAAAGGAGTACGTCAAGGCTGTATATTGTCACCCGGCTTATTTAACTTATATGCAGAGCACAGCTTGATAAACACTGGGCTGTATTAAGCACAAGCTGGAATCACAATTGCCGGGAGAAATATCAGTAACCTCAGATATGCAGATAACACCACCCTTATGGCAGAAAGTGAAGAAGAACTAAAGAGCCTCTTGATGAAGATGAAAGAGGAGAGTGAAAAAGTTGGCTTAGAACTCAACATTCAGAAAACTAAGATCATGGCATCTAGTCCCATAACTTCATGGCAAATAGACGGGGAAATAGTGACAGACTTTATTTTTGGGGGGCTCCAAAATCACTGCAGATGGTGGCTGCTGCCACAAAATTACAAGACGCTTACTCCTTGAAAGAAAAGCTATGACCAACCTAGACAGCATATTAAAAAGCAGAGACATTACTTTACCAGCAAAGTTCTGTCTAGTCAAAGCTATGGCTTTTCCACCTTGCAATGCAGGGGTTGCAGGTTCAATCCCTTGTTGGGGAACTAAAATCCCACATGCTGCAGAGCAACTAAGCCCACACAAGGCAGCTAGAGAATCCATGCACCGAAATAAAATGTCCCACATGAAGCATCAAAGATCTGCATGCCACAGCTGAGTCCCAAAGCAGCCAAAAAAATAAATATTTTCTTAAAATTTTATTAAAGTAAAAATCATATTCACAGGAGCTTCAGATACTTTTATGAAATTTGCAATGTCCCTGTCCCACATCCTTACTCAGCATGATCGGCACTAAATATATGACTCTCGAATTCTAAAATGATATATAATTTACTTACTACTTGTACATTTTCTAGGTAAAGACCCTTCAATAATTTCTTATTTGTTTGCATCCTGAGAATAAGAATAAGAGCACTAGACACATGCATAATCTAAATTTGAGAACTCTTCAGTAATTCCCCATTCAATTTATTTTATCTTTAGATAAAAGGTGAATCAATGTTAAGTGTTTTAATCAGCTGTTCAGAAAGGCATTATATGACTCCTCTTCTGAGTGACATAGAAAATAAGTATTTGGTTGGCATTAATAGTCCTGAAGATTATTGCTATTTAAGAGCCTTAAACAGTTCATTCTTTAGGTTTTCAATAAATGATTGCTGCCTGATTGATTTTGAGGGGTAGAAATGGTCTCTTACTAGTGAGAAATTCTATAATTTGTTGTCACAAAATTTGTGTTCTGCTTTTTATTCCCTTTCCCTTTTTTTCTGAAAAGCCTCCTTATATTTGCTAGTACCAGCAATAGAAGCAACACAGAAGTTCAGGTCTGGAAATATGAGTCCTTAAGATGCACATAAAAAAAGTATTACCAAATGGCATGTGTTGTGAGTGTATGATACAGAGTCAAAATTAGTGAAACAACACCAGTCAAAAATTCACTACATCCCCTAAAACCTGGAGAATCTAGGGTTTATAGCTACTAATTAATAAATGTTTTCTTGTGGCAACAGTCTTCTGAACGATTTTTACTAAAATGCAATTTATGGGTTGTAGTGAAATGCCAGAGGATGATTAGCACTTCCTTAGGCTCAATAAAAAAATCCGATTTGAAGTATCAGTAAAGACACAAGTCTTACTCAAAAGTGGCAGTTATTCATGGGCTTTGTTAGACTCTGGGTGGTTTTTTAACACATAAACATCTTGGCAGATGTTGCAGGAGATCTCTGTTTCTAAGCAAGGATTCCACCTTGTTGATCCTTGGCTTTATCTCTTCTAATCCAAGAACCAATTTACTTTCTTTTTTCCTCCTCTCTCCCCTCTCCCTTCCCTTCTCGTCCCCACCCCCCACCCCCCGCCCCATCTCTTACTCTCCTCCTTCTTTTCTCTTCACAAAAATTTCTTGAGTCTCTACAGTAGATCCATGTTGAGTCTTAAAGATACAATGATGAATACTATAGTGTTCCTAAATTTAAGATGCTTATAGAACATCTTAAACACAGCATAAAAAGAGATGGAATTCAGAATGTAAGTCATTGATTACCTAGGCAAATTAAAGCAGGTTATAAAATTTATCAGAATGGAAAAAAATTCAGCAAGTTTCAGTGATATCAAAAATTAAAGAAATTTATTCTGAAATTGAAATTATATATGTTCAAAAAAACTGAGGTTGATCAATTTCAATCACATTGAAATTGCTCAATTTCTAAGGCTTGACTACTTTATAATGGGAGAAAATCATAAAGCATGCATTCATAATACCCAAATTCCTGATATACATTATATTTGACTATCAGAAATACTTTATTGTTTAAAGTATAGCAAAGAATTTTACTACTACTTTGAATGTGTAAACATATTTGAGTAACATTCATTTTTTAAAACTAAAATGCATAACTCTTTTCTGAATTTATAACTATGCTTTTATTATATATTCAAGAAAATGTTTCCCATGGTTAATTTATTTAACAAATATTTATTGAATATCTCCTGTCTGCCAAGCACTGTGTCTGCAAGAAAATTAATAAAAAGACATGGTCTCAGTCCTCGTAAGACTTGTGTACTGGTAAACAGTCTCAAATAGTGTAATATAAGTCATTGGCAAAATAGAGTTTCCTTCAGAAAAAATGCATTCTATAACAAACTTGGCTAAAATGCAAATATCCCAGTAAATAGGGCATGACTGCCTCTGCTGTTTTAGAACCACAGTTCTGAAACCACAAAGCACAGGCTTGAAGTGAAATGGACTCAGTTCAAATTCAGCTCTGTACCTTCTTGAATCTCTGACTCCATCTTTAGAAACAGAATAATAACCTCAACTTCACAGGCCTATTATGAAAATTACATGGCGGGTGTACAAGGATGATCTGACACCCAAAAAGTGGTAGCTCTCAATACAGCTGCTACTTCTGTTTGTATTTTATTTTGTAACCAAACCAGAAGATTGAATTGAGGTCAAATAAAACCTCAGTGCTTGCAAAGTGGTATGTCCTAGTATATTTGTGTACTTATGATTGACTGAGGGATATCTGGATTTTTTTAATTTAAATACCCTCATTTTTTAAGTCTTTCTAAGCTATAAGAACCATTATTCTTTAATACATTTGATATAGTCTGAGAATAATGTGGTATTTTCACGCATAAGAAACTCTGGACCCTAAAGGATGCTGGATTAGTAATACTTGAACCTATGACTTTTGGTGTGTTTGTGTGTGTGTATAAGGGGATGTGTGTGTTTGAGGACCTTTCACTGCCTCTGTGCCTGGATCATTATGATGAATTAATGGATTAGTAACAAAAATCTTGATACAGCGAGAGTCAAGCTGAAAATGAATTCTCAGGAACATACTCTGATATCTGTAATTGCTTTTAGAACAAATAGGAAGTGTTCCATGCATCTGTAGACGATGGTAAAATCCCTTATTTCACTTTTCCCATTCATCAAAAATATCATAATTAATTACAAATTGTGAGTTCCTAAATTCCAGTTGAGATTCTTCTAAACGACACAAATTAACAACTTGCTCCTCTTCTTCCCAAATCATTTGACTTGCATCACCAAGTTTTTGATGAGGATATTTAGAAGATGTTTGTTACTTCTGATAGTGGTAAAAGGATCACTCAAAATTAGACTTTAGGAATGTCTCATTCACATTCCTAAAAGAAAAGAAATGTAGTCTTAAAGCACTTAAGATGAAAATTATTTGGAAATCGCCTAGAAAAGACTAATAAGTGGTAACTTTTTCATAGTTTGTACTTCAGAATTTACTATTTTTTGTATATATGCTCACATATTCCTTTCTTTTCATTCCAATAAAATGTGTTAACTGTAACAAAGTTAATCAATTATAAAATTGATCAAACTAAAATTTCTAAAATGAAACTTTACATGTTCTTTCTACAAAAAAAAAGTAACAAATCTTTAAAATCACATATAAGAACCAATTTTCAAACAATAGGATTTCTTTTTCCATTATATTTCCTAGTCAGAGCAGCCAGATGTCAATATTTATTCATTTTTGCAAGACGCACATTTCACAGATGTTCATAGACTCTTTTATCCTTAAACAGCTTTATCAAAAGATGTTATTATGTGTAAATTTGTGTCATTAAAAAAATCTTTTACTTTCTTGACCTGATCTTTTCCTACCCTCACTTCCTTCATAAAGGAATTTTTAAGGAGAAAGGGTCACAGGAAATAGTTGTGGGGGTATCTCAAAAAAATAAAAAAGCAGTTCATCTAGCCACTGATGGTTGCTTATTTAGCATATAGGTGACCAGACTCTATCTAGATATCTATCTCTTACCACTGTCTAACACTTAGGATAATTTCAAGGGAGTACCTCATAGATGAGAGCTGTTATTTGTCTCTGAGGAGCTCATCCTGTTTGACAGGGCTTTTGTTTTTTTAATAAATAACTTTTTAAAGTACTCCTGCAAAAGAAAGCTCAAATGCAGTATCTCTTTTTTAAAAAACTGGGAGTCAGGAGGGGGTGTGAAAGCACGTGAAGACGCCAAGTCAAAGAACATGCTTACAGACTCAGCCCTGGAACTAGGATGCTGGTGTGTGTCTGTGTGTGTATGTAGTTGGATGTCCCTTTCTGTCTTTACACCTCTGTTTCAGGATGCCCCTGTTCTGTGCCTCTCTACCTGATTTCTTTTAGTCACTTCACCAAGCAATTATTGGTAAAGCTAATGTCCCCTTCTCTTGCCTTCTGAGGTGTTCATTACCAATTTATGTTGTACAAGCCATGGATTTCTCCCTTGTCCTGAATCTTGGATTCTGCTTCACTAAAATATGGCAGCCTTGGGTGAATAGATTTGGTCTGATGGTTCAAAATGCCCTGACAGCCATGGCAGCTTGACAGTAACTTCAAGAGGGTAGTGAGAGGGGAAACGCCTGATGGAGAATGCAAAGATGCCATAGATGTGAGGTAGTAGCTTTTATATACACTCTGACAAGAACCGTTTAATTTCTACCATGGCCAAGGCAAAGGCCACAGGGATGATAATGCCCCCTCATCCGCTACATAGTCAACAAACCCTTACTGAGCACCACTGACCAGATACTGTGCTGAACCGTATGCGTACGTGTCCGCTAAGTCACTTTGGTCACGTCCGATTTTTTGCAACCCTGTGGACTATAGACCACCGGGCTCCTCTGTCCAGTGGATTCTCCAGGCAAGAATACTGGAGTGGGTTGACATGACTTCCTCCAGGCTGAACTGTATACTGAATACAAAAGCAAAAGAGGCCATGTTCCACCTTCTTGAATTTGAAGTGCTGCTCAGCAGAAGAGGTAAGCATGCAAACATACCCAATTATAAAGGGAAATATGTTATAGTAAACTACAAGTTTCTTAAATGGTTATGAGAGTGTAGAGAATAGAGTAATCCCATTCATTCATATATGTGATTTATTCCTCCTCCTCCCTCTTTTGGGCTGTCTGAAGGTATTGTCTAATCTGATGTGATCTCTGTAAAATTTTAGTTCATGGAGGGCAGCAAGAAGAGTCATAAAATATCATTTTCTCTGGATCATTCCTTTCCGCTCAATAAGGCCCCCTCATTTGAAGGGCCCCTTGCCCTGTTGCCTGATGGCTAGTGTTTCCCAAATCTGGAAACTCTCACTAGAACACTAGTACTTGTGGGCAGACTGAGCCAGAAGGGTCACAACCTTCTCAACAAACACCCTGATAAGTCTTAATTTTGGGGAGGAGATAGAGCTCTGGGTATCAGTGACAAAGATAAAGCACCAGCTCTGCAGTGGGCAGGTTTGTGGGTTGGCAGTTCCCATCTATGAGTAGTCATTTAAGTGAAAGGATAGTTTTGATTTATTAGAAAGAAAAGTGACTGGCAAAGTTTACCAAGAATTTTATTAGCATAAAATAACATTTCTCAATTTGTTAGTGATATATCTGAAAAGTGACAGATGATTAATCCTGACTTGGTCAGCAGTACTTGAGTAATCAAAAATTGGGAGATATTCTGAAATACCCACTCGTGGACAGTAAGCAATTTAAACATCTCTCAACGTTCTTGGAGTATGTTCACTCAGACTTGTGCATCTGTCAAACTGGTTGGCAACACACCAAAGTCAGAATGGATTGATACCAATGAAGCACTGGGAACTAAGATGGTTTTGTTTTGTTTTGTTTTAATGGTGCATAGATACCAATTTGGTATTGTGCAACCAGTAAGAGATGAAAGGAAAAGAGAATTTTATCAGCCAAAGGAAAGAGAATTTTATCAGCTCTTGCAAATTGTGGTACTAAGATTGATGTTGGATAACTTTAATTTCATTTCTTTTCCAAAGAAGTTTTCCATCCTTCAGATGCAAGTTTTTACTCTTTTGGCTGAGTTTCTAATTCTGAAAGTTCGCAAAAGATTTGAAATCACATTATCTACAGAAGGACCCAGAAGAGACTAGGAGAATGTTTTCTTGTAGAAAGTTTAATAAGTAGTCAATTTGAGGGAAGATAAATTAGTGAGCCATTATGGAAAACAGTATGAAGTTTTCTCAGAAACCTAACAATAGAACAACCATGAAGTGAAAAAGTGGAAGTGTTAGTCACTCAGTTGTGCCTGACTCTTTGTGACCCTGTGGACTGTAGCCTGCCAGACTCCTCTGTCCATGGAGTTCTTCCAGGCAAGAATACTGAAGTTGGTAGTCATTCCCTTCTCCAGGACATCTTCCTGACTCAGGGATTAAACCTGGGTCTCCTGCATTGCAAGCAGAATCTTTACCATCTGAGCCACCAAGGAAGCCCAAGAACTACCATATGACCTAGCAATTCCACTCCTGGGTACATATCTGAAAAAAAACACTAATTTGAAAAGACACATGGACTCCAATGTTCATAGAGTGTTATTTACAGTTGCCAGGATATAGAAGCAACCTCAGTGTCCATCAATAGACGAATGGATAAAAAAGATGTGGTATGCATATTCAATGGAATACTACCCAGCTATATATATATATATACACACACATATATATATATAAAAGAATGAAATTTCATTATTTGCAAAAACATGGATGAATTTGGAGGGTGTTATGCTAAGTGAAATAAGTCAGACAAAGAAAGACAAACACTGTATGATATCACTTAATGTGGAATCTAAAAAATATAACAAATTAGTGAATATAGCAAAAAAAGCAGACTCACAGATATAGAGAGCAAACTAGTGATTACCAGTTGGAAGAGGGAAGGAGGGAGGGGCAAGGTAGGAGTAGCAGATTAAGAGGAACACATGTAAATCCATGGCTGATTCATGTCAATGTATGGCAAAAACCACTACAATATTGTAATTAGCCTCCAACTAATAAAAATAAATGAAAAATAAATAAATAAGCTACAAGGATACAACATACAACACATGGAATATAGACAATATTCTGTAATAACTATAAATAGAGTATAACCTTTAAAATTTGTGAATCGTTATGCTATACACCCTATAACTTCTATAATATTCTGTATCAACAATTTTAAAAAGTAAATAGTTGATCTGATATCCCAAGAAGTGGTAAATGACCATGGCCTTAAGTTTTTAAACACTAAGTAGATTTTCCCCTGATCAATATAGAAATTAATAAATTCCTCTTGAATTCCAACAGTGTTCATTATGGCAATAATGAGAGGGCACTCCTTGTTAATGGGGGCTTTTCTTGTGGCTCAGCTGGTGAAGAATCCACCTGCAATGCGGGAGACCTGGGTTTGATCCATGGGTCGGGAAGATCCCCTGGAGAAGGGCTAGGCTACCCACTCCAGTATTTTTGGGCTTTCCTGGTAGCTCAGATGGTAAAGAATCCACCTGCAATCCGGGAGACTGGGTTCGATCCCTGGATTGGGAAGATCCCCTGGAGGAGGGCATGGCAACCCACTCCAGTATTCTTGCCTGGAGAACCCCGCTGGACAGAGGAGCCTGGCGGACTCCATGGGATTGCAAAGAGTCCAACACAAGTGAGCGACTAAGCATAGCATAGAGCACAACACAGCACCCATGGCTGAAAACTGCATCCTTCCTCGCAGCTTATCTCTTCTTTAGAGTCATTTGTCCACACCAGCTGCAAGAAAAAGCATTCACAGTATGAGTAAAGCAAATACACACACGCGCGCACACACACACACACACACACACACATGTATACACACTTGGTTTATTGAACTTAAGTTGATCAGGATAAAAGAAGAAATTTTCATATCTTTGAATATTTCACTTTGAATATTTCACCTGCACACTAATCAAACCTTTGGTAAAATTCATTTCTTGCATTTAGAAATGTGTCTATGCAAAGGAGGCAAGGATATACAATGGAAAAAAGACAACCTCTTTAACAAGTGGTGCTGGGATAACTGGTCAACCACTTGTAAAAGAATGAAACTAGAACACTTTCTAACACCATACACAAAAATAAACTCAAAATGGATTAAAGATCTAAATGTAAGACCAGAAACTATAAAACTCCTAGAGGAGAACATAGGCAAAACACTCTCCGACATAAATCACAGCAAGATCCTCTATGACCCACCTCCCAGAATATTGGAAATAAAAGCAAAAATAAACAAATGGGACCTAATGAAACTTAAAAGCTTTTGCACTACAAAGGAAACTATAAGTAAGGTGAAAAGACAGCCCTCAGATTGGGAGAAAATAATAGCAAATGAAGAAACAGACAAAGGATTAATCTCAAAAATACACAAGCAACTCCTGAAGCTCAATTCCAGAAAAATAAATGACCCAATCAAAAAATGGGCCAAAGAACTAAACAGACATTTCTCCAAAGAAGACATACAGATGGCTAACAAACACATGAAAAGATGCTCAACATCACTCATTATTAGAGAAATGCAAATCAAAACCACAATGAGGTACCATTACACGCCAGTCAGGATGGCTGCTATCCAAAAGTCTACAAGCAATAAATGCTGGAGAGGCTGTGGAGAAAAGGGAACCCTCTTACACTGTTGGTGGGAATGCAAACTAGTACAGCCGCTATGGAAAACAGTGTGGAGATTTCTTAAAAAACTGGAAATAGAACTGCCATATGACCCAGCAATCCCACTTCTGGGCATACACACTGAGGAAACCAGATCTGAAAGAGACACGTGCACCCCAATGTTCATCGCAGCACTGTTTATAATAGCCAGGACATGGAAGCAACCTAGATGCCCATCAGCAGATGAATGGATAAGGAAGCTGTGGTACATATACACCACGGAATATTACTCAGCCGTTAAAAAGAATTCATTTGAACCAGTCCTAATGAGATGGATGAAACCGGAGCCCCTTATACAGAGTGAAGTAAGCCAGAAAGATAAAGAACATTACAGCATACTAACACATATATATGGAATTTAGAAAGATGGTAACGATAACCCTATATGCAAAACAGAAAAAGAGGCACAGAAATACAGAACAGACTTTTGAACTTTGTGGGAGAATGTGAGGGTGGGATATTTCAAAAGAACAGCATGTATACTATCTATGGTGAAACAGATCACCAGCCTAGGTGGGATGCATGAGACAAGTGCTCAGACCTGGTGCACTGGGAAGACCCAGAGGAATCGGATGGAGAGGGAGGTGGGAGGGGGGATCGGGATGGGGAATATGTGTAAATCTATGGCTGATTCATATCAATGTATGACAAAAAAAAATAATAATAATAATAATAAAAAAAAAAAGAAATGTGTCTATGAAGGACTTTATGTATTCAGTGATCTAGTTGTGTTTTTTTCTTTTTGTCTAATGACCAAAATCTCATATTCCCAATCATTGAATAGTCTGTGCTCTCTCAAGGGTTATGGATCTATATATAAGAAAGAAAACACTCAGCATAGTGATGGTATATTAGGGTTCTCCAGGGGAACAGAACCAATAGCAGATACAGACTGATAGACAGACAGGCATATAAATGTATACCTACACATATAAATCAGCCCACACAGTTGTGGAGCCTAAGAAGCACCACTATCTGCCATTTGTAAGCAAGAGACCCAGAAAAACCTCTGGTGTATTTTGATCTATGGACTTCCCTGGTGGCTCAGAGGGTAAAAAAGCATCTGTCTACAATGCAGGAGACCCAGGTTCGATCCTTGGGTTGGGAAGATCCTCTGGAGAAGGAAATGGCAACCCAATCCAGTACTCTTGCCTGGAAAATCCCATGGACAGGGGAGCATGGTAGGCTACAGTCTATGGGGTCACAAAGAGTATTTTGATCTAAGTTCACAGGTTCAAGAACAAGGAGTGAAGACATCTGAGGGCAGGAGAAAAATAGGTGTCCCAGCTCAAGCAAAGAACAGATTCTCCCATCCTTCATCTTTTTGTTCCATTCAAACCTTCAATAGATTGTATGATACCCACCCACATTGTTGAGGGCAATCCTGTGTACTCACTCTACCAATTCAAACGCCAACGTCTTCTGAAAACACCCTCATGGATACACCCACTAGTGGTGGTTTATCAGCTATCTGGGCATTCCTTAGCTAAGTGGACACATAAAATTACCCATTACAGGTGGTGTTATCAGCTTTATTAACAAACATCACTTCTGACACTCACAGCCTTTTATGTGACTGGCAATATGCTAAGCATTTCATTGGGATGATCTAGTTAGTCCTCTCAACAATTCAGTGTGACAAGTGCTACATAATATTTATCTCCATTCTTTAGATTAGGAAATTGAGGCTTAGAGAAATTCAGTAGCTTGTCCAAGATCACAGGGTTAGGGGCACAGCCAGCATTGAACACGCAGGTCTGTGTGACATCTAAAGACCACACCCACACACTTCATCCTCTGACTACCCATGTCCAACTTGAAAATAGGTGCTTAGTTATTTTCAACCATCCTACATGTATAAAACATATGTGAAAGTCAAGTGATACTATCCTTATTTGGTTAAGTAAACAACAAGATTTATAGACTTTCTCCAATAGAAAGCTTTCTTTACTTTACTTATTATTTATACTTCATTTTGTCATAGAGATAAAACTAAGATTTAATACCAAATAAGTCTTCATAAAAATCAGCTGGTCAGAAACCAATATGGCTTAAACAGAAGATGTTTGAAGCAGAGTTACATTGACTGTCATGCACTTGTGTCATGAGAAACCCTTCTTCCCAGCGCCTAATGGGGAAGCATTAAGTTGACCTCAGCTCCAAGTTCCCGGGGGTTTGGCAGGCCATCTCTTCCTAAGGGCTGGTATGACCACACAAGCAGTTCCAACAGCTGCCCTGGGACTCGGCCACTCAGGGTGTGGCCGTTGAGACCACACCAGTGGGGTGGTTGCAATTAGCAGACCACAGGGCCGGGTTCCTGCAATGGTCCTCTCAGAATCCAGGTGGCCAAGAGGATTCTCTCCCACTCCTTCCACACACCCCACTTCAGCCAGAAAAGTTGGTTGGAGCAGGGAGGCTTCCATTCCAGCTAGAAGAACAAGTTGAGGAGAAACTCCCACCCCGCGTGGGGGCATGCCAGCCTTCCAAGCAGCCCGCCTGCTGGTTCCCAGGAGCATCTGTCCGAATCCATGTCAGCCTTCATCCCATGCGTGACTCAGCCAGGACTTGCTCTGCTGGGGTGGTGGGCCTGTCCTTTTCCTTCCTCCAAGGGTTTCCTAGGAGTCGAAGGAGCCTGTGCAGATGGCAGGGAAGGTTTCACAGTCAGCCAAGACTGGAGCACTCTTGTTTTTATCAGTAGTGACGAGTCAAAATGCAGCTCTTATCCCAGGAGGCTCACTGGGGAAGTCAGAAAGTCAAGCACATGGGCTTTCACATTAGGAGGTTTTGAAAGGGTCCACAGAGCTGTTCGAAAACCTGGAGGGAGATAGAAGCTGAAGAAGCTTTTCTTGTAATCATATTTACATGTAGAGACGGCTTCTGGTACTTTATGTATTATTTAGGGGCCTTAAAATCTCAGATAATTCATTATAAATGTATTTCATATTCTAAGTTTCAGAATAGTAACTCAAGCATGTCCGAAATTACTCTTTTTACTTACACGGTGTTTTGCCTCTACCACAAAGTGAACAGTGCAGATACAGTAACCCTCCTAAAATAATTGACTCCTGCCTCCAACCCTGCTTTGAATATTCAGACACACAATGGTGGGAGTGAAGTGAGAGGCAGGGAACCTGACAGTGAAAAAACTCTGTTTTACATCAATTCAGCCACTCGGGGGGCTGGGGGATGTGTTTTCCAAAGTGTTAGGCGTGCTTCTTCAGTCCTAATTCAGAGGGTTGTTCTCAGCATCCTGTAATTGCAAATGCCGAATTTAAACACAAATTTAAATTAAACAGGAATGAAGAAAGAAAAATACAAACACACTCGGTAGAAGAACTTCAATTTCCTAGATTTATCTGCATTGATTTATGTGAGTAGTGATCTAGGTCCATATCTGGATATTGTATTTTCAACAGTAAAAGAATAACGTGAACGTTAGAATCATAAAGATCAAAGTCAGATCTAGATCCTGTGACACTAAGGCACTTCAAATGACCTTGGATGAATCACTTATGTACTTGAAGTCATGGGTCCTCACCTAAAAAATGAGAAGAAGAACACCTACAGATAGGTATTATTACAATATCTAATACAGTTAGAGAATGTAAGCTCCCACCAGTTTCTTTATTTCATGAGAGCAGATGATCTGAGGTTTTTGGGTTTCTCCCCCTCCAGTTGCTATGTCTTTTTCAGTACCTAAGACATTGCCCAGCATTCAAATATTTGTTGAATGATTGAATACTAAACACACACACACAAAAAGATTCTATATGTGAAATGTCTGTCCCCTATTTAACTAATAAATGTTTTTTTTCTTTCATTCATCTCCACCTGGCTCCATCTTCATTCCTACCATACTAATTCAAATGTTTAAGTCTGAATTATTTTGATTCAATTCACATAATAAATTTATGTTCAGATACTCTTACAGATTTAAACTAAGAATTATATTTTAGTTTTTCTTTTCTATTAGTCCTCTTACTAAATTAATTAGGTTTATTTTTTGTTTCTTTGCTTCAGACTGTTTTTTGATAGGCATACAAAACAACACTTTTTTTTAAACATTTCAATTTTTCTCTTTGTTGCATACACTCATACCTTAGTTATCTATACCAGGATTTGGTGAACTTTTTCTGTAATGGGCCACAGAATACATACTTTATATTTTGACAGTCATACAGTCTGAGCTATCACTAGTTAACTTTAACAGGAATATTAATTTAACCTCCAGAATATGTCTCAGATTCATCCACTTTTGTCCCCCTCCACTGTCATTATCTAATCTGAGCTGCAATACCCCAAATGAACTCTTGCAATAAATAACCTGCTAACTGGTGTTTCCCATTTTGCTGTGCCCTTGCAATCCATAGCTGGATCTCAAGTCTTATCTTGTACTATTTTCTTCTCTCTTTCTCATGCTCCAACCATCCAGACTTCCTTTCTGTTCCCCACATTTCAAGCTCTTTCTGGTCTCAAGCCTCACACTTGTTATTCACCCTGCCTAGGAGTGCTTTCACTCTGGTTCTTGTGCAGTTCCAGCACATGCACCTGCTCAAACACACCTCTTCAGAGAGGTTTTCCCTGTTTACCACTTTTTCCCTACACATTTCTTCATATTTTTATTTGCTCACTGATTTAACCTAGGCTAAACCTGGCTCCACCATTTACCTGCTGTGAGAACTTAGACAATGTACTCAGTATCTTCACCTGTAAGATAAGGGTAATAATAAGACCGATCTCACAGAGCTGTGAAGAATAAATGAGATACTAGCTGAGAAAAGCTCTGAACATTACCTAGAACATGTACTTGCTTAATATCAGTTATATCTATTATTTTTTTAATCATATTCACCTGAAAAAAATATATGTTCCTTGAGGTCAGGGACTGCATCTGTTTTTTCATTATTGCCTTGCTAGTTCCTAGAACTGTGCTGACACTAAGTCATTAGTAAATGTCTGCTAAATAAATCAGTGCTACCTAAATGGGCCACATGCATTTCAGCATAAGAGCTTCTTATAATTCTAAATGAAATATTCATAACATTACTACAAACAAAGTTAGAGGAGGTGATGGAATCCCACTTGAGCTATTTCAATTCCTAAAAGATGATGCTTTTAAAGAGCTGCAGTCAAATTTGGAAAACTCAGCAGTGGCCACAGAACTGGAAAAGGTCAGTTTTCATTCCAATCCCAAAGAAGGGCAATGCCAAAGAATGTTCAAATATACAATTGCATTCATTTCACATCCTGGCAAGGTAATGCTCCAAATACTTCAAACTAGGCTTCAACAGTACATGAACTAAGAACTTCCAGATATACAAGCTGGATTTAGAAAAGGCAGAGGAACCAAAGATCAAATTGCCAACATCTGTTAGCTCATAGAAAAAGCAAGGGAATTCTAGACAAACATCTACATCTGCTACATTGACTATGCTAAAGCCTTTGACTGTGTAGATCACAACAAACTATGGAAAATTCCTAAAGAGATAGGAATACCAGACCATCTTACCTGCCTCCTGAGAAACCTCTATGCAGGTCAAGAAGCAACAGTTAGAACCAGACATGGAACAATGGACTGGTTCAAAATTGGGAAAGGAGTATGTCAAGGCTTATGCTGTCACCCTGCGTATTTAACTTCCATGCAGAATACATCATGTGAAATGCTGGGCTAGATGAATCACAAGCTGGAATCAAGATTACCAGAAATATCAACAGCCTCAGATATGCAAATGATACCACTCTAATATTAGGCAGAAAGCAAAGAGAAGCTAAAGAGTCTCTTGATGAGGGTGAAAGAGGAGAGTAAAAAGCTGGCTTAAAACTCAAATTAAGATCATGGCATCCAGTCCCATCACTTTAACGCAAATAGAAGGAGAAAAAGTCGAAACAGTGATAGATTTTATTTTGGGGGGCTCCAAAATAACTGTCGGCAGAGACTGCAACCACGAAGTTAAAAGGTGCTTGCTTCTTGGAAGAAAAGCTATGACAAACCTAGACAACATATTAAAAAGCAGAGATGTCACTTTGCCGACAAAGATCTGTATAGTCAAGGCAATAGTTTTTCCAGTAGTCATGTATGGATGTGAGAGTGGGACCATAAAGAAGACTGAGAGCCAAAGAATTGATGCTTTCAAATTATGGTGCTGGAGAAGACTCTTGAGAGTCCCTTGGACTGCAAGGAAATCCAACCAGTCAATCCTAAAGGAAATCAGTCCTGAATATTCATTGGAAGGACTGATGCTGAAGCTGAATCTCCAATACTTTGGCCACCTAATGTGAAGAGCTGACACATTGGAAAAGACCCTGATGCTAGGAAAGATTGAGGGCAGGAGGAGAAGGGGGCAAAAGAGGATGAGATGGTTGGATAGCATCACCGACTCAATGGACATGAGTCTGAGCAAACTCTCAGATGGTGAAGTACAGGGAAAACTGGCTTCCTGCAGTCCCTGGGGTTGCAAAGAATCCAATACGACTTGGGACTGAACAACAACAAATGAATACTCTAGGGTTAATAACAGCTGTTATACAGAGGGTTAGACCTAGGGGGCAAACTGAAAAATTAAAGACAGATCTAAAGGGCACTTTTCACTTTATAACTTCTTATGTTTTCCTGAACCACAAGGATGCCCTGTCTATTCAAAATTAAATTTAAAGAACTTAAATAAAAAAGAAAAAAAACATTATGAAGCTAATACTGTCTTATGTTTTTCTTAATTTTCAAAATTTAATTCATTTAATTTCTTAATTTTTAAATTTAATTCATTTTCTTAATTTTTTGCATTATCTTATTGATAAAATTTTGAAGGCATTAGTTGAGTCTTCATCTATCTGTACACTATTTCCTTTTTAATAAAATTTTAGGATTTCCATAATCCTAAATATTTCCATTAGTAAAGGACATAGTAGAGCCAGGCTATAAAACTGATAACTTTTCAACTACAAATGTTTCACACACACACACACCCCTACCCCCGACCCAGGGGTTTGCTGAATATATAGTTTCCTTGTCATTTTTTTCTGATTGGCAGAATTCTTATGATCAAAGTATCTTTAACAATAAATAAAAGCTAACTTAGAACACATCTATTGACAATAAAGTTCAAAGGCAGTGAAATCCATAGCTGTGCAAAGATTCCCATGTTATGATATGTTACCAAATTTAAATTAACCAGTGTATATATCTAGTGTATTAAATGTAAGAAATGACATTTCATCATTCATCCCAAATTTGTTCAGGAAATTTCATTGTAAATAGTCAGAGGTGATCAATTCCTACTACCCCATTCATGCATGCACTATCTTCCCAGCTCCAAACAAGCCACTGGTACCACCTTCTCATCTCACAAGTTCTGCAAGTCAGAGGAGACACTTCAGTTCCTACATCCTATGGCTCAACCAAAGGCTGGAGCCAGTTCTATCCCCTTCTGATTAAAATAAGAATATATAGTCAAATCACAACATAGTGATTTGATATTTCTGTACATTTCAAAATGATCACCATGCTAAGCCTAGTATCCATCTGTACCAAACAAAGATAGTATTGTAGGTCAATTATACTTCAAAAACAAACAAACTCATAAAGAAGCAATCACGAGAGGCAGGAGGTGGGTGGAGCAAAAAGAAAGTGGATGAAGGCAGTGAAAATGTACAAATTTCCAATTATAAGGTAAATAAGTACTAGGATGTAATGTATGATATGATAAATTAATTAACATTGCTATACTTTATACATGAAAGTTGTCAAGAGAATAAATTCTAAGCAGTCTCATCACAAGGAAAACAAATTTCGTATTTCTTTAATTTTGATGATGGATCTATATGTGATAATGGGAGTTCACTAAAATTATTGTGATTATCATTTCATGATGTATGTCAAACCATTATGCTGTATACCTTAGACTTATACAGTGCTACACGTCAATTATATCTCTAAACTAGAAGAAAAAATTAAAAAATAAAGTAACCAAAAGAAGGCATTCCTATTTTTGTCATTATTATATCTGTACTTTAACTTCAGAATCAATATTCAAATAGATAAAAATAATAATTCTATGGTAAAGATGAGGAGGGCTGTGAAGATTGAGCCATGGCATTCAAGTTTTTATAGCAATACAATATAAATATTCAATACTTTGTTTAGCCAAATAATGCCTGTCAATGATTCAAAAACCACCTGCAAAATCTAGCTTTAAGAATAGCATCCAGGGACTAAGTAACACGTGGCCTTGGAGAGCACATACTGAAGCGGCAGCATACTGGTGTGCCGCAGTCCATGGGGTTGCAAGGAGTCCGACACGACTTAGCGACTGAGCAACAGCAAATGGTGAGCTCCATTTGCAAAAGGATCAGTAGCGTATCCAGCCACTTTCGATTCTGCTTAAATTTCAGTCTGAACTTGAGCAGCATCATGCTGACACAACACATTCATAACAAGAGAGGAGTTTCCTGTTCTTTTTATGAAACTTTATAACCTTGGTTTCTGGGACTCCTTGTTTTGGAAAAAAAAAAAAAATCACTTCCTGATAAATTCTCTCTTGAAGAAAACACTAATTAAAAGAATAATTGGGAAATGAACATGCTTTACATAAAGATATGCAAGTGATCTTTTTTGATATGCTTTTAATTCCACTTAAAATCTGACTACACATTATTTTTCTCTCTAAGTATACACAAGAGGGAAAAAAAAAAAGTAAACCACTTCTGCTTGCTGGGTGCTCCTCATAGGTGTTAGGTATCACAAAGACCACAGAAACCACATGATTGTGACAATTACTATGGCAACTAACAAAATTTTCAAACTGAAATACCCACAGTCCAGGCTACCCACACAGAGCTCAGATCTGACACCCATTTCCACTCCAAGGTACAGTGTGCACATTTGGAAGCCCCTGTCATCTGGTAACCACAGGGAAAAAAATTGCCTGCACTAACTCTGCTACTTTATTTGTAGTTGACTGTTCCATACGTCGGGGAGCATCTCTTGCAGCACTCCATTAAAAAAATGAAGAAAGTTGGCTGCCCACCTAGAAAACTGCACACGAAGCCTGAAGCACACACGGTTCTAAATTAGCAATATCATCCATATGTTTTCTCCTCTATGTGCTTGCTGCCATGAAAATAAGCCCATTAAAAATAGCTTCCATCACATAGTGTATCTTTTCCTTCTCCTGACTCAGATCGTCATTTTAATCTGTCTGATTTAATTATCTAAAACCAAGTCCCTCATATTTGAGAAGGGCCTCTCCTCAAATAAATATCACACAGGAAAGCTGGTATGTAATAAGATTGTAAACGGTTTGGTCAGAATGCTCTGTTTTGTGTTCAGAGACAACAGAATTGCAGGAATCTTTTGGCTCATTATCATGCAGCGATGAGGAAAGGCTCAATATGGACATCAAAGCCATCCGGGAAAAGGCTGAAAAGACGAGGAACATGAAAATGATCCCTGTACTGGCAGCATACCCTTTTAATTGGAAAAAAAAAAAAAAAAAAAAAGCCATTAGACAGAATTCTGCTGTGATCAGCAAACGTCACTGTGTGACTTTTTCCTCCTGCTTCTAACTTCAAAAGAAAAAGGACACAGGAAGTTTTAGGGCAAGAAAGCCAAAGGAAATGATGGGCATCTTAGCAGGACAAGCAAACAAGACAGACAAATGGAGGTCTCGTCTCCTAGGACCTATGAAGTCAAGACTTACAAATCCAATACGGAGACAGAAATTTTCCTTTTGGCCCCAAAGACATCGTCGTCGTCATCATCATTATATCAGCAACCCAACACCCCCTGAGTGCTTATATATATCAGGCATTGTTTAGAGGGTTTTACATGGACAGACTCTTCTAAGCCTCACTTTCAGTGGACCACTACTGTCCCTCATTGCCTAAGCAAGTCATAAGACGTAGAGTGGAGCCAGTACTAAAACCCAGACAATCTGTTTTCAGGTTTTAAAGACTCAAGAGAAAAATAGATGTCTGGAAACGTCTATAATAGCTCCCCTTAGAGCCTGTTGCCTTTCAAAGTCTGCACACAAAAATGATAATTTACAATAGTGTTGTTGGATGGGACCAGTGTTTAATGAGAAGATATAACTATAGTTGGAAAATGTCACCTGGCTACAGTCTTGAGGTGGGGATCAGAAGAACTAGGCTTCCACAACCAGCCTATGGCAGCAAATCTTCATGTCCAGAACAGCATTTTAAAAGCGGAATAAGTCTAAAGTTAGTAAAATGGAAGTAAATGGAAACAAAAATACAATCATCTCTTGATTGTGATTTATGACTGGGAAATACAGGTCATTCAAACAGCTACTTTAGCTGATAAGTTCAACTTTCTGCCCATGAAAACTTTCAGTTTTATTACTGCTATAACAAATAACCACAAATTTGTTAGAATAAAACAACACAAATTAAGTATCTCATAGTTTAGTAGGTCAGCATTCCAGTGTAGGTCTTACCAGACTACAAACCAGGTGTCTGCAGGCCGTATTTCTCTCTGGACATTTTAAGGGAAAATGCATTCCTTGCTCATTTGGGCTACTTGCAGAATTTAGTTCTTTGTGATGGAAGGAGGACTGGAGTTTTGTCTTCTTGCTTCCTGTAAACTGAGGCCCATTCCCAGCTTCTAGGGGCACCACATTCCCCGGCTCATGGCCCCCTCCCTCACCTTCAGAGCCAGCAAGGGCAAGTTGAGTCCTTCAAATCTCACCTCCTTCCTCTTCTGTTCCATATTTCTGACTCATGCAGGAAAAGGAAAGTTTCTTCCCTTTTTAGGACTCATGTGATTATACTGTGCCTGTGCAATTAACCGAGAATAATCTCCTGACCTCAAGGTCCATACCTTTGATTACACCTGCAAAGCTCCTTTGCCAGGTAAAGTAAAATATTCATAGTCTTACGCACTTCCACATACTCACATCCCCAGGTCCAGAGATGAAACAAGTAACACCTTTGGAGGACATTATTCTGCAATTTCATTTATGAATAGAAAGTACAGAAGGTTTTGTTTGTTCCCCTTTTTCTCTTTAACAGCTTTATTGCAGTATAATTTATGTACATTGAACTGCACATCTTTAAAATGTACAATTTTATGAGTTTTGACATTGGCATACAGTATACAACCATAAATCTACATTGTAATCCATATAATGAATATACCCATTATCCCTAAAAGTTTCCTTGTCCCCCTTTGTAACCCATCCCTCCCTCCTCATCTCATCCCAGGCAACCACTGATCTGCTTTCTGTTGTTATAGATGCATATATATTTTCTAGAATTTTATAAAAATGGAATTACACAGTATGTACTTGGGGGGGGGGGTGGTCTGCCTTTCTTCATTCAGTGTGATGATTTTAAGATTTGTCCATATTTTGGCATGAATCAATAATACTGCATGACCTAGCGATTCTGCTCCTATATACTACTTTTATTATTTCTGCCTGGGACAGTGTGTTAAGAAAAGAGACTGAGAAAACCCAGAGTTTTTCTAATCTCCCGTCCAGCTCAGACACATGAAATCTTTGACACTCAGACGCTATTCTACTCTATCCATTAGTTCCTGTTGTGAAAGAAACTACCCCCCAAACTAACCGATTTAAAACAGCGTCACTTCTCTGTGAATCAGTGATTTAAGTTAGTACCTGCTGGTCATTCTGCTAGGCTTGGCTAGGCTCACTCTGGTGCTAACGTCAGTGGGTAGATTGGCTAAGGGCTGATTCAACATCTCACTCAGTGTCTGGTGGCTGGTGCCGGCTGCCGGTTGATGTTGACTCCCAGTGGGATGAGGAAGATGACAGGCCACAGGTCTCCAGCGAATCACCCCAGGTTTATATTTACCTGGTTGCAGCCACAGGGTTCCTAAGAGCAGCAAGAGAGGCAAGCCCCAGGGTTTAAGGACTTTTTGAGCTTCTGTTTGCATCACATTTGCTAGTGTTTTATTGGTCATAGCAAGTCACATGACGAAGCCCAGAGGAAGGGGTGAAAAAGCAGACTCCACCCCCTGATGGGAGTAACCATAAAGAAATACTGCGGAGGGACAGGCGTTCAGGTAAGGGAAGACTGTGTAACCACGTTTTTGCAGTCGAGCACATCCACCTTTTTTCTTCCTTTATTACCTCCACTTCCTCACTACCCATTCACGCCTCAAGCCATACCTCAAGTTCAGTTTCCTTCCCCATCGCTCAGCAGAGTCTGTCTCTCCTAAGTGACCAATGAACTTCTTGTTTCTTGTTAAATCTGGGGAGCCCGTTTCACTCGTCATTTCATTTGGCATCTTGGCATCATTTGATACAATCTTCTCTGTTGGCGTTGATAACACTACTCTCTTCCTTACAGTCCTCTTTTTAGCTATTTCTTCACAGTCTCCTTTGTGGAAAAAGTGTGTAGCGTGGTGCCTTGTATAAAATAAGCATTTAAATGGTTTTTTGGATGAATTCTTGAATCCACAAATGAATGAACAAATAGAACAGGATTTTGTACCCCTACCCACCAATTAAATGTTGGATTTTTGCCAAGCTTTGGTTACTACCTGTGCACTGATGTCTTCTGGTTTTATGTCTCCAGCCTAAATCTCTCTCCTCTACTTCAGGCATATATATATGGAACCTCTTTCTCCCCGCTGACACTCCATACTCAACCTGTTCAAGTCTGATCCCATTAACCTCACTGCCAGACTTACTTTTCTACCACATTCTTCCACAATCTGCCCAGTCACCCAAGCTAGAAATCTGAGTGTCATCCTTGGCTCCATCCTGTCGATCACTAAGTCCTATTACATCTTCCCTTTGAAATCAGCCTGCTGGTTTCCAAAGATGTTGTTTCCACTACTTTTGTTTAGATCCTCCCTAGTCTTCATCTATAAGCCTACAACTACCACCCAGCTCAGTGTCTGCAAAATCTCTCTGAAGACAGGAAGCATATGCTTCTATGCTTGTTAAAAACATAGATTACCAGACCTGCCCCAGATCTTCTGCGTTGTAATATCCCAGAAAGGAGCCTGGAAATATGCATGTTTTAAAAGCACCCCAGGAAATATGAGAAAACATTTTTCTGCCTCCCAAACACCAGAGTTGCCACCTACCTTACCATCCACTCTCCACAGCATTGCCAGAGTGACCTGTTTAAAACAGAAATCTCATCTTATCAGTACATCCCATGATTCTTCATGGTGTCTAGGATAATATACACATTCTTTAATAAGAGATTATTCATACTCTCTGGCCTTACCTTTCAACTCTTTTCAGTATGGACCCTACACTCTATTCTTAAGTCTTTCCTAAAAGCAGCATGCATGCCCTTTCAGGCCACTGTACCAACTCTACTTGCTACCTAAGACACTTAACACCTTTATTCATCACACACTTACATAACACTTCAGTGAGACACGGGCTCTGTTCTGAGTGCTTTGGAATGTTAAGTCATATAGTCATCCTTACAACTCGGATGGATGAGTAGATGGTGGATACAGTTGTTATCCCCACTCATGGAGAAAAGTGAGGGACATTTGCCTGAAGTCATGTTAGTTTCTGGCAAAACCAAGACTTGAACCCAGACAGCTTGGCTGTAGAACCTGTGCATTTAGCACCCATGCTCTACTGCCTTGCCTTCATCTGGTTAAAATCATTTTTATTTAAAGCACAGCTCATGCATTAATACTTCCTGGAAGGCTTCTTCAATCCCCCAGCCTGAATTAACATTCTGGGTTTATTTTTTTGTCACTGCACTCATAGCACCGTACAGCTATGCAGTCTATTTTCTTGTTTTACAAATCAGACTGTAAGTTCTTTAACAGAGGGAAACACGTTTTCTTGTATCCCCCAAACCTAGCACAATGCTCAGCATGAAGTATGAACTATCTATGGAGTTTTTTAAAAAAGAAATAAATGAATGAGTGAATAAATGCATATATTAACTTATAAAGAAGCAGCAGGGAACGACAGACGATCTGAACATTCTGCCCTGAATCGTCAAGTCATCTGTACACAGTTTTATAAGGCTTTTCAGTTTGAGGCAGACGAGATGAGATGGCCTACCTTGTATCAAAAATCATCTTTGGAGTCTTCCGACAAATTCTACAGATTTTCATGGGAACTCAAATTAAATGCATGATTGAACATTTATTTGTTTAATTTACTCAATAGATTTCTTTTCTTTCTCTGTGTCAAGCAAAAACATTAAAACGATTTTTACACCTTTCACCTTACCTCAACTTTCCCCTTAATTTCTTCACTCCAAAATGTTGAACAAAACAGGACCCTTTTTGTGGTTGGAAAGTTTGGCTTTACATAGAACCTCTCAGCACACAACTGTCAACACCTGATTATGGGTCATTTTTTAGCCTCTGACTTTCACTTCCTTCCTTAAATAGGTCTTTCAGATGAATCATCTTCAGCCACTCTGTGATCATGCAGGGAACACTTATGCAGTATACACATGAGCAAGATGCACTCAGCCCCCTCCTACCTCATATGCTTCTGTGCTCTGATTTGGGGGTTTTCATTTTTCATTCAGTAAAAATTTGAGTGACAATGATGTGCTAGATTTTGTGTAAGCCCTCAGTTCATTAACACTTCCTGCAAGAAAAAGAGGAAACAAGGAGCTGGGGAAAGCTCAGATCTCCATTTTTGGTTTGGAGACGAATTTAATGGGAAAGGACTTGGATAAAACACTTCATAATACATGTGCAATTATTTTTCTATTCAGCCTCATGTCATTATTAAAACAATTGGGTGTGTATATAGTATGTTATACATACATATATATATATATATGTATATATATATATATATATATGGTTGGTTTGGTTTAGTTGCTAAGTCATGTCTGACTCTTTGCGACCCCATGGACTATAGCCCGCCAGGCTCCTCTGTCCATGGGATTCTCCAGGCAAGAATACTGGAGTGGATTGCCATTTCCTTCTCCAGGGGATCTTCCCAACCCAGGAATCGAACCCGGGTCTCCTGCATTGCAGACAGATTCTTTACCAACTGAGCTATGAGGGAAGCCCATATACATATATATATATATATATAAGCAATCTGTCAGTAAGCACAGTAGTAGAGCCTTCTAACTACTCAATAATTTATCCCTCAGTCCATAACCCATGAATGCTTTATCAGGTTCATTGCTGTAATACATTTGCTGAAATCATAACTATTCAGTACTTATTGGATCAATTTTGGAAAATAATACATGTTGGTAAATGATCTCTTTTAGTTCACTTCAGTTCAGTCACTCAGTCGTGTCTGACTCCTTGTGACCCCATGAACTGCAGCACTCCAGGCTTCCCTGTCCATCACCAACTCCTGGAGCTTGCTCAAACTCATGTCCATTGAGTTGGTGATGCCATCCAACCAGCTCATCCTCTGTCCTCCCCTTCTCCTCCTGCCTTCAATCTTCCCCAGCATCAGGGTCTTTTCCAATGGGTCATTTCTTCACAAATAATATTTTAATGATGGTTTATTGATTGTTTCATAACATGTACATAGTTCTATGAATATTAATATGAAAGAATCCACTTTTTTTCCATTTGAAACCAAGTTCAATGAAAGTACCAAGGCCTCCAGTACTGGAAAATACTAGAATGAATTAAGGAAAGAGGAAGTTTACAATAGGAATTTTTGTCTTTTATCTTCCATATGAATGACATCCTACATATGTATGATCCTGACCTACATTTCTACAGTTGAAGGCTGTTTCCTGAGTGAATCACAGCTGCAATGAAATGTGCGGCATCAGAGGTATGAAAGGATATCGACAACAGCACTCTGACAAACGATTCTATAGGCAAGAGATTAAAGGACTCGGATTGCAGGACCTCGGATGGGGTAGGTTCAGAGAAGATTTTGACCCTCCATAAGAATGCAAAAACTACTTGTTTAAGAGTCTTTTCAGGCTGCTAAAGAAGATTCTGACTTTGTGCTGCTTCTTCCCCTCCTTTATCTTCTGAGAAGAGTTGTGAAAAGAAAGTAATGCTTTGGGCATTAGTAATGGAGAATCATCAGAGAACGAACCGAGAGCAGTGTCTATGAGGTGGTAGGAAGAGAGGAAGACGTAACTGAGTCAGTGATGATAAAGAGCCAGAGAGGGTGGGAAGAGAAAAATAAAAACAGCCCAAACTGGGGGCAGAGGAAATGGCTCAGAAAAGAAGCAAGGAGTGAGAATAGCTGTGGGGTGTGATGGCAGCTTGTGGGAAAGAGAAAAGGGGAAATTTGAGGAAATTTTTCTGAGAGATACTTGAACCCTTCATCGTACTTGAGAAACACAAGTGCAGTGTTTGAGACACTGAGATTACTTTTGGTAAGTGAGTTCATTAGTGTACAGTCCTGCCCCAGGACAGAACTGCATGGTTCATGGCTTTATAAACATTACACACCTTAAGGTGAAATGTTATGAAAACCACTTTCACCATCATCTGGCCAGCACGATTTACTGCCCCTGGATGAACTGATAAAACCCATTTAGACTGACTCATTCTTTACTCAGACCACATCGCCTCTTCTCCTTTCCCCATCTTCACTTACTGTTATTTGTGTCCTCATTGATATACAAATAATGTGCTAGACTGTAACATCCTTGATGCCAGGAACTGTGTCTTTCTTATCTTTGTAGTTTGAGTTATATCTGGCAGAACACCCGGGACATGATCATACATTCAGTTAACTAATCAACCAATTCATTCTAGGATACACGTAAAGGTTTGAAAAATAAAAGGAGTAAAAATTCAGGAAGAGAAAGCCAAATAGCTTTGGTTTTGTTGGTGGTATTTTAAATATTATCATTTTAATTGATCTTTGACATATTCTAATTCAGCAATATATTAGAATCTAAGAACTATCATGTACATTAGTCACAGGTGATTTAATTACTACAACTTTGCTTACTGACCTTACCAAAATGTTCTCATTTCGGCAATACATCTGGAACTCAAAGGTTATTGCTACATTTTAACACTTCAAAAAATATCACTAGTTTAAGAGACCGTTTTGCTAGGAAGTAGTTATATAAGTAGTATTAATAACACATGCCTTTTCCACCATTCTTGTCTAAAAAATGAGCTACAAAATTGGCCAGGTTTAATTCTCTGTTTTGTGAAGGTACACATAAGATCGTAGCTATAGCTCCCACACTAATTGTTTCGATTGTCTAGAAGTCTTTGTCATCTCATTAGCTATTATCCATCTGCATGAAGTCCTAACATAATGAAATTCATTGAACCATCTCTGGATCCACAATAGCAGTGTGCCATGAGTATAAGTATTTAATAGCTAGGTGGGCGCACCCGTTGAGAATCTAGATTGAAGGCATTGTATACTGTTAACTGTGGGGAGTTAAAAAGGAGCAAAAATATTTGTCCTCTGACAACAAGGAACTTATATACAACATACACAAAATAAATTGCTGTGATGTGAAATGACAAGCATTAAAAATATATGTACACATACTTTCCTGTCATGCATTCACAAGTTACATTTTCAGTTATATAGTTGATCTCTCAGTGTCCACATGTTGCTAGACAGATGTGTTTATGACCAGGTAAAGCAGAAGAGTTCAATTGAGAAAACAGGCCTAAAAGAGGAAGCCCTTGCTAGCTGTGTGCCCTTGTAAGTCTTAGAGCTTCATATGTGATTAGGAACAAACATCTACCTCTTGAATGGGGTCTAAAGAGAAAATGAGGTCACTCATGGAAGGGCCTAGTGTAGAGCACCCCATAGCCACCTGTTCTCTCTCCACATGGCATTTTATTTTGATTTCTGACTGCTAACTCAGGGTAAAACCTGCACCTCCTTAGCAGTTCTGCTTCCTAGAAACCAAGATTAAACAAACAAAAAACCAAAAGTGCCCTTCCGATGACTGTATACCAAGCAAATGTATATATTGTTTACTACAAAAGAAGCATGAAACTATTTACACAAAGAAATAGCATTAAATATAATACTGTGGAAGTTGTTTAGATATACATAAATGCTTGGCTATTTAAAAGATATAAAGGGCAATTAATATAAAGGAGAGGAGATTTCTAGGAAGATTATAGAACAAGAAACTGTCACCTGAAAGGGTGTTATAAGTAAGATCTGATCAAGGAAATTTTTACTGTGCCTACTTTTTTATGATACAATGCGTACTTTAAAATTTGAAAAAATTTTTAAAAAACATAAACTCAGCCACAGTCAGTTCTTACTTTATCAGATATAAACACCCTTAACTTTTGGTGTTTCCTCCCAATGTTTTTCTTCAAATGTAATCTATGTTTTTGCCTATTTTAAATTATACAATTTGTGTGGTTTTACATCTTGGGTTTTTTTCTCTTAGATTATGTAATAAGCATTTTCCATGCTATTAAACATTTTCTGAGATCATGATTTTTAATGGCTGTCTGTTATCCATAAGATTACATACGTAATAACTGAATTTCACCACTTACCTATTCTTACTCCTTTATGTTTATACTCCTAGTTTTTCACTTTTAGAAGAACTTTAGCCAATGAGAATGATGTATTTTAGTTAAAAGTAACATTTTGACTAACATGACATAAACCTACAGACTGGATAATGAGGAGAAAGAGATGCAGGGTAACAGCTCAGAATACTGGCCAACATGGAATCGTGTTATCTCTATATGCTGTCAGACAATATAACAATGCAATTGTACTTCTAAGTAAGTTAAAAACATCTTAAGAAAGTCAGAGAGTGTTTACTCATGTCAAGGAATGGACAGGAATTAAACAGTGAAAAAGGTTATGTTCTTTCCAAAATAGTGATGAATGTGAGACCTGAACCAACTTTTGCTGTCACACTTGGTCTCTGGAAAGTGTCCTCTATAATAACAAGATGCCATACTTAATAAACATCAAATGGCAGGATGACATCTGAGTAATAAAGCAGTTAAGGAGTCCATCTCATTCCCAGGTTGAGTTCAAGTGAGCTCCAGAATAACCATCAAAGAGTGCAAGAAAGGTGGGCAGAAAGGGCAAGGACAGTAGGGAAGATTTCTTCCCTTCGGAACCACACAATGCCGTCTCATCAGGTCTTTCCTGAGTGATCCCCTCTTCCATTGCCTCCCCTCATCACAAGTTCTACACCCTGTAGGCCAGCACACACTGTCAGTTCATGGACTCAACTAAGTTTTAGCAGTGTAAGGACACACAGAAGAAGTTCAGTGTTCACGATGATCAGCCTGTGTTCCTCTTTTGTGCAACACTGCAGAGTCTCTTCTGAGGTTCCATAGACCCTCCTCCTTTGTTACAATGACACTTGAGCAACTGTGGATTGTGAAATGAAGGATTATAAACCAGGGCCAGGAGAACTATAGCAGAAAATGAACTAAGGAAGAAGCTGGAACCAGATTATAAGAACACACTGAACAGACATCCTGGAGACAGAGATCTACAAAAACCAAAAGATAGAAGGAACTGTGGAGTCAAAGTCAGACAAAGAACCTGAAACCAGAGAGATCAGGTCAGGATAAGGCACTACTGAAGAAACAGACCTGCCTCAAATGGAAGGTTATTCCTCCTGATGACTCAAGATCCACAGATTGGCATCTTGGACATAGATCCAAGAGATTACGATGAAAGCACTAGGTGGGAGGGGAGTTTGGGGGGTGAGGGGGATGGATGCATGTATATGTATGGCTGAGTCTGAAACTCACACCTGAAACTACCACAACATTGTTAATTGGCTATACCCCAATACAAAATAAAAAGTTTTTTAAAAAGAGGAATACACTGGATTTGGTAAACCAGCACCTCTCATTCAACTCCCTGAGAACCAGCAACTTTTCTCATCTTGGGGTTGGGTCTTTCTCTCCTATCTACCTACCTCCCATTCTCTAGTTTTACAACAGGTCAGATGCCCTTTTGGTTAATAAGTTTGACTTATGTTATATTCTTCATAGAATCCTTTGACTTCTGGTTGAAACTACCATATCCAAGGCCACCTCCTCACTCATGCAAGAAATATCTCACTCCTTTCTTTCTTATATGTCCTCAGCTCATTTTAAACAAGAACATTCATTCCCAGGTTTGAGAGTAGCAAGATGCGTTTGAGCAACTCAAAACCTTTCCTATTTCCTTTGGAGTTGAGGAAGAAGGGGATTCAGAAAACAATATGGAGAAAACAGTACCTTAAGGGATGCCCAAAAGTACTGAAATCTCCTGTAACAGAGTAGAACCCTAAGCGGCCTTCCCAGGACAGGGCACACTCCCCACCCCTCATTTGCTCTGCCTGTCTCTTGTCTGTAGAAAAACATTTAGTCAAAGAGTAAATTTAATCAGAGAAGTGAAAAAATGCAGAAACAGAGGAAAATAGTCAAGCAACAAAAGTCATAATAATTTAGCATTAAACAAAGTCAGGGATCTTTTCATTCCTCGTCAAGGGCTATAGATAATATTCTACGCCATATCCTTCGAGCTGTTTTACAAATACTGACACTCCCACCAGGTAGAGGGGGCTTCCCAGGTGGTGTTAGTGGTAAAGACCCTGCCAGTCAATACAGGAGATGTAAGAGACGTGGGTTCCGTCCCTGGGTCGGGAAGATCCCCTGGAGGAGGGCAGGGCAACCCACCCCAGTATTCTTGCCTGGGAAATGGATAGAGGAGTCTGGCAGGCTACAGTCTATAGCGTTACAAAGAGCTGGGCAGAACCGAAGCCACTTAGCACGCACTTCCCACCAGATGGAAGTTAACCACACGATGACCAGATTGTAGCCATGGTATGTGCTCCATCTTGCACAATTTCAAGAACTGTCCTCAAAGAAATGAACACAAACCAGCCCCAGAACTAAAGACGAACTGAACTTAACACAGTCAAGATGATGCTGATTAGACCACCACGTAACCAAGATGATTCTTGGAGCTGACTGTGCTATTCTGCACGTTTCCCCCTCCCTCCACTTGTACACTCCTGACCCTGAAATTCCTCTTGACTAAATTGTTTTTTTTTTTGGTCACAGCAGGCAGCTTGTGGAATATTAGTTCCCCAACCAGGGATCAAACCCACACCCCCTTGCCTTGGAAGTGCAAAGTTTTAACCACTTGACTACCAGGGAAGTCCTTGAAATTCCCCTTAAAAAGCAGTTGGGAGTTGGCCTTGTACAGGCGTCCACCTTTTCCCCAGGTTGCTGGCCTCCAGAATAAAGCAGACTTTCCTTTCCTACTCACACTTGTCTCTAGAGGATGGGCTTATAAGCAGCAAAAAGTTGAACCTGAACTCAATTAACACTCCTTCCAAAATATGGCCCTCACAGCAGGACTGCACCATCCCACATGCGCCCTGGGCTCACATGCAATGCATCAGCTTTGCCTCAGCCTATCCTCTCTAGGTAACCCTTTCTCAAGAACTCAGAACCTGATCTGCTCATTCTTTCTCTAACCTTTTTGCTATGCCAGAAAGCCCTTTTGATCACTTTCTATTCTCCAGGCATAATTGAAACCTTCCTTCTCATATAATTTCTTCTTATTTAAAAATTTCTCATGCTCTCTTCAGCAGAACATATACTAAAAATTTCTCCTTTTGTGGATTCACATATTCACATGTGAAAAGCAACCTCAAGGGGATTCTGGTACATATGTAGAACCCTGAAAGAGAAGTATTTACATTTTAAAATGAATAATAATGTGACTTATATTATTGTTTCCTTAGTAGGCACCAGAGATTCTGCTAAGTGTTTTATAGTATAAATTATATATAATTGATTTATCTAATATTTTCAACATACTATGAGTCCTTTCAGTATACCTCTTATTTCCATTTTACAGAAGAAAAAATAGAGGATCACAAATAGCACGTGATGAGAGTCAGGACTCAAGACCAAATCCACATGACTGCACCATTCGTTCTCTGGTTAGTATTCTGCATGGTTTCTTGCTTTGAATAACCCTGGTATTGCAGTCTTTGGCATTTATTTGGCAAGAATTATGGCACTTTCCAACATCCTGCAACAGAGACATACTTACTGCATAGTCTTGGTCACAGAATCATTTAGCTGCTCTGAAACGGTTGTGTATACGGCTTGTTAGACGCATAAATTTCCATACTGATCACCTTTTGAAGTGGGAGTGGAAAGGAAAAACTGCAAAATCACCCTGGGACTGCCACCCTGGAAAACAAAATGCCAGGCTCGTCTCCAGCGGAACCTCCCGGTTAAGGGTCACTCACTCCTCTCGGCCACCTCCCTTCCCATCCACTCTTATCTGCCTTTCACTCAGCACCCTCTGTAGTCACACTTACTTCATCAGTGTCCTACTTTGTAAATGGTTTGAGGCCCATTTTATATTCATGGATTGTGTGCCTCCCATGCCATAAAGTAAGGTCTTTGGGGATAAAGGCTCTATTTTTCATCTAGTGGAGGAGTTAACTGAACGGATACTGGCTTGAAACAGTAAAGATTGTTTGGTGCCTGGCACAAGTAAGCATCCATGTATTGTAACTCCCATACTAATAGCAATAATTCTTGTGTTTGGTGCTGTGGTTCATAGAAATATGTATACCTATTTAAGAGGTGTTGAAATATCCTGACAAGTCTAGTACCTTGAGCACATGACAAGACAGGAAGCCGGAGAAAGTTAGTTCACTTTATAGCGGTGATTATCAAGTAGAGACAAATATATGGAGACAGATTTGGTTACCACAATTTGGGGGGTCAGGAATGTTACTGGTATGCAGTGGACAGATGCCAGGAAGGCTACCAAACACCCTAAATTGTGCAGGAGAGTTCCCCCCACAACCACAGCAAAGAAGTACCCATCTCAAAATGTTAGTAGCACTAAAGTTGAGAAATCCTGGTTCAGAAAAAACTTATTCTGAGATCAGGTTATCAGCATTGCCTGCATTATTTGTGGTTGGTTTGTTTGCCAATTTATTATCCGAAGCAAATTATAGATTTTATTTTTAAGAATGAGAATACCACCATTTACATACCTGTTGTATTAACTAAATACACTGTAACACAGTTGGTTTCACCTTACATTCAAAATTACCATCTCAACTTTTAAAATTATTATTTAAATAATTTTAATTATTTAAATTATTATTTAAAATATTTTTACAGTAGTTATTATTATTATTATTATTATTATTTTCCATTTTTGTATGCAATATAAATCCATTTCCAAATTTTTAAATAAAATCTCTAGATTGGAAGAGATGTTAGGAATTACCTGGCCCAACCTTTGCATTTTGCACATGAAGAAAGTGAGACACAAAGTTGTCCAGGGACTTGGTAATGACAGGAGTAGACTGGATCCTACATCTCCTGACCGGTATTGCGGTGCTTCTTTACAGCATCACACAATGTAACCATTATGTAAATGAGGAGTCAGTTCTTCTGTGGGAGAGTATTTCTTTCTAAGGACAGACTTTAGCCTTCTGTATCTAGCAACTGTGCTAACCAGTTTCACTAAATCATAAGGTAGAAAATAATTGCTACAGTAATACATGATGAAACACTTGTCCTCTGAGGCAGACAAGATCAAACACTAAAATTCCATTTTGGAAATGGGAATTCTAAAGCCATCTGGCGTTTTTTACTTTTAAGCTCTTTTAGATAATACATTTCAGAATATTATCATTGTTGCTTCAAATAATTATGTTAAGACTTTGTCTCGGTAAACAGATTATTATAATAGACATTTAGATGAGGAAATCTTAAACTCTCTCAAGAACAATCTCAATAAGTATTTTTGTTCTATGCAGTAACTTTGGTGTTCACTTCACTGACAAAAGAATTACTGGAATGGAGAGTTTAATTAACTTATTTATAATCATGCAGTACACTAGTGGTAAAGAAAGGATTCCAGTACTCAGTTTTTTGTTTTGTTTGAATTTTGTTTTTTGGTTTTGTTTGCTTTTATTTTGCAAAGCAAATGCTTTTAAATTAGTTTTAATGCCCAGTTTGTTATTCAGCCTACATCCACCCTAAGAGGGCATGCTTCTAAGCTCTCAGATAATGTGAAAGAAATGAGTAATAAAAACTGATATTACCATTTCTTAATATTTTCTGCTGAGCTAAGTTGATTTAAACATTTACGATATGAAGATTACAGATCAATTTGCACCTTTAGCCTCCACTACTCAAATTTGAGTTTGTGTCATTTGTCCCAAAGAAGACTCAGTGGAAATGCGTGGAAAGATTAGTTTGAATCAAGCACTTCAACTCAAGGAACAATTTAAAACAAAGCCCCACTAATCACGGAAAATGTCACTAGTTCCTATTTTGATTAAAAATGAGGAACAGAAAGAAGGGTGAACAGACTGGAACTTCTTGCAATGACTCGTTTGGGATTTATAACAGAAGGAGGAAGTTACTCTCCAGAAGCTGTGTTTGAAGTAGAGAGAAATGTGTTACTGGCATATGAATACCAGTCAGGCTGACAGCACGATTAGAGGTAGACATGATGTGCAGAATAAATAGCCACTAAATGTAGTGACAACTCTGAGTGACTGATGAAGAATAAAAATGAACAATTTTTCTGATAATGTGTCAGGAAACAAATGCCTCTTTCTTTCAGAAGGAAAAGATATATATGGTCGTAAATTCCAGCAACCTTCCATCTGGTGAACTTTCTTCCTTAACAAAACTATCATTTTGGCCCCAAACAGAGCAATTTCTTGGTGGAAATTGTTACTTCTTCAGTTCATTGAAGGTTTACAACAGTTTATTCTGACTGTTTCTCTTCAGCTTTAACCATGTGTTTTATACTAACATTGTCTTGTCTGCTGCATAATAAGGGATCTAAGAATAGTTTAGGCATTTTGTCCTCTGTAGGGCAAATGCCATCATAAGTTCAGATGTACTACTCAGAGCAAATTCACATGTGCTTTTTTGCATCAAAAATGTAGTGTTTTAAGAGTCACCTCTTTATAAAATTATAAGAAAATAAAATTTTGTATTAGTTTTCCTTTGTCAAAAATAACTCAAGGAGATGATATGGAAAAAAATTTTAGAAATTTTACACTACGCATCTGTGTCAACCATTAACATTTTGCCTTTGCCAACAAAATGAACTTGAATATTATTTAAACCTCCCCCAGGAAATTTCTGGCATAGATCAAAAAGCAGAAAAGAAAGTAATGGGCCTCTACCTCAGGCTACTATATGCACAGTTTCCCTGAATGATGGAAATCCCATGGTGACATCCTTTCATTCACAGCAATAGATGTTTCCAAAGATGTGGTTCTATGAAAGTCCCTCTGAACTTAAGAAAGAAAATATTAATTAGATAGTATGGTGTACTGTATCACTTTTAATTCTTCTATGCCATCTGAGAAAACTTGAATCTAAGATTAGACCAATATTTAGTTTCAACTAAGGAGAATGGTATCTGTATATCACAAGGATCTGTGAATCCAAAATAATGAAAGAAAGCTAAAGCACATTATGGAGTTATCTGTTCATTATAGGAATTTGTTAGCTATGCAGAAGACAGTTTTGACCTTTTTAATTTCCTTACATAATTTATTATGTTGAAGGTATTCTCACTTCTGCCCAGAAATTTCAAGATATAAGTTGAAATGTTACTTTCATATGTTGTTAAAGTCCATTATTTCTGCCTGGAGTTCTCATATTATGCATCATGCCAATTGTTTCCACCTCGTGAAATGATCAGAAATTCCCTTTGCCCAAATTTCAGTTTTGATCTTTGCATAATTTCAAAACTTCTCTTTGGAAAAAAATATAGCAGTTTATGTTTAGTATTCAAGTTAAGACTGTACAATTTGTAAGGCAGGTTTGTAAGACCCTGACCAAGAACTCACCTCCCTGTCATCAGGATTTCCCTTAATGTCTCATCTCCTCAGCTCCCGTGATTTCCCTTTGACATCTCAGTGATTACCCAGCTCCCACTCATTACTATATGCTTAGCATTTGGAAGGATAAATTAATTGACATCACTCCATAGTTTTTTTTTTAATCGATTGATGATTGTTTTGAATATTGGTTTTATTTCTGTCATACATCAACATGAATTAACCATAGCAATATGCTTTTAAGTTTCTTCCACGTTTTTGTGTCTTGATAGCTTGTTTTGTTTGTTTGTTTGTTTTTTCAGTTCAGTTCAGTCGCTCAGTCACGTCCGACTCTGTTTAACCCCATGAATCACAGCACGCCAGGCCTCCCTGTCCATTACCAACTCCTGGAGTTTACTCAAACCCATGTCCATCGAGTCAGTGATGCCATCCAACCATCTCATCCTCTGTCGTCCCCTTCTCCTCCTGCCCCCAATTCCTCCCAGCATCAGGGTCTTTTCCAATGAGTCAACTCTTCTCATCAGGTGGCCAAAGTACTGGAGTTTTGGCTTCAGCGTCAGTCCTTCCAATGAACACCCAGGACTAATCTCCTTTAGGATGGACTGGTTGGATCTCCTTGCAGTCCCTACTAACATTCCATGCTGTGGAGGTACCACAATTTATTTATCTATTCACCCTTTGAATCTTTTTAAATTTAACTGTTAGCACAAATCATACTATGAGTTCTTGCTATTCCCTTTGACATACGAAGAAACGAAAATGTAGAAGGTTCAGGGAACCTGCAGATAGAAGTTGCAGAGCCTAGATTCAAAGCCAGGTCTGCTCATTTTTCAAAGAAAAAGAAGGAACCACTCCCTCTCTTCCCCAGTGCAGAATCTGAGAAGAACAAGAGGCAGTGGTTCAGCATTGAGTCGAATCTTCGCTAAACTCCAAGTCTCTAAGGTTCTCTTCGTATGACTGAGGAAGTGAGCCCTTAAGGGAAATGAGGCGGCAAAAGGTCCCTTCTTCCATTCTCAGAAAACACAAAGGGAGAAGAGGCTAAGGAATGGACTAAAGAAACCAGACTACGAAATGTTGAGGATTACTGATTTTGTGGACGGAGAAACAATCTGAAGTTTTTTTTTAATATATTTAATTAACACTTATTCCCCAATGGCTCAGCAGGTGAAGTATCCGCTTGCAATGCAGGAGATGTGGGTTCAGTTCCTGGTCCGGAAGATCCCCTGGAGAAGGGAATGGCAACCCACTCCAGTATTCTTGCCCAGGAAACCCCATGGACAAAGGAGCCTCCATAGTCTTATGGAGTCACAAAGAGTCAGACACAGCTTAGCGACTCAGCACATATAATGTAGCACAAAATGTTTGTCAGACACTGTTCTAGGAACTTCATAAATATCAGCTCATTCAATCCTTATACTAACCTATGAAATGGATACTATTATTATCCTCATTTCAAAGATGAGGAAACTGAAATATAAAAACATTAACTTCTGTGCCCAGAAACCTGCGGTTAGTCAAGACAAGATTAAGATTTAAATGTAGGCAGTTTAGCCTTAGACCGAGCTCTTCAGCACCATAACATACTGCCCCTGATAGTTAGGAAAATATTTTGCTCCTTTTTATGAGCTTAGACCAGTGTTTCTCAACCTAGAATTCAAGACCCCCTGGCTCCTTCAGGTGTTTTTTTAAAAGGCTCTTGGATTCTCTTCAAGAAGATTTTCATTTTATGTTTAGTTCTCAGCTTGCACTGCAGCACGTGTGCCAAGTCGCATCAGTCGTGTCCATCTCTTTGCGACCCCATGGACTGTAGCCCACCAGGCTTCTCTGGCCATGGGATTCTCCAGGCAACAATACTGGAGTGGGTTGCTGTGCCCTCTTCCAGGGGATCTCACTGACCCAGGGATCGAACCCACAACTTTTACTTCTCCTGCATTAGCAGGAGGGCTCTTTACCTCTCGCACCACCTGGGAAGCCCCATGCATGCTTAGTCACTCAGTTGTGTCTGACTCTTTGCAACCCCATAGACTGCCCCTGCCAGGCTCCTCTGTGGATGGGGATTCTTCAGGCAGGAATACTGGAGTGGGTTGCCATTCCTCCTCCAGGGGATCTTCCCAGCCCAGGGATGGAACCCAGGTCTCCTGCACTGCAGGCAGATTCTTTACCAGCTGAGTCACCAGGGAAACACTGGGAAGCCCCAGCTCTCAACTTAAGTGAGGCTTAGGTTACAACTGACATACTTTTCCCATTCTTTGGAAAAGCTGCTTGTTAAGAGGGGCTTTGTGTTAGCAGGGGCCTCAAATTCAGGGTCTACCAATCAGAAATGAGACAGCATGAGGAACTGAGGTGGGCAATAGGGTCCAACCCACTGCCCATCCACCAGGTTGTCTTCAGATATGGCTCCTGTCGTGAAAACGTCTCAGGACTCCCAACCGGATTTGCTCTCTGAAGCCCATTGTCTTTTCTATGTACCTCTCTTGTCATTCTTCGCTCATGATGACTGTTATTATCATTCTCTTTATACAGACCAACCAACGTCTAAGTTGGAACTGCCTTGAGAGTTCTGTATAGACTGCTCGTTGCCCTCAATAGCCACTCTCCCCTTCTTTTATGATAGAATCTTCCACTTTAGCTAGGTGCATTATCCAGCAGCTAAAAGACCCCATCTCTCAGTCTTCCACACATATATGAGTGTCCCATAACTAAGCTCTCACCAAATGAGAGGTAAGCAGAAATGTTGACCGAGACTTCCAGAAAATGTCCTTAAAAATGAGGAGACTACAGAGCATGTTGGTAATGCATGTGTGAGGACAGGAGATATATGCTAAATCTCTGTACCTTCTACTCAATTGTGCTGTGAACCTAAACCTGCTCTTACAAAAAAAAAAAAGTCTATTATTTTTTTCTAATGAAGGCTGTACCTGTCTCTGCCTCCTTCCTCTTTCCTGCTGCTGTAGACAGAGATAAGATGGCTAAATTCCTAAGCCCATCAAGGACCTTGGGATTGCCTTGGTAATATAAGCTGCCTGCACCAGAGAAGGAAGGGAAAAGAAAGAAAGTCCTTCACCAGCTCCAACTGTGTCACTCCAGACTGCTTTATTAGTGGGAGGGAAATATGCCTTTCTTTCATTTAATCTGAGGTTATTTTGGATTTTCCTGTGATATGCAGCTGAACTTGATCTTCAGTGGTATAGAAGTACAGAGATGATGTTTTAGTTACCCTTCATTGAAAATATGCTTCACAGTCTCAATACAGCAGGTTCAATTGAAAAATATATTTATTGAAATGAACTTCAAAAACCACTGGAAGGGTTCAGAATTCTCCATCGAGAAATACACCAAAGTTCCTCCTTGTCTTATTGTCTACATCTAATTAAATTCATTACAAATAAATTTTATAATTGTTTCTTTTCAGTCTTTCTTGATCAGCGGTTTCATAATAGGAAAATATTTTAATAAAATGCTTTATGAATATTCCATATGCTTCAGTTCAGTTCAGTTCAATCACTCAGTTGTCTCCGACTCTTTGTGACCCCATGAATCGCAGCCCGCCAGGCCTCCCTGTCCATCACCAACTCCCGGAGTTTACTCAAACTCATGTCCATCAAGTCGGTGATGCCATTCAACCATCTCATCCTCTGTTGTCCCCTTCTCCTCCTGCCCCCAGTCCCTCCCAGTGTCAGGGTCTTTTCCAATGAGTCAACTCTTCGCATCAGGTGGCCAAAGTACTGGAGTTTCAGCTTCAGCATCAGTCCTTCCAATGAACACCCAGGACTGATCTCCTTTAGGATGGACTGGTTGGATCTCCTTGCAGTGCAAGGGACTCTCAAGAGTCTTCTCCAACACCATAGTTCAAAAGCATCAATTTTTTGGCACTAAGCTTTCCTCACAGTCCAACTCTCACATCCATACATGACCACTGGAAAAACCATAGCCTTGATCAGACGCACCTTTGCTGGCAAAGTAATGTCTCTGCTTTTTAATATGCTATCTAGGTTGGTCATAACTTTCCTTCCAAGGAGTAAGCATCTTTTAATTTCACGGCTGCAATCACTATCTGCAGTGATTTTGGAGCCCCAAAAAATAAAGTCTGACACTGTTTCCACTGTCTTCCCATCTATTTCCCATGAGGTGATGGGACCAGATGCCATGATCTTCGTTTTCTGAATGTTGAGCTTTAAGCCAACTTTTTCACTCTCCTCTTTCACTTTCATCAAGAGGCTTTTTAGTTCCTCTTCACTTTCTGCCATAAGGGTGGTGTCATCTGCATATCTGAGGTTATTGATATTTCTCCCAGCAATCTTGACTCCAGCTTGTGCTTCTTCCAGCCCAGCATTTCTCATGATGTTCTCTGCACATAAGTTAAATAAACAGAGTGACAATATACAGCCTTGACGTACTCCTTTTCCTATTTGGAACCAGTCTGTTGTTCCATGTCCAGTTCTAACTGTTGCTTCCTGACCTGCATACAGGTTTCTCAAGAGGCAGATCAGGTGGTCTGGTATTCCCATCTCTTTCAGAATTTTCCACAGTTTATTGTGATCCACACAGTCGAAGGCTTTGACGTAGTCAATAAAGCAGAAATAGATGTTTTTCTGAAACTCTATTGCTTTTTCGATGATCCAGTGAATGTTGGCAATTTGATCTCTGGTTCCTCTGCCTTTTCTAAATCCAGCTTGAACATCTGGAAGTTCTCAGTTCACGTATTGCTGAAGCCTGGCTTGGAGAATTTTGAGCATTACTTCACTAGCGTGTGAGATGAGTGCAATTGTGTGGTAGTTTGAGCATTCTTCCGCATTGCCTTTCTTAGCAATTGGAATGAAAACTGACCTTTTCCCAGCCTGTGGCCACTGCTGAGTTTTCCAAATTTGCTGGCATACTGAGTGCACCACTTTCACAGCATCATCTTTCAGGATTGGAAAGAGCTCAACTGGAATTCTATCACCTCCACTAGCTTTGTTCATAGTGATGCTTCCGAAGGCCCACTTGACTTCACATTCCAGGATGTCTGGCTCTAGGTGAGTGATCACATCATTGTGATTATCTCGGTCGTGAAGATCTTTTTTGTACAATTCTTCTGTGTATTCTTGCCACCTCTTCTTAATATCTTCTGCTTCTGTTAGGTCCATACCATTTTTGTTCTTTATCAAACCCATCTTTGCGTGAAATGTTCCCTTGGTATCTCTAATTTTCTTGAAGAGATCTCTAGTCTTTCCCACTGTATTGTTTTCCTCTATTTCTTTGCATTGATCGCTGAGGAAGGCTTTCTTATCTCTCCTTGCTATTCTTTGGAACTCAGCATTCAAATGGATATATCTTTTCTTTTCTCCTTTGCTTTTTGCTTCTCTTCTTTTCACAGCTATTTGTAAGGCCTCCTCAGACAACCATTTTGCCTTTTTGCATTTCTTTTCCATGGGGATGGTCTTGATCCGTCTTCTGTACAATGCCATGAACCTCCGCCCATAGTTCATCAGGCACTCTGTCTATCAGATCTAGTCCCTTAAATCTATTTCTCACTTCCACTGTATAGTCATAAGGGATTTTGATTTACATCATACCTGAATGGTCAATATGCTTAAATATATTTTATTAGCTTTAGGATAAAAGGTGACCAGAGTATTGTTTTCTGCCTTTTATTGAAAACATAAAATTTAAGCTTTATTATTAAGAATTAAAACAGCTTTAAAAAGAAGAACTAGACTGAAAACAAGTTAGCATTACAATGTATTTTCTGTTAAGGCAATATAATGTATATTGTATATCATATTAACAATATTATATAAGGTTCAATAATTATCTTGAGTTTTAAACTAGCAAGTTATAAGGAAGCTTTTAGAAAATAACTTATTTGTAAGTTGGTGAGTAGGGGCTACATATAGATGTGTAAACTCCAAATATCAGTACTATAGTTTCTGGATTTTGGAAGCTATAAAACCCTAGGGTATTCTTTAATCATAACTTATTAGATTTCATCCTATTGAAATAATGACTATAGTTTTAGCATTCAGTTTGTTTTTCTTTTTTTATATTGAGGTATAGTAGATTTACAGTAATATATAATTTTCATGTGTACAACATAGTGATTCACAATGTTTAAAGCTTATAGTCCATTTATCATTATTATAAAATTTTGACTGGATGTTCTGTGCTGTACAATAACTCCTTGTAACTTATTTATTTCATACATAGTATTAATAGTTTCTACCTCTTAATCCCCTCCTCCTATTTTTTCCTTCTTCCTACTGGTAACCACTAGTTTGTTCTCTATATCTATGAGTCTGTGAACTATATCATACAACTAAAATAAAGAATATTATCAAGTCATTCTATATAATATTTAAATATATGTAATGGAATATAGTTGACCTATGAACAACACAGGAGTTGGGGCAGCAACCAAAGCAGTGGAGAATCCACATACTGCCACCTCAGCCTCAAAAACAAAGTAATTGGGAAATGACTTACCCAAGGACAAGAAGCTGAAACAGTGTGGATACAGTCAAGACTCAAAACCTAGTTCTTTTGATTCTACATATTGTGATCTCTAATCAAACTTTTCTTCACACTTAGTTAATTTAAAGATCTATAAAATAAAAATGCAATTGACAACATTCATTGGATCATAGAGAAAGCAAGAGAATTCCAGAAAAACATCTACTTCTGCTTCATTGACTATGCTAAAGCCTTTGACTGTGTGGATCACAACAAACTGTGGAGAATTCTTAAAAAGATGGAAGTACCAGACCACCCTACCTGTCTCCTGAGAAACCTGTATGTGGGTCAAGAAGCAACAGTTAGAACTGGCCATGGAAAAACTGAGTGGTTCAAAACTAGGAAAGGAGTACGTCAAAGCTGTCTATTGTCATCCTGCTTACTTAATTTATATGCAGAGTACACCATGCAACTGCCAGGCTGGATGAAGCACAAGCTGGAATCAAAATTTTTGGGAGAAATACCAACAACCTCAGATATGCAGATGATACCAGCCTAATGGCAGAAAGTGAAGAGGAACTAAATAGCCTCTTAAGAGGAGAGTGAAAAGGCTGGCTTAAAGTCAACATTTAAAAAGTTAAGATCATGGCATCCAGTCCCATTACTTCATGGCAAACAGAAAGGGAAAAAGTGGAAACAGTGACAGATTTTATTTTCTTGAGCTCCAAAATCACTGTAAACAGTGACTGCAGCCAGAAATTAAAAGACACTTGCTCCTTGGAAGGAAAGCTATGACAAACCTAGACAGCATATTAAAAACATCACTTTGCCGAAAAGTCCATATAGTCAAAGCTTGGTTTTTCCAGTAATCATGTACAGAAGTGAAAATTGGACCATAAAGAAGGCTGAGAGACAAAGAATTGATGCTTTCGAATTGTGGTCCTGGAGAAGATTCTTAACAGTCCCTCAGACTGTAAGGAGATCAAACCAGTTGATCCTAAAGGAAATCAACCCTGAATATTCGTGGGAAGGACTGATGCTGAAGTTGAAGCTCCAGTACTTTGCCCACCTGATGGCAAGAGCCATCTCATTGTAAAGAGCCTGATGGTGGGAAGGATGGCATCACCACCTCAATGGACATGAGTTTGAGCAAACTCTGGGAGATGGTGAAGGACAGGGAAACCTGCTGTCCATGAGGTCACAAAGAGTCAGACACGACTTAGCAACTGAACAACAACAACAACAAAATAAAAATTCAAGTACTGTATTTATTGAAAAAAATCTGTGTATAAGTGGAATTGCACGGCTCAAACTTTTTTTCAAGTGTCTATTCTACTTTTGAAACTTCTACATTCAAATAAAAAATACTCATTAGTTTATTGATATTTCTTTTGCATCTCTTACAGAATCATCTAAAAAATCCTGTTTAAACTTTAATCAGTATTATCTAGTCTACATTTTAATCAATAATTATTGTTTTAAAAAAACCAGTTGTTCTGTCATGAAGTCGTTTCCAACACTTTGTGACCCCATGAAAGATAACAGTAGTCAATATTTATTGATTATCATGTACCAGGCACCATTTATGATAAATAATCAATAAATATTGACCACTGTTATCTTTCATGGGGTCACGAAGAGTTGGAAACAACTTCGTGACAGAACAACTGGGTTTTTTTTTTATAATTATTGATTAAAATGTAGACTAGATAATACTGATTAAAGTTTAAACAGGATGTTTTTAGATTTCTCATGTACCAGGCACCATTTTGGGATTCCCTCATGGCTTAGACAGTAAAGCGTCTGCCCGCAATGCCAGAGACCTGGGTTCGATCCCTGGGTTGGGAAGATTCCCTGGAGAAGGAAATGGCAACCCACTCCAGTACTCTTGCCTAGAAAATTCCATGGATGGAGGAGCCTGGTGGGCTACAGTCCATGGGGTCGCAAAGAGTCAGACATGACTGAGTTACTTCACTTCACAGGCACCATTTTAAGAGTTTCACATATTCCACAAATAGAATACTGAAACTCAGAAATGATAATAATATGCCCTAATCCTACCAATAAAGGTAGAATCGTGATTCAAATCCAAGTCAGTCTGACTCTGATTTCGAATCTTTCTACCAGTGAACACACTTTGCTGCCTCCTATTAGTAACAAGGACACTATAATTTCAATATTTTTGTCATTACATTTTTCTTCAAGTGGAGGTTAACCAAATTAATGCCAAAAGATTTGCCAGCCAATTTGTTAAATTCAAGAGAAACTGTAAGTCTCTCTAGTCTGCCTGAAGTGACTACTTTTTATATAAGTGAGAAAATAAATTCTGTCATTATGTAAAGACTGTATCATCATAGTTATTATTTATCTTTAAGCTGCATGGGAGCCAAGGCAACAAAGTAAATATGATGAGCTGCATAATTCTTATATTAAGACTTTAAGAAAAACATTTCTTCTGTTATCAAATTCTAAAACCCATATGTTATAGTGTATTTATGAAGAAACAGAATCAACAATGTCTTAAATATCATTTTCACAACAAAAAAAGAAGTGATATTATGTGCCCAACTTTTGGGTTGTGCATCTATGGAAGTCAATAGGGCAATAGTAAAGGATAATTCAAAAATAGTAATTTTTTTCAGAATTATCACAGTCAATATCTACAAATATTCTATAGGAATCAAACTTTCATTTAACTAACACTGCCACTATGTGTATAAGTTGTAAAAACATCATATCAATGCCATCAAGCCATAAAATAACATATTCCATGATGCCTACTGTCCACATTGGCTCTGCATTTCTTTGACTTGTATGATACTATACAGCATTATACAACATCTGTGCCCTGCATCCTCCCTTTGAGCTCAAAAACCTTTTCACCTATTTATGTGAAAAAGTGAAAGTGTTAGTCGCTCAGTTGCTTCTGACTCTTTGAGACCCCATGGACTGTGGCCCACCAGGCTCTTCTGTCTATGGAATTCTGTAGGCTAGAATACCAGAGTGGGTAGCCATTCCCTTTTCCAGGGGATCTTCACAACCCAGGGATTGAATCCATGTCTCTTGCATTGCAGGCAGATTCCTTACCACCTGAGCCACACATCTAAGCAAAGCATTCTTTTGCTGCCCTAAAACATATTCCCTTCTTATAGCTGACACCCCTGAGCATACAGATACAGAGCCATCATGGCCACATGGCCACTGGTTCTTGCCAGCTCCCAGCTCCTCCCTAGACAGTAGACAGGCAGAGACAGGCAGATAGAAAGAGTGCAAGGGCAAAGTCACCTGGGTTGACCTTTTGTGTCAAAAGTGCTTCACCTCCCCCACACTCAGCGGAGAGCTCACAGAACGCATCCTCACGCCTGTCTGTGATAAAAGCTGCCTTGGCCTGCGCACTTGCTTTGTGAATGAGGTCACTTTAACAAGCACAGTAGAAGTGATATAATGAAGAGATGTGGGTCTTTTCCTCATTAAGACATCACGTAAAACATAGAATGAGCTATGGTCCCTCCTGAGGAAACTTAATTAGACATTTTAAATTCATAGTTATCATTACACATTCAAAGATAATCAGCAGCAGCAGACTTACCTTGGATATATTGAGGCACAAAGGGAAAATGGAGCAGAGGAAATTGCTTACCTAGTTCACAAAGGTACTGAGAAGCTTAATGCTTGAACTCAAAGCACTTGGGCTGAAGACACGAAGAGTTATCTTCTTACCATGCCATTGTGACAGATGTCCATGTGGTCCCATCTTCCACTAATTGGACGTAGATGTTGTATGCATTTGATGATTGTGATCATGGGTGATCTGAATAAAAGCCTCTCCGTAGGGCGTTTTGTCCACAAATAAAATTGTCTTTATCCTATAGGAGAAAATGTTTCTCAGCTTGAAATAATTTGATTTTGTCACCAGAGGTTACAAATGGTGCCTTGGGCTTGTGGTGTGCAAAAATATCTTTAAGTCAAGTGCCTGTCTTACTAGGTTTCTTTAAAAAAGAGAATGGAAGCCTCCATTTGTACCATGTGACACGATCTTATCTGTTGTCTAGACTGTATTACCAGTTCAGATCCTCTACCGTTGGGTGAAGTGAGTTTAACAGTAGATAAAGCAAAGCTATTGTTACACTATGTAAACTGATCTGGAAAAAAAAATTTTAACAATTTACCTACCATGAGATTGTGCACAGTACTTGTGTTCATTCACTTAGTTCTAGAAATCTTATATAATTCATGCTCAGCACGAATGTGTGAATTTTATAATTACTCATAATTAAATTGTGGCTTATTTGAGAACAGCAGAGAATCAAAAGTTCATTAAGTTTGTTATCTACATCTCAGATTGTAAAGTAAATAGGTCAAGTTTTCAGAGTTGCATTTTTTTCTTTTTTCTTTTTTTTTAATTTATTTTTTAATTGCAGGACAATTGCTTTACAATGTTATGTTGGTTTCTGCCATACAACAATACAAATCAGCCATAATTATACATACATCACCTCCCTCTTAAGCCTCCCTCCACAGTTGCATTTTTTAACCCGTCAATAAGAGAAAAAAAATTGCAATACCTTGTGACTTTGCAATGTTCCTATTAAACTATTTAATAAAATCTGAAAATGTAAGTTAAAAATGTTCATTGCTTATAAACTAGTTTTCCTTTAAGAATTATATACCATTCAAGTTTTTCATTCCTACCTTACATTATTGTGAAAGTATTTCTGTTTGAACAATGAGTATTTGGCAATAATCATCTTTCCCAGGGTCACAGCCATTCTGATAAAAGTTTAAGAGATGAATTAAGGTCTCCTTTTCAGTAAAGCAGGTATTGATGCAGCTATACATGTATATAGGTATGTGGGAGTCAGGGCCTCAGAAAAGGTGATCCATTATCTCTGTACTGTAAGCCAAAGACATATACAGAAACTCACATAACTCTCCCTTTATCCATCCAAAAAGAGGCACAAAAAAAAAAAAAAAAGGAAGAAGATTGATAACTACAGCCTGTTCTATTTACGTCAGAAGGAAAAATACACAGTAGCTTAAAATGAGAGAAAGGTAAATTCCTATTACCTCCAACAACTACAAAAGAACTGTGGACTATATTCTTTTTGAAAACTATCTGCATAAATCCAATAAAATTTTTCCAAGAAATGGGCAAATTTAGAAAACTCAATCTAACACAGTTAAAAAGATATAAGATCTTGATGTATATGTAACTATTTGAGGAAAGTTCTTAGTTTTTCCAGTACCTTTGCTAAATGCTTTTTTGACCTCGATTAGCTAAGTATTTACTTGGGAAGAAATCCCAATACTGAATGGAAAAGGAAAGATTAAAAATGTGGAGGGACAAACACTCATTTCATTCAAAAACCCTTGTCCTGTATGTGGTTTCCTATGGGATCTGGATACTGGTACTATTCATCATTTATCTCTCACTGCTTTTCAAAACAAACTGTAGTGTCATTCTTAAAAAATTTCCTTACAGCTATAGGAATCTCCATCCTATTTTGCCTCTCAGCTAATTTGGCTTTATTATTTACCACTGGTGTGTCCATAATTCATGAAACATATCATTCTTTTTATTTTTTCTTATTTTTAGCTTTATCTCCTATTCTCAACTTTATTAAAAATTCACTCATCCAACATTGTATTTACAAAGATATCGACAGGCCTAGTTAACCAGCTGATGCTATTGTGTTGCTGCAAAAGGGAGGTCTTAGAATTTATTTCGTGGAAATGAAGGTTGTTTCCCTTCTGGAAAGATCAATCAGTGCAGTCTTTTTGTGTCAAGCTTAATGAAAGTGAAAGGTCCAGTCATTTAAAAATGAATAAACTGAGCTTGGACTCTTAGACAACACTTACTTACCCATGAAAAGAGACCACCGTGATCTGGAAACAAGAAACTGATTCAAAAATGACTATTTGATATTAACTTTAATTTTCTACAGTAATCCACCATTCAGTATTTTTTTTAACTTTCAGTCTTATATACTGTGTCCTGCAGGAATGTTGCACCGTTTGGATAAAAAATATAAATGAAGCTATAGTTTCATCACATTATTCAATTAATATTAGCACTACCAATAAAGAACCAATGGTGAAAAAGGAGATAAACTTCAGTATCTACTGGTATACTTCTGTTACATTCGTCATCAATTATTTCAGTCTTCATTAATTAGTTATATGAGACACAAACATGTGTTCTTCAAGGAGTTGGTCTCATTATAATTAGATAAGTATGGCTTTGTAGGGATCTACTCAGCATATTATGTAACTCACATACAGGGCAGCTTGTATTAACTCTATTATAATTCCAATATATTGTTAAACCAGAATCTCATTAATAGAGAAGTGACAAAGGAATAAAGTTCTCTCAGTGTAAGCACATTTTTGAAACAAAGAGAATGAAAGAATCCTGGGAGAATGTTTGGGATAAAAGAGCATCAAACATGTTGTCATTTTTCATATGCTCTAATAGCTTCGTTATAAATTCAGCTGGACACTAACACAGCTTTAAATCCGATGTCAGGTAATTTTTACTCAGCTCTTGGTGACAAGCTAGAGTCATTGGTCTTTTTCACTTTGTATTAAATACATGTCAGATGTTGGTAAATGAGTTTTTAATTTGTCTAAGTGGCCTTTTAGTTTTCAAACAACCTTAGGATTTACTCCAATTACCATTAAATATTGCAATCATTACATTATAAGTGTTATCCAGTTAATGGCAACCACGATTTTTAATATGTGTGTTTGGGGGGGTGCCATTCAAGGAAATAAGACTTGTAAAACTATTTCTCAAGTCACTTTGAAATCTACAGTCTACCCATAACTTGTACTTAGAACCCTGCCATGGTCAAAATTCCAATGGTCCAGGCAGCATCATTAGACTTACTGCACTAAAGGGAACGAAACCTTATCTAGAGGCTGTGCTGTAAATGGTATCAGCCTCCTGACTTAGGAATCAGCTTCACAGAATTGTCTTCTCTGTCAAATATGACATACACTAGAGAGTGAAATTGATTGGTAGTTTACAGAAGAAAAGATATAACCTTCAGATTGTATAACCAAAACTTTCTCAGAAAATCTCTTCTGAAAGTCAAAATCCTCTTTTATAGTCTTAGCAAAAAAATGATCAGCTGGAAGATTTAGACATTACTAGGTTTTTCCTAGAAGACCAGTTAAAATGGTGGTTATTTCTCCTGTTTTATCCAATGATAGTTTTTTTTTTTTTCCTTCTTTATCCAAAAACTAAAATAGATCATTTTAAAATTATAAATATTTTAAACTCTTTTTCACATAAAAATAATTACATTCTCACTCTATTTTAAATGTTTTAAAGTACTTATGGAAATACATATAAATAGGACAATTCAGGTAAAAATTCCTATGCAACCATGTTTAAAAGACCCTGCATCCTGTCCCCAAAGAGAAAATGAAAACAATATCCAAACTTCAATGCAGGAGACCCGGGTTCGATCCCTGGGTCAGGAAGATCCCCCGCCTGGAGAAGAGAATGCTACCCACTCCAGTATTTTTGCCTGGAGAATTCCATGAGCAGAGGAGCCCAGTGGGCTATAGTCCATGGGGTTGCAAAGAGTCAAACACGACTGAGCAATGAACACTAAGACTACAGTCTACAGCTTCCTTAATATTTTGGCTTTTGTGTTTGCAGTTTCCTTTCATGCTTTATTCCTCCTCACCCACCCTATAGAATCCAGCCACACTGATCTCTCAGCTCCACAACCATATCTAACCCTAACCTAGCTTTCCCCTCTTCTTGGAATGCTTATCTTTCCTCTCCTTGAATGGTGGCTTGCTTATCACTCAGGCCTCAGCTGAAATGTTACCTTCCCAGTCAGGCCTTTCCCAGTAATTTATCACAGTAGGAACCCTCCTTGTTAGTTCCTATTTGAGGAATAGGAATAGTTCCTTCTTTGTGTTTTTCTTAACACATACCATCATTTGTCATTTGCCTGGTTATTTGACCCCCATCCCATTGCATGCTCCATGGCAAGGGGATCAGAATGTGTAGTTCTATACCATTAAGAGTGAGTACATATCCCTGTGCCTGCCTTTGATAAATTCTCAATAAACATTTGTTTGGTAAATTAATTGATGCCCAAGAAGAGGTCATACTGGAAAATTATTTTATGTCATTTCTTTTTAAACTCAAGTCATTTCTTTTTAAACTCTAATGCTGAGAATGCTGCCTCTGTCACCACCATATAAACTAAGTCCTTGCAAAGCAATTCATTCTACAAAATTATTTTAAAATGTTTTAGGGGCTTGGTCAGTTCAGTTCAGTTCAGTCGCTCAGTCGTGTCCAACTCTTTGTGACCCCATGGACTGAAGCACACCAGGCCTCCCTGTCCGTCACCAGCTCCCGGAGTTTACTCAAACTCATGTCCATTGAGTCGGTGATGCCATCTAACCATCTCATCCTCTGTCATCCCCTTCTCCTCCCACCTTCAATCTTTCTCAGAAGTAAGCCAGAAAGATAAAGAACATTACAGCATACTATCACATATATATGGAATTTAGAAAGATGGTAACGATAACCCTATATGCAAAACAGAAAAAGAGACACAGAAATACAGAATCAGGGTCTTTTCAAATGAGTTACTTCTTTGCATCAGGTGACCAAAGTATTGGAGTTTCAGCTTCAACATCAGTCCTTCCAGTGAACACTCAGAACTGATTTCCTTTAAGATGGACTGGTTGGATCCCCTTGCAGTCTAAAGGACTCTCAAGCGTCTTCTCCAACACCACAGTTCAAAAGCATCAATTCTTCAGTGCTCAGCTTTCTTTATAGCCCAACTCTCACATCCATACACGACTACTGGAAAAACCATAGCTTTGACTAAACAGACCTTTGCTGGTAAAGTAATGTCTCTGCTTTTTAATATGTTGTCTAGGTTGGTCATAGCTTTTCTTCCAAGGAGCAAGCATCTTCTAATTTCATGGCTGCAGTCACCATCTGCAGTGATTTTGGAGCCCAAAAAATAAAGTCTGCCACTGTTTCCCCATCTATTTGCCATGAAGTGATGGGATCAGATGCCATGATCTTAGTTTTCTGAATGTTGAGCTTTAAGCCAACTTTTTCACTCTCCTCTTTCACTTTCATCAAGAGGCTCTTTAGTTCTTCACTTTCTGCCATAAGGGTGGTGTCATCTGCATATCTGAGGTTATTGATATTTCTCCTGGCAATCTTGATTCCAGCTTGTGCTTCATCCAGCCTGGCATTTCACATGATGTACTCTTCATATAAGTTAAATAAGCAGGGTGACAATATACAGCCTTGACATACTCCTTTCCCTATTTGAAACCAGTCTGTTGTTCCATGTCCAGTTCTAACTGCTGCTTCCTGACCTGCATACAGATTTCTCAAGAGGCAGGTCAGGTAGTGTGGTATTCCCATCTCTTTAAGAATTTTCCAGAGTTTGTTGTGATCCACACAGTCTAAGGCTTCGGCATAGTCAATAAAGCTGAAGTAGATGTTTTGCTGGAACTCTCTTGCTTTTCTGATGATCCAGCAGATATTGGCAATTTGACCTCTGGTTCCTCTGCTTCTTCTAGATCCAGCTTGAACATCTGGAAGTTCACGGTTCACATATTGTTGAAGCCTGGCTTTAGGGACTACCTATCACCAATAAAATTAAGTTCAAGATCCTTGTCCTAACGCACAAGGCCTCTAGATCTGGTGTCTAGAGCCCTGCCCAGTGCTGCATTCCCCCATCCTCTGCTTCCTTCTTCACACTCTGATAATGGCCAGCCACACCAAGCCCTGTGCCTATGGCTGAGCAAGCACTCCACAAGTATTTGATAAGCCAACTGCAAGCAGTTTCCTGAATACTCTGCCTGTTTGAGTGATGTCAGCTGAGACTGGAGAGCTGGTCAGAGACCAGATCTAGAAAGATGTCTATATGACATGTTACAGATTAAAGCCGTTAAAGCTTTAATGGGAAGCAATGGAAGGGCTCTGATCAGGGGAGTGACATAAGGAAGGACTGCTCAGAGAGAATTATCATGTGCATCCTTCAGGATTGGCATAACTTAGCATGTCTTTATGTGATTAGCTCTAAGAGTGACTTAATAGCCCCCCACGAGAGTCAGGGGCAGAGTCTGGAAAATATTTCTAGCCGGTAGTTTCCACTTGAGTTGCATCTTGTACACTTTCAGTTCTGTCTTTTATGAAGCATGTAAGTTCTGAGTAACCTCCAAAGTCACTCAAGTAAAAATAAATCAAGAAGGATTGTGTTTTATACTTCACTTCCCCGCGTGTCCTTAGGCAGGAAGAAAGACAGGCTTGGAGGGTCTGTATCTTTCCCAGTCATTTATCTCGAAAATGCCTGAAGCAACATTGAACTTTCAATGATTTTAATTAAGGTATATTTTCCCAAGTAAAATAAACATAGGAACAAACAGAAACCTCCCTATTTGAGTACAAGTAGCTCTAAACTTAATATACTATCTGTCGAAGTGTCATATACTGATATAATATTCGCTAATGTTTGTGTTGATAATGGCTACACATATTTGAATAAGAAATGCAAGGACAAATTTTATTATCATCATCAAAGAACTCCTCATAAAAAGTTTTCTAAGCATCTTTTGATAACTTTTTGATAATAACTGCACTAAATTAATCACAAATTGTTTATTCCCTCAGCAGTAAGGATTATTACCTGGTGTTTGAGCTCCTTTTTTAATAGCTTAGGTATTAAAACTTCTCTGTGACTGTCAGCTGGAATCAGTTTTACTCATTTGTCAAAATAATCAAGCTAATTTGACAGCATAAACACAACGTGTGCAAAGAAAAAGGTACATTGTTCTTTGGAGATATCCAGCAGCTATGCAATGACTAGGCAATACATTTCTCATTTTTCAAAAATAAATTCCTATGACTTTCATAAAATCTGAATTAAAAATCAGTGCTTTCCAGAAGCTCATGAAATAATCTGCAGGTGCTAACATGCTGATAGCCACTGAGCTGAGAACAAAGTTAACATGTCAAAACTGGTTGCATTTTGGAATATTCTAACATCTGGGCATCAAGTTGGATGTGTATGGACAAACCTCAGCTTCTCATGCTCAGAAGAGGATGAGTGTGGAAAAGAAACAGAGGCAATCAGAAGTTTGCAGGAGCAGGCCAGGCACCATCTGGGCTATGTAGGAGGACTGCTGGGGAACAAGGAACATGATGGCATATGCTATAAAAGTACAGATTGTAAAGAAGGGTAGCACCCTTGTTTTGCAGACAAGTAACTACATTTATGTTGCAAAAGAGCCCTCTAAGACTCAGGAGGAAGAAAACACTCTGGTTTCAGGTTAGCTGTATTGCAATGTTCTCTACTGAAGGATGGGGATGGGATGGGAATGTGTACCAATTATAGCCCAATAGGTATAAATAAGTGTTCATGGGTGTAAATCTCTTTAACAATTGAGTAAGAATCTTAGAGGAGGAACCGTGTCTAAAATGTCTCCTGCCTTCCCCCACAGAAATGCAAGGCTGGGCATGTGAGAGTGGCAGAAGCTCTGTATTTGAAACTCAGAGCATCTGGGTTTAATTACCATCTGTGCTTTTGTGAGAAAGTCAGCCTCTCAGCCTAACTCCTCATCTGCAAAAGAAAAAATAAATAAATAAAAAAATAAGGAAGTGGATGGTTAATTCCAGTCCTGCTTGGGTTTTTTAGGGTTTTTGTCAGAATTAATAGATTAATATGTGTGAAGATGTCACATAAACTGTAAAAAGCTCCACTGCTGGAAGGCAATGATGATATTGTACCTGGAGCAGGAGAGCAACAAATAGTTGTTGGTAGACTGGTTTCAAGATTAGGATTTTTTTCATGACTCACCTATGGAAGGATTCCTTTCCATTTACTTCAGGGCTGCCAACCCCAGCACTGCTGACATTATGAACCAGACAATTCTTTGCCGAGAGGTGGAAGGTGAGGGGTGGGGATCACCTGTGCATTGTAGAATGTTTAGAAACCAAACATCACACTGTGTATACCCCTAGATGTCAATAGCAGCCTCCCCTCCCCACTCGACCCTTATGAGGTGAGACAACCAAAAACACGTGCATGCGCAGTCACTTCAGTCATGTCTGACTCTTTGTCACCCTATAGACTGTAGCCCACCAGACTCCTCTCTCTATGGGTTCTCCAGGCAAGAATATTGGAGAGGGTTGCCATACCCTTCTCCAGGGGATGGTCTTAGCCCAGGGATCAAACCCACATCTCCTGAGTCTCCTGCATTGCAGGCAGATTCTTTACTGACTGGACCACCTGGGAAGCCCCAAAATGTCCACAGACATCACTAACTGTTCCCAGGTGGGGGCAGGGTACAGGGGGCCAAACCATCTCACAGTTGAGAACCACTGACTTAACCTAGAGACAAAATCCCATTATTTTCTGAAAAAGCCGTAAATGATAACAGTAGTAGTCATTTGTGATTACTCTGTGGAAGGCACCCAGCTAAACTATTTGCCTATACTGACTTCTTTAATCTTACAACAGTGAGGAGGTTCAAGTAATCCTCATTCTACAGATGAAGAAATGGAGGCTTAAAGGGTTGAAGCCACTTGCCCAGGTTCAAAATCAGAATAAAGCAGAGCTTGTGTCTGGATCCTGCTCTGTAGGATTTCAGAGTCTTCACTCTTAACCACCCCTCCTGTCCATGCTCACGTGAGATAAGCTGATCAAAACAGCCCCACTCTCTGTTGAACATAAGACAGAACTTGCAGAGGTGAGGCTGACAGAAGGATTAAAGCACACAGCTATCTAAAGGCTGTAGCTGCTTGGTAAATATTATTTATATGAACCATGAAACTAGGCTAGATATTAAAAAAAAAAAAAAAGACATGTCTGAAGAAAGACAGGCAGCAAGTCCTAACGAATTCATGCATAATCATCATTTAATTCAATATAAACCATTTTTCATGGGGAAGCTGTATTTTCTTTGTAAATATTTATATTTTCTTATTTAAGTGATGTGGAAAGAGATGAAGCTTCCAAAAGTAGGAAGCAACATTACTAAGGGTAGGTTGATTAAAGTACATCTTACTCGATGGATATGAGGACGGAAAGCCTTCTTATGGGACCAAGAAACTCAGGGCAAAGGCTGTTGTTCATTAGGCATCTATGTGGGTTTGTTTTGCCAGGTGCTTAGCAAAGTTAATGCCCTATGACTGAATATCTAGGATCTAGGCTCTTTCAAACTACAGAAGCTGTCGATATTATTCCCAATTCCCAAACCCAAAAAATGTAGACAAGGTAAAGCTGACCAATATGTATCAAGTCATAGAAATCAAGAGAAGGCAAAAGAAAACTTTAATTACAGAAGGATGTATAACTCAGATCATTTCCCTTGTACTGTCAATCATTAATGTCCCTGAAACAGTAACCTGAGTAGCAAAGGTATTTAGTTTCTTAAGAGATCCATCCCTCATGGATGGTTCCTTCTCAACTGACCATTGAACAAGATTGTAACTGCTAATTTTCTACAAGGAAACCTGATTGCATTTTCTTCCAACTCCTATTCTGCTCCCCTAAATCAACCAGAATTCCTAACTTTACAAGTTGATACACATGTTGATTTCCTCCAAGAATAATCTTGAACTTTAAAAATGTGAAGAGAATTTCTTTCTACCAATAACAAAAACAGACCAGTGTTCCCATAGGGTCCAGAAGATCTGGTCCTTCCCCAATCAGAGAATCAGTCTGAGTGTATGCATGAAGGGTATGGTTACAATCTTGTTCTCACCTTCCCAGCCAGTATCACACATGTATGGTCAGTCCCCACTGCCACCCTTGCACTTTTAAGAGATGGTCCTGAGGGGAAGCGCCTGCCTCTGGACTTGCCCCAGAAGGCATTCTATTTGTGTTGGTTTCATTGTGCCCCATTGCTGCTTTTCATCTGATTCAGATGAACTGTCAGATAATGCAGGTGCCTGAATTCTGTAGGAGATGACTATGTAAGTCAGGATTCCTTCTGTTACAAAGGACAGAAACCCAGCTCAAATTTGTTTAGGAAAAACTGGAAAGTTATTATCTTTCCTAAATGAAAAAGTTTAGGCATGAGCCCTTCCAAACCATGGGCCCAGAGTTTTTAAGTTACAAAGAATGTTTACATTTATTGAATTGCTATTAATAGATAATGGAGATAGGTAGGTAGGTAGATAGATAGATAGATAGATAAAGAAGTAGGAGGATGGGCAGGACAGGTCTTACCTTCATCTTCTAGATGTCATCAAATCATGTGCTCAAGGTCTCTCAGCTAGTAAATTGCACAGCCGATTACTAGTTGACTTCAGTTGCTGTGAATCCTACAGGAGGAGCCTACCTTGAAAGGATTATATTAGACAATATCCTTATCCTCAAGATATCTAATTAATAGCAGAAGAAAACTGATGCCCTTGAAAGCACTTTTGTGTGAAAGACTGATTTGTGCTCTACTAGTCCTACTTCATTTTCTTTTCATAAGAGGAATTCTACAGAACTGTTTTGTGGAACTTCCAACAGCATGTGCAAAGCAGAATTGGACACTTCCTTTTGTCACTCTCATACTAAACGGACAAACAAGACTGTATCATCATCATCAGTATGTCACGGTCATGTTGCTATTGCCAGCAGCAATCACAAGCACCTTGAAAGTAACTCCTAGCTCGGGCCTGTGTGCATCTGCAGGGTCTCAGGAGCCAGCACTGCATTCATTCATCATCATATCCCTGACACCAAGTGTAATTTTGGTTGAATTAATGGAGAACAAGTCCTGATGGGACATAAAATCTGAAGAATGAGTAGAGGGAAAACGGAACTCTGGAGACTTTACGAGGGCCATGACTGTAGATATTATTCTTTTCTGAGAGTGTAATGAAAATGAATCATTTCTTGAAGTTCCCATTGGTTATAAATGAAGATTACTAATTGATGAAGGACACATATAAGTTACCCTATTGTTGTGGAGCTGTATAAAGTTTCAGCAAAATTAAAATGAAAAAGTACCTCTCCACCTGCACTGTAAATTCCATCCCCCATCATACCCTAGGGGGCTTTTTGCCATCAAATACCCCCTCTTCACTTGTAGGTTTACTCAATGTAAAATTACAGCCATCAGTCCCAATATTAAAGCAATCCTGGCTCGTCCCGGTATCCCCCTATAACTACTGCACTCTTTCCTTCCATTCAGAAACTGAAGTCTAAACTCATTGTCTCCAGTTCTTCATTCCTCATTCATTTTTCATACTGTGACTCGGTTTTCATACCCTCTATTCTGCTAAACTTGTTCTTGCCAGTTTCTGATACCATATACTAATTTCAATTTCAAAGTATTCCTCTTATCCCTTATCTTATTTGACCTCTCCTTGGCATTTGACATTATAAACTCCATTCTTAAAACTCTCCCTGGAAGACCCCATTCCCTGGATTTCCCCCATTTACCCCTTCTCACTGAAAGCATCACTCTCTTAAATGCTCTTATTCCCCAAGGCTCCATTATCAACAGTCTTCTCTGTCTACACACTCTTTTAGGGAATCTTACATATTCCCATGCCTTCAGTGAGTATTGATTTAATGTCTCCCAAATCTTGGTCTCCATCAATAAATCCACAAACACTTCAGCTATCCTGAAATTTCAGCATGCCCTAAATCAGTTGCATTATATCAAATCCCAGCAATGTTCACATCATTGACTCCCTGTCCCCATGAATACCAATATTATCTAGCTACATTGGAAACTTCAGTCATTCCAGATCATTCTGCCAAATCCTTTCAATTCTACTTGCTAAATATTTCTTGCATTTGGCCCATTTTTCCCATGCTCACTGCTGCTCTCAAAATACTTCTCCTGGTTGTTATGAAAAAGCTTTTTATTTGGTCCACCTGTGTATGATCCACCTACTCACTTGCCCCTATTTCCCCATCACCACTCAATTCATCTCTAAAACAAGCTGTCAAAGGCCATTCTATAAACCAAATCTGATCATGTCATTTTTGTGCCTAAAATACTTCAATGGTTCCACATTACCTCAAGGATGAAATTTTAACTCTGTAGTATGTCTCCCATATAAGGCCTTTCATTATCTGGCATCTCACAGACATATTGATCTCTATATTTACAGCCCTAGTACAAGATAGGCCTTTGATAAACACCTACTGAATGAATGAATGAAAGAATTCTGGAAAAGACGTCCCTAGATTTTAAAAAATGTTATGTTGATTTTATTTATCTTCAACAAACAATAATTTTTATCCAGGGACTTCCCTGGAAGTCCAGTGGTTAAAACATTGTCTTCTGATGCAGGGGGTGCAAGTTTGATCCCTGGTCAGGAAGCTAAGATCCCACAAGCCTCATGGCCAAAAAACCAAAATATAAAACAGAAGTAATATTGTAACAAATTCAATAAGGCTTTAAAAATAGTCCACATCAAAAAGAGATTTTTAAAAAATAATTTTTACACAAAAATAAATTCACATGGCTTCTTTATTTTGAAACTTCACATGTATCATCCAAAAACGTAGGGAGGGTCTTAAATTTTGCTTCTTTTTTTAGGAAATAAATCTTTTAGGGAAAACATCTAATAAGACATTTTAGAATATCCCACAAATATATGAGGAACTCCTGAACTTGTAATTGGGCCATGTTCCAAACATTCTTTTATAACTTGGTTCTGTGAAACTTGGAATGAATTTTCTCATAGAAACAATCTTTTATATATTTTATTTAATTTAGACTTAAATTATTTTAAAATGATTTAAGGTAGTATATAATAAAATGCACATGTCATAAACTATTAGAGCAATGAAAGAAAGTCTATGAACAATATATTTGGCCTATGGAAAGTAATTATATCATAAATCTCATAAGCCTACACTAACCCAAAACCACATAGAAATAACTGAGAATCTTGTCAGCCTATACAATATGAAAGGGAGAAAATTATGAGATTCTTTTTTCTTTTTTGCTTTTTAAACCTCTTTTTAGTTCTTATTGTCTAAAATGATATATACTAATTCATCAGAAGACACATTTTCTTTGTACTAAATTCTCAGAAATTTTTCACATGGACTCATACAAGGAATGTTTAATAAACTGTTAGGCAAATGTGGTCTAATAAAATAAACAAAAATACTATACATAGAGCTACCATCAATGAAACTGAGAACATATTTCATTATATGCCTATAAATGCATTTCTATAAGCAATTCAAGTAATATATACCCATATCTCTGATGCTATAACTTTATATGGAATCAAATCTGGTCATAACCAACATGTATCATTTAGAAGGTGTGTACATGCAATGTCTCATTTAATCTTCGCAAAAACTTTTGTGGTCAGTATAATTAATACCATTCCCATTTTTCAGATGAGAAAACTGATGCAAAGAAGTGGATAACTTGCCCAGTTCACACAGCAACACCGGTAATATTCCCCTTACATTTTTTTCTCCTTCAAATATTAATGATCTCATTCAAGAATTCAAAAGCAGTTGAATAATAAAATTCTTGAGTTTGAGCTCAAGACTCAAAATTCTTGTCTCTTGTCTTTAAGATGAGTTGCACCACTCTTGCCTTTCCAATGTTATCTAACTCTTTTATCCTCTTTCCTTAGTGAATTTTTATAAAGAAATAAAATGCCTCTTACCAACCAAACGTCTTCCCCACACATTAGGGTTTTACACTTGGGAAAAAACCCTCTACCTAGAAAATATTTCCCAAAATTCTTTCCATGACTGATGCTTTCATGTAACTCGATACAGCAGAAGTCAAACTAGCTCCTCCTGACCACGCAATCTAGAGAAGCCTACTCAGATACTCTCTAATGCATCACTAGATTTTATTTTCAGTCTGTTTATCACTATTTCATTTATTCTCTTCTCATAACCTCTAGAAATTGTGCTAACAGAAGTACACTGGGAATCATAAATGCAAGTCACACTTGTAATTTTAAACTGTCTAGTTGTCACACCAAAATATATACATATATATAAAGAAATTTTATTAATTTCAGTAATATATTTTCTTTAACTCAGTATATCTTAAATATTACCATTTCAATAGCAACCAATAAAAAATTAAAGAAATATTTAACATTCTTTTTTTAATGCTAAGTATTCAAAATCCAGGGTTTATTTTATATTGGCAACACACTGAAATTCAAATAAGCCATATTTCAGGTTCTCAGTAGCCACATTCAAATGTTCAATAGTTTCATGGGGCTGTTGGCTGCCATACTAGACAGAATAACTTAAAATGCAAACTCTTATTCACTGGTATATCTCTAGAACCTAGATTAGCATAGTAATGTCTGGCCCTTTGAGTGCTCATAATGCTATGGAATGAATGAATGAATGTGGAATATAAGTGTTCTGGAATGCCCATATTCTGTTAATGCCAAATTTGCCCATGACAAAGATGACATTGTCTTATATAATTTTAGATGAATGCTAATACCTTGATTCAGCTAGTGAACTGATTGCAGATGTCTGACTTCCAAAACTGAACAAGAGTAAATGTATGTTGTTTTTAAGTCATTGAGTTCGTGATAATTTGTTACAGCAGCCATAAGAAACTAATACACTTATTGATCTATCAAGCCACCTCATACTAGATATAATTCTCTGATAGCTTGCAAAAATATTATCATCACGATATCCACTCCTCTCTGTATCCATACCCCTTTGCCATGTGAATTAGCAGATCCTCTCCTTAAGAGGTATGGTTGGTTTCTTCACGCTGTCTGTTGCTTTGGCCAGTAGAATGCTGCAGAAGCAACGTTCTCCCAGCTCCTTGTCTGGGCCTCAGGAGAGCTTGCATGCTTTCTTCCTCTCATCTGGAACCCTCTGTATTTCCATGTGAATAAGCCTGGCCTATCCCACTGGATGCAAGAGACAAGGGACCCAGGTGTCCTCCATTGTCCAACCTGACAGTGAACCATCTGCTGGACCAATGAGTGAGGTCATCTTAGGCCAACCAACTCTCAGTTGACCTGCCAACAGCTGACTGTAGACAAATGTGCAATATCCACAGAGATCAAAATAACTACCTAGCTGAGCCTAGCCCAGGTTGCTAGCCTGTAGAATTGTGAGCTCAATAAATTGTTGTTGTTTAAAGCTGCTAACTGTTGGGGTAGCTTGTTAGGCAGCAATAGATAACCAATGTACTCCCATAAAGCAAATTCCTTCTACATGTGCTCAACCTTCCCATACAAATTCAGAGAAGGAGTCTGCCAAAAAAAGAACAGTTTGTAGTCTCACTTGGGGACAGTGCCAACTATTCCATTTCTTACTGGAACTCTATAGAGCTAAAATTTTCTACAGAAGCAACATTTCATCATGTTGAGTATCTCAATGAATACTTGGCTAAGGCCAATGGCTCCTCATATATCACAGTAGAGATAATACAAACCTGGAATTTCAAGGTAGATATGAGTATATAGCTGATCTAAACATTTATTAAGTATCTCATTTCCTGCCAAATACAATTTTGAGTGACATTAAATCCTTTTTGCTCAGTAAAGATGAATTTGTTACAGATATATCTTTGATAACTGTAAGAACCGACCTGTTGAATAGTTAGCCTGATCAAATTGAATCCTGAAGAACAGTTGTTTAAAAAGCATGATTGTAATTTTGTCACAATTGACATGAAATTGTACTTTCAGTCAATTAGCCACCAATTTCAGTTAGTTCTTATTCTGGTCCTGAATAACAGTAAAACTATGCCACCAGAATAGATGATGCCGGTCTTCCTGTTTGCTAAGGCAGGAACTGTTTATCAGGGTGATATTCAGATAAGTGACTTAGAGATGCTAGGATGTGACCTATATACCAAGGTCTAAAATTGCAATTCAAGAATATATTTCAAAAAAAAAAGAATATATTTCAAATATTAGCACTTGATTAGCAGTCCAGGCTGCAGATGATCCAAACAGATTGCTAAAATACCTATGAAGGCAAAGGAAAGACAAAAATTGATGACAACAGAAACTAAAATTGACAATCATCCTACCACCAGAAACAGAAAATTCCATTAATTGCAGGAACAAGGGAGGTGAATTGCAAAACATAATAGCAGTCACTTTAAATAGAGAGGGCCTTCCCTGGTGGCTTAGTTGGTAAAGAATCTGCCTGCAGTGCAGGAGATGCGGGTTTGATCCCAGGGTCGGGAAGATCCCCTGGAGAAGGAAATGGCTACCCACTCCAGTATTCTTGCCTGGAGAATCCCGTGGACAAAAATTGATAACATGAAAGAATAGAGAAAGAGCTTTCTTTTATCCTACACTGTATATCATGCAGATCGAAGACGAAGGGTCAGTACTAGCCAGAACACCAGGCAAGGGAGCTCATCAAGGACAAAAATAATCTTTTGAAGGAGAGAGCATGCTATACTCCAATTTGGCTCTCATTATTATCTTCCTTTATTTGGATAATGAGACTTTCAAAACACAAAAAATAAGTGTGGAGGAGGAGGGAGAGATGGTGGTGACAAAAGATATACTACATGCTTGTAATCATAGATTTAACAAGTAAGGTACTATGAGCAAGTATGAAAATAAGGACTAAATAACCAAATCTGTTAGTTAACCGTGGGGACTAGTTTTGCTTTTACTCCCTAGGTCCAAAATATCACCAGATATTTTGAGTGGCATAGAATCCATCTAAATCCAGCCAATCTGTAGCATTTAAATAGTCTGGCACTTATAAACATTAATCTGTTCTCCAATAGGAAGTGACTGATGACAATTTCTTTGGCACAAGGGAAGCTGTTACCACAATACAAGAAAAAGAAAGCTTCTCAATGTTTTCAGTAAGATAATAGAAGCTAAGAAACATTTGAATTAGGAATAGAATTCAAATTGTAGCATAATAAAAAAATGTAAAAACAGAATTGGAATCAGATAATATTTAAATGATATTATAAATGAAAAGACTGAATTAAAATAGAAGACTATAGTAAAACTTAATAATTAGCAAAACTGAGACAAAAAAGATATTGGATTAGTGACTAAGGTCAAAATTTAGAAGTCTTTTCCAAAACTGAAAAAAATTACAAAAGTGAAAGTAAAAGTGAAGATAATAAAGTCCAGAGAATAGAAGTTTAGTAAATAGATAAATTAGTTTTATTGAAGAACCCTAAACCAAAAGAGCAAAATCAAAACTGAAAGCATAATAAAGAAAACTTTACTGACTGAAATGAAAAAGACCTAAATTTTCAAATTTAAAGGATTTGCTTTGTACTACAAAAGTAATGAAAAGAGATCCATAACAAAACACATCATAGCAAATTTTTATTAAAAAGATAAATAAATCCCTGTAAATATTCATGTAGAAATAAAGTTTTATGTGGAATAAAAGAATTCTGGCTTCAGAGTTCTCTGCAGTATTATGTATCTTAAGACAACAGTGTGATATTTCTAAAGTTTTAAGAGGCAAAGTTTGTGTCAGTCAAGGATTCATACGTGGAGCTAACACAGAGGAGAAGGGGGAGAGAAAAGATGAGATGGTTGGATGGCATCATCAACTCAATGGACATGAGTCTGAACAAACTCCAGGAGATCATGAAGGTCAGCGAAGCCTGGAGTGCTGCAGTCCATGGGGTTACAAAGCGTCAGACATGACTGAGCAACTGCAAAACAACACAGAGGAAAATAAGAAAATAAAGAAACTTCATTAAAGAAACAGAGGGTGAAAGATAGCAAGGAGCATTAAATCCAATTAAAAATGAAATTACTGAGATAATTGTTATCATCACTATCACATAAAAGTAAAAGCAAATACCAGATAATTATTAATAATAGAAACTATACTGATAACAAATTACCCATGTTTTTATCCTAAAAATATGGACAAGTTACAAATATATTCACAGTATTATTATTTATAAAACCAAAATACCTATCAACCTAAATATTCACTACAAAGATGTAGTTAAATAAATTATAATATATTCATGTATTAAATACCCCTAAGTGCTAACAGTATTTATGCAGGATATTCTTTGTTTTCTTAGTCATTCTCTGTTTTATCAGAACTTTTTATAATGCACTACAAAGCTACATAGACAAAATTCTTGAGAGAATCCAGAAAAATCTCTCAGAATTTCTCTGACTTTATTTACTCCTTTATCTATTTTATAAAATCTACTTTTTCTAAACTATCACCATTTAGATTGTTTTAAAGTTTTTGTATTTAAAAATAAATGATTAGAATAAGAATTAACCCACAATTTAAAAAGTAGTTTGTTAATAAATAATGAAAAATCATACCTGAATTTATAAAATAATTCTCAAAATGACACAGAGGCAAGTACATTACCATATAATTTATTATTGAGTAGAAGAATAAAAAGTAATCATTAAATTCAAGATATTAAAACACAGAAATAAGACAAAATAAATTAAAGATAAATTTAAAATTCTTTGAAAAATAAAATTAATTTCTCATGAATATAGAGTAACAAAAGGACAAAATTAGAATGCAAAGGATATATTATAATCATAGAGGATTTTCGAACTATAGTATACAATATATAATTCTGTACTAGTAATTTGTAAAATCTTGGCAAAGTGAATTATTTTCTTGAAAAATATAAATTCCAAGATTAACCAAAGTTCATGCAGAAATCTCAGCTAGAAGGAAAACATAGAAAATGCTTGAGGAATGATTGATTTCCCATTTTCCTGCATTTCCTATACAAGGAGTATTTCTGGATAGCTTAACATTGATGAAGAAAAGGTCTTCATAGAAGAATTCTAGCTAGCAAATGCAAAAGGAACATTAGAAGCAGAAAATCCTCATTTTGCAATAGAAAGGAAGGAAAAAAGAAGAGAGGGATGAAGGAAGGAACTACAGATACCTAACAGAATGGATATAGGTGGAGTTGAAAAGAGAATTGAAAATCTACATAAAAACCATATTTTCTCCCCAACTTTAAGCATCCACAAAACCAACCCTCTCTGAGTCTAAAAGAGGATTAGAGTTTTACTCTCTAGAGAGGGTAATTAGAAGACCTCTAGTTGGGGAGATCACCAGGCACCTCTGAGAACTGGAATGTCACACTGAATACAAGGAATTAAGTGAAAAAATCTATTAACCAAATGTTGTATTAGAATTTGACAGCCAGCTAAACTATCACTCAGATGAAAATATAGAACAAAAAAATGTGAGGTACTCCTAAATATACTTAATTCAGTCAGTCAGTCATGTCTGATTCTTTGCAACCCCATGGACTGCAGCACACCAGGCTTCCCTGTCCTTCACCATCTCCCAGAGTTTGCTGAAACTCATGTCCATTGAGTCTCATGTCCATTGAGATGTTATCCAGGTATCTCATTCTGTGTCACCCCCTTCTCCTTCTGCCCTCAATCTTTCCCAGCATCAAGGTCTTTTCCAATGAGTCAGCTCTTTCATCAGGTGGCCAAAGTATTGGAGCTTTAGCTTCAGCATCAGTCATTCCAATGAATATTCAAGGTTGATTTCCTTTAGGATTGACTGGTTTGATCTCCTTGCTGTCCAAGGGACTCTCAAGAGTCTTCTCCAGACCTTGGAAAGCTATTATAGGAAGTGTTCCACCAAAATGGGGAAATAAACCAAGAAAATTGAAAATGTAAGACATAGGAAATTAAGGATCAAATGTACATGAGAGATACAGATATCACAATGATACAGCAGGCCTGTTCTGATCCAGAGGACAAGGTCTGTGGACTCAAGAAAGGATGTCTCAGGCAGACAGAAGGGGAATAAAAGAAGTAAAGAAATGTAAAAGTAATCGGATATGTTTCAGTATCTTGAGGAAAATTTATATTTCTGGCAGAGAATTTTGGGATAAATTAGCAAAGAGATATGTAGAAAACTAAGCAAAAACTAAGCAAAAAGAAAAGTAAGATAATATTTATTACCTCACAGGGAAATTTTTTTTAATATATGAGAAAAGAAATGTGAGCCTTATATACTACATTGTTCATCTGTAAATAATTTTGACATAGTCATATAATATAAATACAAACGACTCTAATAAAACTTCAGTATCTGTTCAAGAAATGATGAGAAACGAAATGCGTGAAGGTGTTTTTTGGTGAGATAAGAAGGGAGAAGAAGTAAGTTTTCATCTTTCATAAAAGGATTTCAAAAATAATTGCAAAACTCAAGATAGGCATGCTATTTAGAAATAAAACCTAAATAGAAGAAATTGCTATAACATCTATGAAAGGTAAGAATTTCGGTGCAGAAAGGTAGACACAGGTAACAACAGTTTCGTGTTATAAGTCTAGTAGAAAAAATGGCTTTTTAAACCATGTATATGTGCGTGTGTATGTATGTGTCTCTGTGTGTGTTTATGTATAGCTCTGATAAAAATAAACAATTAAAATTTTTAAATAGTGTAAACTAAAACCCATGAGAAAATTTAGCAGGTTAGAATCTTGTAACCCAGTTCATGTTCGTGCCACCTTCTAGATAGGGTTTCTAATAAGTATGCAGTTCAGTTCACTCAGTCGTGTCCGACTCTTTGCGACCCCATGAACCACAGCACGCCAGGCCTCCCTGTCCATCACTAACTCCTGGAGCTTACTCAAACTCATGTCGATTGAGTCAACAATCCCATTCAACCAGCTCATCCTCTGTCGTCCCCTTCTCCTCCCACCTTCAATCTTCCCCAGCATCAGGGTCTCTTCAAATGAGTCAGCTCTTCGCATCAGGTGGCCAAAGTACTGGAGTTTAACCTTCAGCATCAGCCCTTCCAATGAACAACCAGGACTGAACTCCTTTAGGATGGACTGGTTGGATCTCCTTGCAGTCCAAGGGACTCTCAAGAGTCTTCTCCAACACCACAGATCAAAAGCATCAATTCTTTGGGGCTCAGCTTTCTTTATAGCCCAACTCTCACATCCATACATGACTACTGGAAAAACCATACCCTTGACTAGATGGACATTTGTTGTCAAAGAAATGTCTCTGCTTTTCAATATGCTATCTAAGTTGGTCATAACTTTCCTTCCAAGGAGCAAGCGTCTTTTAATTTCATGACTGCAATCATCATCTGCAGTGATTTTGGAGCACAAAAAAAAGTAAAGTCAGCCACTGTTTCCACTGTTTCCCCATCTATTTGCCATGAAGTGATGGGACCAGATGCCATGATCTTGATTTTCTGAATGCTGAGCTGTAAGCCAACTTTTTCACTCTCTTCTTTCACTTTCATCAAGAGGCTCTTTAGTTCTTCTTCACTTTCTGCCATAAGAGTAGTGTCATCTGCATATCTGAGGTTATTGACCTTTCTCCCAGCAATCTTGATTCCACTTTATGCTTCCTCCAGCCCAGCATTTCTCATAATGTTCTCTGCATGTAAGTTAAATAAGCAGGGTGACAATATACAGCCTTGACGTACTGCTTTTCCTACTTGGAACCAGTCTGTTGTTTCATGTCCAGTTCTATCTGTTGCTTCCTAACCTGCATACAGGTTTCCCAAAAGGCATGTCAGGTGGTCTGGTATTCCCATCTCTTTCAGAATTTTCCACAGTTTATTGTGATCCACACAGTCGAAGGCTTTGGCATAGGCAATAAAGCAGAAATAGATGTTTTTCTGGAACTCTCTTGCTTTTTTGATGATCCAGCGGATGTTGGCAATTTGATCTCTGGTTCCTCTGCCTTTTCTAAAACCAGCTTGAACATCTGGAAGTTCACGGTTCACATATTGCTGAAGCCTGGCTTGAAGAATTTTGAGCATTACTTTACCAGCATGAGAGATGAGTGCAATTGTGCAGTAGTTTGAGCATTCTTTGGCATTGCCTTTCTTTGGGATTGGAATGAAAACTGACCTTTTCCAGTCCTGTGGCCACTGCTGAGTTTTCCAAATTTGCTGACATACTGAGTGTAGCACTTTCACAGCATCATCTTTTAGGATTGGAAAGAGCTCAACTGGAATTCCATCACCTCCACTAGCTTTGTTCATAGTGATGCTTCCTAAGGCCCACTTGACTTCACACTCCAGGATGCCTGGCTCTAGGCGAGTGATCACACCATCACAGTTATCTGAGTCATTAAGATCTTTTTTGTACAGTTCTGTGTATTGTTGCCACCTCTTCTTAATAATATCTTTTGCTTCTGTCAGGTCCATACCATTTCTGTCCTTTATTGAGCCCATCTTTGCATGAAATGTTCCCTTGGTATCTCTAATTTTCTTGAAGCGATCTCTAGTCTTTCCCATTCTATTGTTTTCCTCTATTTCTTTGCATTGATCACTGAGGAAGGCTTTCTTATCTCTCCTTGCTAATCTTTGGAACTCTGCATTCAAATGGGAATATCTTTCCTTTTCTCCTTTGCTTTTCGGGTCTCTTCTTTTCACAGCTATTTGTAAGGCCTCCTCAGACAGTCATTTTGCTTTTTTGCATTTCTTTTTCTTGGGGATGGTCTTTATCTCTGTCTCCTATACAATGTCATGAACCTCCATCCATAGTTCATCAGGCACTCTGTCTATCAGATCTAATCCCTTAAATCTATTTCTCACTTCCACTGTATAGTCTTAAGGGATTTGATTTAGGTCATACCTGAATGGTCTAGTGGTTTTCCTGACTTTCTTCAATTTCAGTCTGAATTTGGTAATAAGGAGTTCATGATCTGAGCCACAGTCCACTCTCAGTCTTGTTTTTGCTGACTGTATAGAGCTTCTCCATCTTTGACCGCAAAGAATATAATCAATCTGATTTCAGTATTGACCATCTGATGATGTCCATGTGTAGAGTCTTCTCTTGTGTTGTTGGAAGAGGGTGTTTGCTATGACCAGTGTGTTGCCTTAGCAAAACTCTATTCGCCTTTGCCCTGTTTCATTCTGTACTCCAAGGCCAAATTTACCTGTTATTCCAGGTGTTTCTTCACTTCCTACTTTTGCCTTCCAGTCCCCTATAATGAAAAGGGCATCTTTTTGGGGTATAGGTTCTAAAAGGTCTTACAGGTCTTCACGGAACCATTCAACTTCAGCTTCTTCAGCATTACTAGTCAGGGCATAGACTTGGATTACTGTGATATTGAATGTTTTGCCTTGAAAATGAACAGAGATCATTCTGTCGTTTTTGAGATTGCATCCAAGTACTGCATTTCAGACTGTTTTGTTGACTATGATGGTTAGTCCATTTCTTCTAAGGTGTTCCTGCCCACAGGAGATATAATGGTCATCTGAGTTGAATTCACCCATTCCAGTTCATTTTAGTTTGCTGATTCCTAGAATGTCAACATTCACTCTTCCCATCTCCTGTTTAACCACTTCTAATTTTCCTTGATTCATGAATCTATATTCCAGGTTCCTGTGCAATATTGCTCTTTACAGCATTGGACCTTGCTTCCATCATCAGTTATATCCACAGCTGGGTGTTGTTTTTGCTTTGGCTCCATCCCTTCATTCTTTCTGGCATTATTTCTCCACTGATCTCCAGTATGCAGTGTTTCTGGAAATCAGAGGAAATATTTCCATTTATATTTTTAGTGTTTAGCAGTTAGTTAGATTTTAGTCATAGTTAATTAAGTTCTAGAATGCAGAACCACTCCAGCTTATCTAGTCAGAAACATGACTAATACAGAGACACAGGTATACACGAAGTTTGAGGAGCAAGATCTCATCTTAGCTTCCAGAAGTGATTCCCAGGTACAACAATGAACCCATGTGGAAACTGCTGTTTCTCCATCAGAAATCTAGAAAATAGGAAAAAACGCAGTTGCTCATTTCAAGAACACACCGTCTTAAGTGCAATCCACAGGAGCACAGTGGGTGCTCCGTGTCCTACTCCTCAACACCCTAGAAGTGAGAAACAACCAAACCTCTTGCAGAAAAACAAATGCTTCACAACCAAATATTTCACAAACAAACTTGTGCAAAGTAACAACAGAAGCACAATCACCTCATTTCTGACTTCCAAAAATTATATTTGGAAAATCCCAAATATAAGGGAAATGGTGAAATGTAGGCTTTGACTTCCAGCCCACTTGTTTTCAATAATGCATGATCCAAAGGTTGGAGTGATGTTGGGTGAGCCGAAGAACAGTCATTTTACAATGCTGTGGCTGCTAATTCACTCACAGGCCCCAGATGTGATCATCCACCTAACTGAAGCTAATTAAAAAGTTAATTCCATTAGAAAAACTCCTAAAACTGATCCTCTCATAAGACATAGCATTTATTGAGAAGTCAATGATTAGTAATAGCTAATAAAACTATACGTTTATATATGACTATATATCATATTTGAGGGCTTCCCTGGTAGTTCAGATGGTAAAGAATCTGCCTGCAATGCAGGAGATGCGGGTTCGATCCCTGGGTGGGGAAGATCCTCTGGAGAAGGGAATGGCCACCTACTTCAGTATTTTTGCCTGGAGAATCTCATGGACAGAGGAGCCTGACGGGCTACATACAGTCCATAGCATCACAAAGACACGACTGAAAGATTAACGCGTTCCAAATGTTGTTAGAAATGAAGTGGTATGCACATTCCAATGATTTCGTCAAGAAGAGATGGAATCATCCCTGAAATAAGAACAGTGTGTTGGTCCTTAGACTGTCCTCAGACTCACACCTCCCCCTCCCTCCTTTCTGCTCAGCTCTGTCTGCAGAGGGGCTGTCCCACAGGCTGTTTTTCCCAGACTCCTTTGTCAACTGCTGTTTTGCTGGATGTTTTTCAATGAGAAATGCTGAACAGAGGATGAGAAAGGAAGAGAGAAGGGAGGACATTTCTCCCTCTCTGCCTTGGGGATCATCTCTGGCAGTATATACATTTCCTCCTTGACTCCAGCTATCATTAAAAAGCCCGTCTTGGTTTCACCTCCCTTCAGATAACCCTGAACACTAAGCTCAGATAATATTACCTCCTCCTTGAGGCTCTCCAGCAGTTACTAATCTGCATGATGATTTCTGTTTTCCTGATTGGACTCTGACTGATAAAATTATTGCAATAATCCTTTTGAGTTGATCTGCAATTTTTTTCCCCCTGGGGGCAAGAGATAGTTTGTACTTAGCCTGTGATTCGAAATCAGCTTTAGTGATTTTCTTTCTTTTTCTAATTTTTACTTACTTCTGGCTCTGCTGGGTCTTCGTTGCTGGGCGGGGACTTTTCTCTAGCTGCAATGAGTGGGGACTACTCTTCGTTGCAGTGCGAGGGCTTCTCCTTGCAGTGGCCCCTCTTGTTGCAGAGCACAGGCTCTAGGGTGCATGGGCTTCAGTAGCTGCCGTGTGTGGGCTCAGTAGTTGTGGCTCCCAGAACCTAGAGCACAGGCTCAATAGTTGCGGCACACCAGCTCAGTCGCTCGGCGGCTTGTGGGATCTTCCCGGACCAGGGATCAAACCTGTATCTCCTGCATTGGCAGGCGGATTCTTTACCACTGAGCTATCAGGGAAATCCAGTGATTGTCTCCTTTTTTTTTTTAATGTGAGTTTATTAACTTTTCCTAGTGATCTAGTGTGTGTGGATCAAGGATTTCCTTTGACATATGAAACATAATTGGGATAATGAAAGGGTTCAGTAAGTGCTTAGTTAGGAGACAAAAGCCAGCCTGCCTTCTCTGTTTCTTTCTCAACCTGGTTCTCCATCAGAATAATATGGAGGATCTTAAAAATTATTCCCACCAGGGAGATTCTCATTTAAATAATCTAGGATGAAAAATTTTTACAGTAAGGGTCCCCAGATCAGTGGCATCAGTATTACCTAGGAACTACTTTAAAAAGCAAAATGTGGGTTCTCCCCCCCACCCCATAACTACTGAATTAAAAACTTCTTGAGGTTGGCACAGGAAACTTTGTTTCAACAAGCCTACCGGGTGTTTGGATGTACACTGAAGTTTTAAGTGCAACTATTCTAAAACCAGTGCTTCCCAAATGGCTCCGTGGGTAATGAACTGCTCATAACACAGATGTGGGTTCAGTCCCTGGGTCAGGAAGATCCCCTGGAGGAGGGCGTGGCAACTCACTCTAGTATTCTTGCCTGGAGAATCCCACAAACAGAGGAGCCTGGTGGGCTACAGTCCAAAAGGTCGCAAAGAGTCAGACATGACTGAAGCAACTGAGCTCGCACACACACACCCTAAAACTACCCAGGTGGTGCTGGTGTGCGGTGGAGTTTAGGATCCACTGGTTTGGGGATAAGCTATCTATAAAATCATAGCTTTAATTAAGCATGCAATTATTTAATACCTGCCATGTTTTGGAATTTCCTGTTGCCCAAGAAAACAACTGAAAGTGAGAGTATTAATAAAATTTGAAACTATGCAGAAAGATGATGCATTAAAACAAAAAGTTGTAAGAACCACAAATATTCAATCACCGAGAATACAAAAAGCAAACTACATTATGAAATGTCTTCTTTCTGAATTGAAAATAGCTAGCTGGATAGTAAATGTGCTTCAACAATAAGGCTGAACTCCATTGCAGTATGCATGTCCAATTATCTAACATACATTTCTCCAACTTGTCTTTAATCACACTAATGCACAAAGTCTTTGCTAGTGATGATTTTAGATATCATATAATCCAGCATTTTTCGACCAGTAATTCATGGACCCAAGAGCTCACAAAAGTTTTCTGGCAAGGTAGCAGTTGAAGGATGCAAATAACAGTAGCTCCAACTCAAAGTAGCGTAAATGATCAAGTGGATAGGCTCACTCATTTTAGGTCCACGACTAATGATAGTTTCAGGTACAGTTTGCCCCAGCTCCATCTCTCTCCCATTCTCTTGGTTTCACTCTCCTCCTTGTGTCAATCGACTTTGACTTCAAACTTGATGCCCATCATTGTCACAAAACAGCTGCAGCAGTATCAGGCTTCTCATCACATCCCATACCATCCAAAGAGAAAGTGTCACTCCAGATAAATGCTGAAGAAAAACAAGGATTCTCTTTTTCTAGAAATCCTTGAAAAATAATCTGGTTTTTCTTTAGCCCAGGTTGGTTTATGGGACCTAATCCTTGTGGTCCGGAGAATGAACTGGACCTCGATCAGGGCCAAGTCCTAGAGCTAGGGTTGAAGTTGTTTTTTTTCATGAGACAAATGGAAAACTAAGATACTACTGCCATAGGAAAATGCAATGAATGCCAAGAAGCCTGAAATGGCAAATGTCTGCCACACATGGGGGAGGGGGAGTGTTTTAAAATTGACAAGTAAAATAATTGTTCAAATGTTTTCTTTCAAACTAGATGCATCTTAGAGCCTCCAAGAGTTTATCAGATGATCATTCATGGCAGCCAGCGGGTATCAGAGGGATATTCTCAATACTCTCAATCATTAAGTCAGTTTATTATCTAGTTTAATGCTTTATTTGTTCTTCACCTTAAGATAATTTTTATTCTTAGTTGTGTATCATGTAATTTAGCATCTACAAGGGACCACTGTTTTGAGACAGAAGGGTAAACATATTGATGTGTTGTTCATGTTCACCCAGCACCTTCTGATGACAGAACCACAGTTTTCTCATAGGAGGGTGCCGATACTCTGGGACTTCCCAGGTGGCTCAGTGGTAAAGAATCCACCTGCCAACTCGGGAGATGCAGGAGACATGGATTCTATCCCTGGGTTGGGAAGATCCCCTGGAGAAGGAATTGACAACCCACTCCAGTATTCTTGCCTGGGAAATCCCATGGACAGAGTAGCCTGATGGGCTATACAGTCCATGGGGTCACAAAGATTAGGACGTGCCTGAGCACAGAACCAGCACCTCTTTCCTAGTGGGCGCAATATAAGCAGGACTAGGGTTTCCCTGGCGGCTCAGTGGTAAAGAACCCTCCTGCCAATGCAGGAGGCGCAGGAGATGCGGGTTTGATCCCTGGGTTGGGAAGATTCCCTAGAAAAGGAAATGGCAACCCACACCTATTCTTGCCCAGGGAACTCCCATGGACAGAGGAGCCTGGCGGGCTACAAAGAGTCAGACACAACTTAGCAACTAAACAGCAGTAGCATTACTCATGATGTCCCTCTGTCGCATAACCAAGCAGTGAACATGGGACTAGCAACAGGCCAACCAAATGCCTTTTCCTAGGACAGGAAAGAATGACAGAGCTGATTCATCTCTGTGATGACACCTTAACATGACGATTAAACTACCTACTGCTCACAAAACCCAAGAGCTTTCCAGGTTCTTGTTGTTTCTAACCTGACCCTTGAGCGTCCTTTGATGTGTGAGCCACCCGTGGCCTTCCAGTCAATTCTCTTCTTGTTTGAGTTTTTCAATAATAGGTTTCTATGGTTTGCAACATACAATCCTGACAAGAAGCATAAAAATTACAATTATGAACATTTCCTTCAAAATGATCAACACTGAATTAATAAACTGCATATCTGATAAAAAAAATTTATACAGTGCATGAATGTACCTCTAGTACTTTAAAAATCATTGTTGAAAAGGGAAAACATTTTATCCAATCTGACTTATAATTTGTTAGGAATAAAATCTTTCTAAACTCTCAATGTGTTATTTGTGGATGAGTGGTTGGGAATAGCAGCTTGAAGCCTTCTCTTTTATCTTACCATTTAGAAACAAAAGAAAAAAATTATGAAAATAAACTAGCTTCTTTTTTAAAGCAAAACTGCTTTAAATGTTAAAATTCTAAGTATAGCTACAAAAGTGGGTTTTTGTCAAGGTTTGATGCATAATAGGCAGTAAAATTTTAGTGTATATTTTAATATGTATTTAATCCCCAAAGAAACATGATGTAATATTATTTTTAGTTGATTCACCAACAGATTATGCTTTTTCTCATACAATAAAATTCAGGAAAACTAAAGAGAATTAAGCTTTTTCTGAATAAGTCATAGGAATGTAATGTACAGAACAACTATAGTTAATGATACTGTATTGCACATTTGAAAGTACTGAGTTGATCTCAAAAGTCCTCATCACAAGAAAAATAATGCTGTAGCTATGTATAGCTATGGATATCAACTATAGTTGTCATGGTGATCATTTTGCGATATATTCAAATATCAAATCATCATGATGTGGTATACCCGAAACTAATAGAATATTGTATTATACCTCAATTTTTAAAAAAAGAAAATTAAATGCTTTCTAAAGCCAAATGGTATATTCAAATATATGGTAACTAATGCACAATAAATATAAAGCAATATTAAGAAAAAGAATAAAAATGTGTATAGTGCTCTTTGAAGACATACTGATTTGGAAGCTTTCCTTGCCTTTCCAATCTACATTTCACACAGATAATAATTATTTTTAACTTCTAGTCACCTTCTATAGATTATTTATCTCACTGAAAGGTGTTCAAGTCAAAAGGAAAGCTGGGAAACACTGATATACCTCCTTACTTGACAGGAACCAGAGAGGTCACACAGATAACCCTGAGTGAGATACAAGCAGAGTTCCTTAGACTCTCAGGGCCCATCAGACACTCTTGCTTTCTGCCACCACAAATGCACTTCAGCACTTGTACAAAAGCAAATTCTCATCAGCTTCTAGGCTATGTCTGTAACTTGTCAGTTCCCAAACCACACATTTCTATGTAATTACATATATGATTGCCTATGAACCTCCAGATGAAATCTTGTGTTGAACCCCAACATTTTGAGGCTAAAATCTAGAGAAGCTGCCCAGGATCCACAGCCCATAGGTTGATTTAGGACCTTCTCAATATTGAGTGATATTGCTAAATGAAGATTTCATACATCTGAGTTTAGAGATTGAACTTCTAATATTTAAAAGAGGTGTAACCCTATATGCAAAACAGAAAAAGAGACACAGAAATACAGAACAGACTTTTGAACTCTGTGGGAGAAGGTGAGGGTGGGATGTTTCAAAAGAACAGCATGTATACTATCTATGGTGAAACAGATCACCAGCCCAGGTGGGATGCATGAGACAAGTGCTCGGGCCTGGTGCACTGGGAAGACCCAGAGGAATCGGGTGGAGAGGGAGGTGGGAGGGGGGATCGGGATGGGGAATACGTGTAAATCTATGGCTGATTCATATCAATGTATGACAAAACCCACTGAAATGTTGTGAAGTAATTAGCCTCCAACTAATAAAAAAAAAATAAAAAATAAAAGAGGTGTAGAAAGGACTGCCCTCCTCTAATCCTCTGCGAGAAGTTTGCTGGGAGACCAAGGCAGGGAACCAAGAACGGACAGAAGCTGTGTCCCTTTGGTTGCTTCTGTTGCCCCAGCCAGCCACTTTTGAATATTTCTGCTGTCTCCAGCTGTCTGTGATGAAACTGATACATAAACTTCCAATAATCAGGATCCCATGGCATTGAGTGTCTGTAAGTAACAAAGAATAATTCAAAGTTCCCGGACAAGACTGTTCCCCTTGTAAAATGGGCTGCCCTAATAAGCAGAGGAGGGGTAGACTTAGAAGGTTGGAGAAGGTGACAATATCATACCATTAGTGAAGTGAAAGTCGCTCAGTCATGTCTGACTCTTTGCTACCCCATGGACTGCATAGTCCATGGAATTCTCCAGGCCAGAATACTGGAGTGGGTAAGTTTTCCCTTCTCCAGGAGATCTTCCCAACTCAGGGATTGAACCCAGGTCTCCCACATTGCAAGCAGATTCTTTACCAGCTGAGCCACAAGGGAAGCCCAAGAATACTGGAGTGTGTAGCCTAGCCCTTCTCCAGCGGATCTTCCCAACTCAGGAATCAAACCAGGGTCTCCTGCATCGCAGGTGGATTCTTTATCAACTGAGCTATGAGGAAAGCCCCATACCATTAGAACACCTGTCAAAATTTTATGTTAGCTTCAGTCGGAGCCTGATCTGACTCCTGTGACATGATGAATGTCATGTGGCTAACAAAAACCACATTTTAGACCAAGAGCTTTCATGTTCCTCTAGATAGGCCAAGAATCCTAAGCTAAAAAAAAACAAATTAAATAAACAGACAAGCAAATAGAGGAAGAGTTTTAATCAGCTATAGCATCCACCAACTGTAGTGCTCCACCCAGTTGATTAGAATTCCTGGCGTGTTTTTTTTCTGAAAGGATGGCCAAAAGATACATGTTTTATCAATTATTCTATTTTTTTTTTTTTTTTTGGTGAGAACATTTAAGTTCTACTCTCTTAGCGTATTTTAATTGTATGATTCAATATGTATTCACTATGTTATATATTAGATTCTCGGCTCTTACTGATAACTGAAAATTTGTATCCCTTTACCAACTTCTCTATTCCGTCAGGTCAGACTTATTCCTGACTTTATTTTATTTTATTTTAATTGAAGTAGGGTTGATTTACAATGTTGTTAGTTTCTGGTATACAGCAAAGTGATTCAGTTATTTGTTTTTCAGATTCTCTTCCATTGTAGTTATTATAAGATGTTGAATATAGTTCCCTGTGCTATATAGGAAATCTTTATGGTTTATCTCTTCTATATATAGAAGTGTGTACTGTTAGTCCTGTAGTCATAATTTATGCCCCCCCCCCTTTTCCTTTTTGGTAACTATAAGTTTGTTCTCTGTATCTCTAGATTCCACACATAAGTGGATACTATATTATATTTGTCTTTCACTGTCTGACTTACTTCACTTCGTATAATAATCTCTGGGTCCACCCATGTGGCTGCAAATGGCATTATTTCATTCTTTTCATGACTAAGTAATATTCCAATGTGTGTGTGTGAGAGAGGGTGTATGTGTATGTACAGATACACACATCTTCTTTATCAATTCCTTCTGTTGGTGAACACTTAGGTTACTTTCATGAAAAGACACATTTTTTTCTTCAACACTCTGCCACCAGGTCTAGAATCCAAGTGAATTTTCCCTCACCCCTCTCTTATTCTGAAATTTAGGATTCAGGCCTAATGATCTGCCTTCACTTAAATTCCAGACCACTATCACAACAGTGTTTCACCTCCTCAACAGTTGAGTCTCTGGGCTTCGGTCAGCATGGAGCCCATAAGAAGTTACCAGTGTTGACCTTTTGTGGCTTATCAACCTGATAGTCAGGTCCTTGTGGCAACCCACAGAAATCTTCTTAACTGATAATATCATTGAACCGTGGTGGTAATACCAGTAGATCTCCACTTGCAGAGTTTCAGTTGGAGATACCAATCACACCCCTTCATTGGCTACAATGGAAGCATAAATTCAAAATCTTTATAAAAATGTGCCGTAGAATCAAGTTTAATCTAGCTCAGTGTCTGACTCCATTGTGTAGTAAACACCACGTGATAAGTAAAATCTCCCAATATTTTTCCTGCTAATGATCTCTGTGTTTCTTTAAGTTTCCCAAGAACACTTCTTTCCTAAGAAAGCTATGACAACAAAAAGGAAGTGGGGATGGATATGATCACCTCAAGATGTGCCACTTTTAGGGCCTTCATATCTTAGTGATGTAGGCACGAAAGTTATATGTTTAACATTCATTGAACCCACCTGAATCAGGGAATGTCTATGCTTACTTTTTCAACTCTGAAATTCTGCTCTCTGATCTTTTCCTCTTTTGGCTGGGGTGAGTCTTTGTTGCTGCACGCGGGCTTTCTCTAGCTGCAGGGAATGGGGACTACTTTTAGTTGTGGGGTGCAAGCTTCTCATTGCAGTGGCCTCTCTTCTTGCAGGACACAGGCTCTAGGAGCACTAGCTTCAGTACTTACAGTGCATGAGCCCAGTAGTTACGGCTCATGGGATCTAGAGTGCTGGTTCAGTAGTTGTGGTGCACGGGATTAGCTGCTCTGTAGCATGTGGGATTGTCCCGGGCCAGGGATCGATCCGGTGTCCCTTGCACTGCAAAGCAGATTCTTAACCACTGAACCACCAGGGAAGCCCTGCTCTCTAATCTTTGAAGTTAGAGTTTTTGTCAGAGAAAGTAAGAGGATTATTCATAAAGATGTGGCATGTATGGTAGGCTGAATGTAGCACGGGTAATGCAAATGCCATATTAAATGTGAAACCACGTTTATGGAAAAGAAAAGGGGAGCTTTCAGGGAGCAAAAATGCACCAGAATATAGAAACTACAGAAGACAGAGTTAGAACATGCTTCAGATGTCTAGGAACAGCAGAGTTAAAATGTCTGTATATTAGCAGATGTGGAAAATTACAGAATCATATTTGACAAAACCTTTTATTTCATACTTCTACTGTTTGTCCAGTTTCTTCCTTCTTTCCTTCCTTCCTTTCTTTCTCTTACTTCATTTCTACAATATAAGATTATATATTTATATGCTGCTCTTAATATATTCTAGTTCTGTTCATGTTTCCCTTTCTTTGACTCTATGGGCACCAAAAATAGTTTGCCTTTCTGATCACTGAATGGAAACACTTTTGTATAAATTCTGAAGCCTGGACCCTATGATATTGAGTATAGTCTTTCAGGGAGGCTGAACTGAAAATCTCCACAAAGTTATTTTTCAATTATAATATCCTTCTGTGCAATATGGGATATGATTTCTTATCCAAAGTTTTCAAGTTAATTAATTTGTGAATTTGCTATATTGCATACTCTGATCAACATGAAAACCAAATAAGTGAAATTATTTACCTATAGTCATTTTAGGTTCCCCAAGAGAAAAATCTCTGTATATCTTAGGTACGATTACCAGTCCATGCTTAATCCATTTTAGCTGATCAGCTGGCTGGCTAACTGCAGGTCTCTCTGTCTCAGACAGCCCAGGTAGCACAATGGAAAGGTCCTGGATGAGGAGCCAGAAGCTCAAATATCAGCTCCACAGTGTCCCTGGTAAAATCTCCCAGCCCTTATAACTCTCAGTTTTTTCATCTGTAAAATAGGATAAAAATATCTTCTGGCCTGCCCTGCTGGATTGTTAGGAGAATCAGAGAAGACAGTTCTTGTGAAAGCATTTTGCAAATGCAAGGCATTTGGGATACAATTTTGCTTAACTAGTAATTGATATTCTCCTGCTTTAAAGCCACATTGTCAGAAAATGAAGCAATTAGTTATGGCAGTTCATATATATCCCAAAGCTAATTTTGACATAAAAGCATCAAGTTCAAAGGCCCAAACCATGTGGCCTGTCCTTAGGCCTGAAAATTATTCAATGTTTCATAAAGCTGAGATCAGTCCATTGGTGCCTCAGGACGGTATCAGCAGCAGGCCAGCGATACTCAGCTTTAACTGGAGACCAGTTTTCCGCTGTCCTCAATATTACAGTGTTTCAGCTATCACATGTTACAACCCTGTAGGCTGGTTGATAAGAAAAATGAGGCAGGATGCAAACAGCTGGGGCATAGCTTCCCTAGTGAGGTCAAGTCACTGTTAGGAATCAGGAGGCATTTCGGCAAGGGCTCTCACATTTATTTAAATTGATTTTAGCCTAAAGGTAAACTATTAACCTACTTAAGGAGCAACTAAATTAGAGTAGCAATGTAGTTTCTCAATTCAGGTATCAGAAGGACCTGGTAGGGAACCTTGTCCATGAATGAAGACATGGTCACTTTGTCACCTAGGTATTCAACCTGGGACCAGTTATTTTCCATAAAGTGGTAGCATCATCTTATGTTTGTCTGGTCTTTGGGATTGAAGGGGCATAGTTCTATGAGAACATTACTGGTAGAAATGGAACCAGCTCAAACATTAGCATCATAACAGCAGTCTCACTGCCAGTGGTTAAAATTTCAGCTTTCAGTTTTCAGATATTAAAATAGCAAGAACAATTTCTACAAATTAACTGATACTTTTCCCTACCTTTGCCACTTCACAAACACATTATATCTGGAAGCTAAGATATGGGACCAGGACTTTGAGTGTTTCCATTAGCAGGTTGGTTTGCATGGCTAGATAAAGATGTCTGCTGCTGCTAAGTCGCTTCAGTCGTGTCCGACTCTTTGAGACCCCATGGACGGCAGCCCACCAGGCTCCCCCGTCCCTGGGATTCTCCAGGCAAGAGCACTGGAGTGGGTTGCCATTTCCTTTTCTAATGCATGAAAGTGAAAAGTGAAAGTGAAGTCGCTCAGTCATGTCCAACTCTTTGAGACCCCGTGGACTATAGCCTACCAGGCTCCTCTGCCCATGGGATTTTCCAGGCAAGAGTACTGGAGTGCGTTGCCATTGCCTTCTCCAAGATAAAGATGTCTAAGGGAGTCCAAATCTCATTTACCACGAGGCTCCTTTTTATTTTTCCATTCACCTTCTGTATTGTATAACACAACAAAGTTAAATAGCATAGATTCCCAGGTTGAGGGCTAGCAATAGACTAGACCGAGTCTACTAGAGGATGAGCAGTGGAGAAGCAGAAATTTTAATAAAATCCAGGGAGCAGGGGTAGAAAATCTGATGTTTTAATTAGTTCTACCTCTTCCAGGCTTCTGATAATTGTACAGTTATTTTGTGCTTCATCACTATGAGCTTCTTCAAGTAAAACAGTAATTAATAAAGCTTTAGACTGCCCTTCCAAACAATTAAAAAAATCTGCAAGCAGAATTATTATATCATTTTATCACAGCCATTTAAAAAAATAGGGTAATATAATTAGCAAATTGAGACTGACCTATGACATGTCCAAGCACTTTCTTAACTGATAAATCAAGAATTGAACCAAGCATTTCTGGAGTCCCTCCAAGCACTAATACTCTATGCTTCTATTTCAAAAGGCAAAGGGATGCAGACAGCTCTTGAGTTAATTGGGATGAAATTAATGTATCTAACATAACTGATAATACTAAAACCTAATTTTATCAATTTATTTTTGGCTCTTCTTTCCCTAAATGCCTTTTTCTCTTCTTCCTGCTTAGTTTTTGGTAGTTTTTGCACAAATGGAAATGAAAGGTCAAATAGATGGCATAGACAGAGGAGACGCAGGTCAGAAAATACAAACTTTCAGTCATAAGTAGAGTAAGTTCTGAAGATCAAATGTACAGCATGGGGGCTACTGTTAATAACATGGTATTGTATACTTGGAAGTTGCTGACAGTAGATCTTCACTTTTATCACTATTAAAAAAAAAACTATGTGAGTGATGAATGGGTTTATTTTATTGATGTTGGTAGTTACTCTGCAACATATATGTGTATCAAATCATCGTGCTGCATACTAATTATATACAATTATATCTGTCACTTAATCAATTAATTTGTGGGTAGGGGGACAAACAGCTGATCTCTCAATATTAAAGCAGTGGCCATTATCAGGATTCTGCACAACCACTTATGAAATTTATTGAAAATTCCTCATATATCTATCTTAACTGTAAGTGGATTAGGCCTTAAAATGTTTCAGGTGAGATCCTACCTAGGGTTGCTTGCCTTCTAACTGAAGAATTTATTTAACATTGTTGATGAGTTTTCATGCCTACCCCTCTTCCCCCGCCGCCCATTCATCGAAGAAGAGAAACAGAACATTGACGAGTCTGCTCCAGGGCATTGTGCTGCTAGTTGGCCTCAATCCTGACCTAGAAGGAACATCTTCAAAGCTGAATGTTAATTTAGAGTCTGTTCCAGGTCAGTCCTTGGCATCTTTGCTGAGAAGACCTATTAATGCCAACCTCAACAAAAATAAACACAAGCCCATCAGGAAATGGACTAAGACCATTCATCATTTAGCATAAGACAAATAGCACAGCCTATCAAATGATGAACCTACCAACTCAAAACTGAGTACAAAATAGCATTTCCAAAATGTTTTAGTAGGTAATATCCTATTAAAAGGTATAGAGTTTACACATGACCAACAAACAAATTAATGTACAATTAAAATAACATACTAGAAAACTCTAGATGTAATGATCTTGTGATGTTGTCTGAGCCAGGAATGCTTCAAAATAACATATTATAATTTAGGGCATTTCACTATAAATTATCCTTCATACCTGGTACAATTTAAGATACAAAGATGCATGTCTGGGTTATGGTGAAATTTTTATTACCATAAAAACAGTAATCTGCAAAATATTAAAACATGACTAGTAATCTACTGTCTCAATTTTTGAAACACTTTCAAATATCTCCATAAATGGAGAGATTTTTAGAGTTATCAAGTAGGTATAGGATTTTCTTGACAGTAAATTCTTATAGAATGAAGCTAATTTATACTCATTTTTCAATATCTAAAAGAACTACAAATTTAAATTAGCAAACTGTATTATACACTCATATTGATAAGCATGTCCTTGGTGGTTCATGTATAAATATTTTAAATACTTCTTTGCATCCTTTGGAGAACTGGATTAGAAGGACACTTTTCTGAGGTCTTTCTGTCATCATAAGGGGCTGGTCCAGATAAAAAGTCTGTCTCATGTGGCTTATAGACAAGGAGACCCCTGTTGTTATCTGGGCAGGTGTTGCTTCTGCTACTAGGCATACTAATACTTCAACAGTGTGAGTAAGTAATGAGGGAAATGAGGTCAGGACTGGGCAGGGACAAAGCTGGGAGAAAGCATCCCAGCTCTAGGGCTGGTGCCCAAGGAGGTAGTCTACAGTCAAATGACCAGTCTAAAAGGGCACAGTGATCCTCCAGCGTGGTTGCAGCAGTCAGGGTCCTAGAGGAATCACACTCAGGTTAGGAAAATTCAAGAAAGTTCAGGTAAGGGACTATTTCAAAAGTTGCAGGATGCAATCAAAAGGGAAAAGACAATTCCCCAATGCCTGAAAATGAAAGTGTTAGTCATTCAGTCATGTCTGACTCTTCGTGACCCCATGGACTGTAGCCCACCAGGTTCCTCTGTCCATGGAATTCTCCAGGCAAGAATACTGGAATGGGTTACCATTCCCTTCTCCAAGGGATCTTCCTGACCAAGGGGTCAAACCTGGGTCTCCTGCATTGCAGGCAGATTTTTACCATCTGAGTCATCAGGGAAGCCCCAATACCTAGCTAGGCTATCCCTAGCTAGAAGGGGTGAGAAGTGAAAGCAGTTCTTAGAATTTGGAAACAGAGGACCACCTGGAACAGAGCTCTGACCTTCTGTGGAAGGAGGCAGGCAGCTCCAGGTAGCCCCAGAGGAAAGAATCCAGAGATATAAATCCAGACATATAAATATATAAATTCCGGCCAAACCCAGCCGGAACCAGAGGGCGAGCGTTGGTAGGTTCATATGGGTCAGTATGGAGGAGAGAGGAAGAATGCAAGGTGGAAGAGGTTGGAGAAGAGTCTGGCAGAGCAAACAAAAAAAAAAAAAAATGGTGACATAAACAGGATCCCCCAAAATTTGTGGGAGTCTCGGGATGAGGGTCCAGCATCCGGAAAAAGGGGCCCACGGAGGGAAGCAGAATATTACAGCCGTCATCAAAAAAAAAAAACAGAAATTGCGTCAGAGGACTCCACCCACGTAGGAAGTCAGATGCTAACCATCAAACCAAGTCTGCTGGCACATGTTCTGCCAGAGATGTGGGAGGAGGAGAAAGTCCCCAGGCAGGCTGCAGGACTGGCTGGAGAGCAGAAACGCTCATCCTAGATCCAGCTCACTGATGCCTTTAGCATCGGAAGTACTTTCTGCCTGGATCAGGACTCACAGAACAAGTCAGGATTGAGACTGGTGAAGATCAGTACATGGGCCACTGAGCGAACAGGAAGGAAAAGAAGCATCAGGGCTCTCAGAGGCTGCATTCCCTGCAGGAAGTGGATGACACATGCAAGTTGGGAAACCTAAGGAGAGTTTACAAAGGTGTGGGAAGAATGTAGGAAATCCTGAGAATCCACACAGGATGTGTGCTCCGCCTCTAGGCTTGGGACAGCAAGGGGAGGGGGTAGTTACAAAAGCCATAACTACAGCCTGAGAGATGCCCCCAGCCTCCAACTGAGGGACATTATCAGCCCTAGGATGGAAGGAGGGTGGCCACCTATGGAGAAGAAATCGAAGGGGCATATCCCTGGACGCACTCTCCACCCTCTTCTTCTTCTTCTTCTGCAGGACTCCCCATTGACCAAACCCACCCTGCAGCCAGAGAACCCGCTTAACTAGTCCATATAGGTCAATGTTGTAGGCCTCAAAGAAGGATGCAGAAGGTTGGGATAGGGACACAGCAAAGCTGATCAAAATTATCCGGCACAGGCTGTCATGTCATCCTGGTGACAATGAGGTTCTTCCCATGGGATACTTATTCTTTACAAAGGAAAAAGAGTAACTTCACAGTAAAAGATACTAGCAGACCCCACCTTGACTAGATGATCAAGATAGCATCACCAGACACAAGTCAAAGTGGTATCATGTGCCTCCCTGTGTGATTCACTGAGAAGAAATGCACACCTGAGTCTAATTGTGAAGAATCACCAGACAAACCCAGACCGAGGGGCAGCTTGCAGAACAATTAGTCCATCCACTTCAGAAATGTCAGTGTCATGAAAGGCAAAGAGAGACTGCACAGTTGTTCCTGGTGAAAGGAGACTAAAGAGACTCAATGGCTGAATGCGGCGCACGACACAGGGTTTTCTCCTGCTACAAGGACATTGCAGGACACACTGCAAAATTTGAATTAGGTCTGCAAATCAGGTAACAGTGTTATATCTGTGTTAATTTCCTGATTTTGATTGTTGTACTGCAGTTATGTAATAAAAAGCCCTTGTTTTTAAAAACTACATAATGAGGTATTGAGGGGTAAAGATGCCCTGTGTCTACCCTCAAACAGGTCAGGGGGGAAAAGGCACAGAGAGAAAGAAAAGACAGAAAATACTATAAAATGGTAACATTTGGGGAATTTGGGTGAAGGATATAGAAAAGTTCCTTTACTATTTTTTGCAATTTAAGTATAAAATTATGTCAAAATAAGGATAAAGATAAAAGTGATGAGACCTTAAGCTGGTGCAATGGCAGTGGGGTTAGAGAGAAAGGAACATATACAAGAACAGTGTGGGAGGGAACATGGATCTGATTTAACTGATGAATTAAGTGGGAGGGGTCTACAGTGGACATAACACATATGGTTTTGGCCACTGCATAGTGCAGAATATCGTCATTTTTGGTATTGTTAGCATGAGTTGTTAAGTTGTCTGAATAATATACTAAATGTGCCCTGGATAAAATTTAAATGTCTATTTCTATAATTTGCTATTTTCCTATCAGATTGACACAGTCGTTTAAATATTAGTAGATTCAAAACAAGATCCTAAATATTGCCATCATCAATGGTAGTAAGAGTTTAATTCTTTCCCCCGTAAGAGCAAGCAAGTGTGAATTTACCCAACAAGGGGCGAAAGAATGTCCCCGCCAAATCAGTCCCTCTTCTCCAGGGATACAGAGCCTATTAGAGGTCTTTCTAAACATCAGAAGAACAGTTAGAATGCAAAATAACTCAGACCTGTGAGAGAACAGTTACCTGAAACTGATATTGGAAGCCAGTTGTAAGAGAGAGCATTCCAAACTCTTCTTCTCTCATGTAAAACACGAAGTTGAGAGAGAAAATCATATGTCTTATAGGCTTCCATCAATCTCAAGTAGTCGCCAATTTGAGAAATTAGCCCCATTTCTCTGATCATCCCATGTGTCCTATTCCAGGGTACAAAGGCCATTTTTTTTTAAGGCACAGTCTATTCAACAAACTCAACAAACACGTACCAAACACGTACCATTACATCAGCTTTCAATCAATGTCAGATTTACGGGTAGGTATAACCCACACTTGGCAGGAAATAGAGACTTAAGGGTATAACTTTTCTGCTGTATTTCTCATAATAGTGTGAGTTTTGTGTGACTAATTGTGATTATGGATTTAATGCCTAGTGAATATGAATTTTATCTGAATTTCATCTGTGAATATGAATTTTACCTGTATTCTCCAGGCCGGAATACTGGAGTGGGTAGCCTTTCCCTTCTCCAGGAGATCTTCCTAGTCAAGGGCTCAAACCCAGGTTTCCCACATTTCAGGCAGATTCTTTACCAGCTGAGCCACCAGGGAAGCCCAGATTCCACAAGGTTACCATTAAATCCCATAGGTAGCCATTAAATACCATAGATTCTGCAAGGTTACCATTAAAAATCCCTTGCTTTGGAATAACCACACCTATCAAGGTCTCCTTTAAAATGCAAATACCCTTAAGGTATGTCAATTATACAGAAGGGTAAATCAATTTATTAACTATTACCAAGGATGAGGATAATAAGAGTATTTTCAGGTCTGAAAGGGGAAGATTTTAAAATGGAGAAAAGGGCGGAGAATAGGGAAGTGCAAAGTTTGAAAAGAAAAAAAAAAAAAAAAAAATCTGCCTACTTCACAGCTTTCCCCGGGACTGGCCCTAAAACTAAGGTCGTGAGTGTATGTTTTCTTTAACTTTGTCCAGTCAAGAAATTTTTTCCAAGGTTACAATCTACATCCCCAAATTTTGACAAACACATTGTACCAGAATGAGAGTTGAGGAGCAAGAGTGCAGGAACTCAAATAACTAGAATTTCCAGAACCCATGCTTTTAAACGTGGGAAGTAGCATCAAAATCATAAAATAATTCAGGATGTTTGCTTATCTTCCCTATTTGCTTACCTTCCTATGACCTGCCATTTCTAGCATTCTCTCTCTGCCAAAAACAAAGTTTTGTTCTGACCACATAAAAGAGCATCACTGAGATCTGCGAGTGTTTGGAAGGGTATCTCCAAGCATGGGGCTGGACTTCTTCAATTAATTTTCAAAGAACATTTCCTTCCATCAAGATATGTTTGGCATTTCAGGATTCAAAGCATTGTACCTTAAGCTTCATTTTCAAACTGAGCATCCTCTTTAATTTTCTCATCACACAGAGCATGCACATAGTGGAGAGCTCCCTGGGACCTGTGTCTGATCAGAGCCCACAGTTCAGCAGGAGGCATCTTCCAACCAAGATCTAAAGGTAAACTGTGAGTGTTCTCATGAACACACTCTGGATAATGGCTTATATTTAATCACTTCAAGTGCTGCCTCTCTTTCTCTCTGGTAACTTCTATTTTAATTTTCATCTTTAGTGATCAAAAAAAGAGGAAAGAAAAACTTACAATAATTTTTCTCCTAGCTTTTTGTCATTGGAACTACATATCTAAATTTTTCCCACTCTGTTTCCTAAACCTAACATAATGTTATATGCCAATTACAACTTGATTTTTTAAATAATTACAATGGCTTTTACATTTTAAAAATTTGATAAAATATAATAAAATCCAGAAGGGTCAACTCTCCGGTCAGGCCCCACATATGTAAAATAGCATAATGCTTTCTATCTCACATAGTCATGGTAGCACATGAAGTTATATTACATACATATCTTGCACAGAATGGACACTTAGTAAATAGTTTTTCAGTTGTGTCTGACTCTTTGTGACCCCATGGACTGTAGCTTTCCAGGCTCCTCTGTCCGTGGAATTCTCCAAGCAAGAATACTGGAGTGGGTAACCATTCCCTTCTCCAACCTAAGTCTCCTGCATTGAAAGCAGATTCTTTACCACTGCGCCACCTGGAAAGCCCAAATAGTAGCTATTATTTTCTAAGACTGGCATTTTAATAGCTGGCGATTCAAGAGCAAGATAGAGACTGATAATGCTAAGAACATCAATGATAGAAGTTAGGTTATGTATGCTGCTTAATAATTTCTGATGCATTTTATACAATAATCACACAGCAACTCTGTAAGGTAGATGGATAGTGTGATTATATTAGTTTTTCATTGCTGCATAACAAATGGCCACAAATTTACTGAATTAAATGATACAAATATATTATCTTATAGTTCTGCACATTCCAACAGGGGTCTCACCAAGCTTAAATCAAGGTTTTGGTAGGGCTGTGTTTCCTTCTGGAGGCTTTAGGGGAGAATTTAATTCCTTGCTTACCCAGGTTATGAGTGGAATTTAGTTCCTTGCAGTCATAGGACTAAGGTCCCCATTTCCTGGCTGGTTGTCAACTGACAGCCATTCCAAGTTCCAGAGGCTACCCTGTTCCTCAGCTCATGGCATCTTCCCTCCATCAAAGCCAGCAACATTAGGGTGAGTCCCATTCTTTTTTTTCAGGCTTTCCTGCTGGTTCAGACAGTAAAGAATCTACCTGCGATGCAGGAGACCCAGGCTTGATCCTTGTATCTGGAAGATCCCCTGGAGAAGGGAATGGCAACCCACTCCATATTCTTGCCTGAACAGGGAAGCCTGACTGGCTACAGTCCATAGAGTCACAAAGCGTCAGATATGAGTGAAATGACTAACACTTTCAGACTTGCAATCATTTTTTAAATCTTTCCTGCCTCATCTGGCATAACATCTTTCTGATTTCAGTCAGGAAAAGTTTCCTAGTTTTAAGTGTTGGTGTGACTAGACTGGGCCCACTTGAATTCTCCAGGATAACTCTCCGTCTCAGAGTCCATGTCTTTAATCACACCTCCAAAGCCCCTTTGATCATGTAACATAATGCATTCACAAGTGCTAGGGATTAAGACACAGACATCTTGGGAGATGGAGAAGGGCATGGCAACCCACTCCAGCATTCTTGCCTGGAGCACTCTATGACAGAGGAGCCTGGCCAGTTACAGTCCATGGGGTCACAAAGAGCTGGACACAACTGAGTAACTAATACAACAACAACATCTTGGGAGATTCATTAATTTTCCTCCCACCGTTATCATTATCCACATCTTCAAGAAGAATAATGAGATCAAAGAGAATAAGAGCCTTGCAAAGAATGCACAATATGCAGCAAAGAATGGACTCAAATCCCCAAATTGTTTTACTCCAAACCCAAGTCAGTGTTCTCCCAGCAGTTTTTCCTCTGAAAGGCAATTTGGCATTTTTTGCTCTTGCATCGTCCCTCCCTCCCACCCACATGTAAACCCACACTTCCTTTAACTATATTTAAGGCTGACATTCTTCAGGAATTAATGCATTTTCCAAAGCTTCCAAAAAGAAGCCAAAGTTTAGTTGCATTTCTACTGATTTTGATGTAATTTCTTCCAGGACTTACACCATTGAAAGTATTATTTTGCCAACAATTGGATACTTTCAGCTGGAACTATAAAGAAAATATATTTGCTGATGGGCTGAGCACTAAAAGAAGTTTATGTCATGGTACATTTAGGTTATCTCACAGTTCTTATCAAAAGATGTACTTAGCCATTTGATACTGAAATGTTCAACATTCATCTGAGATAGGACTGATCACTTCACGCTTCCTAGAAAATAGTATTTCCAGGCTCCTATCTTTTTGTTAGGATTTAGAAACGTAATTTCAAATTTATTTTCATGTGATTTCAGTTGACCAGTAAGTGTTTATTAAACCCATTAATAAATATGAAATGTTGATAGGCAGCTCAAGGGAATATGTGATTAAATGGAAAATTGTGGAGCCCAGACTGTACTCTGCAAACAATCATGTTCCTGAAATCTAAGGTGACTGTTCTGACTAGAAGTAGAAAATGCTCTTTAAAGAAAGATGAACGGTTAAGTTCAGGTTGGTTGTATGCAGAAATATAGAGAATATGGTAAAAGCCTGGCCATGGTCAGTCATATACAAGAAAAAACAATAAAATAAATGTTTTTATTTTTTAAAAATCCTGAAAATTAAAAGTCATCAGTTTATGCATTTTGATATATTTCTCTAAATTACAAAATTAAGTCGATAAAACTCATTTGTAAAAAGGCCAGGCCATGGAGTAGATGCAAAACAAAACAGAGAGATTAAAATTTAAGACATTTAAATTTTAAGTGAAATTTAAGCAAAATTAGTCTGACAACAGTACCCAATATGAACTGTAAGTGGAAGAAAATAAGGACCGATAAAGAGCCAAATGCTTCACAGCCATCTCAGTTTGTGATAATGAAGGCAGTGTAAGTGAATAGTTGACTGGCTCTAGAGTCTCACACATATTGGGCCAAATTATGGCTTTTTCCTTACCAGCTCTTTGCCTTTGAGCAAGATACTTGATTACTTTAAGACTCAATGTTCTCATCTATAAGATGAAGATGATGATATTATCCAATTCATGGAATTGTCAGGAGAATTAAATGAGCTGCTATATAAGAAGCACCTAGCATCTAACAAATAGAAAACACTCAATAACTTTTAACTGTCATTATTATCATGATTATTAACAATGGCGGCAATGAAATGGAAAGAGAAGAGACAAAGGTCATTTTGCAGGCAATATGATTAGGACACAGTAAATATCCCCAGACTTTCTAACTTATTACTAACACTTAATTGTTTAGGAAGTTGGTACAGCCTAAAACCTGACTCAATCTAGATCTTCACTCCAAATATGTCACCCTAAATCATTTCTGTCTACATAGGGCAAAATATGGTCAGGATTGTACTCTAAAGACCTCCAATTTAACAAAGTTGTCCAACAGAACTTTCTACAGTGAAATAAAGGTTCTATATTGGAACTGTGCAATATGATTGACACTAGCCACATGTGGCTATTGAGCCATAAAAGTGTGGCTAGTGGAGCTGAAGTTGAATATTTTGGCCACCTGATGCAAAGAGTCAGTTTATTGGAAAAGACCTGATGCTGGAAAAGATTGAGGGCAAGAGGAAAAGTGGGCAACAGAGGATAAGATGGTTGGATGACATTACCGACTCAATGGACATGAGTTTGAGCAAACTCCAGGAGATAATGAAGGACAGGGAAGGCTGGCGTGCTACAGTCCATAGAGTAAGTCCATACTCTAGGGTCACAAAGAGTTGGACACAACTTAGCAACTGAACAACAACAAGTGCTACTAAAGAACTATTCCTTTAAAATTTTAGTCAATTTCATCTTATTAATTAATTAGCAAATCTAATTTTAATTAAAAGTGAATGTCCACATGTGGCTGGCGGCTGCCTCCCTAGACACTGGCACAGCTGCTATGATACCCAAGATGGTCTGTGATCAGGATGTGAACCCTTCAGTGCAAATGCATGAGGTGTTGTGGACTGGTGGCTCTGAGTACAGAGGAGATGTTCATAAGATGACTCCAAAAGCTGGAGTAGACTAGAACAAAAGCTGAGACCGCGATCATCCTAGAGCTAAAAAGCCCAACTCTTCACTGTACACTTCAAAGCCAACTATTGAATACGTTTACACTATCCAATAGTTTACATAAATCTGAAGGATGGGTAGAGAAGAGGAAATGAATTAGGAGGTAAGAAGATGAAATGGAGGACACTAAAGACAAAAGTTCAATGTCCAACCAGGAAGACGCTGGGGTCGATCCGCTTCTCTCCGTCTCTGCGCACAAGTGAAACTCGAGATGGAGGAAGAAACAAGTAGTTTGATTTCACTTCCTTTTTTTGCCTTCTCCATCTATTTGTCCACTTCACTTCCAATGTTAACCCTTCAGTTAACTGCTTCCCTCCTCTGTCTTCTTCCCTGATAGTGACAACGCAGAAAGAAACAAACATTCCGGAAAGTTCATTCTATCTCTCCTAAGAGAAGCAGAAGGGAACAGGGTAGGACAGGTGGAGAAACTATGATTCAATTGAACCAAAGGCCTCAGCTGATCCCTCAGAGGGTGTGGTGGTGGAAGAGCTTGAGTGGCCCCTTCAAAAGGTCTTGAAGTGTCCTGAACTGCAGCAAAGAGGCTAGTCCTTTGAATTTTCCGCAGCCTCGATACCAGAATGCAGGCTCTGCCTGGGGCAAAGGCAGAGGCTTGAGCAAGGCAGCTTCCCTTTGGCAAAGGACGGTGCCTAGAGAAAGAGGGAATTCCTGGAGAGGAAACTGACTGTCTCAGCAACCAACACTCCAGGCTGTTGACAGACAGAAAGAGCCCCTAAAAGTGGGGCAGAGGGGGAAGCAGCCACTGAGGTTGGGTCCCAGTCTTTGCCACCAGCAAGTGAACTTGAACCATCCACTCCGCTGAGATTGGGTGGGATGGCTTTTAAACCACCCCTGAGGAAAAGGTTTAAGTCTCATTCTTAAATGTCTCCAAGGAGCTCTTTGAGAATGTGATATGCCCTTTAACACTCATCAGCAACATTCATAGTTAGGAAGTTCTTTCTGATATCTAACCTAAATCTCTCCTACTGCAATTTCAAACCACTCCCTTTTCCATCCTTAATTAAATAGGAAAAGATCTGGTAATCACTGTCACTTACCTCATAATTTTCATGTTTAACTTTATCAGGATTTACTAATACCTAAACATTCTCTCCTATGTGGCATTTTATCCCACTTAGCTATTGCCTGCTTTTTGACTCTTGAGAAATATTGTTTAATCTTTTTAGTACATTTTCTAGCTTCTTTATTCCTTTATTTATGGAGCTTCTAAAGAATGGAGGCCAAACTTAATGAGTCTTTAAAACACCATGATTAATGAAGTCTTTGTTTAGACATTTGGCATATTGCAACCTAACATGGGTTAGCTTTCAAATTGCCTTTAACTATCCCTACATTAAAAATGTATATCAGATTGTTTAACCTCAAGGAAGAAGTAATTTTCCCATGAGACCTATTTATAAAGTAGGATAGGATCTCCCCTTATAGAGGAAGCAAAGGTAAACTATTAATGGTAAGTATCAAGTGCAAAATGTTCTTAATGTTCACTCTTCCCAAATAATCTTTAAAATAACAAGACTCATTTTGCCTATTAGAATTTGGTTTTGAAAGACAAATATCTTCATTATTATTAGCTCAGTAATCAATACTTAGGAAGTTACTGTTTTTTCTGAGTGCAGCCTCCATAATCTCATTGGCTAATGTGAGTTTTTTTACATGTAATATCTTTCCTGACATTTACAAAATTAGAAGAAAAAAAAAATGAATAGAGCTTCCTGACAGATTTTTCTGTTAGTATGTAGAGTTCAAAAGAATTACAGAAAAACAAAAGCTCAAATTTTGTGTTTTAAGGAACATATGGAGAAAAAATACAAAAAAAGAAAATTCACTTTCTACCTGACATGTCAAAGATAAAGACAATTTAAAACATTTACAGTGGTTTCTATTTAAGTGTAAATTTTATATTTATACATGGGAAGTAAGTATATCATATACACTTGTATTTTGGGGACACAGCCTCCTTAAATGGACCTCTGCCTGATACTTTTTTTTTTTTTTGCCTGATACTTTTATCATCTCCTTCTAAAAGTTGACTACCCACAAATGCATGTCAATTGGAGAGTCTCTTGACACTGTAATTTGGGTCTCCTCTGGCCTGTAGTCATGGTGACTATCACCTCTGCGTCTTGGATTTATATTGCCATCGAGAAAGTGAAAGTTGCTCAGTCGTGTCCGACTCTTTGTGACCCCATGGACTATACTGTCCATGGAATTCTCCAGGCCAGAATACTGGAGTGGGTAGCCTTTCCCTTCTCCAGGGGATCTTCCCAACCTAGGGATTGAACCCAGGCCTCCCGCATTGCAGGCAGATTCTTTACCAGCTGAGTCACAAGGGAAGCCCATATCTTCTCCCAGTTCTGACTATGAGTCCTGGGTTTACTGCTCTGATACCCCTGTTCCTACAGGCTGGGAAGAGCAGCTGAGCTGTTCCACAAAATCCCTTTGCACAAAAATACCTTCCCACTTTTTTCCCAGTCATACATTCAGATGTGAAGAATGCTTCATATTTTGGTGACAGGTACTGTCTAGGCACTAATTTATTTAACTCCATACTAAACTTGTAATATAAGTACTACTGTTACTATTCTACATTTTAGAAAATTAAATTCAGAGAAATTAAATATCTTACCCAAGCCGCATACCAGTAAAGGGAGGAGACAAGATTTGAATAGGTATTTCTGACCCTAGTGCACAAGTGTTTCCCATTATCCACTTTATATTCCTGGCCATATGTAGGCAGGACAGCTTAGTGGTACAAAGCGATGGTGGAGTTAAACTGTTAAAGGTGTTCCAAAACCGCTTCTCAGTTTATGACCTACTTGGCATCTCTACACTCCAGGTCCGTGATGTATAAAATGGATATAATATTAATAATAGTGAATAGTTCATAGTGTTGGTATAAGCATTAAATGTGACTGTGTGTAAGGTAATGGTTAGCATGTAGTGTCATTAAATTAGCTATTATTATTATTATTTTATTTTTAACACACACTAAGAAGATCCTGTGTTGTGTGTTTCGTCGCTCAGAGGTGTCCGACTCTTTGCAGCCCCATGGACTGTAGTCCACCAGGTCCCTCTGTCCGTGGGATTCTCAAGGCAGGAATACTAGAGTGGGTTGCTATCTCCTTCTCCAAGGGATCTTCCTGAACCAGGGGTCGAACCCATGTGTCCTCTGTCTCCTGCACTGCAGGAAGATTCTTTACCCACTGAGCCACCAGGGAAGCCCCAAGAAGGTCCTGGTGGGGGTGGTTTCGTCACTAAGTTGTGTCTGACTCTTTGCGACCCCATGGACTGTAGCCCGCCAGGCTCCTCTGTCCATGGGATTTCCCAGGCAAGAATACTGGAGTGGGTTGCCATTTCCTTCTCCCAAGAAGATCCTACTGAAAAACAAATGATATAAAAGTGGAAGAGGGGTAGTAACACATTAATTCAACAGCCCCTGTGGAGTCTGAAAGCTGATAACTAGTCACCTAGTAGATCTGTAGGGAAATGGATAAGAGCAGGTGTATTTGACTGTTGGACAAGGTAGGTCTCCTTCAAGGTAGTGCTATGGTGGACAGTGACTGGGAGCAAGGGACACGAGAAGCCCACATTTAAAATTATATATGTGGGAGAATAATTATAAAACTACTTGGAGTTATATATGGGACCTATATTAAATCTAGGCCTTAAATTGTTATTATTTCCTAATTTGGGTCAAGGTCTGGTGCTTAATAAAGTCCAGAGTGTGTTTGACAGCATTCCAAATATCCTTTATTCATCTTGATTTGACTTTGAACTTCTTTACTTAACATTCTACTTCTTTGTCAGCACCTCAGAGGAGATAGCCTGCCTAAGTAACAGATTTCATGGCTATACTGGTACCAAGATCTTAAAACTCTCTGATCATCAGCTTGTCACACTTTAAGAATTAAAGCAAAAAAAAAAAGAATTAAAGCTTTGGTGGCATGATCAAATGCTGAGATTCCATTGAGAACTTCACCTAGGATTTTAATCTGACTCCCCGTACATGCTAGTTGCAAGCATATAAAAAAATTTTATTAGTTTGTAGTGATTCCTTATGTAAAAAATTAAATCATGCAGAGGAAAGGGTTGTGGAAGTGACTAAGTCTTCAGAGGAAAGACGCAACCATGTATACCTTTGCTTTTCCAATTGATGCACAGTCAGAGGAATTTAGATTCCCTGTAACAGTTCATTAAGCACTCTTTTCCAGTAGTAGGAACTTGAATGCCTACTTCATAACACAAAACCAATGGATGTGCACCACATTATTATGAATTCCTCAGTGAATTTTTAGTAATATCTAACATTCATTCTTTTTGTGTTCCTCCAATAAAATAAACCTTAATAGTAAGAATGAGCATGCTATAATGGCATGTGTTTTTGTTAGTGTATCAAAAACACCAACTAACAATATTTTAATCTAAATTTCATCAATTTATAGTGAACCCTACTTCACTGATTGTTGTTGATTAGTTGCTAAGTTGTGTTCCACTCTTTGTATGGACTACAGCCTATGGACTGTAGCCCACTAGGCTCCTCTGTCCATGGGATTCTTCAGGCAAAAATACTGGAGTGCATTGCCATGATTCACTCCAGGGGATCTTCCCAACCCAAGGATTGAACCCACATCTCCTGTGGCTCCTGCATTGCAGGCGGAATCTTTACAACTGAGCCACAAGGGGAGCTCAGGGAGTTTTATGTGAGGCAAAAAAAAAAAAAAATGGCCTGGATTCAACAAAACAAACGGAATGGGAGTGAAAGAAAAGATAATTCATTAGCAAAGTGTGAGATAAATTAGAAGGGCCATCAAAATAATGGAGGCATGGTGAAGCCTTATATCAAGAATAGCACTGAGTCATTAAAGAAGGAAACCAAATACTATTTTGTGGAACCAATATGATTTAAATGCAAAGAGCAAAGGACAGAGGTAATCCCAAGAATTAGAATTACCTGTATGATGATGGCATGTGTGTGTGTGTGTGTGTGTGTGTGTGTGTGTGCATGTGTAGAAATGGAGCCTCAAAAATGCTGGGTAAGGTTACAATGTTATGGCAGAATGTGGATTCAAAGCTAGGTTTTCGGCTTTGAATTTGGTATACAGCAAAAGAGCATGGTTCTTCTCTAAATACACCGTGAACAAGGGAAAAAGATCTGCTAGAGAGTGTCCTGATACAAGAGAAAAGATACGAGATACAATAGAAAAGGATACCATTATCTTTGAAGAGTAAAAACATAATAGGAAATAAGGATAGTGTTAAGACAAATAATAAGATATAAGCTGGATAAACATATGCTAAAAAGATATATAGGAAAGATGCACTCAGAGTGTGTAGTGTTATTTTTAATATATCAGTTGTTAACACAGAGTCCAAAAATTATCTCATATTCTGTGATAATATTAGGAGTACTCCCTGAAGTCAAAAAAAGATTAAGTGATAAGATATTTTAAATCTGAAATTTTAATATTTTCCATATTATTTAGAAATTGGACGTGATGTTTTTCCATCCAAGAGTGTCAAATGCTCTCTACCTCTGTAGACATGTTGTTCTTGAACATTTATCTCAGAACAGAGCCATCATCAACTCACAGATTAGTCATGAAGTTCAAGAACTGAAACCCAGGGACTTGTCCATATAAATGAACATGTTTAACCTGTGCAGCATGACAGAAACTAAAATGTTTCTTTCTAATGGATGAATCATAGCATAATATAGACCTTCCCACAAAAGAACTTGACACTTTTTAAACATGCAATTTTAAAACCATTTAGTAAGCACAAAAGATTTCAGTTAATGTTAGATTTAGGAGAAGTAATTCACAGTAAAAGTCCTTCACTGGAATTTGACTCTACCTTTCAGTGGTCTTCAACCTTGACCATGTATCAGAATGACTTGCAAAGCTTCATAAAAACGCCTGCTGAGTCAGAACCTCCGAAGGTGCAGCCTGGACTTATTTGTCTGGGGAAAAAAAACAATTCTACAAATGACTTAAATGCACAAACAAGATTGAGACTTCTGATATAAGCAATTCAAAAACACAAAAATGGTTCTTCAGTCACTTTTCTCTGCGGGGAATTAGTTAGGATATTGTCGTGCCAGCCTAAAAACTAAAGTGTTCCCTGATAAGGAGAGTTTGACCACTTCTCAGAAGAGTTACCTCAGTTCCACAGAACAGCTGTAATTCCACAATCTGTGCACCTCCAGGCTATCCCACTTTCAGCAGCTGCGATAAATTCCAAGCATATTTCCAATGCAAACCACCCTAGCCTTTGAATCTAAATCCCTCCAACTCTCTCCTAAACTTTAACTGTGTAAGTGTTCCCTTTAGTTCAACTTTCCATTTCCCTGTATTAGTCAGCTAGAATGGTTTAAAGATTTATAGATAGAAAAGCTCACATATGATTCATATTTTACTGTAATCAAATATTAACTGGGTTGTTCATGCTACCAAGTGTTTGTCTACTAGGGACACTTGAAAATAATTATTTTCAATGAATCTGGGCTTTTTTTTTCCTTTGAAAAGTGATAGTTGACCTTAATAAATATTTATTGGTATTCTACTATTGTTGGGCATAGTGACATGCACTGGAAATATAATAATGCCCTTAATCTGCTCATGTTCTATTAGGAGAGCATGCACTTGACAAATATTTATTGAATGGAAGCAAAGATATTTAAGGTGTAATCTCTGCATTCTGGGACATCCCAGTTTACGTGGAGAGTCAGATTTATAAACAGAACTTCCTCTTCCATTTGCTAAGTGTCATGACAAAAGTATTATGAGGTGCTATGTGATCACAAAGGATAAGCAGTCTATATGGGGAAAGTCAGTACATGCTCTTCAGAGAAAGTGGCATCTACAGTGGAAGAACAAATGGAATTTTCCAGAGGAAAAGAAAGAGTATTCCTAACAGAGGTAGTACATGCAAGTCTCAGAAATATGAAAATCACGGCACTCTCATGGAAGAAAGACTTCATGGAATATCTAGCCACAAGACTCATCAACTCTTTTTCCATTGTCATCATTGTCATCACACTTGATGACTGCACCAGAGCTGTAGATAACCATCCAGTTGCCCCACCTCTAAGCTCTTAAATTCCAGTCATCATACAGAAAGGTAAAATGATAGAGAATGGCTGTTTCTGCCACACTGTCTTTGAAATAGGACGTCAGTCTTCTCCTACCTTTGGACTCAGACTTGAACTAGACTACAGGCGCTCCTGGGTCTCCAGCTTACTCACCAGCAGTTCTTGGGACCTCTTAGCTTCCATAACCATGTAAGCAAATTTCTTATAATATGCATGTGTACATGTGTGTATTCATGCACACGTGTGTGTGTCTTATGAGTTCTGTTTTTCTATAGGACCCAGACTAATACAATAAGCATCAATAAACAAGATGGATGAATAAATAATGGTATGTATAGTTCAAATATGGTGGGGGAATAAGGATATGAAGTTAAAGAGATATCAATAATAATAACATCACAAGTGGATTATGCCTTAATTATACGCAAGATACTCAGTCAAAAACTTTTTAAGTGGGCAGTCTCATTTAATCTTCAAAACACTATGAGATGTGTGCTTTTATTAGCTCCATTTTAGAGAGAAAGCCACTGAAGCTGAGAGAGATGAGGTAAATTTCTAAGGTCACATTATTAAAAATGTTTTGTTTTAATTCATTTCCAAAATAGAAATACTTTGCTTCATTATTTCAGTTCTTTTAAATCAATGAACTAATCAAGCAGCAAGAATGTACTGAGCCCACTATTATGTGCCCTTTGTGATTTCCTCTCAGGAAATGAAGCTGCTGACAGTGAGCGCAGGCATCTTCTTGGCTTCAAGAAACATCAGGTTGTTCTTCAAAAAAAAAAAAAGAAACATCAGGTCAAAAGTACTCAAACACATGATGCCTCTGGACAACCTTCCATTTTTCAGTTCTATAACTAGCTATTTGCAATAGAAATAAGTAATTGTAAGAGCAAAATAACTATTAATTACAAGCAGCTGTAAATAAGAAAATCTGAGCTCAATGAAACATATAACTCATGTGTTCCATTTCAGAAATGTGCTGTCCAGGTCATTAGTAACATGGGAATCATTTTTTACTCTATAAACCAAAAAGTCTGTCCCTGGTAGACTTATAAAATAAAAACTAAAATAAACAGAAAAACAAACACCTTTTTTCCCCCTCACAGAGCCATCTAGACCGTGAACTGGCCAACTTTCCCCATAAAAGACCACAAAGTAAATATTGTAGGCTTTTCGGGCCATACAGTCTCTATCACAACTACTCAACTCTGTAGCTGCAGCATGCCAGACAGCCATAGACAATAAGTAAATGGACATGCTTATACATCCAATCAAACCGTATTTCTGAAAATAGATGGTCAGCTGGATTTGGCCTGAAGGTTGCAGATTGCCCAATCCCTGGTCTACAACATTTGATACCATATTCCCAGATTAGAAAACATAAGTAGTCTACTCAGTCTGATGAATGTTACTAACTGATGAGGTCTAATCTGATGGATACGAGTACAAATCCGAAAGAATAGGTTGAGAACAGGTAAAATGTAGCAGTGTTTACAGGTTTGTGTCTCTACTTGAGCCTATAGTGAATAAATAACTAATAAAGAACCTGTGTCATTAAAGAATCAGAGTGATTACCACTTTAAGACAGGACGCTATCATTTATTTCAACATCATCTTTCATTGGCAGGTTCTTAAACATTATTGGTTCCTTCACATAAATTCCACTTTACTGTGGATATTTAGGTATCATAGACAAATCAGATTTGTTATTTACCCCATGATTTGGTGACTTGTAAATTTGTGAATTGAAACATAGAAATCAATTAGATAAAACCACCTGCAATTTAGTTTTTAGGTTACTTCTAAGTGGTACCACAGATTTCAAAGGTAATGACTTAGACATCAGAAAATCTGCATTGACAGGTTTTGACCAAGGATTTTGAATTTTAAAAGATTACAGGAGAATGTTTCTAAAATTATAATAAAATTGTCTGAGTCATAAATCCATTAATATTTAGATTATAATCAAATATTAAATCTTTCAATTTAAAACAATGTCATTTTAACCACCAAAAAAATCATGTAGCTAAAACTATTTTAATCCCCCTTAAAAGTGCATTAATATTAGTAAACAACACTTTTTTTTTTTTTTGCTTTACACATTTTTTTTATAGATTTATAAAATCTATAGTATTTTGTTAACACTTCAGGTTGAAAATGAGATCTTGTTAACACGTTATACTGGGCTTTTATTGCTATAGAAACTGAAAGAACCTTCAAAAGCTATCTGGTTTAGGCCTTAACTTTCAGTATAGAGTCGTTAAACTTTAATTTCCAAAGTGAATTCCACAGAATGCAAGTACCACCATTTAAAACAAAACAAAAAAACACATGCTTTGAGTTGTTTTATTTTATTCAATAAGAAGGATAGTTTCTAAGTTCAACTAAATTTAGGAAACTCTTGGTTAATCTTAAACAGGATTCAAAGCTGATCTTCAGAAAATCTATTCTTCTGGAATATAATTTACTCTATTTGCCCTAATTACTACCCTCAGAAATTTAAGGCTTGGGTTAGCATTTGGAAAAAAACAGCATTCCTTGTCTGGCAGGGGTAGGCCAAGGATGTCCTGAGGGCAGAACAAAAGTCTCCTTCAACTTTTTCTTTCCAAACTACTGAAAGAGATTGACAAGCAGGTTCATGCACTGCCAACAGAGAAGGCCTTCTCTAATCCATGTACATGAGTCTCATTCCTAACTTTGGTTCAGAGACTTGAATTGTAAATCACATCAATCAACAAAATTATATTTATCAGTTTAAAACTACACCATATGCTATACTACTGTTATTATTTTTTTGAGTTATAAATTAGGAGGGAGTTGCTAGAGCCTGTGGAATTTTTTAAATAAACAACAAAAGTACATTGAGGCAAAAAAATTTTTTTTAATCTTTATTTTAAATTACAAAGTGGATCATGACAATAATCTTTGAACAACCAAAGGGCTGTTTGTGGAAGAGGTGAGCACATTAGAGAAAAATCATTTGTCTTTCTTGCCATAATAACAAAGTTTTGAGAGTTAAATGTACATTTTTTTCAAATGTTGTTTCACTCATTTCCATACTTCATAAGCATAACTTCTGTACATAACAATACCTGTCTGTTGATTATCAAGTGCTTACATGAAACCACAATAAAAATGTAGTTAGAAGCTACCAAAAAACAAAAAAAGAGAGAGAGAAAATTCTTATTTCTTAGCTTTATAGGAGAAAGAGTGTGGTTAACAAAATAGTGTGTTTTAAAGTAACAAATGTCCTGTTGAGATAACTAAGTCCATCAATGGTTGTTTGAGAATATAATATAATAAATTTTTAAAATTTTCTAAAATCAGGTATTATATGAAGAATAAGATAAATAAATAAAATAATAAAGAATAAAATCTTTATTATATGATGAGTTGAACATCATATGCCCTAATTTTAAATTACCTTATAAATTCTGAAGCCCTCTTTTTACGTAGAAAGGCAGGAGTGACAGATCAACTAGAAGAAAAAAGTAGAGACTGGTCAATTGGAAGAGGTAAGTTGGAAAAAACAGAAACATGAGAAAGAGACCTCTAAGAAGATTTTAAAAAGAAGAAGGGCATTGAGAGAGAGATAAAAGGAAAGAATAGAAAACAAGAAGAAAAAAAAAAGAAGAAAACAGGGCTTCCCTGGTGGTCCAGTGATTAAGAATCCGGCTCTCAGTGCAGGGAACACCAGTTCAATCCCTGGTCCGGGAAGATCCCACATGTCTGGGAGCAGCTAAGCCCATGCACCACAGCACCTAACATGCGTGCCTAGACCCTGCCTTACAGCAAGAGAAATCAAGGCAATAAGACGCCCATGCACCACAATGAAGAGTGGCCCCCACTCTCTGCAACTAGAGAAAGCCTTCGTGGAGCAACAAAGACCAAGAGCAGCCAAAAATAAACATGTATTTTTTAAAAAGAGAAAAAGAAGGCAAAGAGGATAGTAAAGGAATCAAAATAGATTTATAGCTAATACAATGTGCTTTATTTTTCCTCTCCTCCCAAAAAAAACTATCTTGAAGAGAAAGATGGCTAAATTATATAAAACACACACTGTAACCACCCAAGAATTGCAGAACTGAAACTTTTCTGTTACCAAATAGCCCTATTGCTTCACAATAATATGCCCTGCCTGGCATTTCTGGAACACAAAGATCACTCTATCTGCTGTCTGATCTGCTATCTGATCCCATGGCTCACTTCCTGCTCCTTCCCTCCGCGCATGCCCCGTGTCCAGAGGAATATCCTAGACACAGTTGGCTCAGTACTGGAAGTAAAGCTTTAAGAAAAGCAATATCTAGGTCCATAGGTAGCACAGGAGGATCATGGCAATTTTGTAGCTATCAGTGTAGTAATTTAGGCAAGTGTCATCAATGGATGCTGAAACCTTGGTCTCAAAGTATTACTCCATAGATGACTTATTAATTAAAAAGGGGAAAATTTGTCTTTCCAAAGGAGAAATCTGGCAGTCACCATCTTAATCAAGTAACCAAACTAAGCACCACCTACAGGGGAACAACCTGACATTCACCTTTGTACTATTCCTGCCCAAAATATTTTAACCTAAACCGAACTATGAGGAAACAATCAAACAAATACAGAATTTAGGACACTCTGCATGACAAGTGACCTGACTTTTCACAAAAGATAATAGCATAAAAGATAAAAAATGGGGAAACTGTTCTGTGAAAAAAGATAAAAGATAGACTACCCAAATGCTATGCATGATCCTAGATTGGTTCCTAGACAGAAAAAAATAGAGCAATAAAAAAATAGGGGGACAGTTATAGAAGTGTAAATACAGATGATATATTAGGCGATGTCACTGAATCATTATTATTAGTTTTTTAGGTGTGAAAAGATTTATTATGTAGGAGATGTCCTTATTCTTAAGAGATGCAGGCTAAATATACTTAGAGGTGACAGGGTGTCTGCAACTTACTTTCAAATAGGTCACCATAAAACTGTGTGTGTGTGTGTGTGTGTGTGTGTGTGTGTGTAAAGACATAAATCAAATGTGGCAAAATATAATTAGTGAACAAGTGTTTGTGGTACAATTATAAACTGTTCATAGGTTTAAAGCATTCGAAATAAAGTTGGACAACAAGGTGGTGTTGGAAAATTGTGAACCTTTAAGTCAGAGAGCCTGGAAGCTCAAACTGGTGTTTCTCTATTGGCCGCTTCAGCCCCTTGAGCTTGGAAAGGATTACCTCACTGGTCTCCTCATAAGATTGCTCTAAAGATGTGTAATGTATGTGAAGAGGTGTTTGTAAACTATAAAGCACCCTAGAATCATCAACTTGCAGTCCAAGGATACAAAACAGAGTGCCATGCATTTGGATAGGGGGAAAATTACACCTTTGCTTTCTGTCGTCTCTAAGTGAAATCTAACACTTCTTCCAATTATACACATAGGCTTGACTTGCATGTCTTGTGTCAAGTACACAGTAAGAGATCAACACTTGTTAGCCCTATTATCGCTGCAGTTAATTGTTTCAAATTGCACAAATGAGAGTCATGAAAAGCATGAGTCAGTCATGGGGTTCTTAGAATCTTGCATCCTCTTTTTTTCTTCCACATCTTAAAGGGCACACCTACTCTGAGCCTATGCCATGTGACAGATGCTGTATCTCTGACTCATGCTTTCCATGGCCTTCTCTGGTGCAACTTTAAAATGAATAGCCCTGAAAACAGAGCTAACTCAATGCATTCAAAACTGAACTCCTGGTCTGCCCTCAACCTATCCCCTCTTCCAAAAAATACTGCTCACTCAGAGCATGCTCCCATAATGGCATTCCACCTGTCCAGCTACTCAAGTCAAAAATGTCGGAGTCATCTTGACTTTTCTTTTCTCCACTCACTTCTACTTTTTCAGAATATTCTGTTGGCTCTAACTTTAAAATAAATTTTAAAATCTAATCGTTTCCCTTCACCTCCACTGCTACTATCCTGGCCCAAACCACCATCATCTCTCACTTAGAGATGATTCAACAGTCTGCTGAGGGGTCTCCTACTTCTTCTCTTGCTCCCGGTGCTATCCAAGTAGAGTTCTCCTTTTACAATGTGTCACACCATGCCATTACTCTCCTGAAAACCTAGCAATGGCTCCCATTTCCCTCAGAATAAAAACAAAACCCCTTCAAGTGATATCAAGAACTGACTCCCCTTATGTCTGTGACCACAGCTCCTACTACTGTCCCTCTACCCCAGCCACTCACTTTGACCCAGCCACACTGGCCTCCTTGTGGTCCCTTCAACATGCCAGGCATGCATCCACCTTAGAACCTTCATACTGACTCTTTCCTAGAGGTTCTTAGAACCTTCATACTGACTCTTTCCTAGATATTCATGTGGTTAATTCTATCATCTCCATGTCTCTGCTCAAGTCACCTCCTTAGAAAAGCCCATGCTGACAATTTGATGTAAAATAGCATCCCACCTTAGGATGTCTAATCTGTCCTTACCCTGTTCTTCTTTTTGTGCCTATAGTACTTATCACCTTTTAACATAGGAGTAATTTAATTACATGTGGTCTATCTCTTCCTACTAGATTATAAGCCCCATAGAGGCAAAGATCATTTTTGTTTATTCATGTATTTTTTTAATTCATGTGTTCAATACACAATTAACAGATGTTGGCGAGAATGTGGAGAAAAGGGAAACTTTTTTTTCTCATTCATTTTTATTAGTTGGAGGCTAATTACTTTACAATGGTTTTTGTAGTGGTTTTTGTCATATATTGACATGAATCAGCCATGGATTTACATGTATTCCCCATCCCGATCCCCCCTCCCACCTCCCTCTCCACCCGATTCCTCTGGGTCTTCCCAGTGCACCAGGCCCGAGCACTTGTCTCATGCATCCCACCTGGGCTGGTGATCTGTTTCACGCTAGATAATATACATGTTTCAATGCTGTTCTCTCATAACATCCCACCCTCACCTTCTCCCACAGAGTCCAAAAGTCTGTTCTGTACATCTGTGTCTCTTTTTCTGTTTTATATATAGGGTTATCGTTACCATCTTTCTAAATTCCATATATATGCGTTAGTATACTGTATTGGTGTTTATCTTTCTGGCTTACTTCACTCTGTATAATGGGCTCCAGTTTCATCCATCTCATTAGGACTGGTTCAAATGAATTTTTTTTAGTGGCTGAGTAATATTCCATGGTGTACATGTACCACAGCTTCCTTACCCATTGGTCTGCTGATGGGCATCTAGGTTGCTTCCATGTCCTGGCTATTATAAACAGTGCTGCGATGAACATTGGGGTACACGTGTCTCTTTCAGATCTGGTTTCCTTGGTGTGTATGCCCAGAAGTGGGATTGCTGGGTCATATGGCAGGTCTAATTCCAGTTTTTTAAGAAATCTCCACACTGTTCTCCATAGCGGCTGTACTAGTTTGCATTCCCACCAACAGTGTAAGAGGGTTCCCTAGAAAAGGGAAACTTTATACACCATTAGTGAGAATGTACATTGGTACAGCCACCATGGAAAATGGAATGGAGGTTACTCAAAAAACTGAACATAGAACTACCATATGACACAGCAATTGTACTCCTGGGTATACATCTGAAAAAAAAAAACAAAAACACTGACTCAAAAAGGTACATGCAGCCCAATGTTCATAGCAGCATCATTTAGAATTGCCATGGAAGCAACCTGTGTCCATCAACAAATGAACAGATTTTAAAAAAATGTAGTGTATGTATGCAATGGAATACTGCTCAGCCATAAAAAAAGAATGAGATTTTGTCCTTTGCAGCACCATGGACAGACTTGGAGGGTGTTATGCTAAGAAAAATAAGTCAAACAAAGAAAGACATATACTGTGTGATATCACTTATATATGAAATCTAAAAAGTAAAATAAAGCAGTGAATACAACAAAAAAGAAACAGACTCATAGATATAGAGAACAAACTAGAGATTACCAGTGGGGAAAGGGAAGCAGGGAGGGGCAAGATTGAAGTAGGAGATTAGAGGTACAAACCACTAAGTATCAAATGGGTAATCTACAAGGATATATCATACATCATAAGCAATATAGCCAGTATTTTATACTAACTGTGAATAGAATATAACCTTCAAAAATTGTGAATCACTATGTTGTACACCTAAAACTTAAATAACATTGAACATCATTTATACCTCATTTTTAAAATTGTGTGTTTATTTATTTATTGTTATTGGGCTGTTTGTTCAGTTTTTTGTGTGTGATAAACCCCACGTAATATAATGCTTACCACTGTAACCATTTTTTAGTGTATAGTTCAGGTATGTTAAGCACCTTCATATTGTTGTGCAACCATTGCCATACTACCATTTTCAGAACTCTTTTCATCTTGCAAAACTCAGACTCTGTACCCATTAAACAATAACTCCCCACTTCTGTTTGCTCATGCTCGGCAAGTGCCTACCACATAGGTACTTAATAATTTTTTGTGGACTTAATGAATGATTGCATGTCACAAAACTTCAGCTGTCATCTCCATGGGAAATATTTCCAAATGTGTGGGCTTCCCTCATAGCTCAGTTGGTAAAGAATCCACCTGCGATACAGGAGACCCTGTTTCAATTCCTGGGTCGGCAAGATCCCCTGGAAAAGGGATAGGCTACCCACTCCAGTATTCTTGGGCTTCCCTTGTGGCTCAGCTGGTAGAGAATCTGCCTGCAATGTTGGAGACTTGGGTTCGATCCCTGAGTTGGGAAGACCCCCTGGAGAAAGGAAAGGCTATCCACTCTAGTACTCTGGTCTAGAGAATTCCATGGACTGTATAGTCCGTGGGGTAGCAAAGAATCAGACAAGACTGAGCAACTTTCACTTCCACTTTCAATTTCAATGAATGATTGCCTGTCGCAAAACTTCAGATGTCATCTCTGTGGGAAATATTTCCAAATGTATAACTCAAATAGGTTCTATTTCAAATTCCCCCCATTCTGTCTAAATTATCCTCTTCCTTGTACATAAATTGGACTGTGTGCCTTTTACATCTTTATATTTTCCAACATCATTATCAGATTATCTTAAACACAGAAAATATTTACTAAAAGTCTAATAAGTGAATAAATGACTGAATACCAGAGTCACGGGTGTTGGGCCTCCCACTACTTCAAAACCCAAACACATGTTTTAGCACCTCCTGCATGGTCCGACATGTGCCAGCGTGTATTAAAGCTGAGATATTCTCAGTAGGAAAGAAAGAGGCCTCCAGCTAGAAAACACACAGAACTATTTTTTTAACGTCCTAAAAACCAAGGTTTACCATGGCATATTGATGGCCTTACTTTAAGATGCCAGTGCTTTAAGGACCAGCAGATGAGAAAAGATGGAAAGTGAGGAAGAATTGAATCAGTATATTTACATTGGGAATTGGGAATTTAAAACAAAAAAAACAAAAACAGGCTTCCAAGAGTTCTAACTGCTAAAGAATATACTAGCCCCCTTGAGAGAAAAATCGAGATGGAAAGCCTAGGAAACCAGGATTGACACTTTCACCCAAAAAGAAAGGGATGATGAACCACCCCACCTAACATAGGAAAGAGGTCAGTATGTTTAGAATCCATCCTGTGATACCTGTTCACAACGGTGTGGAAGAGAACATTTTAAGACATGTGATTATGTCCCTCTACTTGACTTCCTCCCAGGCCCTAGGAAGTGCTGCAGGTTCTTTTGCAGAAGTACCTGTAAATAAGAGTCAGGCTGACGCTGGGATCGGGAAACAGAGCTGTGAGCAATGGTGAGGCAGGATCACCTGCACACCTCTAAGAGAAAGAAAGGGCTGACGCTATAGTGAGAGGATAGACTCAAGCCAACAGCAGGTGGAGAATGAGCGTTGGCAACAGGAACAAATCCTAAATGGCCACTGTGGAGAGGGCCTGAGCAAGCAGATGTGGGGAGGCTGAGAGGTCAGTTCAGTTCAGTTCAGTCCGTTCAGTCGCTCAGTCGTGTCCGACTCTTTGCGACCCCATGAATCACAGCACGCCAGGCCTCCCTGTCCATCACCAACTCCCGGAGTTTACTCAAACTCATGTCCATCGAGTCAGTGATGCCATCCAGCCATCTCATCCTCTGTCGTCCCCTTCTCCTCCTGCCCCCAATCCCTCCCAGCATCAGGGTCTTTTCCAACGAGTCAACTCTTCGCATGAGGTGGCCAAAGTATTGGAGTTTCAGCTTCAGCATCAGTCCTTCCAATGCTGAGAGGTCAAGGGGCTTAAATAGTTAGAACCCCGGAAGCCCTTTTTTATCCCACCTGCCCTACAGGGCTATTGTTCCAAGAAAGCGGAAGCACAATTAGATCAACTCAACTGAATTGTCTTTTCTTTGAACTGAAGTTTGAACCATAAAATGGGTCATAGAAGGTCTGTGCATCCTAACTCATAGATATTCTGTATTCCAAAATTTCATACTGGTTGAACTTTTTCATCAAACTGTGGGTTAAACCTCTCCATACCATTAGATCTAAAAAGTTGAAACTGACTTCTGATAGCAGTCGAACAAAGTGATGCAGTCCCTTCATGTTCCAGACCCTTGTTCCTCATCCAGTGCCTCTATTTTTAAAAGCTTCCCTTGTGACATTTAGATAAAAAGCTGTAGGATTTGGGGGGTAAAAGAGTAGGAGACTACGTGGTGACAGAAAAATGCTTTGACTCTCATAAGCTCCTTCAACGGGCCTCAGCCCAGACTCACAACAGAGATTTGGAACCTGCACACCATGAAAAACACACATCAGAAAATTCATCCACCACCTCCTTCTTTCATCTACTTCCAACTTGAGGATTGACACCTCTTCTTATTTAGCATTTGATGGTGCATCTTCGAATTGTTACTAATATTTCTAAGAAACTTTTTTCTAGTGTTTTTCCCTTAGCTCCGAGGAAAGTGGCCTTCACTTGGGGGAAAAACACCAGCCAGGCCCACAGTGTCCTTCCAGGGAAAGAAATAGGAAATCAGACACCAGAGTAACATGAAGGGGAGAGGTATCTTCTTATGTGTTGCAGGATGGGAAAAAAATGAAATTCAATTTTACTCAGTAATTGAATTCCATGCCACACTCCCTCCAGGGCCTGTGATTCTGAAGAATTTGTCTTAATTTCTAAAGGTTGAAAGAAAGTCTTGAAAGAGATTAGAGATAATGGGATGTAATTAAGGATTGGGTGGAATGGCAACAGAAATACAAGGTAAAGGGTCCACACTGACAATTTGGGAGGGAGGAGTTTTCAAAAAGTGTATCTGCTTGGCCATTTGTTGAAATTTGCATTACTTACCATATAAATGATGTTATGAAAGATGGTGAGGCAGTGGGGGAGGAGCTAGTCAGTATTAGTTGCCTTTCTTCTTTTTGTTTAAAGAATCCTGGCTTTATGGCCAGCTTTAGGGAATTAATCATAGTCTACACTAGAGGAAGACAATTTTTTAAAATAAAAAGCCAAGTAATAAATATTTTGGGCTTTGCAGTTCATACGATCTCTCACAACCTATCAGTTTTGCCACTGTAGTACAAAACAATCGTAGTCAGTATGTATGTGAATGGGTGTGGCTGTGTTCCAATAAAACTTTATTCACAAAAACAGGCATCAGTCTGGGTTTGGTCCAGGACCATAGTTTGTCAAGCCCTTATCTAAGGCAACATAGCAACTCCAATCCCTTTTGCCAGTGATTGATCTTGTCATACGTAAGTGACCTACTTTTGCTGAGTATGAAATATGAGGAAGTGAGTTAAGAGGTTTCTGATAAAACATTTCTTTCATAATAAAAGAGAGAGGGTATAAGAAAAAAGTTTTTTGAGTCCTTCCCTCCTTGTTTTCCTTTGAATACTTGTTTGAGGACATGGTGCTTAAAGTTGTGGCAGCTTTCTTGTCCTCGTGACGTTCTAAGTTGGAAAATAAAAGCCAACAGCTGAGAGTGGTGGAAGGGCAGAAAGGAAAGAGCTAGGATTCTTATCAAATCACTGACCTGCCATTTATCTCCAGATCTCTTGTTGGGAAAACAATTTCTTGAGATTAAGTCATTGTGGTTCTAGTTTTCTGTTACTTGCACCTGAAAGCATTCTTAATTGATATATTCACAGAAGCTCAAAATGTAAATGAAATAGTTTTAATAGTACCTTTAAATTCTTCTGAACATGTGGGATACTTTCTGCCTTAGCATTGGAGCATGAGCTCATATAAAATGAAAATAAGGGCTACCCAAAAAAGTACAGAATTGCCACTGTTGAAGGTGTGGAGATTACACTAGTGCTATCCATGCAGGAGTCACCGTGACTATAAAAGAGGTTATTTTTACACATAAAATCATTTTAGATCAGGTTTTATTAACAAAGGAGAAGAGAGTTTGGGGATATGAATAAAGGCAGCTAATAATGACTGCCACATCAGTACAATTACTGAAATTATTGATAATTTTAAATTGTCAAATAGAAGTGAAATTATGTGGTTTCTGTTTAAGAATTCAGGGATGTCCACAAACTATTGTAAAAGATTTTTGTGTAATTAAACCAAAAAGAGTTTTATATTCTTCAGAATGCTCAGTATGAATGGACTCATGTCCCCTTATATTCACTCAGTAGATGTTTACTGATAGCTTTATAGTTTTATTTCAACCCTTTCCCTTTCTTTGTGGCCTCCGAGTGTTTCCATATGCTATTTCCTCTGAATGGAACATTCTCCCTTCTAATCCTGCCTTCCCATTTCTCAATCTTGTTGATTCTAACTCAACTTTCAGGTTTCAGATAAACGTTATTGCCTCAGGAAAACCTTTTTCTAACCGCATATGATTACATTATGTATTTTCATGGCTGCCTGTCATCCACCTATCATTATGCTCATTGTTCTATACTATAATTATTTTCTTTATTATCCATCTTTGTCACTTAGATGCTCCATGAGTTCTAAGATAATGTCTGCTCTGTACATCAGGATCTAGCAAACTGCCTGCCCCATTTTGCATATATACTTGTTGACTAAAAAATTAATGAGATGTCATATAAACTCTGAAATAGAAAACTAAAGACAGACCTAACACAAATGATTAATACTGCAAAGTGGCTAAGGCTACTACAGAGTCATGAACAAGATGCTACAGTATATAGAACAAGTGAGTTTAACCCATGTCTTGAAAAATATGTTGATCAGGTAGAGCGTTTCATGCAGAAGAGATAATAGTTACAAAATCTACTAAAATCCTGAATCAAGGTAATTATAGTGGGAGGGGGTGACTGGAAATTCAGATATATTTTGAAAGTAGAATCAATATGGCATGTTGAGAGATTGGTCGAGAATATTGAGGAAACAAGTGTTCAAAATGACTCCTGCATTTTTACCTGAGGCAACTACAGTGGTGATAACAACATTTATTAAGTATGGATTAAAAGAGAAGTACATGTTTGGAAAGCCAAGAAAGTTAGCTAAGCTTAGAATAAGCAGAATTTGGGGATTTGGGGAAACTTTTGGGTATAGATAATAAGAAATTTTAAGTTTGAAGTGGAAGATATATTTGAGGGAATCCATGGAGCACTGGGGGCTTCCCTGGTAAAGAATCCGCCTGCAATGTAGGAGACCCTGGTTCGATTCCTGGGTTGGGGAAATCCCCTGGAGAAGGGATAGGCTACCCACTCCAGTATTCTTAGGCTTTGCTGATGGCTCAGTCTGCAAAGAATCTGCCTGCGGAGAAGGAGACCCAGGTTCGATCTTTGGGTAGGGAAGATCTCCTGGAGAAGGGAATGGCAACCCACTCCAGTATTCCTGCCTGGAAAATCCCATGAACAGTGGAGACCAGTGGGCTACAGTCCGTGGGGTCATAAGAGTCAGACACGGCTGAGCAACTAACACACACATGGAGCACAGAAGATAGTTGAAAACAGGGGTCCAAAAGAGACCAAGCCCAACTCATCTGCAAAAACATGGCATGATTATACAGTTACAATTGCTTCATTGAAACAAAAACAGCTTCACTTAGACATCCAAAAGAATTGATGCTTCCTTCAGCTGAGTTGCCCCAGGAAGCCCTGCATTCATGCTGTCTCTGCTGCTACTACTGCTAAAAATATTTTCAACACTTTTTTTTTTGGAGCCATCCTTTGAGAAGTGAAAAGGGTATTCTTTTGAACATCCTCAGTGATGGCAAATCTTCATTATTTAGTATAACTTTGATGGGGGGGAGGAAGAAAAACTTCAGGGCTAAGTCTGATGAATAAAGGAAATGAATAATCATATTATTATCAAAATCATTTTGATTTTAAAAAAGGGAGTAGCAATAGCAAGAAATTTTCTTCTATGACTTATAACTGAATTTTAAAGCCATTTTAATTCAATAAATATTTCTGCAGTGTCTATTGGCTAAGCACTGTGTTCTCTGTGCACAGCAGCAAAAAGGAAGCTGCTAATGTTTTGAGCCATAGCATTTGAGTAAGAAGCATTATTTGAATAAATATTAAGGTTCCCCAATTGATTCCTTTGAAAGGTATATTACTTAAAGAAGTGTTATATCTTCCTAGCTTCCTCATGGTTGGGCCAGATGCCTCTTTATCGTCTTCCAAAGCTCTATGTGCATATCTCTTTGATAGCACATTCATATAATATTGTTATTATCACCACATGTAGGTTTACTTCACAAAAGTATCATTATTTTATTCTTCATTACCATGCCCAACACAGAGCAGTGGTTAATAATTGCTTGCTCATTGAATAGGTAGGTGGATTAATGAGTGAGTGAGTAAGTGAAGCATAATTGAATTTCTGCTCAAATGGCTCAAAGAAGTCTTTCCCCATCAGGTGACCTAAATATCTACACACAGCTATCCCTGTGCGTCTCTGTGTTTTTATTTACTTTTTCTCCATAGTATTTATGTGTATCTGAAATTATGTATGTGCTATCTAATTTTTATTGTCTGTCTCCCTCAGTAGAAAGTAGCCTTCATGAGAACAATGGCCTTGCTTGGGTTATTCACAGATGCTTCCCCCAAGTGTCTACAACAGCTACTGGGAGAATACTTTCTTTTTAAATAAATAGATGCATTTTCAGTTATATGTTGTTATGTAATAAATTACCCCAAAATGTAGTGGCTTAAAAGAACAACAATTTTATTATATCTCACGCTTTTGAGGGTCAGGAATTAGGGCAAGGGTCAGTTGGGAGATTCTTCTAGTAACTGAGGACCTTCAGTGATATTCATCTTGGTGATGGGCTAATCTGGAGAATCCAAGACAGATATGCTCACATTTCTGACTCTTTGGCAGAGATGACTAGAAAGCTGGGCTTCAATGGGCCTGACGACCAGAGGGCCTCCATCTGACTGTCCAAGATGGAGTTCTCAAGGCAATCAGGTTTCTCCTCAGTGGTTGAGAGTTCTCAAAATGAACATTCAAAGAGGTATAGCAGAAGATTCAAGACTTTCTGTTAATTAGCTTCCCATATCCCACTCTATCTATTCATCAAGCAAGTCACCAAGTCTAGCCTATATTTAAGAGAAGGAGAATTGGACTCCATGTCTCAAAGGGAGGGTTAGCAAAGAATACATGGTCATGTTTTAATCTTCTATGTTGCATGAAGGAAAAATAATTAATATGTAAAATTGGGTAAGGGTCGAAAACCCTGATTTCTAGATAAGCCAGTCATAAATAGCCAAGAGAAAATAAATTACAACCCAGACTTCTTTTCTTTACCCACAGAAAGACCAATTTTTAGCAAACTCCTAGAATATAGGACCTATTAATACTCTCTATATGTTGGCCATTCAAGTGACTACTTGACACGTATTCTTTGACTTGGTCCACACAAAAACCACACTATGGTGTCAACTATAGTCACCCACATTTTACAGATGAAGAAACTGAGGCATGGATACATCAAGTCATTGTTTAAGATATTGATACACAATTAGTGAGTGGTAGGAACCCAAGCAGTTCAACTCCAGAGCCTACATTTTTATCCATCAAGCTATAGTGCTCTCAAGGTAGGCATCATAATATACTGCAAGGCTGATATTTCTCCTTAAGAAAGAGGAGGAAGGGCCTATTTAAAGAAAGTGAAAAGAATGTGAGCTTTAGAACCAACTCTTTGTCATAACCCTGGCTCTTCCTAGTAATAACTGTGCAGCTATGGGCAAGTTATTTCTTAATTACTCATCTGTAAAAGTGGGATGGTGGTATCTAGTTTGGAGGATACAGTGAAGATGAAAGTGAATATTTTAAAGTGCCTAGAATAGAGCCATCACTTAGAAAGACGTAAAAAGTGTTAGTTCCTTTCTCAAATACATAATGAGTGCCCTACTTGTAGGGAAAATCAATCCCATTGTGTGTCACAATTTTTTTCAGAAGTTTTCCTGGCATAATTAAGTATTTATTCTGAAAGAAAAAAAAAAAAAAGATGCTCCAGAAATTTAGACTTATCCCTTGGTGGCTCAGTGGTAAAGAACCCACCTGCCAGTGCAGGAGATGCAAGAGACTCAGGTTCAATCCCTGGGTGAGGAAGATCCCCTGGAGGAGGAAATGGTAACCCACTCCAGTCTTCTTGTCTGGAGAATCCCAAGGACAGAGGAGCCTGGTGGGCTACAGTCCATGGGGTCGCAACGAGTCGGACACAACTTAGCGACTAAACAACATCAACCTTCACCAGTTTAGTTTCTGCCCTATCTAGTGTGGACAATAGAATCAATTCTATTAAAAGCAAGGTTACCACTGACTCAGTAGTAACAGCCTGTCAACAACATTGTTCAGTGATAACAGAAGTAGTTTTAGAAAAGACTTACTTTTTAGTTAGAATGAGTTGTAAAATTAAACTGTAAAGAAAAATGCTCTAGATCTAGTACCTAGTTCCATGTTCTACTAAGTATCACAGGGGGAGAGATGGTGGTATTAGAATATCAGCATATCTAACTTTCATAATCTTACTACTGTGATTAGCATGAATATTTTATTACTGATAGTATATAGTCATGACTTTGTAAGAAAACTTTCTTTTCTACAGCTAAAAGCACAAAATTGGTACTTGGCCACTTATAATTAATATGTATAACAATGTACACTACTATTTTAAGTCTTAAATTAGCTACTTGCCTGACAAATAACAGAGAATATCAATTGCATTTACCATGCTCAAATTCTGTACTCTCTTAAAAGGGAGGAAAAATAAACTCGAGAGCAAACAGGCAGCCCAACTATATGGAACATAAGGGCACCATTAGACTAGGGAAGAAATAGGACAGCTTGCAGTGACGGAAGGAAAAAGCTTGTAACTATCAGAAGAAGGAGGAGGAAAAAGTAGATACAAGTCAAGTGCAGAATATTTCAGTGTTGAGGCGAAGACAAATATATGACAAACACGAAAGATGGAAACACCCTTGAATTCTAATAATGCTATATTTACAAGCACCTCACTTGAAGACCAGAATTGTTGCCTGGAATATATTTCATAATTACCTAAATTATAAAACCAGAGTATGAATCTTAGAGTAGAAGGATCACTGTAAAGCAACAGGATATGATAATTACAGAAGAGATATGGGCAGGGAAACAAAGTCTGATTATTCCAATCTTCTTGAAAATGCAAAGTTTTTTGTTTTGTTTTGTTTTGTTTTGTTTTGTTACAAATAAGACCAGCAGAAGCACTGGGATTTTGAAGAGAATGATTTCAGAGCGAACCTTAAGAGAAATGTGGAAGATCGAGGAGACTGCCTAGACTTTGAGAAATCAGTCTTTGAGCAGGAAACTGTTGTTGACACAGGAATCAAATGTGATAGGCAATTGTTTGGTTGGTGCAGAAGTAATTGCAGTTTTTGCATTGTTGAAATTTGCCCTTTGATATTGGAAGGCATTCTATATAAATGTGGTTATGTTATACATCATTCTAATGTGCTTGTCTCACTTTATGTTTTTTGCTAATGACTTATTACTTGCTGTTTATTTTATATTTATTTTAGACTATGAAAATACCGTTAGATAAAAAGTAAATTCGAGTGATTTTCTTATTTGAGTTCAAAATGAGTTGTTAAGCAGTGACGACAACTTAAAACAGCAACAATGCATTTGGCCCAGGAACTGCTAATGAACATAAGGGCAGCGGTGGTTCAAGAAGTTTTGCAAAGGAGACGAGAACCTTGAAGATGAGGAGTGCAGTGACTGGCCATGGGAAGTTGACAAGGAAGGTGATCCTCTTACAACTACATGAGAAGTTGCCCAGGAACTCAATGTTGACCATTCTATGATTTGGCATTTGAAGCAAATCAGAAAGGTGAACACCTAGATAAATGGGTGCCTTGTGAACTGACTGAAAAAAAAAATTCATTGTGAAGTGTCATCTTCTCTTTTTGTACACAACAATGAACCATTTCTGGATTGGATTGTGATGTGCAGCAAAAAGTGGATTGTACATGACAACCAACAATGACCAACTCAGTGGCTGGGCTGAGAATAAGTTCCAAAGTTCTTCCGAAAGCCAAACTTACACCAAAAAAACGTCAAGGTCACTGTTCAGTGGTGGTCTACTGCTGGCCTGATCCACTACAGCTTTATGAATCCTGGCAAAACTATTATATCGGAGAATTATACTCAGCAAATTCTTGAGATGCACTGAAAACTGCAATGCCTGCAGTCAGCATTGGTCAACAGAATGGGCCCAATTCTTCTCTACTGCAATGCCTGACTGCACATCACACAGCCAAGGCTTCAAAAGTTGAACAAACTGGGTTACGAGGTTTTGCCTCATCCTCTACATTCACCTGACCGCTCAGCAACTGACTTAACACTTCTTCAAGCATCCTGACAACTTTTTGCAGGGAAAATGCTTCCACAACCAGCAGGATGCAGAAAATGCTTTCCAAAAATTTCATCTGATCCCGAAGCCTAGTTTTTATGTCATAATAATAAACAAACATTTCTTGTTGGCAAAAATGTGTTGATTGTAATGGTTCCTATTTTGATTAATAAAGATGTGTTTGAGCCTAGTTATAATGATTTGAAATTAATGGTCCAAAACTGTAATTATGTTTGCACCAACCTAATATTAAACAAAGCTTTTACAGCCAATGACTTACAAAGGAGACACAAATCTCTGTTAATTGTATAATAAGTGCATGTCTAAAAGCCACCTATGAATTAGCCAGTGGAGGTCAGTTAAAGGGATAATGGTCTACACTTTGACTATTAAGTTTTTATTCACCAAATTTGGAAGGCAAGCAAGAAAATAAAATCAGAAGAAAGTGGACTCATGGATGGTATTCAAGCCCTATAAAACTCAATCTTTCTTTATAGTCATGGAAAATTTTGTGTATTATTGCACTGGGGATTTTTGTGATTAGCATACGCTTTAAATGAGATACAGTGGAAAAGTGACAGGGGTGGAGGGAAGTATGAAAGATACATACTTATCAAAGTCCTGAGTCATCATTGTGGCAGGAATATGAATCAGCTGATTGCCACACATCCTGGTTGTTGTTTTTTTTTAAAGGCAAGAAGAGAGGTCAAGTGTACACAATGGAAGATAGTGAATGACAGTTCAGATGTAGTATTACAGTGGACAGTTTTGGAAAGAAAGTGTCATGTATATAAAAGTCGGCACTTCCTTGCATGTTCTTTGATTTGAGACTCACCCGAAGGGGTGCCTGTTTTCTAACAAAAAAATGTGTCTCCTATTTATTGAGGAGTCTAAAATTCACACCATCCTTTATCACTTTAGGTTTACAGAAGGAAAGGAAGAACCTAGGTCTGTTGGGATGAGGCCAGAATGGAACACCAGGAAGGAGTCTGGGCAGCAGGAAAGTGCTTTGTATTCAATGGAAGACACAGAAAGGTCAGCAGTCTTAACATCTTACTAATATTGTCCAAAAATTTGGTCCAAAGGGAATAAGAGTGATATTTTCAATCCTTTTATCTCACTCACTGAATTGGTCATTTTGGCCTCAATTATTTTTGCCACTTACTAAGTTGTGTTTTGTGTATTTATCAGGAACCTTTTTTTTTTTTTAGGAAATTGATTTTGCTACTTGCTCCTTTCCTGATTGTTCCTTTTTAATCACAATTAATGACTATTGATTTTGACAACTTTCAGCTTAGATGGAGTAAGTGTCTTAATATGGAGATTAAGTATTAAGTATTCAATTGTTGAGTTGTGTCTGACTCTTTGCGACTCCATGGACCGTAGCCCATCAGTGTCCTCTGTCCATGGATTTCCCAGGCAAGAATACTGGAATGGGTTCCCATTTCATTCTCTGGGGATCTTCTTGACCCAAGAATCAAACCCAGGCCTCCTGCATTGCAGGTAGACTCTACTGTCTGAGCCATCAGGGAAGCCCAAAGATTTGTATCAAGTCCAAAATACATTTTTACCTAAATCTTTGGAGTTTGGTTCACATAGAATGTTTATAGGAACCACAGGTATATAATACAGAAACTTCTGTATAGATAGAATTTTCAAATATATATGATATCACTAACTTTCTTTATCTAGATATATAGAGAAAGAAACAAACAAATGTATATGCTCATTTAGAGCATATACTTAATATCTTAAGACACTCTATCAGACAATTACTCTAGTATGGATGTGAGAGCTGGGCAATAAAAAAGGCTGAGAGCCGAAGAACTGATGCCCTTGAACTGTGGTGCTGAAGAAGACTCTTGAGAGTCCCTTGGACAGCAAGGAGATCAAGCCAGTCGATCCTAAAGGAAATCAACCCTGAGTATTCATTAGGACTGATGCTGAAGCTGAAGCTCCAGTACTTTGGCCACCTGATGTGAGAAGCCGACTCATTGGAAAACACCGAGATGCTGGGAAAGATTGAAAGCAGGAGGAGAGGGGGACGACAAAGGATGAGATGGTTGGGTGGTATCACCAGCTCAATGCACATGAGTTTGAACAAACTTCAGGAGATAGTGAAGGACAGGGAAGTCTGGCATGCTGCAGTGCACAGGGTCAAAAAGAGTCGGGGACAACTGAGTGACTGAAGGACAACAAGGAATTAGGAGGAATTCCTATTGAGAAATATTGAGGAATTATTTACATGATTATTGGAAAATCACTATGGTCCTTTGTAAGTTACTGAAGAAACAGAAGAAAACCTATAGATTTCATCTTTAGAGAAGTTGTTCATTTAAAATGACTCTCTGATAGTTTAACTTTATAGTAATACAAATGTAAATAGGACTTTTCTTTGAATAAAAAGGGTTTGAGATAATGAAATTCCAAGCCTCTATTCAATGCAAAAGTCCCCAATAAGTTAAAAATGCAGATTTTGCTGAAAGCCTTCCCATTTCCAGAGATGAGGAACTCACTACTTTGTACGCATAGAATTCCATCCTTAACCTGGGATAAGTTTTAATTCTTCCTCTCCATTGTCCTTCTACCCCTCCAATTCAGTTTATCTCAGAGTCCTTTAGATTCCAACTCCTTAATATTTTCCTCCATCTCCATGCCCATCACCACTTCCCTGTTTTACACCCTCATCACTTCCAATTGCATTACTGAAATAGCCCAAACTTCCCAAGGAGTTGTCCCCACTCCTTGCAACCATTAATTCATGATACTATCAGAGTAGCTTTTGAAAACATACATCTGATCCTGTCATCTGCTGCTTAAAACCAGACTTCTTGAATTTACAGTAAAGACTTTGGTCCCAGCCCACCTTCCTCTCCAAACTCATTCCTATATCTAATCTGAGTTCAGTTCAATTCAGTTGCTCAGTTGTGTCCAACTCTTTGCAACCCCATGGACTGCAGCACACCAGGCCTCCCTGTCCATCACCAACTCCCAGAGTTTACCCAAACTCATGCCTATTGAGTCAGTGATGCCATCCAACCATCTCATCCTCTGTCATCCCCTTATCCTCCCGCCTTTAATCTTTCCCAATATCAGGATCTTTTCAAATGAGTCACTTCTTCGCATCAGGTGGTCAAAGTATTGAAGTTTCAGCTTCAGCATCAGTCCTTCCAATGAATATTCAGGACTGATTTCCTTTAGAATGGACTGGTTGTATCTCCTTGCAGTCCAAAGGACTCTCAAGAGTCTTCTCCAACACCACCGTTCAAAAGCGTCAATTCTTCGGTGCTCAGCTTTCTTTATAGTCCAACTCTCACATCCATACATGACTACTGGAAAAACCATAGCCTTGATAGACAGACCTTTTATTTAGGTTGGTCATAGCTTTTCTTCCAAGGAGTAAGTGTCTTTTAATTTCATGGCTGCAGTCACCATCTGCAGTGATTATGGAGCCCAAAAAAGTAAAGTCTGCCACTGTTTCCATTATTTCCCCATCTATTTGCCATGAAGTGATGGGACCAGATGCCATGATCTTTCTTTTCTGAATGTTGGGTTTTAAGCCAAATTTTTCACTCTCCTCTTTCACTTTCATCAAGAGGCTCTTTAGTTCTTCTTCACTTTCTACCATAAGGGTGGTGTCATCTGCATATCTGAGGCTATTGATATTTCTCCTGGCAATCTTGATTCCATCTTGTGCTTCATCCAGCCCAGCATTTCTCATGATGTACTCTGCATATAAGTTAAATAAGCAGGGTGACAATATACAGCCTTGACATACTCCTTTTCCTATTTGGAACCAGTCTGTTGTTCCATGTCCAGTTCTAACTGTTGCTTCCTGACCTGCATACAGGTTTCCCAAGAGGCAGGTCAGGTGGTCTGGTATTCTCATCTCTTTAAGAATTTTCCACAGTTTATTGTGATCAAGACAGTCAAAGGCTTTGGCATAGTCAATAAAGCAGAAACAGATGTTTTTCTAGAACTCTCTTGCTTTTTTGATGATCCAGCGGATGTTGGCAACTTGACCTCTGGTTCCTCTGCCTTTTCTAAATCCAGCTTGAACATCTGGAAGCTCACGGTTCACCTATTGCCAGAGTCTGGCTTGGAGAATTTTGAGCATTAATTTACTAGCGTGTGAGATGAGTGCAATTGTGCGGTAGTTTGAACATTTTTTGGCATTGCCTTTCTTTGGGATTGGAATGAAAACTGACCTTTTCCAGTCCCGTGGCCACTTCTGAGTTTTCCAAATTTGCTGACATATTGAGTGCAGCACTTTCATAACATCATCTTTAAGGATTTGAAATAGCTCAAGTGAAATTCCATCACCTCCACTAGCTTTGTTCATAGTGATGCTTCCTAAGGCCCACTTGACTTCACATTCCAAGATGTCTGGCTCCAGGTGATTGATCACACCATTGTGATTACCTGGGTCGTGAAGATCTTTTTTGTATAGTTCTTCTGTGTATTCTTGCCACCTCTTCTTAATATCTTCTGCTTCTGTTAGGTCCATACCATTTCTGTTCTTGATTGAGCCCATCTTTGCATGAAATGTTCCCTTGGTATCTCTAATTTTCTTGAAGAGATCTCTAGTCTTTCCCATTCTATTGTTTTCCTCTATTTCTTTTCATTGATCACTGAGGAAGGCTTTCTTATCTCTCCTTGCTATACTTTGGAACTCTGCATTCAAATGGGTATATCTTTCCTTTTCTCCTTTGCTTTTCACTTTTCTTTTCAAAGCTCTTTGTAAGGCCTCCTCAAACAGCCATTTTGCTTTTTTTGCATTTCTTTTTCTTGGGGATGGTCCTGATCCCTCTCTCCTGTACAATGTCATGAAGCTCCATCCATAGTTCATCAGGCACTCTGTTTATCAGATCTAGTCCCTTAAATCTATTTCTCACTTCCACTATATAATCGTAAGGGATTTGATTTAGGTCATACCTGAATTGTCTAGTGGTTTTCCCTACTTTCTTCAATTTAAGTCTGAATTTGGCAATAAAGAGTTCATGCTCTGAGCCACAGTCAGCTCCTGGTCTTGTTTTTGCTGACTGTATAGAACTTCTCCATCTTTGTCTGCAAAGAATATAATCATTTTGATTTCAGTGTTGACCACCTGGTGATGTCCATGAGTAGAGTCTTCTCTTGTGTTGTTGGAAGCGGGTGTTTGCTATGACCAGTGTGTTCTCTTGGCAAAACTCTCTTAGCCTTTGCCCTGCTTCATTCTGTACTCCAAAGCCAAATTTGCCTGTTACTCCAAGTGTTTCTTGACTTCCTACTTTTCATTCCAGTCCCCTACAATGAAAACAACATCTTTTTTGGGTATTAGTTCTAGAAGGTCTTGTAGGTCTTCATAGAACCATTCAACTTCAGCTTCTTCAGCATTACAGTCAGGGCATAGCCTTGGATTGCCGTGCTATTGAATGGTTTGCCTTGGAAATGAACAGAGATCATTCTGTTGTTTTTGAGATTGGATCCAAGTACTGCATTTCAGACTCTTTTGTTGACAATGATGGCTACTCCATTTCTTCTAAGGGATTCTTGCCCACAATAGTAGATATAGTGGTCATCTAAGTTAAATTCACCCATTCCAGTCCATTTTAGTTTGCTGATTCCTAGAATGCTGACATTCACTCTTGCCATCTCCTGTTAGACCACTTCTAGTTTGCTTTGATTCATGGACCTAACATTCCAGGTTCCTATGCAATATTGCTCTTTACACCATCCAACCTTGCTTCTATCACCAGTCACATCCACAACTGGGTGTTGTTTTTGCTTTGGCTCCATCCCTTCATTCTTTCTGGAGTTATTTCTCCACTGATCTCCAGTAGCATATTGGGCACCTACCGACCTAGGGAGTTCATCTTTTAGTGTCCTATATTTTTGCCTTTTCATACTGTTCATAGGGTTCTCAAGGCAAGAATACTGGAGTGGTTTGCCATTCCCTTCTCCAGTGGACCACATTTTGTCAGAACTCTCCACCATGACCCATCCATCTTGGGTGGCCCTACACAGCATGGCTTATAGTTTCATTGAGTTAGACAAGGTTGGGCTCCATGTGATTAGATTGGTTAGTTTTCTGTTATTGTGGTTTTCAGGCTGTCTGCCCTCTGATAGAGAAGGATAAGAGGCTTATGGAAGCTTCCAGATGAGAGAGATTGACTGAGGGGGAAACTGGGTCTAGTTCTGATGGGCAGGGCCATGCTCAGTAAATCTTTAACCCAATTTTCTGTTGATGGGTGGAGCTGTGTTCCCTTCCTGCTATTTACTTGGGGCCAAACTATGGTGGAGGTGATGAAGATAATGGTGACCTCCTTCAAAAGGTCCCATGCATGTACGGCTACATTCAGTGCCCCATGCCCTGCAGGAGGCCACCACTGACCCACGCCTCCGCTGGAGACTCCTGGACACTCACGGGCAAGTGAATGTCTATATCTAACCTCAGTTACATCCTCTACTCCAGCATCGTGAATAACCTAATAATTTCTAAAGAGCTAGCATTTCCTCATGCCTCCCTATCTTTCTTTGTGTGATCCCTTCTATCTGAAACGTCTCCTCAACCCTCTTATGGCCAAGCTAATTTTTAAAAAATTCAGCTTTCATATCATTTCCCCTGTGAAGCTCTCACAGCCTACAGGCATACCTTGCACTCCTTACACTGAATTAGAATTGTTTTTCTTATTTGGTTTTCCCACTAGATTGTGAGCCTTGTAGCTCATCTCCTATGGTACCTATATTACTATTTTTTTCCGTTGTTAAGTCATGTTCAACTCTTTGTGACCCCATGGACTGCAGCTTGCCAAGCTCCTCTGTCCTTCACTATCTCCTGGAGTTTGTTCAAATTCGTCTGCATTGAGTCTGTGATACTATCTTACTATCTCATCCTGTACAACCCCCTTCTCCTTTTGCTTTCTATCTTTCCCAGCATCGGGGTCTTTTCCATGAGTTGGCTCTAGTACTATTATAGGAGCTGAACTATAGCTAGGTACTCAGTTTTACATGACCATGAGAAATTGTTTCTGTTAAGCAAAAAAATTATTTGAAGACAGCTATTACGACTAAGGGGCTTCCCAGGTGGCATTAGTGGTAAAGAACCCACCTGCCAATCAGGAGACATAGGAGACTTGGGCTGGATCCCTGGGTTGGGAAGATCCCTTGGAGAAGGGCACCACAATCCCTCCAGTATTCTTGCCTGGAGAATCCCATGGACAGGGGAGCTTGGCCGGCTACAGTCCTTAGGGTTGCAAAGAGTCCGACATGACTGAAGCGACTTAGCGTGCATGCACATGTCTTAGCTTAGAAAGTTAAGACTGCTGAAAACTCTACCAAGCTAATAATTAGCTCTGAAAGACCAATCCTTACAAAAGTCTTTCATTCCTACTTAGAATTACTTAGGAAGGTGTTTGCAGGATCTAGAGAGCAAATCAAATACTCAACCAAAATATGGCGTGCATGTGCGTTCAGTTGGGTGTAGCCCGCCAGGCTCTTCGGTCCATGGGGATTCCCCAGGCAAGAATCCTGGAGTGGGTTGCTATGCCCTCCCGCAATGGATCTTCCCCACCCAGGGATTGAACCAGAGTCTCTTATTGGCTGGCAAGTTCTTTGGCACTAGTGGCACCTGGGAGAATGGCACCACATTCTACATGGAAGAATAAGTCTGTATGGAACAATGAGAAGAGATACCTGTACCTACTTTTCAAAAAAGGTCAACCTGTTAACAAAATTACCGTCAGACTTTCTGTGCCCTCCCAGTCTGAAAGTAGATATGGCACATGGATACCTGTGATGTTATTTTTCTATACTTAACTGTATTTTTAAAATTTTCAAAATGAAAACTAAAAATAACTTTTAAAAGCTATGCAGAAACTTTCTTTTGCCTTGCCCCACTGCTTGACTTAAATCCTTACCCATCTATTAAAGTTATAAATAAGAGTATGTACTGTATGTGAGGTTTATTTGTCAATATGAAGTGTCTACTGAGGCTTTTATTGTTTTTTTCAGAATGGTTTTTACCTCTTCCAATGTAAGTACTAAAACTATTTAACTCTTCAAAAGCTATTGTCCCTTTTTTTTCTTTTTTACAGCACTGGAAGAAATGGAGGATAAGTGCTGCTCTCTCCATTTTAGAGATGAGTGGATGTAGTTGTAAATGCATCACTGTCTGGCTCTGTGTCTTTCCGAATCACTACATCAAGGTCCCTGAAATGGTAACATTTTATGGCCTACAAAAAGTTTCATCATTAACTACCTTCATATCTTCTATCCTTACTGCCCATGTGTCAGGCTCAGTCGTTCGGTTGTGCCCATCTCTTTGAGGCCCCATGGACTAGCTCATGGAATTTTCCAAGCAAAAATACTAATGGGTTGTCATTTCCTCCTCCAGGGAATTTTCCTGACCAGGGATCGATCCCCGTATCTCCTGCATCAGCAGGCAGATTCTTTACCTCTTGAGCCACCTGGGAAGCCCTACAGGCCATGGATAATAACTTAAATAAGTACAGCTTTCAGAATTTATTGATAAAGTATAATTTTTGTTTACTATTTAGATTTCTAGAGATAAACTTTAAAGCCCAGTTACTAAGATTAATTAGGAGGGAAAGTATTATACTTCACAGTAATTTAAATTACTTTTGACTTACTTCTTCCAATTACTGATTTATGCTAAGTTGAGAATAGCTATATATTTTGTATATATATATAACTGTTAGATTCTAGTGTTTTTGTGGTTATCAATATGTCTTTTAGAATCTTAGAAACAATCATATAGAATATAAATTTATTTTTGAACATGCTTTCAAGGTATCTAAAGCACTAGTTTTGGTTTAGTGTCAGGAGGCAATAAATAGCCTGATTGTTTTGGTTAGAAATTCATTGTGTGGTTTTCACATCTATATGGAGGATCTGATAGCCTCCATCTATAATAAGCAGCTTATCCAGTATGTTAATTTTTTAAATGCTGCTCAAAAAAAGAGGCTGCCTTCTTCTGATAAACCCCAGACTTTAATAACATGTCCTCTGAATTAATTCTATAAATGCAGTACTAAAGTTCAGCACAGCGATCTAGGCTGTTTAATTAGCTCACAGCTGCACTGCTGGGATAACATTTCTTGTTGAGGAGTTAGCTTGGTTTTCATTATTTGGGCTCTGGTTCATAGCTCAATGGTCATTTTAAGCATTCTTAAAGAATTGTTTGTCTTTGTTTTAGGGAAGACCATATACTCTATGCTTAATCATTACTCAGACACACTTACTAGTAATCTTGTCATGATTAATGTATAGCTGTTGATTTGGCCTTAATGTAACAAATGGTGGCAATCTTCTAGACATAGAAGGAGCCTGTGGGATAAAAAAATTATCTGAGTTACTAGTTTAACTAGTATGTAAGTCACACAGATAGAGCCTAAATCTCAAGTACTTTACTATTTCAAACTTCACTAAGCTTTTAAAATCTCCTTTTTAATGATGAATATTTGTTGTTCAGTCCCTCAATCATGTCTAACTCTTTGTGACCCCATGGACTACTGCACACCAGGCTTCCCTGTCCTTCACCAGCTCCCAGAGCTTGCTCAAACTCATGTCCATTGAGTTGGTGATGCCATCTAACCATCTTGTCCTCTGTCATCCCCTTCTCCTCCTGCCTTCAATCTTTCCCAGAATCTGGGTCTTTTCTAAGAGTCAACTCTTCACATCAGGTGGTCACAGTATTGGAGCTTCAACTTCAGCATCAGTCCTTCCAATGAATATTCAGGGTTGATTTCCTTTAGGGTTGACTGGTTGGATCTCCTTTCAGTTCAAAAGACTCTCAAGAGTCTACTCCAAAACCACAGTTTGAGAGCATCAATTCTCCAGTGCTCAGCCTTTTTTATGGTCCAACTCTCACATCCATACATGACTACTGGTGATGATGAATATAGATTATAATATTTTAATAAAATCCCTTTTAAGCTGTATTCAATTTGACTATATTTTCTAAATTTTCCAGTAAATTGTATTATTTGCATATACACTACAAAATATGAAGACAATATAAAATGTGGCAGATTAAGTGGGAGTTGAATATAAATATCTATTCATTTAGTGTCTACTAGAAAAAAAAATTACATGATTTAATTTTATACTTGCAGCCACACTAGAAGACTGTCTCCATTTACACAGGGGAGAACCAAAGAATCAGAATAGTTAAGGCACTTGTTCAAAGTCACATAACTGGCAAATTTCAGAACTGGGATTTGAATCCAGGCCTGATTTCCATCAAAACTCAAGCTGTTTCTAAATGTCATATTGCCTCCTCCTCAAACCCAAGTTTAAGATTCATCTTTCACATAATATTCAATTTAATTCTCTTGGCATGAGTTTATGAAATGTGTACTATACTGTCACATATTGAGGTATTTCTTCCGAATTATTTTTATTGTTACTTCATGACTTGTTGAGGCTAATAGATGTACATATTCCTGGGGTCCAGATACTGTTCTACTTCCTTTTATGCCTCCCAGCAAGAACTACTTTGGACAAATGATACAACCTTTTACACTGATTTTATAAGGGTATGATTACAGAGATCTTTAGTCAGAATAGGACTACCTCAGTGAAGAAGGCTGAGTGCCGAAGAATTGATGCTTTCCAATTGTGGTGCTGGAGAAGGCTCTCGAGAGTCCCTTGGACTGCAAGGAGATCCAACCAGTCCATGCTAAAGGAAATCAACCTTGAATCTTCATTGGAAGGACTGAGGCTGAAGCTGAAGCTCCAATACTTTGGCCACCTAATGCAAAGAGCTGACTCGTTGGAAAAGACCTGGTACTGGGAAAAATTGACAGGAGGAGAAGGGGGCATCAGAGAATGAGATAATTGGACGGCATCACCAACTTAATGGACATGAGTTTGAGCAAAGTCTGGGAGATAGTGAAGGAAAGGGAAGCCTAGCATGCTACAGTCCATGGTGCCACAAAGAGTCAGACATAACTTGGTGACTGGACAACCTCAAAAAACGTTCCCAGGAATATAGAAGGCCATGTATGCATGCTATATCAGTAGAATAATGACAGCTCAAAGAGAATTTAACACCCCAAACCAAAATGATAAAATTCTCATCCATTTTGGTAGATTATTTAGTGTTGAAGTATTGTTGTAGTCCTAGAAACGAGGCATTATTACTTGGGGAAAATAACTTTGCTGTGATAAACTCTTTGTTCAGTGGTAAAGTGGCTTCATCTGGCTTACTCTGAAACAAGGAATGTAAGAAATATTTTAAAATTTAAATATAAAAAGTTAGGTGAATTATATAAGAAATGAAATGACAGTGGCCAGACATACAACTCAATTCCGGGACTGTGTGTGATGGTAGCAGAACATTAAAGGGGGACTAGAGTTTGGAACTGGGAAAGCCAGAGAGGCAGAGGAAGTGAAAATCTTGAGAAGACAAGGTAATCAGCCATCAGAACATTTTTTCAAGAAACAGGCATAAGTAAAATTAAAGATGAACCAGGGAGGTCAGAAACTAAGCAATAAGCAAGCAGAAGTGAGTATAAATAGATGTGAGAAGTAAGTCTGCTCACTGGGTCAGAAACTGGAGAGGCAAGCAGAAGATTATGAGGACGCGGTCACTGGAGTTTAAAGAGCTACTGCAAAGAGTATTTACCAGCACAGTTACTGGCAGAGTGTGAGAACCTGGAAGCCATAGGTTCCAAAAGAGAAAGGCAAAGCAAAGAGTCAGATCTTGGACTCCTAGGGGCTTCCCTGGCGGCTAAGATGGTAAAGAATCTGCCTGCAATGCAGGAGACCTAGGTTCAATCCCTGTGTCGGGAAGATTCCCTGGAGAAGGAAATGGCAACTCATTCCAGTATTCTTGCCTGGAGAATTCCACAGACAGAGGAGCTTGGCAGGCTACAGTCCATGGGGGTCAAAAGAGTTGGACACAGTTGAGTGACTAACACTTTCACTCACTGGACTTCTAGCCTGCAGAATTGTAAGAAAGTAAACGTAAGTACCTTAAGTCATCCATCCAGCATGTGGTCTGTTATTCTGGCAGCCCTGGCTGACTAATACAGTCCAATTATCAGTGCCCATGACCATCCTTACTGAGAAGAACTGCACCAGACTCCCTTGAACTCTTAACAACTGTAACCACAATGGGAAACCCCAGCTCTGACTCACCAGAGAATGTTGTGCAAAACTATATTGCTATAAAATTGTATGCTAAATTTGCCTGAGCCTTGGGGAACATTTTATCCTTTGCTCACCCTTCAGTTTCTTTCATCAGCCCATTCCAGCCCTTCCTTAACCTTTTCCAGTTCTGGCTGATGACCATAAACACCTGTGATTGTATAATGAAAAGGAAGATGGCATTTGTGCGCCTGTGTCACCTGTCTAAATAAACTTCAAGTTTTACTTTTCTCACACTCTTTCCTTCTTGCCTTTTTCTTCTACATCAGAGAAAGAGATGCTCCTTTTCCTTTCCAAGGTGACTCCCCTCTGTTTTAGAACCTATCTTATTCTGATCTGCATACTCCCCAGCATTATCAGCTTTCCTCACCATCAAAACCACGTAAGTCAACAAACTGACTTTCTCTGACCTGGTTTTTGATGATTGGTAAATTGACTTTTTTTTTTTCCAACATAGCTCACCCTTGAACACATGGGTTTGGGTTCACTTGCACGTGGATTGTTTTTGGTACATACATACTATAGTACCGCTCCATTTGCAGCTGATTGATTCTGAGGATTCAGAACCTCTGGCACAGAGGGAGAGCTGACTCTAAAGTTAGAGGCAAATTTTCAACTTCTGGGAGTGTGGGTGCCCCTTAACAGCTGTGTTGTTCAAGGTTCAACTTTATTTCTACCTGGAAGAAAAAAAAAAAGACCCTGAAAGGAGTTCCTTCAGGTCACCAGAATAAAAGAACAAGGCAGTGAATAAACATTTAGAATTCATCATTGGAGAGATGATAGTTCATCTGTTTATTCATTTCAAACTAATTTTATTTTAATCACTTATTATGTGCCAGATCTTATTAAGCCTGGCATGTAATAAATGTTTAATAAAAGTTTCTTTGTATAAAAGGATAGATGAATTACTATGTTGATGCTAATGCCTCCTAAGTAGGTATCTTCCATGTTTTTCTTCCGTAGTAAGCTGGGAGGATAACTGTCGAGATCAACAAATGATTAATGAATAAATTAATGATTAACATTATCCTTACCCTCAAGGGTCTGAAGTCATGCAAATGGGTAAATTTTATGAAAGTTAGGATAGAAATGCTTAAGTGTAAGAACTTACTGTGGGAAATAGGGAAAAACAAAGAAGAACTAATGAAAAACACAATAAGAAAATGCCATGACAAAGTGGGGAAACAGAGACTGTGAGCTGCATCAAAGTCACCTAAAGGAACTGCCAAAAATGTAGATCCTGTAGTTCCACTCCAAACAGTCTGAATCAGAAGCTCTGCCACTCTGGCTCCAGGAATCTGCACTGCTAAGTTCACACAGGTGATTCTGCCCACATTCTAATATCTTGAGAAACAAAGGAGTTCCAAAGGAAAGGTAGGCAATAAAGAAAAATTATATATAACCATTGTGGTGCTGGAGAAGATTCTTGAGAGTCCCTTGGACAGCAAGGAGATCAAACCAGTCAACCTAAAGGAAATCAACCTTGAATATTCATTGGAAGGACTGATGCTGAAGCTCCAATACTTTGGCCACCTCATGGGAAGAGACGACTCACTGGAAAAGACTCTAATGATAAGAATGATTGAGGGCAGGAGGAGAAGGGAGCGACAGAGAATGAGATGGTTGGATGGCATCACCGAATCAATGCATGTGAGCTTGAGCAAACTCCGGGAGATAGTGAAGGACAAGGAAGACTGGTGTGCTGCAGTTGATGGGGGTCACAAAGAATCAGACACAACTTAGCGGCTGAACAACAACAATAACAACATAAGCACTAAATAATATGAAAGATGTAAAATGTACCACAGATGTGAGAAAATCCTTCTGATTTTCCTATTTTTAGCATAAAAAGATGCTGAAGGAAGCACAGATCAGGGAGGGTGGAGCAGAAAGCTGTGAGTCTGGATCCTTGATGTCTGTCTTCAACAGCTGAATCAATCATGTTATGAACTACCCCTGAACTTTTAATGTGAGAATAATAAGTCCCTACTTATTAATGAAGTAAAAATATATTTTCTTGTTTATAGCACATTCACTTTGTAATAAGGGATAAAGACTACATGCTTACTAATAACAATGACAACATTTATTGAGCATTTAGTACACACCAAATAATCTAAGAGCTGTACATAAACAACTCACCAAACCTCACAACAAGCCTAGATGCACCATAACTCACCATTACTAATGGAAAAATAAATGAGTTACTCAAGGAGGTGAAATACAACAAAGGTAGAAATCTGTTTCATAGATAATAAAGTGTTAGTCGCTCAGTCGTGTCCAACTCTTGTTACCCATGGACTGTAGCCAACCAGGCTCCTCTGTCCACGAAATTCTCCAGGCAAGAATTACTAGAGTGGGTTGCCATTTACTTCTCTAGGGGATCTTGCCAACCCAGAGATCAAACCTGGGTCTCCTGGATTGCAGGCAGATTCTTTACTACCTGAGCCAGCAGGGAAGCCCATAGATAATGCAAGGATAGGACGATGGACATGGTAAACATGTTTATTCTCAGTACCTTTCCTGGCATTTCTATTGCCCATCTTCTTTTGCATTAATTTGAATCTCCTAGACATTTTGTGGCACAAATCATATCCAGATCCTCCTGTAGGAAATCTTCCTCAACAACATTTAAGTAAGAGCTCCCCCCCCCTTTTTTTTTGATTCTCTGGAATTTAGATTTAGTACCATAACCCATGACCTAGATATTGCATATGGGATAGAAAAAAAAAAAAGCCTTATACCTTGAAGAGTACAGGATGTTAAATAATTCCATCAAATTATGACATCTAACTATGCACATTTTTCATCTATAAAATTTTTCCATTCTATGACTTGAAAATTCTTATTCTAGGGTTACCTGTAATCATCCATCATTTGATTCAGAATTAATAGATAACAGTTCTCTGTTGTTTTCAGCTAAGTAATATTTCTCTTCATATCTGTCTCTGGTGATCCAGGTTACTGGGAATTTGAGAACACACACAACTACTTTCTATGAAGCATTGAATATTTTTCCTCTCCTGCCTCCGTACACCTGTCAGCTTTCTTTAACAGTCTGCAGTGATTAGAAGTGACATCCAAATATGTATAAATGTGTATTTTGGGAAATGATATGGTTTTAAAAATATGCTGCTGTTGGTATGTCTTTATTTTGTCCCCTTGCTAGATGCATGTCACAGAATTTTGGGGGGAATAACGATTCAAATGCTTCCATTTACACTTAATTACATTGAGGGTTTTAGAAAACTCTCTCCATGAGTTATACAAAATAGTTCATATTGAATTGATCAACTTATCAGAAAAGATGTCAATAGTTTAGATTTATGCCACTAAATGGAACATTTGGAAAAGACTCTGATTCTGGGAAAGACTGAAAGCAGAAGAGAGCGACACAGGATGAGATGGTTGGATGGCATAACCAGTTCAATGAACATGAACTTGGGCAAACTCTGGGAGATGGTGAGGGACATGGAAGCCTGGTATGCTGCAACCCATGGGGTCGCCAAGAGTCGGACACGACTTGGCGACTGAACAACAAAATGGAATATACTTTTATTTTTTTATTTTTATTTTTTTCATTTATTTTTATTAGTTGGAGGCTAATGCCATATGACCCAGCAATACCACTTCTGGGCATACACACCGAGGAAACCAGATCTGAAAGAGACACGTGCACCCCAATGTTCATCGCAGCACTGTTTATAATAGCGGGAACATACTTTTAACAGTTTGCAAATACATCATTTTGCATACACAGTCTGTCTTCAAACAATGTTAACATTTCAAATGGTAACTTGCCATAGGATTTAAATCTTTATGTACTGTTTTCATTGTAACTAAAAAATATATTTAAATTGTATTCAAATAATTTTGCAAAATTAAGTATTTCAACAATAAATTGCATCATTATATTGTTCTTATGCAGTGATATATCTCCGGATCAATTAAACCCATAAAATAAGTGAAGTATAGATTAAAAGGATATGATTATACCAAACACAGTGGCATCTTGTAAGTAGCTCCATTTTTTACGTAAACGCTAATTAAGCAAACCAAAACTCTTTATTTTTAACAATGAAAAATATGCCATTCAGAGGTTTCATTACTAAACCTTTGGGAGAAAAAGATGAATTTCCTAATTTAATGTGTACAATTATTTATATATTGCTTTCTACTTAAATGAAAATATAAAAACGAAATGACACAGTATAATCATCTTAACTATGACAGTAAAAATATACTATTGTATGTAACACACATGTCATTAAAATGCATATAAATATGTTCTGGGATAAGAAAATCCTATGGACAGAGGAGCCTGACAGGCTGCAGCCCATGGGGTCACAAGAGTCAGACAGGACTTAGCAACTAAGCCACCAGCCATATATGTATATGAGCCCCATACATGAAAACTCTATTGAAATCATGTTCTAAAGTGAAGATGTTGAGTAACTTTTCATAACCACAACACTTCAACAGCATATATTTTATTATCGGGGACTGCAACAAACCCACAAAGTGAACAGATCCTAGCTAAATCTATTACCCATTTTGCTAGTGCACTATAGTAATGAATCATATATTACTTTAATGTCAAATTCTCGATTAAAGTAGAATACATAATTCAATTTTCTATTGGAGGAAAAGTTGGACAAAAGCCAGTGATTCTTAAATGTCTCTAAGCCGTTTAGAAAAGTTAATCTGTTCTTCTGTTAAGAAGTTTAGAAATAGTGTCAGGACTGGCTGTTGTACCCACCACCAATTTCTTAACAGTGATTAAATAGAGAGAAAAAAGACAAAGTATCATCCTACCCAGTGCTTATTTTGCATGTCTAGAGCACAGCGCAAAATGTTGGCACTGTTTGACCTGGAAAGATAGGTAAATTGATAAAATTTTTTCAACAAGGTTAACTTAGGGTTTTCTTTCTTTTTTTTTTTTTTTTAACTTTTCACATATTTAGTTTTTAATCCTTCAAAAATATTTTAAACACTATCAGCGTGAACAGAATAAAGTCCTTCATATCACCTATTTGTTTTTCAGGAAGACTTACAGACATTACTTTTTCCAACCCTGGAGTGAGGAGGAAGGAGACTCTGATGAACTTATCTTTCTGCTCTAAGTGGCACTGAAAATAACCCTGACATGGTCTCTAAAGCAGCGGTGACAGGTCAGAGGCGATGAGGCGAAGATGGAGCAGGATGTCTTAGGCAAGGTACAAGTCTTTACACGTGTGTGTGTGTTGTGTAGGAAAGAAAAACGGTTTTATTCTTAAAGATGTCACTACGGTGGTTTTTTATTAACTTGCAAAATCTCTTGAAGGTTGGCGAAAAACAGGTTACCTTTCAGCATCTCAATTATCCCAAGCTACCCCGTGTATCACCCCTCGCCCCCCCCACCACACCCCCCGCAAAGAGGAGTGCTGGGTTGAGATGCTACAAGTGAACTAAAAGAGCCAACAGAGTGGCATAGGTAGAAAAAGCAAACCCCAAACAAAAAGGCTGGGATTCTGAGCGCAGACCATCACGGGCCTGTGTGCACCCACCAAACAACTGGGTTAACCCTTTGGGCGCTGCAGCGGGGATCCCCGGAGTCTACGGGCCGACCTGCAGGAACAGAGATGGGGCGCCCCGAGCCTGTGCGGGGTATGGGCTATCGTTCCACAAGGAGGGACCGAGCTGGGTGGCACTTCTGTCGTCCGGCGCGTGAGTCACGGCCCTAGACAGGCACTGAGACCAGTAGTGAGTGGAGCAGAGACGCGGCGAGGAAGCCGCTCTAATGTCCGCGGACGCGGGGGTCAACGTTAACCTGTCTTCTCATGGAGGGCTCACCCTAGCCCGCCCGCCCGCCCGCCCGCCTGGCTCTCGAGCTCGGAGGGGCGCAGGCCCTGGGGTGGCCCCAAGGTGAAAGGTGACCAAGTCTGCCTGCGGCAGTCATCGCTTTCCAGCCTCCACAGTCGCGGGAGCCGCCCGGAGCCGCGCTGAAACAGCGGCTGTGACTGACGGAGTCACCGCCCCCCGCGCCCAAGCCACCCCCTCCTCCCCCCCGCCCCCCCTGCCCCGATACGTCATGGAAACACGGACGTCAGAGCCTCTCAGCCAATCGCCGACAGCGACTGGAGGAAAGGGGCGAGCAAGAGGGGGCGGGGGCAGCGGCCGGTCCGGGCGCTCAGCGGAGGAAGAGAGGGAGAGGCGCGCGGAGGCGCGAGTCCCCCGCCCCTCACTCCGGCCACCCTTTCCCCGCCGCGCGGCAAGTTCTAATCGCCGGGCGCGTGCTCGTCAGCCGGGAACGCGCTCGCCGGGTCCTCCCCTTAAACGCCCTCTCCGCGACGCTCGACTCCCAGTCTCCGTCCGAGTCGCGCTTCCTCCCGCGCGCGCGCGCGCGCCTGCCCGCCCCCAGGCTCCCCGCGGGCCGCGTCACGTGACCGCGCCTAGCCAAGGCGGCAGCGGCGGCGGCTCGAGCTTCGGCGGCGGCGGCGGCGGCGGCAGTGGCAGCGGCAGCGGCAGCAGCTGCGCCGCCAGCGTGGAGCGGGAGGCAAGAGGGTGTGGAGAGAAGGGAGCGCCAGACCGGAACGGGTGAGCGTCCTCTTCCCCTTGCCTCCCCCGGCAATCCTGCGGGCCACCCGGTGCAGACGGGGCCCCTGCCCGAAGCTTCGCGCAGCCCCCTTCGCGCTCGGTGGTCGGCTCTCCGGGGGCTGCGGGTCCCGCCCGGAGCGGGTCGGGCTGCGTTGTTCACCGAGGGGGCTGCACCCCCGCCCGCCGCTGCCTTTGCGGACGGCGGCGTGAGGCCGGCGGAGCTGCCCGTGCCGAGCGCGGCGCGCCCTGTGTGCGGCTCTGCGGAGCCCGGGAGGCGGGTCCTGCGGGGACGCGGGCGGCCACTCGGCGGCTGCCGGGCTCTGGGCGGGGGCCGGCCCGGGCGCCGCCTCCTCCTCCGCCGCTGCCGCCTCCTCGCAGTGCAGCGTGAGTAGGGAGCCCAGGCTGGTGGACGCCGAGCCTCTCGGCTGCGCGGTCACCTCATCCTCGAGGTGCAGCCGAGCCTCCGCGTGGCGCCCCGAGTCCTCCGAGCCTTCAGCGGACGGAGCCGAGAACCGAGCCCTCGATCTCCGCGCTTCCCGCAGCTCTCGCCGCTCTCTCCCTCGACCCTCCTGCAGCCTCCCCTTTCTTTCCCCTTCGGAAAATGGTTCCTGCTGCCGGGCGAGGTGAGTCGCGGCCGCCGCCCGCCAGCGGCGGGGGCGGCTGGGCAGGTCACCTGCGGGGGAGGCCGGGCGGAACGCGGAGGTCCGGGCGTCGCTGCGGGGATCCTGACAGCTGGGTGCTCCGCGGATAGCGCCGATTCGAGAGAAGTTGGCGGGGGCGGACCGCGGGGCCCGTCGCAGGTGGTCTCCCGCCGCGCCCGCCCCGGCAAATCGTAAAGGTGAGCCGGTTCCTCGGCGTGCGCCTCAGCGCCGTGTCCGACCGGGAGTCCCCGCCTAGGGCTCGAGGGAAGGGGCTCGGTGGGACTTCGCGTCTACATCCGCAGCTTTTTATGGCTTCCCCGAGCCTCCTCGGCCGCGCCGTAGCCCATCCTGCGGCCGGCCGCCCCCGCCCCGGCGCCTGGTGACCTTGAGGGCAGCGGTGCCCGGCACTCTTTCCCCGCGCCCCGGGAGGGTCACCCCTCTAATCCCTGGCGTCGGCCCCATTGGCGCTCCGCGGGCGGAGAGCGGACCCCCGACTAGGGCTAGCTGATTGATGTGTGTCACACCGGACGATGATTCCCCGGGAGTTGGAGAACCGCCTCGCCTTTCTCCCGGCGTCTCCAGTCTGGCCCCCCGGGATATTCATGGTTGCTTCCGTCCGATTCGCGTTCTTAGACTTAGTTTAAAAGAAAAAAAAAAAAAAAATGTTGCGTCCTCCACTCTTTTTTTGGAAGGGTCAGTAGGAACCGCATTCGCGGGGGTGGGGGGTGGGAGGTGGTGTGCTCCCTTGATTCCATCCTGTAGGAGAATCCTCTGGCTTAGGCTGGTTAGCGACCCCTGGTTCTGCGCCGCGGTCCCTGGCCAGGTTGGTGTCTGTGCGCATTTCATTCACCAGTTTTCTGGCACCTGGCAGACGCCAGGAGTGCGTCTCGGGACTGGCAACGCCGGGAGTGCCCGAATCCAGTGCGGTGCAGCGGTGCCGGGGCGGGCCAGAGGTGCCAGGGGGGTCTTTGAACCAGCGGAAGCCTTGATCCTCCTCTGCAGGCATAATTGTGCCCTTCCTGGGGTGGGAGCGCAGCAGACAGCCACCTCGGGCCGCTGTGCACGCTACTTTTCTGGGTTTATTAATAATCTAATGGCCCCAGTTGGTATCGATTGCTGTTCATGATAAATTAGTTCTATGGATTTTTCTTCCTCGGAGTGTAGGTATATGCATCTGTTTGGACTGTCTGCCTTTCAACATGGAAGGCATTGTTGTGTTTAACCTCCCCCACCTGAGGACAGTCTTATTTTAAAATAAAGCTCTTGTTCAGCGTGGGTGTGTTTTATAATAAGAAGTACTTGTGAGGCTCTGCTTTGTATGAGGCTCTCGTCGGGCAGAGGGTGTGTAACCCTCTGGATAGTGGCCCACGTGAGTGAATGAAGGGCCTTCACCGCTCGCCCTGCAGCCAGCCTTCTTCCCGACTCCCTGCCCTTGTGTGTGGCAGAGGCGGATTGAGGGGAATTAAAGGGATTGGAGGAGAATCTGCTTTTTATACTTGAGCGTTTCATTTGGTCCCCCTGCTCTTCCCCTCCTCCCCCCCCCCCTTTTCTTTTTTTGTCCTGGTGAGTTTAGATTTGAAGTAAATAGAAACATGTTCCTTAAAGGGAGCCTTTGAGAACTGGTATATGAAATGGGCTTATTTAGCCATGATTTCAGGGGGACGTTTTAGTTTCTACCTTGCTTTGCATGAGACAGTTAAATTGCTGTAATTAAGGGTGGATCTCTGTCCTGATTTTGGCTTGGGTGTAACTGCAAAGATCTTTGAAAAGTAACAGTTATTTCCTACCATACAGTCTGCAAAAGTGAGTCACAATCGGGTGAGTTGAGGACAGAGCGCCACCTTTAATTTTAAGATTTCGGCATATTCGTTTATTAAAATAGTGAATATTCAGATTACGCCTTCTTGATTTTTGTTGGAGTTGTTGTCATTACTGGCATCCCCATTTAGATGTGTAAGATGAAACTGTCTTCATTTTTCTGTATTTTGTAATTCCTCACTCCGTTAAGAAGGTTTCTGCAATTGTATGGGAAATCATGGTTTTTTTCATTGAAGCTTGGGATTTAATGTAGACCTCTGAGATGAGATGAGAAACTAGATTTGATTTGTGCTTATAAAATAACTGGGACAATAATAGTTTGGATCTGTTTAGGAAAAGAAGGAAAGTAACAGCTTCATTGTAAATAGATATTTAAAACTAGGTGTTGCCACAAATAAGAGTACTCACTAGCATGACAGTGGTTTTATAAATTTTTTTTAGCATCTGTGCTATTAACAAATTGTATAGCAAATATGCAAAATTGAATAAGGTGTAGTAATTCTTTTTTTGTTTTTCATCTTCCAACAGCTTGCCTTTTATGGTTTGCGAGTTTTCCAATTACTTGTTTTTAGATAATGCAAACAAGGACTTCAGCAGGCCTACTTAATACTCAGAGTTATTGAAGACTTTATTGGAAAAAGTGGTTTCTGTGTGTGCCTTTTCTCAAATGTATCTCTTATAAAAATAAATGGAGTTTGTAATGCTTAGGAAACAAATTCTGTAGTGACAGCTGAATGGATGGGCTTTCCTTCCCAACCACTTGCTCCTTCCTGTCCCCCTCCCTCGCAAATCAAAAACTTAAGGTACACTGTCTCTTCAGACACGGATACTTTCTGATGATTGTGACTGCAGATGTAACAGAAAAAAAGATTTAGCTTTCAAGTAGTGAATGAATAAATGTGTGAATATTACTAAATATAGTTTTAATCACAAGACACAAGGTTGTCAGCATTCTTATCTGCATTTACTTTTTAATTCAACACTTGCAGTTTCTTCATAGACTACTGTAAAGGGTATGCTACTGAGCTACAGATAGTTTTATTAAGGTAGAAAAATCTGCTTGAGGTGAAAAGTAGTTTATGCTTGTAAGGCTGTGGAATATGGCCCCAGGTTAAAGGACATCATTTGAGCAATTAGGTTGATGTATGTAGAGTAATTATAGAGTGTTACGCATATCTTGATAGAATCCTGATTTGGGGGTTAAAATATACCGATTTCTTTTGTCTGACAGATATGTTAACTTCATTTTGGGTACAGCGTTCCCTTGCCATGTGAGTTGAGTTGTATTGGTTCATAGGTTTTAAGAGGAATGTCCAGTTACAATTATTGGTGGTCTTTTGCAATACTAACCAAAAAGTATGTGAGACTCCTTTTTTCTTTATGTTTTTACACATACATGCAGTTGAAACTGGTCATTTCCACTGTTTAATTATGAAATTTTATAATGAATGAGCAAAAAGTTAAAGGAATAAGATCAGGATGCAGAAACTTAAGAATTAAGTTTTTGCAGCTTAGGTAAGAGTATTTACTTGCCCTGTTGTGAGGAATATTTTCTAATAGGTGTCATGATATGTAGAAGGGTACTGTGAGAGTAGCTTATTTTGAAATATATAGACTCTGAGGTAACATGTAAGGAAAATGATACAATAGATACGGAAATAATTTTCAAAGAAAAACTTAAAGATTTTTTAGTTTTTATAAATATTTTATGCACACACATACACAGTTGTATTGTTAAAATTTTTTATTATGGAAATTGTCCAGAATGTGAAAGTAGAATAATATAATTACTGTTCAGTTTTGACAGTTACCAATTCATGGCACATCTAATTTCATTTCTATTTTTAAACAAGAAATATAAGTGGGGACATAAGACAGATGACTGAATTAAATTCTTACATTTTTTATTTATAATTTCTAGGATATATACATAATGTACAGCATCTAATTGAATCTAAAAGGTCAGTTTTTATGTTCCTTGTTTCTGTAATAGTCTTTTATAGCAGGCACCTAAAGATAGTGTCTCTTAAATTTCACTCTTAATGATAATGCCTTTGAGTTATAAAATGCTTTACAGTATTTTGGAATGTATTACATACTATTTCATCTGATTCTCACAGTCAGTAATTCTGTGAAATGAGCAAAGTAGACAGCTCTACTTTCCTTGTGTTTTAGATAGGTAAAATGATTTCTCTAGGCCCTAAGGTCATATAATATAGTCAGCAGCTGGATTAACTAGAACTGGACTCTGGGTGGCTTCTAGTTTTTGCTTCATTGCTCTTTCCATTATAAATGTTTATGTAAGTTTGTGAAAGTTATATAAGTTAATGAAAATCAGTTTCAGACCAGAGTAAATTTAATAGTGGAATATAAACAGATTTGTTTGGGTTTAACTTTATAAATTTAATCTTTGCTTGTATTTGGTATAATGTAAGTAAGCAGTTCATACCCTGATTTGCTTAACAGCTGAGTAAATGAATTTGACCGTGTGTGAAATATTGTATTTTTAATGTTGTGGATTGGATTATTTTTAAGTTAGGAATTTTGTTCTCAAAGACCTGTTAGTCCTTGAAATGATCAGGGATGTCTTAAATCATAAGTTAAAACTAAAGCGGCCTATACTGAAAATTTCTTTCAATTACTACTGTAAGCTTTTTCATGCATTTTTTTTTTTTCTGCCACTGCATGTTTTTTACCTAAAGCTTTTTGAAATATTAACTTGGTACATAACGAAGCTTAGTTTTAAAAGGTCCCAAATGAAGAGATTTTCATTCTCGAAATCCAAGACCTTGTTGGAAATCTCACGAGAAAGGTGGTGGTTCTCTAAAATGTGTGCAGGAGGACCACCTGGGAGAGTTATTGAAAGTGCAGATTCCCTGGCATTGCCCCTGCAGATCTGATTCAGCAGATCTCAGTGGGGCCCAGTAGTCAGCATTTTGAGAAACACTGACGTTGAATTTACATCTAGGTTAAAATTATATTGTGTGGTAGAGATGCCTTTATAAATTAGAAGAGTGTTATTGATTTATTTGACTTTGAACATCGGGCTTTCAAGTAGTTTTGACTATTGTAGCCAAGTTTGATTTGTGGGCTTGGTGGGTTTTGTGATAATTGTAAAACCGGTAAGTTGAAAATATTTGTGATACCTGTGTGCACTGTCTTCTTGCAGAAGATCCATCTACAGTTATTAAGTTACTTATTAAGCACTGTGAAAGTCCTAAGTGGAGAATGTTCTTCTCTTTGTTTTCATGCCCCAGTATCTGCCATTTCCAAATGAGTTGAAAATGGGGGCCTATTTATGTAAAAATATTGAATGCTGTGTCAGTACAGTACTGTGTATTTATGCTTTAGTCTATCTCTGATTTTATGTTGAAAGGAACATTTATATCAAATGTTCCTTCAAACTAAAAGGACATAAATTGGTGGATAAGTAGTGGTCCTTATTAATTTCAGTTAACAGGTAGCCATTCCTTCAGAAACAGTGTTAGACCTTTATGATCTTTCAAGAATATTAATGACATAAGACTAAATAACAATTTATCATTCTGTTCATGAAAACAAAAGTTACTGCTGTTTTACTTAAATGTTACATAACAATCTATGTAAAAAAAAAAAAAAAAACAATCTATGTAGTTCACTGATCTGACTTTTAAATTAATTTTGTCTAATACTATATATCCCATATGGATTATTATTGAAGTCCAGATTTAAAATGCAATTACTTTTGCTTCATTTATGACACTATAGTAAATAGCCTGTATCTGTTTCTAAAATATATTTTATATTGAACTTAATTTCAAAGCAGGTCTATCTCAAGACTGTGCTGAACATTTTTTTTGTTCATTTGTTCCAAAAACTTAGGCTTATTGGCTATGCTTTAGAATATATTTAGGAATCATGGGCTATAATTTACTAATGATTGTGGAAATTTAAACTAATAAAGGTTTCTGGCAGGGAGATCCAGATAAATTGTAGGTAACACTTTTAAGGCTATTTCTTTTATTCTTTTAAAGCTATTTTTATTAAAAATTTCCTAGGACTGTGTTAATTATTCTAAACATTAGTATGCAGTTACCTCTTTGGTAAGAATATTATTTAGTATTTCTGAGTTGGGTAACTTTCAACAATATGGCATCTCAATATCTGGGATACCTGCTTTATATTAATGTTTTTGTCACTTGGGCCTTTGAAGGAAAAAATGATGGTTTTGAATGGACCAGTGCTTGCTTACATTGTGAAATCTGAGATTATACTAACTGTAAACTGGTATGACTACTGTAAAGATCTGACAAATATAGGACTAAAAGTTGTATGCTCTGAAAAGTAGATCTTAAAAAGGATTTGACTGTTCAAAAGATGCTTTTTAAATAACTTGATTATTAGCAATGTAGATTGATTGTCCATTGTGTTAACTCAGTGAGTTAGTTTGCTCCCAGAATGATCTTAAGCAGTCTTTTACTCTCAGAATTCTTAGATCTGCTGCTTTATGCTGCTTTAACTACCTTTGATACTTGTGCCAGAAATTTTTGTTTCCTTTTGTTTTTTAAATAGTTTGCCTGCTGCCATTTCTTGACTAAAACTGTCAGTGGTTTCTCATTTTTCTCTTTATCAAGATGGAACTTGGCTCTGAAGGCCTTTTATAAAGTAGCTCGGAATTTTCTACAATGGGTTTTAGGACACTGATTCTAAGAAATATTAATAGGACGGGGTAACGGAGGGAGAGGGGCAAAACTGAAATTTGAGTTAGGCTGGTTGATGCAGTTTCCCGTTTGGGACTTCTCCCATACTGTGATACGGTAATGTGGACTGAACCTGTCTAAATGTGTTTGGTATTTGGCTCCCTCATCCCTTTTAGTGAAGCCTCCACCTGTTACTTTTCTGAGCTACTTCACCAGGATCACCACTTCGCACAGCTCTGGGGATGCTGTTCGGGTGTGAATCATGTTTCCGGAGTTGCAAGCACCGCTTCAGTCCTGTCCTGCTGCCTGCTGCGGGCCAGTCACGTCTGGCAGTATCTCTATATATTCTGACTGCATGTACTCTGTCCCTCCTTTTGCCGTGGCTTCATCCTGTTTTTCCTCTCCCTGATAGGACCCTTGATCTTACCTATCTAAATGTTCCCATCCTTTAAAACTCAAGCATTCGTTGACCTTTCCCAGTCATCGCTCAGTAATTTTCATGTGTGAATTTCACTACATTGGTAGGTCTGATTCATATATTTTCCATATTGTATATCCTTTTTGTCTTGGGGATAATATGGGACTTCAGATAAGAACATGAGTTCTTGAGGATATATAGAGTTTTATCCCACACACATTCAATCAGTATTTTTTGTGTGTGTATATATTGATTAGAACTTAGACATCGTGTAGCTGACGTAAGATAAAGTAGATAAGATGGAGGCATTTTTCTTGGGGAATTTCTAAAGACTTTTTTACCTTTGAAATTTTAACATTGCTCAGGTGAATTCATAGGACAACTTGTTTTACTTCTTGAGAGTGGCTACATTTCGTAGAATGTTGCTAGGACAGTAGAATTTAGCTTCTATGTAGGAAGTCTTTCCCCTTTCTTAGCTAAAATTTGTCCTAAAACGACCAGTTTCACTTTTCTTTTAACTTGTGACTTCTTTTCCTTTCATCAGCATTGATGTTCTTAAGATGTTTTTGCATCTGCTATCCATTAGCATATTGTGTGATGCAAAATGCCATAATTCAAAGCATATATTATGGTCTAAAGTTTAAAATATGATACCCATGTAATTACTCTTTATTGATAGGAATACCCTTGGAGCCAAGTTTTTAAATGTCAGTTTATCACAGGTTCTTATCTTTGGAGAGTTCTTTTACTTGAAGGGAGAGTGAACTTTTGGCCCATGACCTGGTGCAGTATCACTGTGGCATCAGGAGGATGTGTAGATACTTGTTTTCTGTTAAGTGTTGGAGTACAGCAGTGTGACTTTTCTTCTAAGTACCTTCCTTAGGTCAAGGCAGGAAAGCCTGTCCTTGACTTTGTCATTTCTGTTGAATGGTCATGTAGTACATGGAGTCATAATTTCAAATATCTAAGCAATTAACAGTTGAGGTAGTTTTGGTGTGTAAGCTGTTGTAGTTTTAAATGCTTAAAAAAGTTGCTCTTCATAGATATTCACTTTTTCCAAAAAAGTATTGTAGAAGGAATTAATTGTTAATCATACAGAGGTGTAGACGGTTTTAGTAGTGAATAAAATTAAAGTTCTGTGAAGGCAAGTCATCAGTGGAATCTGCAGAAGTGAAATAAGTGATCCTTAGAGCAGGATCTTTTCCTCCTGGGACGGACATGGATGGCATTGCCATGGACTCCATGCTGCTTTGCTTATAGTTATGCAGAAGTCTGTGCGAAATGTTCAGTTCCTCTGCTGTAATACTGTCCTTTTTTCTTCTACTTTAACCCCAAATCAAGTGAGTAATGCCTTAGGTAAAGTTTGTGAATCACAAACTTGAGGAACTTTACTTTGCACATTCCAGATAATTAGTACTATAGTGGAGAACTGCTCAGTTCAAGGGCAGATATAGGGGGCTGAGAACAAGGAAAATCAGTCAGTGAAATGGGGAAGAGATGCTGGCAAAGTCTAGGAAAAGGAGCTCCTCCAATCTCAGACCCTCTGAATGTCAGGTATGAGAAAAACAAACGTCAGTCAGTCAACCAGCCCTTTTTTGCATGAAGAGTGGATTTAGAGTAAAGTTTAAATTCACCTGCCCTTAAGCTTAAACTGCACTATAATCTTCTACAACTAACCTTCTACAACTAACCTAACACCCCAGAAAGATGTCCTTTTCATTGTAGGAGACTGGAATGCAAAAGTAGGAAGTCAAGAGATACCTGGAGTAACAGGCAGATTTGGCTTTGGAGAACAGAATGAAGCAGGACAAAGGCTTATAGAGTTTTGCCAAGAGAACCCACTGGTCATAGCAAACACCCTGTTCCAACAACACAAGAGAAGACTCTACACATGGATATCACCAGATGGTCAATACTGAAATCAGATTGATTATATTCCTTGCAGCCAAAGACTATACAGTCAACAAAAACAAGACCGGGAGCTGACTGTGGCTCAGATCATGAACTCCTTATTGACCAATTCAGACTTAAATTGAAGAAAGTAGGGAAAATCACTAGACCATTCAGGTATGACCTAAATCAAATCCCTTACGATTATATGATGGAAATGACAAATAGATTCAAGGGATTAGATCTGATAGAGGGCCTGAAGAACTATGGACAGAAGTTTGTGACGTTGTACAGGAGGCAGTGATCAAGACAATCCCCAAGAAAAAGAAATGCAAAAAGGCAAAATGGTTGTCTGAGGAGGTCTTAAAAATAGCTGTGAAAAGAAGAGAAGCAAAAGGCAAAGGAGAAAAGGAAAGATATACCCATTTGAATGCGGAGTTCCAAAGAATAGCAAGGAGAGATTAAAGCCTTCCTCAGTGATCAATGCAAAGAAATAGAGGAAAACAATGCAATGGGAAAGACTAGAAATCTCTTCAAGATTATTAGAGATACCATGGGAAATTTTCATGTAATAATGGAGACAATAAAGGACAGAAATAGTGTGGACCTAACAGAAGCAGAAGATATTAAGAAGAGATGGCAGGAATACACAGAAGAACTATACAGAAAAGATCTTCACGACCCAGATAATCACCATGATGTGATCAGACATCCTGGAATGCGAAGTCCAGTGGGCCTTAGGAAGCATCACTATGAACAAAGCTAGTGGAGGTGATGGAATTCCAGTTGAGCTATTTCAAATCCAAAAAGATGATGCTGTGAAAGTGCTGCACTCAATATGTCAGCAAATTTGGAAAACTCAGCAGTGGCCACAGGAATAGAAAAGGTCAGTTTTCATTCCAGTCCCAAAAAAAGGCAATGCCAAAGAATGTTCAGATTACCGCACAGTTGCACTCATTTTACATGGTAGCAAAGTAATGCTCAAAATTCTCCAAGCCAGGCTTCAACAGTTCCTGAACCGTTAACTTCCAGATGTTCAAGCTGGATTTAGAAAAGGCAGAGGAACCAGAGATCAAATGGCTGGTATCCACTGGATCATCAAAAAAGCAAGGGAGTTTCAGAAAAACATCTGCTTTATTGACTCTGCCAAAGCCTTTGGCTGTGTGGATAATTACAAACTGTAGAAAATTCCTAAAGAGATGGGAACACCTGACCTGCCTCTTGAGAAATCTGTATGCAGGTCAAGAAGCAACAGTTAGAACTGGACATGGAACAACAGACTGGTTCCAAATAGGAAAAGGAGTACATCAAGTCTGTATATTGTTACCCCGCTTATTTAACTTATATGCAGAGTACATCATGAGAAATGCTGCACTGGATGAAGCCCAAGCTGGAATCAAGATTGCTGGGACAAATATCAATAACTTCAGATATGCAGATGACACTACCCTTATGGCAGAAAGCAAAGAAGAACTAGAGAGCCTCTTGATGAAAGTGAAAGAGGAGAGTGAAAAAGTTGGCTTAAAGCTCAACATTCAGAAAACTAAGATCATGGCATCTGGTCCCATCACTTCATGGCAAATAAATGGGGAAACGGTGGAAATAGTGGCAGACTTCATTTTGGGGGGCTCCAAAATCACTGCAGATGGTGACTGCAGCCATGAAATTAAAGGACACTTGCTCCTTGAAAGAAAAGTTACAACCAACCTAGACAGCATATTAAAAAGCAGAGATGTTACTTTGCTGACAAAGGTCTGTCTAGTCAAAGCTGTGGTTTTTCCAGTAGTCATGTACGGATGTGAGAGTTGGACTATAAAGAAAGCTGAGCGCTGAAGAATTGATGGTTTTGAACTGTGGTGCTGGAGAAGACGCTTGAGAGTCCATTGGACTGCAAGGAGATCCAACCAGTCCATCCTAAAGGAAATCATCCTAAAGGAAATTGGAAGGACTGATGTTGAAACTGAAACTCCAATACTTTGACCACCTGATGGGAAGAGCTGACTCATTTGAAAAGGCCCTGATGGCTGGGAAAGATCGGAGGCGGGAGGATAAGGGGAGGACAGAGGATGAGATGGTTGGATGGCATCACTGACTCTCAATGGGCATGAGTTTGAGTAAACTCAGGGAGTTGGTGATGGACAGGGAGGCCTGGCATGCTGTAGTCCATGGGGTCTCAAAGATTTGGACATGACTGAGCAACTGAACTGAACTGATACATATTGAACATTGGAACTCACCTGATTTTCTTTTGCCTCTGGACTCTCTTGCTACATCATTCCTTTTGCCAGGAATGCCTACCTTTCTCAGAGCATGTATATCTTTATTTTTTTTTAATTGAATTATAGTTGTTTTACAGTGTCGTGTTAGTTTCAGGTGTAAAGCGCAGTGATTCAGATATCTATGTTATCTATATATGTATCTATAGTGATACATAGATATGACTGAATTTCAGATTCTTTCCCCCTTATAGGTTGTTACAAAATAGTATACTTCCCAGTGATCTATACTTACAAAATAGTGAGTGTAGATCCTCCAGAGGATCTTCCCAACCCAGGGATCAAACCCAGGTCTCCCACATTGCATGCAGATTATTTATCAGGTAGGCCACCAGGGAAAGCCAAGAATACTGGAGTGGGTAGCCCATCCTTTTTCCAACAGATTTTTCTGACCCAGGAATTTAACTGGGGTCTCCTGCATTGCAGGTGGATTCTTTACCAGCTGAGTTACCAAGGAATCCGGATATATGTGTGTGTGTGTGTATATGTATAGATATGTGTGTGTACGTATATGTAGTGATATATAGTTATGACTGAATTTCAGATTCTTTGCCCTTATAGGTTGTCACAAAATAGTATAGTTTTCTGTGCTATATAGTAGGTCCTTGAGCCTATGTATCTTCATGGTATTCCTATGTGTGACCAGACCTAAAACTTCTGATTTTGGTTTTTAATTCTGTGATGTTGTTCATAAGATCTCTCCACATTTGAAGTTGAGTTTCATCGTTGCCACTAAAAAGCCAAGTGACCATGGGTTCATCACTTGGTTTATTTGTTACCTCCCACAAAAGTACAAAATGCAAAATCAGAGTTCTGTTAATTGTCTTTCCTGAAACTGTTGGCTTTTAAAACAATATGTATGTCTGCACTCGGAGGTCTTCTCCTTCTGCCTTATTTCCGAGTTTGCCACCTAATTTTGCCTTTAACTCATCATTTGATGTTTCATCGGTGATACACTGTTTCATTCATGGGGACAGTTTAGCTTTTCAATAAGTATATTTATCTGAGACTTCCAGTTACAGAAGTGACTTGTCGCTGGCATTTAACCCTCTCCCTGCCAAAGTGCCCTGAAGTGAGAGTGAGTGTGCGTTTTCAGTATTTGTGAAGATGCTCAGCCCCCTTGCCTCACTTTGCTTTCAAGATGCTGACCAGAGTTGAAGTGTCTTCTCTAAGGACTCTGATACGCTCAAGAGAAAGGACCGAAAGAGTCCTAAACCAACTCTGTGTTTGCGGGAGGGGCTATCCAAAGAGCCTGTCCCCTGCAGACCGCGCTATGGTAGTGTCCCTGGTCAGAACCCCACATGGAGTCAGGAACTCCTATTTAACTTATTTGTGTCCTATTGTTTTCCCTCATAATTAAAAAAAAAAAATTGTTACAGCCTTTTTGAGGCATAATTGATATACAGTCCAGTGCATATATTTAAAATGAAAAACTTGAGTTTTGTTGTATGTGTATTGCAGTGAAACTCCTTCCACAGTCTCATTCATGAACACAGCCATTCCCCTAAACATTTCCTTGTACCTTTTTGTAATCAGCTTCCCTCCCTCTTCCTCTCCCACCACCTTCTTTCTAAAAGCAACCACTAATCTGCTTTCTGTCATTCTAGATTAATTTGAACTTTCTAAGGTTTATGTACATGGAATCACAAGGTATGTGCTCCTGGTCTGGCTCTCATTCAGCATAATTACTGGAAATTCATCCATGCTGCATATATGAATAGTTCAACTCTTATTGCTGCTGATACTGTTTATGGTAAAACAAGAATTTTACCGTGTTTTAAAATCCCACCCCCTTCATTGATTGCATGTGTAAACGGCAGTTTGTTTATCCACTTACCCATTGATGGACCTTTTGGGTTCCAGTAACTTATGGTGTCTGTTCAGATCTTCAGTCTGCTTTTTCATTAGATTGTGTTATTATTGAGTTGTCATTTCTTTGTATACTCTTAAATAAAAGTACTTTGGGAAGCATGTGTACTTGTGCTAGGGGTGGGGGCAGGAATGATGTTAAAAGATGTCTGTATCTTATCGATACAAATATATATCACCTCAAACTGGAAAAGCAAATGGGAGCACTTCCAAGTATTTTTTGTAGAAATGGAAGTAGACACTTAAACAAAAGTCACCTGTTCCTTGTTGCTTCTGAATGGAGAATGGGATAAGGGGGCTGATATTTTTAAAAAGCCTTGTAGACCTGTTTCACACAAACTTTATGCATGTATAAGTTTGTTGAAACTAAAAAGGAAAACATGAGTGGAATGTTTGTGTGTGTGGATAAGACAGGTATGTCCCCTGTTGTTCAGTTCTTGAGTCTGCATGCGTGTGTGTGCGCAAAGTCGCTTCAGTTGTGTCCAACTCGGCAACGCTATGGACTGTAACCCTGCAGGCTCCTCTGTCTGTAGGATTCTCCAGGCAAGAATATGGAGTGGGTTGCCATGCCCTCTCCTGCAGGGGATCTTCCTGACCCAGGGATTGAACTCAGGTCTCTTGCATTTCAGACGGGTTCTTTACCACTAGGTATGTCTCTTGTTTTTAAGTCTGCATGAAGTCTGGGGCAACTGAGATGCAGAATTCAGTACTACTTTGGATAAAAGAATTCCTTTTTACTAAAGCATATAAGTAAATATTACAGATTTGATTGAATACTTGTTTCGGGAACACAAGTCCACTTAAGTTCCTTGATTTCTCCCGCAAGTCCTCCTCTGCTTTCCAAGTTCACATTTCCCCTCCTTTATTACGTAGAACAGTTGGTTGCCTTCTTCGATTGAGTTTCCCCTGGGTTGTTGCTCAGCACCACCACTGCTCCACAGGCTCTCCACGCAGCTCATAAAAACATATGAAGACATTCCTTCCAAATAATATAGCCCTGTCCCAAATTAAGAGTTTAGTATGTGATTTCTCCATTTCTTCATCTGGATAAGTATATATTCTTAATGTTAAACTTTCATCCTTTGAAATGTTAATTTGTGAGAGACTTCTTTATTAACATGTTAAGGATACCATTCTGTGCATGTGTCTTAACAGTTTGCCATATTTTAAAATTCCAGCCCCTTCATTAATTTCCTATCTTCTCTTTGAAGAATTTGATATTTGACAGAATTCCTTCCTCCTGCTCTTTCTTTGAAGGAGAACTCTCAAAAGGGAGACAGCTGACATCCTTGAAAGATGCTGGAATTCAGAGGGGAAAAACAAAAAAGCCTATGGTTCTGTTGTCAAAGTGCCGTGAAAAATAGACCAGCTCTAAAACACACTAATTACTTGGATCGGATAAAGGGAATTTACAAATACTGGATAAAGTGAACACTGGTATAGCTCCTTTCTTTCTTTTTTTTTTTTTTTAGAGTTTATTTACTTATTTTGGCTCTGCTGGGTCTTTGTTGCTGCACGCAGGCCTTCTCTAGGTGCCTCTTTCTGGTTCTGGCGCATGGGCTTCTTGCAGTGGCTTCCCCTGCCGTGGAGCTCAGGCCGTGGGGCACGCGGGCTTCAGCAGCTCCAGCGCGCAGGCTCAGTGGTCGTGGCTCTCTGGCTTGGTATGGTGTGCAGCATGTGGGAACTTCCCAGCGCAGGGCTTGAACTCACGTCCCCTGTATTGGCAGGCGGATTTTTTTTTTTTTTTTTTTTTTTTTTACCACTGAGCCATCCGGGAAGTCCTGATGTAGCTGCTCTCTATCTGCCAGATGCTGTTCCAAGCAACTTGCAGATATTAACCTGTTTCAGTGAGTACACTCTGTGGAATTTGGGGTGAGATAGTCTCTGCCGAAAAAGATGAAAAGGCTTATTAATGGTTTTAAAAGAGAGTCCTGGAATACAGTGACTTACATAACTTTTCTACCAATTTAAAATGTAACAACACTATAATTTTGGGAAAATACATAAGAATTGAAACAAAATCACTGCCTTTGAGAAATAGCCAGCTTTAACATTTTGATTTATTTTTGAGCTTTAAAAAAATCTGTACACCTGTTAGCATGCTTGAGATAATGTAGGGGTCATTTTTTGATTTAAAAAAGTTTACATCATTTTCTCCTGTCCTCAATTTTTTTTTGACTAGCATCATTTTAGTGAAGTGATAATCCATCCCATGGCTAGTCCCTTGTTACTGGATGTTTGGGTTTTAAAATTTTTCTTCTATGTTAAATAATCCTCCAGCGAACATCTGGGTTTGTTTTTTTTTTTTTTTGTAGATTTTATCTTCATTTACGATTGCTTATTTTGTAATTATTAGGTTTAAGAGATTTCGGTAGTGTGTAATCATTTGATTAGCATTTTCTGCTAGCCTCATTGCTGAGAGACTGATTAAGTATTTGGGATTCTATGTCATTTTCCACTGTGTGTATAGTTTGTGCCATTCAAGTTCTAGGTCTTTCATTTATTTTCTTCAAATTCACATAGCCCTCTTAAAATGTCATAAATTATTTGTTGTTCTACATGTTTGACACCTCCATGAGATGTTCAGTTTGAGGGCACGGACTATTAATCTTTCTATCTCACCTGGCACAATGCCTTTTACCTGTGATGTTCTTAATGACTCTCGAATGAGTATCATATGTTTGGTCTTCTTAATCTTTCTCTCTTTCCCCTCTGGCACAGTGCCTTTTACCTGCAATGATCTTAATGACTCTTGAACAAGCATCTTGTGTTCGGTCTTAAGTGCACTGACATTAACTCCTGTGAAATGCTTGTTTTGTCTTTCTTTAGAAACTAATACGCTTGCTGTGAGAATTTATCAGAAGGCACTCGTCTTAGCTAACTAATATGACAGCTGAATCATACTACTGAAGATGAGAAATAGCTTGTCATAACTGTGCTATATAGGTTTAATTCTTTCTGAAATTGTTCACCCTCCCTGCTTTTTTTTTAGAGTAAGATAGACTTTACTAAGAGTAGAATATTAAGAAGCCCACAGAAATGGATGTTACCTTTATTATTATTTATTTCATAATGCTGATAAAATTTTCCTGGAATGCTCCTTACAGATTAATATATCTTTTTTTTTTTAACAGAGGAGAAAATCTTACAAAAGTTTGGCGTTAAGCTTTTAAGTGCATGTGTATGCTGAGTTAATCCACAAAAGTGGAGGTTCTGTGTTTGCATATGAAATAAAACTTTAATAAAGGTTTAGGAAGGTGTCTTGGTAGGTTCCTCTTGTGACTTCGTGGCTGATTTCTTTTTTTTTTTTTTTAATACTCAGTCTTTGAGTGGAAAACTTAAGATTTTGGATGAATAATTTCCTTCAAAAAATAGTTAACCTGATCACTGTGCTAGGCAGTAGCACCTGTGGCCTGCCGGAAAGAGGCGATCAGGCACAGCTTGCAGCCCGCCACACTTGGTGTGGCCAGCGCTCCTTGGTTTCTTTTTTAGGGCGGTGATTCATCAGGTGTCGTGTGCTTCCAGGAAACCAGCATTAAGTGTATGCACATGTCACTTTCCTAGTCTTTGATCTCTTCCTATAATGAATAGGAATATATTGTCTCCAACTATTCTAGAAGAGAGATATTTTGAAGTCAGCTGTCCAACCTTCATCTCAGTAGTTTTGCTTCCATCATTTCCTGTCCTTGAAACGCTTGATGGTGGTCTCTCTCCTGTTGCTATTACTCTTAAAGGATGTTTTTTAAGTTGCAGTGAGCTCTGCTTGTATTCTGCATTCAGCCAGCCTGTCAGTTCGCAGTTGCGTCATAATCTTGGACTTGCCCCTGTAGTCAGTCTCCTTTTTTGATGTGTGCCCATAGATTCAAATTGAATGTTTCTCCAAGCCCAGGCTGTGTTGGTGAAGGTCTTTTTGCCAAAAAAAAAAAAAAAAAAAAGAGAGAGAGAGAAAACTCCTCCTTTAAGGAGCTTCTTTGGCTCCGTCCCTCCAAAGTCTTCAATGCCTGGTAGCCCCAAAAGGCAGGTGCTGCAGGGAGTTGAAAGCAACAAATTTTGAGTGGTTTTGGGGATCTAGAGAGTTTATAGTTGAATTTAAAGCAGAGAGATTAGAGTCATCAGAAGTCACTACGTTGTAGCATTGTTGAGGACTTTAAAGATGACAGCTACAGAAGTGGGAGGTGACCAGAGGAAAAATAGGACAGATTATGTAGTTCATTGAATGTAACTTAGTAGATAGACATCATATATATTTGAATATTCAAAGCAGGCTTTTTTCCTCTTAAGTCCTGCCTCTTAATTACTTAGAAAAGTTAAAGGTGTAAAAGAGTTAAACTGTAATGACATACCTCTAATGTTGGAGTTGGTAAATAATGGTGGTCTTGTCGTGGAATGCTTTTTAGTAGACTAATTGCCATCTGAAATGCCTCTGAAGGGAGAGGATGAAAGAGGAAGGAGACTAGGAGAATGCGAAGTGTTGGATAGTTTCTCTGCTAGCCTGAAGGCTGTTGTTTATCTAACTTCCTGAACCATGTAAAACATGTAGAAAAGCAGGAAATTGACAGATAGGGCCTCTTAGAAGCCAGGAGTCCAGGCAGCAAATCTCTCAGTGCCTCATTCCACTTTAGGTATTTACTTTGTGTTTTTACTAGTATTTTAGATACATTTCTGTAGCATTTTGCTAACTGGCTTTCCACCACACTACAAATGAGAGCAGATTTAGAGAAACTGGGAAGGTTGTTCAGAAGAAGGCAGAAATAGTACCCTCAAAATTGAAAATGGACTTCTTGATAATTTGTGTTTTAATTTTGTCTTTAACGTAACTCTGAGAGCTAATGCATGAGAAGGAACCGCTGCCCTCTCTTAGTTTGATAATTTTGTGTTTTTTCTGAGAGGTGGCAAATTTTCCTTAAATTACTTTGCCTAAAAACAAAGAATCTGTATAAACTAGCTTTGGGTTTCGGTGTTGCTTCTTAATTATAAACTTCTAAAAAACATTTAAAGCGAAAACTGGGATTCAAATTCTCATCAACTCGACAAGGGTGTAATTTCCTTTTTTATGGGCTTTAAATGCTGGGAAGTGGAGAGAATGATTTCTGAAATATATTTAAACCAGAGAAATAAGGCATTTCTAAAATATCTTTTATTATCTTCTGTTTATCTGTCAAGTTCATACTCCTAGATAAGCAGAGTTCTTCAAGGGCTAGGTTTAAGTTGGTGGTTGTCTTTGTCTCCAGGACCTAGAATAATACCTAGCACATTGTAGGTTTTTGTTTTTTTTTTTTTTAAGTAATAATCTTCAGTGATTACCTGCTGGTTTAATTATGTTTGAATTTTTCAAATTGTCCAAGATAATTTTGTGGTATGGTATGTTGTTGAAAGATTTTTATGTAAAAATATTTGAAATAAACTTTTCTTTATAAGGAGAAGCTTCAGTTTATGGCACATAATCTCACAACCCAATTCTGCTGCATTTAAATAGTGCTTTTATCATGAAGAGTTTGAATATTATACTGGAAACAATCACAGACTTTGGACCATTGCTTTAGTTAAAGAAAATAGATTTGGCTTACTGGCTTTAATACTTGAGGTCATGAGGATAAAGAATCTGATTTTCTTTGATTGAAGAGGATTGATCGTGTCAGAAACTTGTTGCAACGGTATCATTTATTCTGCATGGCAGCCCTCCAGATACGAAGATGGGATGATGGTTCCTATCTCTGGAGCTAGAGAAATGAGTCAGCCCACCTGTCCAGATGCCCAGTGGCAGAGAAGACCTGTGAACCCAGCCCTCTAATTCCCCACTCTGTTCCTCTTTCTGTCCTACACTCTTGAGCCTCTGACACGTCACCAGAAGTTTAAAGTAATACCAAGGGTTGGATTTTTTTCCTTTTTCTCTTTTTGGAATTAAAATGTTTTTGGATGATTTTTGACATGCTTACCTGCTTCCCTAGGGTTTGACAAAAAAATGTACAGGAAGCTAGAGATTTGGAGTATTCTGATTAACTCTAAATATCGTCAATGAAAAGCTAAATTTAAATCTAGTTCTGCTTAAGTTGAAGGAAGTTTTTTTTTAACTTTTAAAAAAAGTTTAAAGTGACAACAAAGATTTGATATTATCTTGATCTTAAGAGGAAAATTTATCTTACCAGAGATATTAGGAAGTAGTAGTTGTTAATCAAATGTGGTATGTCTGACGATAAGTTAAGATCTTTAATAGAAAAACAACACTGGAGATGCAAGAAAGCATTCATGTCAAAATTAATGAGATAAATAATAAATGGTAAAGCAGATGTTTATTAATTTTAAAAACCATAATTCTGTTGAATTCCACAAGGTTGAAAAATTAATTTGGGTTTAGGATGTTGACATTCTGAATTGACTGAAGTGATTCTATGTTATGAAACTCTGCCTTTCATAGACATTTAGCTCTGATAAAAAACAGTTTTCTGTGATATGATTTTTTTAAACCGTGTCCCTATAATTTACAATGTGTGAACAATTCACTTGTTAATGAAACTTATAAAATTATTTCTAATGACATATCCTTCAAAATAATGAAGATTGCCTGTCACTGAGAGTATTTTCTTTTAAAAGTGCCCCAGAAATGTTTTTAGCAATGACAGCCTTACTAGGATGAACTAAGGTATTAATAATTAATTCTTAATGTAAAAATAGATATTTTTAGGCTATATATTTTTATATATCAGCTATTTTTTTTATAGTCCTGCTACCCAGTCATAATAAGGATCTAGGACAGAATCTAGATTTATTAGATGCTTAGTAAATGCTTATTGAAAAGAATCCAGCTCTCCAGAAAGTTCATAATTGGAATTTCTATACATTTTATTTTTAAACTACAGAGTCAAGCAGCCAATGTAAATTTAATTCAAAAAGTGAGTTCCAGGTTTGTCGTGGAATCAATACACAGTCAGTACTGACAATTACAGTTTCTGTGTCTATACTGTTCAACTGTATTTCAATATATAGAAAATACTTGCTAAACTTCCATGTATGTAGTGCTGTGTGTACTGTGTGTATGGTGTAGGATAAGAGATGAAGGTTTGGATTCAAAAGAAGTGTCTCCTTAATTGGTTTATGATATATTGGGTATGATAGATGAATATAAGTATTTATAATTGCAAATTAAAGAATGAGGATTAAGAAGCCGTATTGATGATTTATATAAAATGTGGCGTGCATTTATTCACAATGGAATGTTATTCAGCCATAAAAAAGGATATCTTGCCTTTTATGATAGCATGGATAAACTTCAAGGTCATTATGCTGAATAAGTCAGACGAGGGAGACAGATACTGTATGGTCTCACTTATGTGTGGAATCTGAAAAAATAAAACTTGTTGAATTATGGGCAAGAGAAGACTCTTGAGAATGCTTTGTATTGCAAATAAATCAAACCAGTCAATCCTCAAGGAAATCAACCCAGAGTATTCGTTGGAAGGACTGATGCTGAAGCTCTAACACTTTGGTCATTTGATGCGAAGAGCTGACTCATTGGAAAAGACCCTGGAGCTGGGAAAGATTGAGGGCAGGAGGAGAAGTGGGCAGCAGAGGGTGAGGTGGGGCTGGCTAGTGAGAGTTCAGGGCTTCCCTGGTGGTTCAGTAGTAAAGAATCCACCTGCCAATAAAGGAGACTCAGGTTCAATTCCTGGGTCAGGAAGACCCCTTGGAATAGGAAATGGCTAGCCACTCCAGTATTCTTATCTGGAGAATCCCATGGACAGAGGAGCCTGGCGGGCAACTGTGTATGGGGTCGCAAAGAGTTGGACTCGAGTGAGCACACACGATACTGTCAGTATTATTTAAGTGGGGAAGGGACTAGAGGGTTAGATTGGCCACTTTCTTGACCTTCCTGTCTGGTAAGTTGGCCGTGGCTAATCATTTATGGGTGGTAGGGACAGGATCATATTTATATCTGGCTTACTACCCAGTTTTCAAGCAAGCTCCGGGAGCTGGTGATGGACAGGGAAGCCTGGAGTGCTGCAGTCCATGGGGTTGCAGAGTCGGACACGATCGAGTGACTGAACTGAACCCAGTTTTCTCTTGCTGTCTGTGCATGCACACACACACCACTTGAAGTCTGAAACTCTTCCCAGTCATGTAGTTTCATGCTGAGATTGAGAAGGAATATGTTGTGCCCTGATGTATACATGGTGGAAGTGACCTGTGCCTGGAGAGTGCTCTAGGCTGCTGATGAATCTGGTTGGTTGGCCGATGTTTGTTTGTATAACATGTATAAGAAATGCATGTTCGTATTCCTTAATGAAGTGTGCACTCAATGTTGCATTATTTTTGCTAAAATTTCCTCTTAGGATTTATGGAGGGTTTAGTGGTGTGCTCCACATCACATTTTATTCAAGGTAAACTGGATAAATTGGGAAATACAGCTGTGATTTTTAAAATCCTTAACTGCAAACTGAAAGAAAAGGGAGTGTGCTCAAAAGCATATTCCTTATCTGGTTCTTGTAGTGAGGGGAAGATAGGGGATGAGAATTCGAGAAAGGGGTCTAGTCTTTGCTTAGACAAGTAAAGAGTAGACCAAAGTCAAATCAGTATGGATAGCAGATATTTGGAGCAGCACCATTTTGTATTTGAAGCTAGATTTCTAGCAGATTAAGCTGCCTATGCTTCTGATCTTCCCAGGGAAGTGGGGTAAAAGGTAACCCTTCCTTTATCATCTAAGAAAGGTGAAAGAGTGACTGGGAGAAGGAGTTTTACAGATGCCCAGGGAAGCTTCAGACAATTTTCTTTTAACAATGGCCAGTGTTTCCAGTTCATATCTAAAGAAAAAGAGCATCAAATTATGTAGTGCTTGAGGTAAAACGGAATGTAAGTCTGCTTGACAAAATAACCACAGACTGCGTGGATTAAACAACAGAAGTTAGTGTTTCTCACAGTTCTAGATACTGGAAGTCTCACAGGTGGACATGTCAGCAAGTTGCATTTTCTCCTGAGGCCTCTCTTCGAGGTGTGTAGGTGGTTGTCTTGCTGTGCCCTTCTCTGGCCGTTTGTCTCTGCGTACCTCTCTGACTTCTTTTCTAATAAGAAGAGCCAGTCTCTTGGATTGGGCCCCACCTTTATGATGGCAGGGCTTCCCTCATGGCTCAGACAGTAAAGAATCCACCTGCAATGCAGGAGACCAGGGTTTGATCCCTGGATTGGAAAGATCCTGTGGAGAAAGAAATGGCTAAGCCGGGAGAAATATCAACAACCTCAGATACACAGATGACACCACTCTTATGGCAGAAAGCGAAGAACTAAAGTGAAAGAGGAGAGTGAAAAAGTTGGCTTAAAACTCAACATTCAGAAAACTAAGATCATGGCCTCTGGTCCCATCACTTCATGGCACATAGATGGGGAAACAGTGGCTGACTTTATTTTTCTGGGCTCCAAAATCACTGCAGATGGTGACTGCAGCCATGAAATTAAAAGACACTTGCTCCTTGGAAGAAAACTTATGACCAACCTAGACAGCATATTAAAAAGCAGAGACATTACTTTGCCAACAAAGATCCTCCTAGTCAAAGCTATGGTTTTTCCAGTGGTCATGAATGGATGTGAGAGTTGGACCATAAAGAAAGCTGAGTGCCGAAGAATTGATGCTTTTGAACTGTGGTGTTGGAGAAGACTTGAGAGCCCCTTGGACTGCAAGGAGATCCAACCAGTCCATCCTAAAGGAGATCAGTCCTGAATATTCGTTGGAAGGACTGATGCTGAAGCTGAAACTCCAATACTTTGACCACTTGATGTGAAGAACTGACTCATTGGAAAAGACCCTGATGCTGGGAAAGATTGAAGGCAGGAGGAGAAGGGGACGACAGAGGATGAGATGGCTGGATGGCATCACCGACTCAGTGGACATGAGTTTGAGTAAACTCTGGGAGTTGGTGATGGACAGGGAGGCCTGGAGTGCTGCAGTCCATGGGATCTCAAAGAGTCAGACATGACTGAGCGATTGAACTGAACTGATGCACTCCAGTATTCTTGGCTGGAGAATTCCATGGACAGAGGAGCCTGGTGGGCTGCAGTCTGTGGGGTCGCCAAAAGTGGGACACAATTAATCGCTTTTCACTTACTTTATGACCACATTTAACAATAATTACCTCTTTAAAAAGCCCTGTCTCCAAAGACAGTCCCCTTTTGGGTTAGGGCTTACACTTAAGAATTTTGAGGTGATCCAGTCCAGTGGTAACAGGAAAACCAAAGAAGTTCACTCTTTGAAGTGTGACTTTAGTCAGAAAATGGTTCTCAAATTGTAGCGTGCATCAAAATCACCCGGATGCTCGTCAGAACTCATTCTTGGGTCTGGCGCCTTGACTTAATGGGTCTGGAGGGGGTCTGAGAATGTGCATTTACAACGAGCTCCGGGGTATGCTGAAGCTGCTGGTTGGCAGACCTTGCTCTGAGATCTCTGAGGTTCTAGCTGTCATCTGAATGGAGAGAAGTTGGAGAAGAAACCCCTGAGAGTTCTTGGGGTGAGAGTGACAAATGGGCTGCAGTGTGAAATAGAAGGCTTGGTGGGAATGTGGAGGAGATACTGCTCATGGTCATCAAGTTTACTCTCAGTAAGTTCAAGAGACATTTGATTGGGTGTGGAAAGCAAGCACTTATTTATGTTGTCTGTTACGGGAGGAGAGTGGACTCTAGACTTGGTTATTAAGGAGTTTAATTTCTAGAATATTTATCACATCCTTGAACTCTTTGCTGAAATGTCCCCCTCTTGGGTCAGGCATTCCCTGACCATCCTATTAAATTGTATCTATGAATTTACAGACTTTATCCCAAGAAAAGAGGGCAGAGGTAGGTGCTAAAGTGAAAAATACAAATTAAATAGAGTGGTCTCTGATGCTTTAGCATTTAATATTTGCTAGTTTAAACAGACTTTTGGGTTGAAATATAGGCAGTGACTGAAATTGGGTTGTACTTCAGAAGTTCAATTTTGTTGATTTAGAACTTGAAACAAAATTTTTTCATAGAAACAGAACTGTAACAGTATGTCAAGAAGATCCAAAAATGAAGCTAAGTCACTACTGCTGTACTAGCCTGAGATCTGGGAGTCCCCATTTCATTAACTGAGGAGCAGGTAAGAGGGAGAGAGGCCAAGTTCCCTTTTCTCACCCTGTCTCAGGTGGACCGAGAGAACAGGAAGTTTTACAGTGTGACTGTAAAGCTCTGTATTAGATACTCCAAAATAACCAACTTTTCTTTTAAAATATGACTCTTGGTGCAGCTGATTTCGGCTGGGTATTGAAATAGCCCTAAATCATTTTTTTCCTCGTCCTTAGAAGTTCTTATATTTTAAGATGTGTATAGACATACATATGTGTGTATGTATGTTTCATATACATATACATGTATACATACCTATGTACATATACGTATACATACATATATACATATGAAATAGTGAATTCATACTGATAGCTTCCATACCAGTCCAGCCCACAGGGCTCTTCTTTGCCTTCCCCTTTTCCATCTTTTTCTCTCTCTGCTTGTACTAGGAGAAATATAGCTCCTCACATGAACACTTCTTTTGGGAACATCTGCATCCATGCCGCTATGCCAGACAGAGGTACTAAGAAATTTAAGACTTGTTTATAGTCCCCTTTCTTTTAGACAGAAGCTATGAAATAAAAATAATAGTGTGTCTGAAAGTTAACTTGCATTGTGTCCTCAAAGACACTTTCAGAGTTGTTTTATTCATTTGAAATATAGTTGGGCTCATTTATTTATGTTGTATCCTCTTTCAACTCCCCCAACCATTTTCATTTCAGTTGTATATTTTGAGTATGTAGAAAACTAATGTGCTTCCAAAACTACACATGAAAAATGTGTACTCAAAATGAAAGTTGCTCAATTCTGTCTGACTCTTTACGACCCCATGGACTATACAGTCCATGGAATTCTCCAGGCCAGAATACTGGAATGGGTAGCCTTTCCCTTCTCCAGGGGATCTTCCCAGCCCAGGTCTCTAGCATTGCAGGCAGATTCTTTACCAGCTGAGCCACAAGGGAGGCCCCGGAATACTGGAGGGATAGCTATTCCTTCTCCAGGGGATCTTCCAGACCCAGGAATCAAACCGGGGTCTCCTACATCACAGGCGGATTCTTTACTAACTGAGCTATCAGGGAAGTGTACTCAAAATAGTTGGTTCTTTTCCTTTTCCCTTCTGTCCCTGCTCTTTTTGCAAGTAACCAGTTGTTTTGTTTTCTGCTTTATTCTTTCTGTTTCTTCTCTGAAAAATAAACAGATTTATATATCATTTGTTATTTTTCTTTTCTTACACAGAAAGTGGTGTACACAGTCTGCTTTTTCCCCTGCTCTACATTCTGTGCACATCCCTTCATACAGGCTTGTAGAAGGCTTCTTTGGTTTTTTGTTTTTTATAGCTTCCTAGTATTTTGCCATATATTTTCTGTAACCACTCTCCTGTGTTTGGACATTTTAGGTAGTTTCTAGCATTTTGAAGTTAAAAATAATGCTGTAATGAGTATGCATATGTATTTTTATATTGTTAAGATAAACTTCAAAATAAAATTTATGGGCTGATGTGAAGCATCAGTTAACAGTAATTTTATTAGTTATTGTCTAGTTAAGGACATGCCATGCTCTGGTTATCTCTCTGCTTAATATACTACCCCAAACCTAATTGTGTAACTTTCCTTTATTAAGCTTTTAGATTCTAGGTCAGAAATACAGGTAGGAGACTTTCAAGTGGCTCATCCCTGCTCCACAGTGTCTGGAGCTTCCACCAGGAAGTCTCAGATGGTGGGAAGTGACTAGAACTGTTAGGGACCGTACTTCTTTGCCTGGACTGAAATTGGGCTCAGTTCAGATGGTCAACCAGAATATGTGCCCACACTCTCACAGTGACCCTGGGCTTCTTCCCAGAGTTGGCCTGGGTTCTGAGAGGGCACGCATGTGAGGAGACTGGGCATTCCAAGACAGCCAGACAGAAGGAGCACAGTGGCCGTTTGTGACCAAGCTTCAGGTCTCCTAAGGGTGCTTCTCCGGTCCTCTGTTGAGGGGGCTGTCCAGATTCAAGGGTAGGGGCTCGAACTTCACCTCTCTGTGGGAGTAGTGTCCAAAAATTTGCAACTGTGTTTTACAACTGGGCCTGATGTTTTACATGCATTGCTGGTGCATAGTTTGTTTCCTCAAAGCCTTACTAAACAATACAGGTTCCAGCTTTTGAATTTTTATTAGCACACATGGTGAGAGATGGTGTTTCACTGTAGATTTAATTTACATTTCTCTTATAAATGACATTGAGCATCTTTCCCTGTTTTTAAGGTCTGTTTTTATATTTTAGTGAATTGTCTGACTTTTTTATAGGATATTTGATCTTTTTCCCATCAACCTAAAAAATACCTTCAGTGTTTAAGGAAAATTAGCGTTGGGACTCTGGCCTCCAAAGTTTTGGTAGAATTACTCTGTGAAACCTTCGAACCTGGTGCTCTTCTGTAGAGGTTTTTCTTTGGTAATGTTTTCTCTTTATCTTTGCTGTGGTCAGCTTTGATAAGCTGTATTTTCTTAAGAAATTATCCATATCCTCTAGGTTTTAAGATTTATCTTTATAGAGGTCTTTAATCTAGTTTTTGAAATTTCCTATGCATATTTTTTCCTGTTGTCACATTATTTTAGTATATTTGTGCATTGTTTCTACTTTGTCAGCCTGTATGGCATGCTCATTCTCTTCTTTTAACCACGTTCCCATGTTTGTCTTAGATCTGTTGTTAAACATGTTAAAATGCTCACCCTTGAACTTTTCACTGAACATTCCCAAAGGATCCTTTGATTTGATGAAGTTCATCGTCTAGTAAATTCTTCAGGAAGGGCATGTGCATATTAATATTTCTGAGTTTTTGTGAATCCACAACTGTTCTCTTTGGTAGACTTAATATTTGAAGGGAGGCTTGGCTCCCACATTCTTAAATGTCTCAAAAATGCTTCTCTGCTCCACTCTTGTTTCTTAGTGTTTGGGGCTTTTATTGGTGGTGTTTGTTTCTGTCGTTTTGCTAAGAAATATCTTGAAGTAGACTGTTCCAGATCACCTTTCTCAGGTATACAGTGGACCCTTTCAAGGTTCAAGTTCAGATTTTCCCTTATTTCTGGAAAGATTTCTTGAACAATAGTTTTAAATATTCTATTCCCTTTTTCTTTTCTTAAAGGTCTCCAGTTGTACAGTGTTGGGTCTCTTGCGTGTCTTATATTTCGTACACTCTTTTCTGACCCTTTTTATTCCTTTCTTATTTTCATTCTCTGATTTTCCTGCCTTTTCTTCAAATGTCTCTTATTAGATTTTCACTCAAATCCATTTTCTCCAGAGCACTTTATAATTTATCCTTAATTTCAGAAATGGTTTTATCTTTTCTGCTTTGAGATCGATCAGTTCCCGTTGCATTTCTTCCTAGAATTTTGTTCATTTCTGTTTTTTAGTTTTTGAATGTTTTATTCTAGGTGACTTTTGGTTTTGTTTTCAATGTCTTCAGGTATTTGCTTGAGGGTCTTTAATTCAACTTGAAATATCACTTTGTAATTTTCTACTGTTTCTGGGTTTTGTTGTATGTTATCATGTTTTGTGGGGAGAGTGTTCATTGGCTACAATGTTATTTGCATTTTCTGCTTCTTTCAGTAGCTCTTTATGGAATTGATGTGATTTCCCCCATCTCTTCATAGACATTTTTTTTTGTACAAGATTCTTGGTTTGTAAGTGCCTTCCATCAAAATAGTAAAGGACTTTTTTTTTTTTTTTAATGAATAATGGCAATAGTGAAGAGAATTAGGCAGGAATTTGTTTTTTTTTTTCTCTTTGGTTTCTTCAGGGTCCTTAAATTTTCTTTCTTCACTATTTTTTCTCTAAGGGACACCTCTCTTCTCTTTTAGTCTGCTTCTTCCTCAGAAGTGCTACTTGTTTGAGCTTGCATTTTTTGTTACTGTTGTCTTTATGTGTAACCAGTGATGCAGACTATAGAACCCCAGTGTCATTCTAGCATTTGACGTTGGACTTCCTTCTTCAGTGGGTGATTTGGTCTGTGCTTCATCTGTGTCCTGAGGTCCCTTCTCTTTGCAGAGTCTCAGGTGCCTGTGTTATGTTCCCATAGGTTTGCCAGGCCAGTGGGCGCTCTCTTGGATTTTGGTGTGGGTTTTTCCACTTACAGGTAATTTGAAGTTTGTGGTGTTCTGTCTCCTTGTTAATACTCGAGGTCCTGTGTGGTCTTATTTGCGCTCTTCGTGTTTTTATGTATTTTGGGAAGAGAGAGATTGGGATCCGGGCTGTTACCATTATCCTCCTGGCACAGCAGTCCCAGAGGCGGTGGTGGTTGTTCAGCCGCTCCATCGTGTTGACTCTTTGTGACCCATGGACCGCAGCACGCCACGCTTTCCTGTCCTTTACTCTCTGCTGGAGCTCGCTCAAACTCACGTCCATTGAGTTGGTGATGCCATCCAACCATCTCATCCTCTGTCGTCCCCTTCTCCTCCTGCCTTCAGTCTTTCCCAGCATCAGGGTCTTTTCCAATGAGTCAGCTCTTCACATCAGGTGGCCAAAGTATTGGAGCTTCAGCGTCAGTCCTTCCAATGAATATTCAGGATTGATTTCCTTTAGGATTGACTGATTTGATCTCCTTGCAGTCCAAGGGGCTTTCGTGAGTCTTCTCCAGCACTCCAGTAAGCTTTTTAAAATGAAGATTCTCAGATCCTGGGTCTGGAGACTCTGATTCTGTTGGTGTAGGGTGCAGTGAAAGCTATCTGGATTAGATACAGAGCTAGTTTGGGGAACTGCTTGCCTTAGACCAAGGATTAGCAAGCTTTTTCTGTAAGGGACAGATATTAATATTTTTGGCTTTCAAGAGCCCTTGCAGTCTTTGCAGCATATTCTGTTTTTTGTGGGTTTTTTTTTTTAACCTTTTCAAACTATTTAAAAATTCAGTCTTAGCTTTAGGCCTTATAAAAACTGGGTAAAGGCAGGTTTGGCCGATAACCTGCCACAGAACGTCTTCAATTGCCTCTTTATGAATTTGGCTTGAAAGCCAGCATTTACTAACTAATGTTTACTATTTTCTGAGAGCCTGGAACAGTGAATGTTTTCAGTGCCGTTCGGTACCTTAAGCAGCTTTGGATCTCCTCAGGTGTGTAAACCAAGAGATGGGTTGAGGTACAAGCCAGAAAGCACGGAAGGAACGATGTGAAATGGAAAAGGTAAATGTAGGTGTTGCTGGCTAACTGCTTCCAGAACAAAAGCACTTTATATGACTCCCGTAAACCAGCTCATTTCACAGAATACTGCGCTTGGGTGGATGCCTAGCACGTTGACCAGTGCAGTGTGTATTAATATGGGATCAGGAGCCTCAGAGTCACAATTATCCCTCAAGAGTTATTTGTTTAAATTTTAAGGATTTATACCAAATTTACTTTGACTTTTTGCACAGCTGACAATGAACTTTTCTGACCACATACAGATTCAGTTGCTTCTTAAGGCAACTCTTGATTTCTGTTAGTAAGGCAGGCGCAAAATAGCTGTATATTTCCCAGGACCAGAGGCCATGTTCTTAGTCTTAAAGCTGTTATTCTGTTGTCTGTAAATGTATTGGAGAAAGTGCATGAACTAGTACTGTGTCGACAACCTCCCTTAGCACTTCTGATTCTCCAGCAGTAGTTTTAAACAGGCTTTTACAGCACAATTTTAACACGAGGAGCAGAGAGATCATTCTAGAAGGTGAAGTAACATGAATAACAGTATTGTGAAGATATAGAGGTAAGAAAGAATAAGGCTTAATTAGCAGACTCGTTATTAGTCTTCAGCCATCTCTGAAAGCCATTTACTGACAGGTTCTCTTTCCACTACTATAAGAAAATGTGAAAGAAAAGTGAAAGTCTTAGTCGCTCAGTTGTGTCTGACCCTTTGTGACCCCGTGGACTATAGCCCGCTAGGCTCCTCTTCCTCTGTCCTTGGAATTCTCCAGGCAAGAAGACTGGAGTGGGTTGCCATTTCCTTCTCCAGGGGATCTTCCCAACCCAGGGTTTGAACCCAGGTCTCCTGCATTGCAGGTGATCCTTTACCAACTGAGCCGCCAGGGAAGCCCAAGAAAACATGAAATGGAGGTCAAATTGGCCCCATAAAAGGAAGGTCATTTTAAACTTCAGGAGTCGCATAGCTTAATCTTTCTATAATCCATGAGGAGATGGATTTCTATTGTGAAATCGCTGTGGTTTGAAGCATGGGGTTAAAAAAAAAGGCACGATGTTAGTCACCTTTATTTTTGGTGACAAGTCGTCCTGTTTATCTTCATTGTTCACTGCCGCAGTTAGTGTGTAAAAGTCTTTCACACACACTCTTACTTTGTGTAGGAGGAAGGGACAGTTGGGAGGTTAGTGATTTTGCTTGATGCATTGTCCTTGACTCCTCCACTTTTTTGGAGGTGTTATGATTTTCATTTCCTTGCCAAATAAGAAAAATGGACAAAAGCAGTTTGCTACCCTGATGCTGTGGTCCATTTTTCATGGAAGCCAGCATAATCGTAAAGCACAGATCAGATCAGATCACCTTGTAATTAATGTTCAGACGCCTTGCGATGGCCTGCCAGGCCCTCCGTATCTGGCCCCCTCCAGCTCTCCCGTTCATCCCCGCCGGCCTCTGCCTGCTCACAGGCTGTGCGCTGGCTGCGCTGGGCTTCCTCCTGTCCCTCTGGGACGACATTGCAACTTCGTTTCTACCTTAGGACCTTACTGTTCCCTCCGCAGCACTGCCTCTTCCCTCACATGTTCTTGAGGCTTCTTCCTTGTCTCTGTTGAAAGTGAAAGTCGCTCAGTTGTGTCCAACTCTTTGTGACCCCATGGACTGTAGCCCGCCAGGCTCTTCCAGCCACGGAATTCTCCAGGCCAGAATACTGGAGTGTGGGGAGCCTTTCCCTCCTCCAGGGCATTTTCCCAGCCCGGGGATTGAACCCAGGTCTCCCGCGTTGCAGGTGGATTCTTTACCAGTGGAGCCCCCAGGGAAGTCCAGGAATACTGGAGTGGGCAGCCTGTCCCCTCTCCAGGGGGTCTTCCTGACCCAGGAATCGGTGCTGTCAAGTCTTACACTCAGCACCACCCCTACCCCATCCGCCATGAATGTGTGATCGAGTGCTTTTAAAACTAACTGGCCAAGTGTCCTCAGCACCTAAGACCTATTCAGGGAATGTTCAGGAGACTTTGAAGATCACTGCTGGCCTCCCTTCTTATGTGAAAGTGTTAGTCACTCAGTCGTGTCAGACGCTTTGAAATCCCATGGACTGTAGCCTGCCAGGCTTCTCTGTCCATGGAATTCTCCAGGCAAGCTTACTGGAACAGGTTGCTGTTTCCTCTTCTGGGAATCTTCCTGACCCGGGGATTAAACTGGGGTCTCCCATATTGCAGGCAGATTCTTTATCGACTGAGCCATCAGCGAAGCCCCCAGAGAGCATTAGTCAGCGTGTTAAGTCACTCAGTCGTATCTGACTCTTGGTGACCCCATGGGCTGCAACCCACCGGGCTCCTCTGCCCATGGGATTTCCCAGGCAACAATACTGGAGTAGGTAGCCATTCCCTTCTCCAGGGGATTTTCCCAACCCAGGGATCGAACCCTGGTCTGCCATGTTACATTATAACCTTCTTTTGTAGTGTAATGTTAATGCAGGCAGGCTTTGGGTATAACAAATTAAAACTCCTAATATTGTTTGAAGATTTCTCCATTCTGTACTTAAGGCTCCCCCCCTCCGGAAAATCTAAATGCGGGATTTAGTATTTATAATATTTCATGTCTTTCTTTTTCTGTCCCTTTTATTGAACATGTAGCCTACCATCTGGTATATGAGATCTCCCGTGGTTGTAGCATTTGAAAATCATACATGTTTTACGTCTGCCTTTAGGTTTTTGATTAAAAGCATTGGACAGAATGAATATATATTTTAATTGATGTGATAGACTACTACTGGTAAGCTTAGGAATAGCCACACCTGATTTTCTGGCACTACAGAGAAGAAGAAATGAACACTGGTGCGGTCTAATACCAGGAGAAATCAGCAAGAGCAGAAAGTGGTGAAGGAACCTGGTGGTGTATTTTCAAGGAAGTGTAAGTGGTATTTGTCCCAGTTCACTTTTCTTTTGAAGTTAGTAGGGAGGACACACAAGAGAATATACTTGTTCTGTGTCATTTTAAGTCTTCAAATGAAGAAAGCATTAGTTTCATTAGAAACTTGGTGCTGTGTTCTTCCATTTAGAGGATGGTGAATCAGATAGTGCCATTAGTGAGTTAGGAGGAGAGTATTTGAAGGACAAATTAATCTCAGTTGGAAACTATTCTTTAAAATGTTCATTAGTGTGCCAGAAAGATTTGGGGAGGGTATAATCACTGCCTCCCACTTACTAGCACACAATTGAAATTAAACTCCTGTGGATAAATCACTCAAAACAGCTGGGCTTTGCATAGGAGTGTCTCAAAAGCTGGGCCCTGGATCCCTGAAAAATACAAGGTGTTTAATATCCTGCAGGGTATGTATTCAGTATCATTCGGCAGTGACAGAGAAGGCGTCTGTCTGCGCCCATCCTTATGTTGCTTTCCTGGCACTACTGATCATATGCAGCATCGTTAATAGTCAGAATTGTGAAGTCCTTTTCAGACTAGGACTGTGGTTGGTTTTTTGGAGCGATAGTGGTTATTTTTTGTTTTCGAGAGAGACGAAAAAATTTTTGATCCATAATGGATACTGTTTCCTACAGGGTTTTCTTCTAAGGAGAGAAGGTGGTTTGAAACTGTGAAAAAAAGGATACTTTTTTCTTTTGTTTGTGTTCTTTAGTAATAATAGTAATAATATTGTAGTAGTAATAATAAAAAGGACTGCTTTGTGAATCTGGGAATTATCATTGCTTTAAAAATGTGAATTTAGAAGGGTACTTATCTTGTAAGACTGTGGGAGCCAGAAAATTTTATTTTGTATTATGAGAAGTGGCCACAGCTATAAAAGCTGCAACTATTGGCAAGTTTTATACCCTTGGATAAGTATCAGTGGTGTCTTCACATAGTAGAGTAGTCCCCGATCTTTGCATACAAACTTTGTTGTCCTTTTAATGTAAATAATACCTACAGAAACTGCAGCCGTAGAAACCACTCCTTTCACTTAAAAACTGAAATATAGTAAATGCTTATTTTTCAGATCTTTTCTAGGAGAACATTATAATTTTTAAATGCAGTTAGAGCTGGCACTGCTACACACAGTCTTAACAGAATCTGTTGTCAGTAATTCTGCCAACCATCAGCTGGATAAACCATGTCAGTAACTCTTGTGCAGAGCCTTAGCTAGCTCTGTACATCCAGGGTGAAATAGTGTTGAAAATAAATTGAAGACCTTTGGGGTTTTCCCCTTGAATTAGTCCTTGCAGAACCTGCGGCGGGCGGGGTGGGGGGTGGGTTGGAAGGTCCTCCCCATCCCTGCACGGCTTTCCTCTCACCGCGCCCGCCCCCCGCGTGGAGTTTCTGTTTTACATGCTGGTCACCCACAAACAACAGGTTTTCAACTGCTTTCAAAGCAGACTCCTCTTTACTACTTACCCTCTCTCTCCACTCAGGAAACATTTTGATGACAAGTCTCTGAGGTTGTAAAAAAGGTTCTCTGGCCTAAATAGATCTGTTAGGTATTCCTGAAGTAGTACTGTTTTCTGAGAACCTTTTATCATTTTGAGGGGAAATAATTGCACATAAAAATAAGTTCTAGGTAGTTAGGGCTTTAAGGTAAAAAAGCAATAATAGTACATCAGTCACTGGAACCCAATTAGATTCTGGGGCAGCTTGGGAAGGACTCTTTTCTTACCTGTTTTATTATAGTGGTAACTGATGGTTGAATCAGGGGCTTCCCTGCTGGCTCAGCTAGTAAACAATCTGCCTGCAATGAGGGAGACCTGGGTTCGATCCCTGGGTTGGGAAGATCCCCTGGAAGAGGGAAAGGCTACCCACTCCAGTATTTTGGCCTGTAAAATTCTATGGACTGTATAGTCCATGCGGTTGCAAAGAGTCGGACACGACTTAGCGACTTTGCCTCACTCAGGTTGAATCAGGTGAAATATTCTCACGGTTATGATCTTAAGTTGTAAGGGCCACCTTTCTGGAATGTAGTAAACACTTCATTGCTTCAGTTTTAAGTTACGTAAAAGTAATATTGGGGCAGGTACACATTTTATATTTGCATGGCTTTTCTAGCATTATAATTAAATTGTGCTGTTTGTTCATTTAGCAAACATTCACGTGCCTGCCTTGTTCCAAACCACATACTCCTCTCTACTGGTAAAAGATGTACCCCTTAGGCTCATTGTTAATAAAGAAAGAACACAGATATTCTCAGAGTTCAGAATAATATATGTAAAAGGATGAATAGTAATGCTGCTTTCAGATACAAGTATGTCATGGTTCATAATGGATGAGTATTTGGGCTCTGAAAGAGATTTGTTGACGTTTATGTAATATGATTCCCTGTATACTGTTACATGTATGTCTTAACTGTAAAAAGCATTGAGCATAAGCTTAACTAGTAGAATAAGTTAAGGTTTTCCTGTCTGTTTTTATTGAAGAATTCTCTTCGTGGTTTGTATAGATAACACCTTTTCCTTTTTTTAGCTTCTTTGTTTTTTATAATGTAGTGTAATTCTTTTCACATAATGAGCTTCAGGAAATAGTGATGATAATGAAAATTCCTGATCTCTTTAACATATGACCATTCAGAATTAAAATTCCCAGAAAATTTTAGTGATGTGCTGAATTTCTGAAGAGATGAACATCTCAGGTCTGTACCATGCCTCAGTATATTTGTGAATGCATATGCAAAGGCAGGGCAGAGTGGGGAGGAGCAGACCTCACTGCTGTGGAGGGAATCCCAGCTCTCCATAACAACCTTGTGACCTTGGACAAATTATTTAACCTGTTTCACTTCAGTTTCCTCAGCTGTGAAGTGGAAAGTAATAGTTCAGTCTCATAGGGCCGTAGTGTTCCATACAGCACTTTGGAAATGTTATTATTGTTGTTACCATCATCCTCATCATTCAGTTTCATGTAAAACTGTCGCAGTGCTCTCTGCATAGTAAACACTCAAGGTTGGGTGGTTTTTCTCTTACTGTTTTTGCTGTCACAGGGAACCTGCCTTTCATTTTACCTTGTGGCCAGAGCTTTCCCCCTTAGCCACCCCTGTGTTCCCTGGAATATCCCAGGTTCCTGTTTTGTTTTCTGGCAGTTTTTAAAAGGTTCTAATGAGGCATACTGTTTTGAACCCTGTTAGAGCTTAATGCCCACTCTTTTCTCCTTCTTGAACTATGAATAACTAAAGGTTAAAAAAGCACCACCTGACGTATACGTGTCACAGTTGTAGTTAAATAGCTCTGTGTGGTTTAATACAGCTAGTAGTTGCAGTTAGATAGTTGCAGTAGTTTCACATCTGTATCTTCTCCAGAAGAATGTGAGATCTGTGGAGATGGAGATGATTCTCTCTTGTTTCCCACTGTGGCCTCGACACCTAGCACTCGAATGCACCTTGGATGAGGGGAAATGCTTGCCTGCCTGTTCTTTTCATGCTCATGTCACTGAGGGGCTACACATAAGTGTACGTGAATGAAGATCTTCACCTCTTCTGGAACTTGATAGAATAGTAGAGGAGGCACATAATGTACAGAGTTAGAAAAGCCCAACTTTAAATGTTTGGATAAATGCGAAAACTAGCTGTAAGCTGTTACCTATTCTGTACCTCCTGATTGTATTTTGAAGGGAGTGACATTCACTCCGCCACTGTTGTTATTCGTGCCATGTTCATACTATTCACATTTCTCATTTACCCATTTAAAAGTTCCCAGTCATGGCTGGTAGGTGTAAGGCCAGTGCTGCCTGTTTTAGGGGAGATGGTATCCTTGAGCTTTGAGTTAAAATTTGTCATTATAAACCGCAGATTCTGCCTGAGTCTAAGGGAGAATTGGTGGATGCTTATGAAAGACACATTATTCAAGATGTCACTTTTATTCTCTTTTTAATCCTCATGACAGCCTTGAGGCATTGAGAGCAACATATCTAATATTTATTTTGTAGACATGATCTATCACTTTTATGACAGGGTCTGGAATTCAGTGTTTAGGAGGGAATAGAAAGGATGGAAATGATTAGGTTGAGAAGGTAAAGGAATTCAGCTAATGACTGGATATTGGGGAGAGAGTGAGAGATCAGAGGCACTTCTGAACCTAAGTGGTGGATACTCTGACTGAACTAGGAAAGAATAGAACACCGTTTCCTAAAATATTCTGTGAAACACTGGTTCCAGGAGATATTAATAGGTGCTCCATGGAGAGGGAGGGGGAAATAGTAGTTAAAAATAAGTTCAGGAAATGCTACATACATTATTCCCCTCTTGTAGTTTCACAAAATTGCAAGGTTATTTGAAGTCTGACTAAAGAAGCTTGTTTGCTGTGCTGACCTTTTCATATCATAGCTATTAGCCTTCTCTAGGACACCAGTTCGGAAGTCTGGTCTAGAGGAGTTTGGGGATTGGTAATAGGAATGGATTGTGAGGTTTGAGCTTGAGGCTGGGACTAAACCTTAAATTACTATCAGGATTTTGGAGATGAGTGAGAAATGAGGTCTGAAATAGATGCTTGTAGGTAAATGAAGTGAAAACAAGAGACAAAACTTGGAAAAGGAAATACTAATATCCAGTTGAAATCCTGAACCTGAGACCTTTATCTTTCAGATAAAGGCACAGCGTTTCATTCCCACGAGCATATACAGATGCCATGCTAGGCTCAGTATCATGGGGAGCATCGGTAGTGTTGATGAGTACAGATCTAGAGTCATAACTGAGGGTTCCAGAGGTCGGAGTAGAGGACCCCAGACTACTGGGATAGGTGGAGAGACAGAAAGTGGATGGGGGTACCAGAGAAACAGAAGCAATGGGAAGAGAAAGAAACGTAAAACTGGAGAGTGCTTGTGGAGGGGGAGGGAGGCGTGTTGAACAGGAGAGACAGCCAGTGGTGTAGATAAGAAAGGGATAGCAGATCATGGAGCCCAGCTCCTCCATTTTATCCATGAAGAACTGAGAACGAGGAAGGAGAGGAGCTGGCTCCAGTTACGTTAGCACAGCACAGTCAGGATGAGAATCTGGTCACCTCTGTTACCTCTGTGTCCTCTAGAGATGTCAGAAGGGAAGGAAATGCTAATGATGAGGTTGCTGTATCTCGTCTTTTGGGAGAATGAAGACTGGCTGTCCCCCCCGGGGGCCCTCACAGGATAGGGTTTATTATATCCCTTAGCAAGTTTACCATGATAAAGAGGCACTTGAGAACTTGCAGGTTCTGAAACCCAGTTGATCTGTACTCTTAATAATCGATTTTTTGGGATCAGGCTCATGTTATCAAAGCCTCATAAGATTCATATAAAATATTAGAATGTCAGTTTATTAATTTACAGTTGGGAAAAAATAACTGCCTTGGGAAACAGACTCTCAAGTTCTGGCTAGCACATTCTCCTTCCCATAGATGCTGCCACATGGGAACCCACATTATAATTAGAAGGTTGCTTAGTGAGTATGTAGGCAGAAGAAGTGGTACAATGTTTGGAATGTGTCATGGAGTCAGGCTTCTCTTACGCTCTCAAAGACCAGTTACCTCATCTGGCAGTTGGGGTAATAATAGTAGCACCTTGTTCATAGGGTGTTGAAAAGATTAGGTGGGACATACTGTCATTGTTTAGCATAATTCCTGCCACGTGTAACCATCAGTCTTATAGTTCTTCGCAGTCGTCGTCGTTTAGTCGCTAAGTAGTGTTCGACTCTTTGTGACCCCATGGACTGCAGCACGCCAGGCTTCCCTGTCTCACCGTCTCCCAGCTAGGATACAGCTACTCCTGGAACCTCTCTGTGGCTTAGAATACTCCCTATGTGCGTGCTAAGTCACTTCAGTTGTGCTCAGCTCTTTGCAACCCTGTGGACTGTAGTCCTTCAGGCTTCTCTGTCCATGGGGTTCTCCAGGTAAGAGTACTGGAGTGGGTTGCCATGCCCTCCTCCAGAGACTACTCCCCTACACCCTGCTTAAATGATAAAGACCAAGTTTTCTTTTGCTGTTCTGACAGCTGTTCTTTCCTTGTTCTTTTACGGTTGACCAACCCATTTCTGACTCTTACTCTCTCCCTTTCCCACCCCTCACCCCCCACCCATTAAATAAATTCATTCAATTTAGATGATGTCTGATCTTGAGTCCTAGGATCCATTTTAACCTTTTTAGTATGCTTGATTCGGATACTCTGCTCAATCGATCATATTAGGTTGAACCATATGAAATTGCAGATTTTCTGTTGCTTTTCATATACAAAAACAGCAGTGTCATATGGCTTAATAGAATACCTTGATTTCTAAAGTTAATTCCTTCCAAGTGGTCCCAGTAGTTTCTTTTATGAGAAGCTAAGTCTGTTGATGAATTCAAAAGTCTCCTTTAAATGCAAAGAGCTGTGTGTATACTGGTATACTTCTCTTCCTGTAACTAAGTTCTGAGAAGGTTCTTCTGCTTGTGTCCTTTCTGTTGTAATACCAGTTTTCCTCTTCTTTTTACATTTACTCTTTACCTCCTCAAGCCAGCATCCAACGTGTGAATGATTATTTGAATCCCTTGATTGATGTTTTACATGGTACATTTTCTGTTTAAGTTATTAAACCACTGTTTGCTGCTCATTGTACATTCCTTGTGTTGTTCAGTTGCTCTGACTCGACAGCTCTTTGTGACCCCATGGACTGCAGCACACCAGGCTTCCCTGTCCCTTGCCATCTCCAGGAGCTTGCTCAAACTCATGTCCATTGAGTCAGTGATGCCATCCAACTATCTCATCCTCTGTCATCGCCTTCTCCTCCTGCCTTCAGTCTTTCCCAGCACTAGGGTCTTTTCCAGTGAATTGGCTCTTCACATCAGGTGGCCAAAGTATTGGAGCTTCAGCTTCAACATCAGTCCTTCCAATGAATATTCAGGGCTGATTTCCTTTAGGATGGACTGGTTTGATCTCCTTGCAGTCCAAGGGACTCTCAAGAGTCTTCTTCAGCACCACCATTCAAAAGCATCATTTCTTCAGCTCTCAGGTTTCTTTATGGTCCAGCTCTCACATCTGTACATGACCACTGGTTTTATATCCTAGCTCGTGGCCATTAACTTTAAAATGTTGACAGTTCTGGTGAGGCTGTTGTGGATCAGTACCAACATTGGCAGATTCCTTCATTGCACTAGAATTTCGGCATAATGCTGACTAGATCAAAGTCAGAAGGCCTGATCATTGAAGGCAAATACATCACTTTTATAATACTCAACTAGCATTCACTGGCTTTTAGGAAAAGAAAAGGATCTAAAGGCTGCTTTGACAAATTGGCTATTTCTCCCTTGTGGTTTCTGGTTCTTGCCCATTTACAATATGAATTCTAAATGGTGATAATCATCATACAGACATAGATCTGTGTTTATTCCCTGAATGTTGTGTCACAAAGAGTTTTCCAGATTGGTGTTTAGATTTCCTAATCATTATGTTTAAGTTTTGAAGAATCTTAATGGTTAATTGTCTAATTTTAATTGTGGCAAGAAAACCTTTTTCTCCCTCTGGGTGTAACTCTCCCTGTTTGTCTAAAGTAGATCAACTATTAGAAAATTCTGAATGTGATCCAGGCCTCTCACTTTTTAATTTTTAAATGCTATTATATGTCATTATATATGAGGGCATCACATTCAAATATTGAATTTAATGTTTTCATTTATTTAACAAGTATATATTATGTGCCTTCTATATTGATAGGCTGGCTTAAGTATTATACAATGTATGCTGCATGTGACAGTTTATTGGAAACTAAAAATGTGTTATAGTGTCAGTGTTACTACTAATTATTAATTTAACAATTAAGTAGGTATGGCTTCCCAAGTGGCACTAGTGGTAGAGAACCCACCTGCCAATGCAGGAGACTTAAGTGACCGGGGTTCCATCCCTGGTTGGGCAGGATCCCCTGGTAGCGGGCAATCCAATACTGGCAACCCACTCCAATATTCTTGCCTGGAGAATCCATGGACAGAGGAGCCTGGTGGGCTACAGTCCATGGGGTCGAAAAAGTCAGGCATGTTAACTTTACCTTGAAGGAGAGGTTAGGAGAAAGGTGAAGGAAATGGGCCAGGTTTCATTAGGAAAGATGATGCTCAGAGACTTATGTGAAACATGTGCAAAGACAAAGGAGTTAGGGAGTCTGAGAGCAATACCGAAACAAACGGATGAGAGAAGGGATGTTGATTGGGTACATGATACTACGCTGAGGCCCTCGGCATCCCCGTTTCTTCTTTTGAAGACCTCTGCCCAGGGGAGATGCCCCCAGGCTGAATGATGCCCAGTGTCTTACCACCATCTTCAAAGACCCCCTTCCTTCTCATCCCCTTCCTGGTTCCTTCCTTTTACTTTTTGCTAGTGCTGAGGAAGGAAATTTCCCACACGTCTCAGTGATAAAGAATCTGCCTGCCAATGCAGGAGACACAGGAGACGTGGCTTCCATCCCTGTGTCTGGGATCCCCCAGAGGAAGAAATGGCAACCCACTCCAGTATTCTTGCCTGGAAAATTCCATGGCCAGAGGAGCCTGGTGGGCTACAGTCCACGAGATCTCAAAGAGTCGGGAGACGACTTTGCGACTGAGCACAGAAGAAAGGAAATTAAACATGTTCTGACCTCAAAAGGTGATAAAAATCTCTCATTAGTTTTATAAGATGATCTAAAATCATTTGTATTAAGAAATTATCACAAAGAAGTAAAAAGCCAAGAGCTTTTGAAATCTGCATGTTTTCTCCCCCTGAGTACTATAATAAACTGAAGTTTTGGTTATTATGTGTATTCTTGTTTGTTTAAATACTCTGCTAGGAGAGTTTGAGGATTATAAGTGCATTGATCGTCCACAATTTAGATTGACTCTTAACCATTTTTATTCTAGTGAATAGTTAAGCAATTTATTAGCCTCTGTAAGAACTATAAAAAGAACAATAGTTGGGGTTCCCTCAGAAAGCTTTAGTTGTATTTAAGAAGAAAAGATAAGGTTTCTTTCAAGAAGCCTTCCAAAGATACAAGTAGATAGTGGTGGTTTTTTTTTTTTTTTTCATGGTATCAACTCTTTAATAAAGCTACCTCTTTATTGTCCTTTGCTCAGATGTATCCACCCCTCTGTGTTCAACCCCTTCATCCACTCTGCCCCATCCCACCTCAGTCCGGGTGTGTCCCTGACAGTGAAGCCTTTCTCTGATCCACTTCCGCATTAACACTTGACACTTTATGTGCTCACCAAACCATTCCTCACGCTGTCTACAACAGCCACTTGTGTTTGCTTGTTATTGTTTAGTCACTGAGTCATGTCTGACTCTGCAGCTCCATAAACTGCAGCATAACAGGCTTCCCTGTCCTTCACCAACTCCCAGAGTTTGCTCAAAGCCATATCCATTAAATCAGTGATGCCATCCAACCATCCCATCCACTGCTGCCCCCTTCTTCTCTTGCACTCAGTTTTTCCCAGCATCAGGGTCTTTTCCAGTGAGTCAGCTTTTTGCATTGGGTGGCCAAAGTATTGGAGCTTCAGTTTCAGCATCAGTCCTTCCAGTGAATATTCAGGGTTGATTTCCTTTAGCATTGACTGCCTTATCCTCCTTGCAGTCCAAGGGACTCTCAAGCGTCGCCTTCTGTACCACAGTTCAAAAGCATCAGTTCTTGGCTCTCACCCTTCTTCACGGTCCAACTCTCACATCCATACATAACTACTGGAAAAACCATACTTTTGACTAGACGGACCTTTGTCAGCAAAGTGATATCTCTGTCTCTCAAACACTGTCTGGGTTGGTCATAGCTTTTCTTCTAAGGAGCAAGCGTCTTTTAACTTCATGGTTGCAGTCACTCTCTGCAGTGGTTTTGGAGCCCAGGAAAGTAAAGCCTGTCACTATTTCCATTGTTTCCCCATCTATTTGCCATGAAGTGATGGGACCGGATGCCAAGATCTGCATTTTTTGAATGTTGAATTTTAAGCCAGCTTTCTCACTCTCCTCTTTCACCTTCACCAAGAGGCTCTTTAGTTCCTCTTCACTTTCTGCCATTAAAGTGGTATCATCTGCATATCTGAGATTGTTGATATTTCTCCTGGCAATCTTGATTCCAGCTTGTTTACTTGTCTTTCTCCCTCATTTAAGCTGTAAACTTCTCGGAGAAATTACCCTGGATGTAGGGCTTTACTCAGGTACCTGTTTAGTTCAGTTGCTCAGTTGTGTCTGACTCTTTGAGACCCCATGAACCGCAGCACGCCAGGCCTCCCTGTCCATCACCAACTCCCAGAGTTTACTCAGACTCACGTCCGTTGAGTCGGTGATGCCGTCCAGCCATCTCATCCTCTGTCATCCCCTTCTCCCGCCTTCGATCTTTCCCAGCATCAGGGTGTTTTCAAATGAGTCAGTTCTTCACAACAGGTGACCAGAGTATTGGAATTTCAGCTTCAGCATCAGTCCTCCCAATGAATATTCAGGACTGGTTTCCTTTAGGATGGACTGGTTGAATCTCCTTGCTGTCCAAGGGACTCTCAAGAGCCTTCTCCAACACCACAGTTGAAAAGCATCAATTCTTCAGTGCTCAGCTTTCTTTATAGTCCAACTCTCACATTCATACATGACTGCTGGAAAAACCATAGCTTTGACTAGACAGACCTTTGTTGGCAGAGTAATGTCTCTGCTTTTTAATATGTTGTCTAGGTTGGTCATAACTTTTCTTCCAAGGAGCAAGCGTCTTTTAATTTCATGGCTGCAGTTACCATCTATAGTGATTTTGGAGCTCAGAAAAATAAAGTCAGCCACTGTTTCCCCATCTGTTTGCCATGAAGTGATGGGACCAGATGCCATGATCTTAGTTTTCTGAATGTTTTGAGTTTTAAGCCAACTTTTTCATTCTCCTCTTTCATCAAGAGGCTCTTTTATTTCTTCTTCACTTTCTGCCATAAGGGTGGTGTCATCTACATATCTGAGGTTATTGATATTTCTCCTGGCAGTCTTGATTCCAGCCTGTGCTTCATCCAGCCCATGTTTCTCTTGATGTACTCTGCATGTAAGTTAAAGAAGCAGAGTGACAATATACAGCCTTGATGTACTCCTTTCCCAATTTGGAAGCAGTCTGTTGTTCCATGTCCAGTTCTAATTGTTGCTTCCTGAACTGCATGCAGATTTCTCAAGAGGCAGGTCAGATGGTCTAGTATTCCTACCTCTTTAAGAATTTTCCATAGTGTGTTGTGATCCACACAGTCAAAAGCTTTGGCATAGGCAATAAAGCAGAAATAGATGTTTTTCTGGAACTCTCTTGCTTTTTCGATGATCCAACAGATGTTGACAATTTGATCTCTTGTTCCTCTGCCTTTTTAAAATACAGCTTGAACATCCAAAAGTTTGTGGTTCACATACTATTGAAGCCTGGCTTGGAGAATTTTGAGCATTACTTTACTAGCATGTGAGATGAGTGCAATTGTGCAGTAGTTTGAGCATTCTTTGGCATTGCTTTTCTTTGGGATCAATCCCGGGTTTGATCCTCCAGTCTGCATTGGAGACAGATTCTTTACCATCTGAGCCACCAGGGAAGCCCTTACTCAGGGACTTTAGGAACTTGTTTGGGACTAATAGGAACTTCAGAGAAAACAGATTCAGGAAGATAAGGATAATATTGGTGATTGAGTTTGATTTGCTGCAAGACATTCAAATGTTGAAGCAGTTGAAAACATTGGCCTGGGGCTTGGTCAAAAACTGCGATATAGATTATGATGTGGTATTTGCTGTTGTGAGAGGCCTGTGGAGATATCCCTGGGTGAGAAACTCATTTAAGATATGGTAAAAATGTAAAAAGCCAGGAAATACATGGGCTGAGAATTGCCTAGAGACCTGGGAGAACTAAGTAAGCCAGATAATGGAGACAAGGGAGGAATACTGTCAAGTGACACAAAAATATATAGGAGGATGAGGACTGAGAAGAAGCCCAAGATTGCTAATCACCACAAGCAGCCAGCTCAGGAGTGAAGATGGCTCCAGTTTGCTCATCATGGTGAGTGATGATCCAGGAAGAAGAACTGAAGATCGACCTTATTCAGAGGCGGTAAAAGAAGGGACTTACCAGCTGGCACTTACGGTAAAGAAAGTGAAAGTCACTCAGCCATGTCCGACTCTCTGTGGCCCCATGTACTGTAGCCTGCTAGGCTTCTCTTCCTCTGTCCATGAAATTCTCCAGGCCAGAATACTGGACTGGGTAACCGTTTCCTTCTCCAGGGCATCTTCCCAACCCGCAGATTGAACTCAGGTCGCCCACATTGCAGGTGGATTCTTTACCAGCTGAGCCACCAGGGTAAAGAACCCACTTGCCAGTGCAGGAGATGCAGGAGGCGTGGGTTTACTCCTGGGTCCGGAAGATCCCCAGGGGTAGGAAATGGCAACCCGCTCTATGCAGTATTCTTGCCTGTAGAGTCCCATGGACAGAGGAGCCTGGCAGGCTACATACAGTGCATGGGGCCAGGAGAGTCGGACATGGCTGAGCAGAGCGACCAAGCACAAAAGGAAAGGCGGAAGAGGAGATCTTGTCTGGCTAGCAAAATCCAGAGGCTCGTTTTGGGAAGAGGAGAGAACAGTCTTGTGGGGTAGGGTGTATCTGAATATGGAAGTTGAAGGAACCAGTATAAAGTGGTGGTTGGGGCTTGCAGAGGCAGTTCAGGAAATAAGGTCTGGGAGTAGACTTGAGTAGCCTGGAGAGGCAGGAGCAGGAGTAAATATAGGAGCCCCTGAAGAGAAAAAGGAACAGGCTCGGACGTTGGAGATGTGTCAGTGGATCGTATGTGACTGAGAAAAACAAGTTTCTAGTGGAACTAAGAACTCAGTTTTTAAAATTTCAAGCACCATTGCCCAGCTAGTCGGCATGTCTTTGCAGGGCTTGCTGAGGAACCAGATGGCTGTAGCATGAGAATCAGAGCAAAGGGGACAGAAGAGCAAAGCGGCAGTCACTGACCACTGGGAAGTTAGCTTTCTTAGGAAGGCAAGCATGAGCAGAAAGGGTCTTGATCGCCTTTGAGCCTGGAGGCCAGCATGTCTACAAAGATTCCATTCTGTATAAGAGAAATAAAGAGAAGTACCAGAGAGAAAATCTTGAATATAGAACAGCTCCCAGTGAGCTTGACTTGTAATGTGCAGCTCTACCCTTGAATAGCAGTCCCAGAGTACAAGCCAGAGCCTTGGAAGGTCAGAAATGGTGTGAATCCAGAGTTTAAAGGATCATCCGTGTGATGTGATGGGGTGGTCATGATTCAACACATCCACTGATGTCCTTCTTCTTTGCATTTTGGTAAGTGAACTATAAGTCAGCTTCTTGCCTCACATCGTCATAAAATACCTTCTATTTTAGCCAGATGCTTTGATCGTGTTGCAGATGTGAGTATTGATATACTGGACCATTCTTTAGTATCCATGGCTGGAAAATGCAAAAGACTGGCAGCTTACTATCACAAAGGTTTAAAGAAAAAAAAAGAAAGGAGTGGAAAAGGGTCTTCTGCCCTTCGTTCTGTGTGCCGTTGTTTAAATATTGCAATAAATAGTCCTTGAAATCTAGAAGTTTTAATTAAGAAAACAGACAGCTCATGTTAAATTTACAGCTAAGAGTTATGCTTCCTTAAATATTGCCAACTTTATTTTTGTGAGTTTGTTCTGTGACATAATGAGCATTCTGCCTCCTTAAGCAGTTAAGTGTAGGTTCTTATGAACTGACAGGAGAGAAGCTCTTAAGAACTGAGTAGGCTGGGAGAGCAGCTGGTGTGACATTCAAGTGTTCATGTTGCCTCCGAGCTCCTGAACAGAAGGGGAAAAACACTGTTTTAATTTAGAAATCGCTTTCTTGACTGTAGCTGAAATGCTCCAAGCCAGGGAAGCTAGAAAATGATAGAACATTTCGTTCTCATATTTAACTGTAGATATAATATGTTCTTATATTTGTTGGTAAGCAGTGCTGGATTATATAAAATTACTTCTGAGCTTTCCAAAGGCTCAGAGGGGTGGGGGCAGGTAGGAGAAGGTAGATCTCTGAATTGTAGTTAGTTCTCTGTTAAATTTGTTAAAGTTTGATATTTTTAGTTGTTTAAAATCATTTTACATAAATTCAGAATAAAGCAGTATGTCTTCATATTTCTTTGAAGGAAATTATTTGCAGTATTTGTGTAATACATCAGTATATTTAGTATTAAAAATCAGAGTAACAGCTATTTTTAAAGTATGGTCTACTTTCAAATATTCATGCAGATTAAGAATAGCATGATAAAGAACTGTGAGTAATTTGTTTATATTGTTGTCGGGAAATTTGGGGTTAAGATGGTAATCCAGCAGTTTGTTCCTTAATCCAGTTTCAGGGAATACTTAGTATCTCTAATAGTGGTTGTCCAGACCAGTAGCGTCACCGTCGCCAGAGAAGTTTTTCGAAACGTAAATTCTTCTTACGTCCTATCCTAGATCTACTGAACTGGAGTCAGAGATCACCAGCGGTCTGTGGATTCAGGAGCCCCTCAGGTGATTCCGATGCAGGCTGAGGTTTGAGAAGCACTCACCTGTGGTCTGGACAGCCTTTCCAGAGACACAGGCATCATCGGTGTTTGGGGCAAGATGATTCCAACTGATTTGACCCTAAAGCAAAAATATCTATAGTGAACCTGAAGATCCCTGTGTTGGGGATCATTCACATTACAGTTTTATCATATATTCTGCTTAATTAAGGACTTTGATGTCATAAACAAATCATCAGTGTTAGAAATGACAGATATCAAAAGAGTAATTGTCTTACAGCCCCAGGACGGCAGTAAAGCCCCAGTTTAACAGGAACTGTTCTGCTTTGGGCTGACAAAGTCATTTCTTCATAAACTAAAGACTAAGAGGAATGGGAGCTGTATTGGGAACTAGGATAAGGAAACTGGGTGTTTTTTCCTTACTTTTACTAAGCCAGAGTGCTATAGTGTGGGTTCATCATTTTAATTGAACAGTGAAATTGTGAGCTGTGCAAGGAAAAAAATGAATCTTGTAAATGCACATGCAAATAAATTTTTGCTGTTACCTATAGACCGATCTCATGCTCGCTAACTGAAAATAGATGGAAACAACTATGGTCAGGATTGCAGTGCCACCCAGTCTCTCTCCACTGATTCCCTTGACAGTTAATTCAAGAAGAGGAGCAAGCAGTGAAAAAAGAATTGGCCTCCAGAGATGGCACCATGATGGGAAGGGGAGTCAAACATCAGAGATATGAAGGCAACATTTCAAGAGAGAAGTAGTGGTGGTTAATAACAGAGGTTGCCACTAGGTCAGATAAAAGGGACTAAATGTATCCATTGGATTTAGGAGCAAGAGAAGTCAGTGATCCCCTTGAAGAGTTGTTTCAGTGTGGCATAGGAGCAGCAGCTAGATAGAAATGAGGTGAACTGTGAGCTGGAGATGAAACAGAAATGGCCAATTTAAGAGGACGATAGCTAGATGTGGGATTGAGATCATCTTCCCCATGGACTTTTATGGGTAAGATTATTTCTTTATTATTTAGATCTAATCGCTAACTTTCTTACCACATTGATTTGGCATCATTTTAGCATGAGTAATCCTAACAAATTATTTCTCAAATAAATGCATCATTTCTTCTAGACTTTGTGAAGTATTGAAACTCAGCATTATTACTTTGCATAGAGTCTAGCACCTGGTTAAGAACCACTGCCTTGTATCAGTCATTGTATAATTTACTTGCAAATCTGAACTTATATTGTCTGAAAGAATTTAAAGGAAAGTTTGTGTATTTGCATACCAAACTGGTTTGAAAACTCTGAATCTTATGACTTTCTCTTAACAAACTAAACACCCAGCATATTATTTTAAACATAAGTTTAGAAGGTTTTGTTTTGCTCTGCTGTTTGAACTGGCATTGATTACTTTTCAAATAGATTTTTAGCTAAGGTTCAAAAAAGAATGTCTCTATTCAGTAAACATTGAGCACCTACTATATTCCTGAGAGTGCTGGGGGTTGAAAAGAAATGGCACAGATCCTGCCTTGAGTTCACAGATCATTGGGAAAGACAGAGTGGTAAACAAATCATTGCAGCCCTGTGTTAAAAGCTGTACTAGAAGAACAAATTAGCGCCTCCGCTATTCTAATCTACTTGCTTCCCACACTGAGAGATTTGCTAAAGTGGTCATGCTGAATTTATCACTGGCAGCATCTGTAACTTGCCCTTCCAAGTATTGTATTTAGTCTGTCTCTCAAAGACTCTGGTGGATAAGTAACTTGCTGAGAAGGGTAGGGCTAGTTTTTTTGTCAACACAGACGCAGCAATGATATTCATGAATTTTTTGAGACTTATAAATCAGGCCTTGTAGACAATGCTTATTTTCTGCTTGTCAGTTCTTATGAAACAAATCCTGTTCGGTGGATTTTATCTTGTATATGCGTATCATTCTTTACACACCTGAGGTAAATTACTTTTCTAAACAAGCTTAATATGTTATGCAAGTATGTATGTTTTCTCTAAGCCCCTTAAAATGCGATTAAAGCCAGTTCAGAGTAATATTAAAAGTAAACAGTCCCTTGGTTCTTCAGTGTTTAAATGGAATAATTTGAGTATAACAAAATCCTATAATAGAAGCTTCCCGCCACTCATGGTCTTGTGATGTCTATTCCTTCCTATGTATGATACTAGATCATCTGCTCTTTCCTCCATTGCAGTCATGTATTACAGTAGTTGCTAAACCTGTTCAGCAATTTACAGTAAACTTATATTTCTTATTAAAATTGTTTTAAGTTTTTAAAAACTTCATTATAGGATATGAGTCAGTATAATGTTTTTTCCTGCAGAAGGTGACTATATAAGGAACTTGAAAGAGGGTAGTAACTCTTGTTTAAGATATGAAGATCAAAGATAAATAAGTTAGGGTTCTTGTCTTTAAATAAATGTTCAGTATGTGGAAAGGATGCTTAGTCACTCACTCAGTCGTGTCCGACACTTTGCCACCCCATGGTCTGTAGCCTGCCAGGCTCCTCTGTCCATGGGTTTTTTCAGGCAAGAGTACTGGAGTGGATTGCCATTTCCTCTTAAGTTGAATCATAGATACACAGTCTGCCTCCCTTAGGGAGCATGTAAGGTGGGGAGTTTCAGATTGCTCACCTTGGCTGAGCGTTACTGCTAGTATCTTGATGGGGTGGGGCAGGAAGGGGCTGGGTGAGGCTGGATTTCTGAGTTTATGAAATAGTGCTCACAGTCAATAAAATGCCAATAGGAGCTACAGTGAGAAACAGCTATAAAGATACTGTCCCTCTTCTCATAGCTACTTGTCTACAAAGGATTTGAATCAATTTTTATGTTTTTAAAAAAATATGAAAATGGGGATAACTTGAGTCTTCTTTTTTGAAAGGGCTGCAGTCAAAAACTTTTGTCAATCAAATGGTGTGTAACAGCTTAGGTAGTAGTACCCATTTGAGGTACACTGCCAGTTATTTTCTCCATAGTAGCCACCGTAGAACTTATATGTTGTTATGATTTATCCCATGTTTTAAATTTTTATCTTTTTACCCTTTTAATGGTTTTTGTGAGCATTTAATGCTTGCTTTCTTTTGTTCTTTTCGGCAGTAGATGATGATGAGTATTTGGTTTCACTGCTATAAAATGAACCATGGATTTGATCTTCAACATCCCTTTCAGTTGTTAAATTCTGATTCTTATGTAATCTTTTTAGCAGAATACTGGCTTTCTAAATTTTGTTCATTGTTGGTATATTGATTTAGAAACTTACAATTTTTATCATTAAGTGAATGAAAATAAGCTGTCTTTATCTTTAGAGGCCCCCTGCCAAACCCCAGATCCATAATTTGTATTCCTATAGGAGTCATGGACTAAGAACCTTTATAAATACTTTTTTTTTTTAACTTTCGTGTTTACTGAGACATGTGATGGATCTAGTAAATAGAAATTTGACCTAACACTTAAACTACTTTGATGAAAATTTGAAGACACTGAATTATTTCACTGTAGATACCTTAAGAGAAATGTTGGAATTTTCTTGAGAAAGGATATATGAAATCAGAAGTAACTTAATGTACTGAATTAATTACAGAATCTGTAAGCATTAAAAAATGAAAGACTAAGATTTAGGACTGTAACTTTTTCTGTTAGTTTTGGAATTTCATACTGAGTTGGGAGTGATTTTGGAGAAAATCAAAATTACTTGCGAATCTTTGGTTGACTTGAAGGACACATTAAGAGATTAATGAAAGTTTAAATGAAAAGATTGGTTTCTAACAAATTTTGATTTATAACCAGTTTGCATAAACCTAAAGTTGAAATTAATCAAATGTCTTTCCTAAGCTGATGACCACAATTAGCAGATCTTCAAATTAGATGTTATGTTTCATACACTGTATACAAAAAAGAGTAAGTTTTCTGATCTGGGTTATGTTGTCTTTGACCTAATCTTGTCTAAAAGGAATCTTGATTTTTAAAAGCTAAGCAGTTTAGGATCATGGGAATGGAGTGCTGAATAGAAATTGTATACATGTTTAAAGCATACTTGCTGCATCAGGACTGACTTATCTTTTAAAACAGGGACAGACCTTCAAGACTAGTGTGTGTATGTGCTTAGCCACTCAGCCATGTCCAGCTCTTTGTGACCGCGTGGACTGTATAGCCTGCCAGGCTCCTCTGTCCATGGGGATTCTCCAGGCAAGAACACTGGAGTGGGTTGCCATGCCCCTCCTTCAGGGGATCTTCCCAACCCAGAGATCAAACCCAGGTCTCCCGCATTGCAGGCGGATTCTCTTCCGAGTGTGCCACCAGGGAAGGAGTCGAGTCATCACCAAAACAGCGTGGGCTGTCTTCAAGTATTGAACTCTCCTCCATACATTCTTTCCTTATAGCTTTATCAACTCCAAGGGTAGAGAGTCTGATTGACCAGGGACCCTTTATTGGTCAGAGTTCTCCATCTCCAGAGAAAAGAAAGAACCAGTGGGAAATCGATCTATACAGTGATTTATCATCAACCCATGTAGTGATTTATCAGGAGGAATTTGCTCAGGCAGTTACGGTGACTGAGAAGTCCCATAATCTGCCATCTACAAAGTAAAGACTCAGGGAAGCCTGTGGTTTCATTCAGTTTGAAGGCCTGAGAGCCAAGGAAGTCAATGGGAAATTCCCAGGCAAGGAAGTCAATGGGAAATTCCCAGGCTGACAGCCACAGACTGGACAGTCAGGCAGGGAGTGGGGTACGAGTTACCATTTTATGTTTCGTTTGGGTGCTCGCTGGATTGGATGATGCCCACCTGCATCTCAAAGAGTGGTCTGCTTGACGTAGTCTACTCATTCACATGCTGATCTCATCCAGAAACACCCTTGTAGGCATACCCATAAATAATGTTTGGCCAAATATCTGAGCACCATGGGATCCAGTCAAGTTGACATAAAATTAATAACTGTTACAGATCCGTTCCAATTTGGGACAACTTGTTACTAGTAAGTTCTGCCTCAGCCAAAAATCTACCTCTCTGTAACTTTCTTTCATTTCATACTAGTTGTGACCTCCACTACTCCACAGAATATATCTAGTCACTGTTCTACACTGTAAATTTTCACATGTTTTATGCTGTCACTTATATGAGAAATCTACAATTCGACACAAGTGCACACATCTATGAAACTGATAGACTCACAGACATAGCAAACAGACTTGTGGTTGGCTACACACAAGCGAAAGAGTGGACAGGGAGAGAGGAGGATTCGGAGTCTGGGATTAGCAGATGTAAACTATCATACACAGGATGGATAAGCAACAAGGTCCTACTGTGTAGGACAGGGAACTTCATTCAGTATCCTGTGATAAAACAGAATGGAAATGAATATGAAAAAGGATATATATATGTGTGTTGTATAACTGATTCCCTTTGCTATGTAGCAGGAATTAACACAACACTATAAATCAATACTTGAGTGAAAGTTTTTTAAAAATTTCAAATGTTTGAAAATAGCCATCTTGAGATACTCCTCTCCTAGACTAAATTCTTTCCATATCGGTAATGGACTGGTTTTCTGACATCTTCAACATTCTCTTTATTATTTTTTACACTGTGCATCTCATGGTAATTCATAGCTGACCAATGCAAAATCTAGTTGGCCTGTTGTCTATAGTATACATAAAAGTTGGTGCCTCTCTTTTGTTCATTAGTCGTCTTGATGTATTCAGTCATCATATGCTTTATCCGTATAGCAGAGCTTCACCTGTATTAGACTTATCATCAGAATTCTGTTTAAGTTTAGAAATCTTAACAATAAAATTTGTTTGTTGTTGTTTAGTTGCTCCGTCATGGCCAACTCTTTTGTGACTGTATGGACTGTAGCCCACCAGGTTCCTCTGTCCATGGGATTTCTCAGGTAGAATACTGGAGTGGGTTACCATTTCCTTCTCCAAGGGATCTTTCTGACCCAGGGATTGAACTGCATCTTGTGCATTGGCAGGCAGATTCTTTACCACTCAGCCACCAGGGAAGCCCAACAATAAAAATAGCTAACATGCATTTACAATTTACTGTGTGCCAGGCTAAGTTCACATTGTTTTATGTATAGTCACACATTTAGGGAGGTATGTTATGTTATATGTGTGTTGTATGATCCTGTAACATTGTAAGTGTGTTTGTGCAAGGCAGCGTAGAAAGGCTCTGTTAACTCCCGTTGTTAGTTGTTAATACTCCTGTTACGGCCACCTAAGACAGCTTGGGAATGGGAGGGGAAAGCACTTGCATCATGTTAATTAATTAACATCAAGCCAGTGCTTTGAGTAAGCAGAACCTTTGTCTTTGAATGTATACTGTTGGGTTTCTTGGATGTCATGTTTGTACAGTTATGTTTTTGAAATTAAATATAAGAGATCATACCTTTGTACTGATTATAGTTAACTTCCCATTCCTACCTGTCTTTCCAGATTCTGTCATCTGATATACTTGCTGAGTTACCTAGCCTCAAGTCATCTATAGATTGGAGAAATATAACTTCTGTGTTTTCACATCACTAATAGAAGTTTAGAACACTCGGGAATTTGGAACCCAATAATGCATTAACTAACACCTTTCAGGTTGTTCCTCTTATGCTAATACACTTAGTTCTAGTAGCATATATTTTCTTGCCTGCAGGAATCTTCATGTTACTGTATAATATTAATAATCACTTTTAGAGTTCAGTGTTTCATCCAACTCCATATTTCATCACCAAATTTATTGAACTGTTCAGCTATTTCTTTTAGTTTTTCTAATGTGTGATATTTTTGTTGTCCTCATCATTGTTGAGTCTAAATAATATCCATACAGCCATTCCATGATCCAGAGTCAGGTGACCTTGTGAAAGAAAGCATTGATTTGTAACATTAACAAAACTGTCTCTTTATGAGCTTCACTCAGTCCTAAGACTTCATAGTCATCCTTTTGTTTTCTTTTGGGGTCCTGCCTGCCCATTCACAGTAAAGCGTATTTGTCAGTTGGAATCCATCTCATTCTTTTTGAAGACTGTGGCTATTTTTGCCCAACTCTAGTCTTAAACCATCTGTCTTTTTATGTAATAACTCAAAGATTACCAACAGTGCTTGGATCAGAGACATCATCTAGGGATTCTGGGATAAATTATGTATGGAGATAGGTGTTTTCTTTAAAACCCCCCTCTTGTGGAGCCTCAGCTTCCAAGATTTCTTCTTAAACTTTTCAAGTGGAAGATCAGAATCTCTTCATGAACAGTGAGAAGCAAAGCAAGTATTACGTTTCGTTGTATCTCAGTCCTAAATAGTGTATCTCTCTCCTGATTGTCATGGTGTAGCTAACAGTAAAGAGCAAAGCTTTTCTGTTGTCCCTGGCATTTTTGTCAGTTTACTAGTTAGGTGACTAGAAGAGTGAATACTAGGGAAGAGAGGAAAATAGAAGAGGTTATAGACAATCTAGAAATAGACAACAGATCTGTTTATCATTTGTGGGTTAATTAGTAGTTCAGATATATCGTCCACTTTCGGAAAGTGGTTATTTGCGTTTGGTAGTTTTCTCTGGACTTCTCTTTCTTTAAACAGTAGGGGGACCCGAACATGGTGATCACGTACTTATCAAAGCCCTGTGGGTTGCAAAGTGATAGAAGAACCCCCAAAAGGAGTGTATTGACAAATTATGAAAAGATCATGGTAAGGACAGACTTTAGGTATTGATTGACCCAAGAGCCCAAAGAATCCAGCACTGACACTCATATTTTCTCCTTCCCTTCCCTTTAAATGCATTCTCAGAGGCTTTCCACAGCTCAGTTTTAAGTTCAGTAAGAAGACACAAGTCTGTATGCCAGAGTCACAGCAGAAGCCTCCTTGCCACCTGTTGGCCTTTGTTGAGTCACGTGCACATGACCGAGCCGTCATCCTTAGGGTCAGGGCGGTATCTAGGGATGGAGATGGAGGGGCAGAGGTAGCAGATAACAAGTAACCACTCTAATGTCTATTGAATTCTCGTTTTATCATATAAATTGGTACATTTGGTGTTTGACTGTTTAACCTACAAAAATTTCCATTTCAACCTGATAAACGTGAAGACTTAAAGCAGAGGCAGAGGTAGTATAAGAAACATGACTTTTGATTTGCAAATAGAGGTTCCAGACTCTAGCTCTGTTATGCATCCTTATTGTTGAGGAATTTAAGGGCCACCCAGTAAATAACACCCTTCTCTCCTGCTTGAATTCTGTCAAGAGAAAAGGCAAACATTGGCACATAGGAATAAAAATACTGGTTTTATTCATGACAAGAGCTGAAATGAATGACTTAGGTTTTGTGTGATAACTGAGATTCTAGTATTGAATCCAGAACTAAACAGTTACTTACCTCCACCCCAGGCATTTTGAAGGATGATAGGATTTTTTACCTGGGGGTTCTGCCCCTAATAATTCAGACCAGATTGCGTGAGTCTTACAGACATCTTGTTTACAAAGAAGGCAAGCTGGTGAGGAACTCCTTGTTCTTTGAAAATCAGTCAAACAGTTCATTTCAGCTCGATGGTGATGGATGGGGTAGGAGACCAGAGCTTGTTGAAAATTTCTCTTTCTGGAAACCAGAGGAATGGTGGCATACCTGCTTCCAACATGTAGACTAATGAATCTTAATTGTTTATTTCTTAAATAAATAATGATTTACTTTAGGATTGGTGTGATGTTCAGATGCCAAGAAATTTTAGGAAGGAAAACTCAGAGATCGTAAAATAACCACCCTGTCCAGCTTTTGAAGTTGACTTATTATAATAATTGATGTGTGAGTATGAACCCACTTTGCCTAGGGGATGAGTAAATTAGTAATAATTGGGCAAGCATAAGGATTTGTGAAGTGGACTTGTGAAGTGAAGTATTTGGATGGAAGCAGGCAACGAAAGAAAATGTCTTACAGAATTCATAACTAGCACGTCCTTGTGAATTTAAACCAAGGCAAGCGGACTTTTCCCCCACCAGCCGTCCCCCACCAGCCGTCCCTCACCGTCCCCCGGCAGCCATCCCCAACCAGCTGTCCCCCACCAGCCATCCCTCACCAGCGGGTGAAAGTTCAAAGCTCTTGTCCGTTCTCCTGTCCAGCGGTTCTCACATTGTGCTCTCTGAACGAGTAGTGTTGGTGTCACCTGAGAATTTGTTGGAAAAAGAAATTGTGGAGCCCACCCTAACCGTGCTGAACTCTGGAAGTGGGGCTGGCAATCTGTAGTTTAACAAGTCCTCTCGCCAATTTTGATGGATATTGAACTGTGAGAAACACATACCATGATTTGCAAACATCCCTGTAACAATTCCATAGCTGAAGATTAATTACACTTGCAAGTAATCTTTTCTAGTTCCTCATCATTAGTGAAAGTCAGTCACTCAGTCGTGTCCAACTCTTTGCGACCCCATGGACTATAGAGTCCTTGAAATTCTCCAGGCCAAAACACTGGAGTGGGTAGCCTTGTCCTTCTCCAGGTATCTTCCCGACCCAGGGATCAAACCCAGGTTTCCTGCATTGCAGGCAGATTCTCTACCAGCTGAGCCACAAGGGAAGCCCAGTCATTAACCATTTATTAAATATGGGCTTCCCTTGTACCTCAGTTGGTAAAGAATCTGCCTGCAGTGCAGGAGACCCAGGTTCGATTCCTGGGTCGGGAAAATCCCCTAGAGAAGGAAATGACTACCCACTCCAGTATCTTTGCCTGGAAAATCTCATGGACAGAGGAGCCTGGTGGGCTGCTGTCTATGGGGTCACAAAGAGTTGGACATGACTGAGTGACTTAACGCTTGCTTACTTAAATATGGGGCATTCTGGGGAGCAAAAGAAATGGAGTAGGTAAAATTGTGCTTAGTCTTGAATGCCCAACAGATATTAACATTAAGACTGTATTTTCATCCTATAGGTTTAGATAGAGTGGCACGATGGTTATTTAAAAGACTAAATATAGCCTCAAAATGTAGAAGGGATTTTATAGGAGATAATAGAATGAGAAAGAACTAGAGGGTAGTGATTATAATCTGTGTAGAGCACTTGAAGATGGGGGAGAAAAGGGGATGTACAGAAGAGGCTTTTCAAAGGAACGATTAACTGAGCTCAGTTAACTCACTGAAGCTGAGGTGGACAGAATCAAAGATGATTTAAGAGCTGAAGCCCAGATGATTAAGATAATGATAGTTGGGAAGGAGCTTTCTAATTAGGGAATAAGATGAATCCATTGTCAGGAGTGTTAACTTTGTGGTCATAGTTTAAAAGGACATATATTGAGAAGGAAAAGTTGAGAGCTCATTTTTAGTTGGTTTAGGGTAAGAGGAGAACTTGAAAGTACATTTGTCCCTTGGTATTAGCAGGAGATTGGTTCTAGGCCATAACGGCCCCCCAATTCTCCAATACCAAAATCTGCAGATGCTCATGTGGGCCGTCTGTATCTATGGGTTCCACATTTGCCCATTCAACCAACCGATATTGTGAAGAAAATTACAGTAATGCATTCAGTCATTCACGAAATGCTTACTGAATGTCTACCATGGGTCCGGCACAGTTCTAGGTTCTCAGGTTATAAAAATGGACCAACCTGTGCCCAGCCTTCAGAACTAATGTTGTGGATGGAGGGAGACAACAAGTAAGTAAATAAATGAACAAGACAATTTCAGGTAATACTAAGGGCCAGCAAAGAAAATAAAGTAACAGTGAAGAGTGACTGAGGGGTAGAGGATTTCTTTAGATAGTCAGTGAAGACCTGAGCAGGCAACATGTGACAGAAATCAGTTGAAAACTGTAAAACAGGTGAAAGATAGTTTTAGGAAGCCAAGAGGTGCTGGCATCACAGAGTGGCCAAGGAGAACTGCAGAAAAGCACGTGAGAAGGTTCCTGGTACATTTTGCCTTTTCAGGCGCTCTTCTATACGAAAGGTTTGGAGAGAGAGGATAGTGTGTATTTGAAGGAACATGAGCTTAGAAGCATCCTAGGTCATTCATGTCAGGCATTTGTTGGCTGTGTAGAAACTCCTTAATTTTTCTGAGGTCCATTCTTCTCAGTAGAGTAAGGAGTAATAACACCTCATGGGATTAAATTGTGATGATTAAGTGAGAGAATGAATTTAAAGCAGCTAACGTATTGCTTGCAACATGTGCTTAATGATAACTATTAATAATCTCAGTTGGTCATGTGAAATACAGTTTTATTTAATAATGGTGAAATATCATGTCTCTTGATACACAGTTTTATTTAGAAGTTATACTTTGAACTTTGATCATGCACAGCATTTTAAGGGGTGTGACACTATTATTTTTGCAGTTAAATGATATATTTTGATTAGGTACCTGATGACACTTAAAGTATGCTTATGTGCATAACACTCTCAGATGGATTTTACTCACTTTAAATATTTTCTTCTTACAGATATGTACCTCTCATGACTGATAGGAAGATACTAGTCATGGGCCAAAAGTCAAGATACTTCCCTGGGAAATGCTGCTGATGCTCCTTTACAAAGTCATACAATGAATGTTTGGTTTAAGAAAGATTTTCCTATTTAAGAGATTTTCATCTTGGAAATACATCAAGTGAAAATTACAGAGTCTTTTGGGAAACATTTTCCTCCTAACAAATTATACCTGTAATGGGCGACATGGCAAACAACTCAGTTGCATATGGTGGAGTAAAAAACTCTCTGAAGGAAGCTAATCACGATGGAGACTTTGGAATTACACTCGCAGAGCTGCGGGCCCTCATGGAGCTCAGATCCACAGACGCGTTACGGAAAATACAGGAAAGCTATGGAGACGTCTATGGAATCTGCGCCAGGTTAAAAACATCTCCCAATGAAGGTGAGCTGTATTGCGTCCCTTTTTAGTACCTTGTTCAACAAGTGCTGTGATTGGCTCATAAAGAAGCATGCTTAAATTGTCTTAGCTGCTGTTTGATGATGCCATACTTTTATTAACATTTAAGATGGGTTGGCTATCAGATTGGTGTAAAGTAACTTTAGATCAAAAAATAGTATTGCATAGTAATTTATTTTAAGTTGGTGGGAGGAAGGATTTTGTACTGTCACACATGTTGCTGCTTGTTTATTAAAGAGCATGGTTGTCTTGCCACTTGAGCTTTGGAGGGTGGAACCAGGCTTGGTAGTTCCCAGGAGATTCTGTGGAAATAAACCCTGCTCACTATCCTTCATTTTGCCAGGCAGCTTAAAATAGTTTTCACTGCCTGTAGCTGACTGGGTTGTTGTATTTTTTTTTTTTTTTTTTTTTAAACTAAAACTTAAGCAATTTGTTCAGAAGGTACCAGAGCAAATGGAATAGATTAGATGGCAGTTTTTTATTTAGCAGACATTTCCTTTGATTAAAAATAGTTTTCAATCTTAGAATTATATTCAATTTCCGTGTTCAAAGAAGTCTTTGGTTTCATAATTCTTGATTTGTAGTAAATTTCTTTTTGAGAAGCAGAAGAATTCATTATAACTTCATTACATTATGATCTTTGAAGTGTTTTCAAAGGATGACCTTTTTTTATACACTGATCACGTTAAACATGAAATTAAGGTTAGGGAGTTTCAGGAAGGCATTTCTGCACACTGCAAAGGAAGCGGCAGGCAAATATATGAAGGTGAGTTGTTTGGTGGTTACAGTTTATTTTAGTAAGAATAGGTGATTAGTAATGTCAAAAGTTAAGGATATTAGTATATATCCTTTATATGTAGAAAGGAGTATCTGTCCAAAGCCAGTTCTAGAGAAATCATTTTTCCGGAAGCATCTTATGCCATGCCACTACTTGTGATAAATTTTGGGGTAATAGCAAAAAGTTATTTCCAAAATTGTTAAAGAATTTTAAATCATACCAAAAGATTCTTTGAAACCTTTATATAATTCTATTTGAATTGCTCATTGTTTTAATGATGGGTAGTTACTTTAATTTTTCTGAGGAAACTGATGTCAGTATTCCGTTTCCTTAAAGGGCTTCCTCAGGTCACTTAGAGTATGTTCTTTTTTCTGTAAAGTCTTCCAGATGGTCTGGATCTTTTCCTCAAGTCAGAACCACTGGAAACATGGACCTCTCAGTTACACCTTAAATATGCTGTACCATTTTAAGAGCTGCTTCAAGGAATCAGGAACAGACACGTGGACTTGAATCGATATAACATGACAAAATTGGAGCTTGTTCATTATGCAAGTCTTACTTTAAAGTTTTAGCTAACTTCATATGACTTTAGAGATTTGTACGTTACTTTTGCTATTCTCAGTTGGTAGATTCAGTAATTCAACCACCTGTACTTAACTACATGTAGTCTAAAACCTAATCATTGGATGTTTCAGTATCACCAAATTGATCAAAAGCATTAACATTAAAAAAAAAACCCTTCAATATAACTGAATGTGATACTGAACTTTACTTTGAAACCCGCCCGTAACTGCGCTTCCCCCAACCATAGCTCTGTTTCCCTACTATTAGTTAATCAGAACTTTTGTCTTCTCATAACTAAAACTCCCTCCATGGTGTGTGCTTATTTTTAATGGACTTAGTTTCTGTTTAGTTTGCACTGCAATTTCTTTTCTTCTCTTATTTCAGGCAGTACTCCTCACATTGATTTTGGTTTAATTAGTGAAGTTTCTTAAATTAACTGAGAAGTTATACCTAATACATTAGTTTCTAGGGGAAGGGAATGATTATGTACCTCTTTTACGACGTGGTGGAAGTTGTGGATAATCTGTAGAAATATTCAACACTCAAAATTGTGTATGTTTTATTGCTGTTTTGTGCTATTAAACAAGCGAATGCCATTTCCCCCTCATTTACTAGAAAACTCTTGCTCAGCTTTCTCCTAATATAGTGAATTTAATTTTTGTCAAGATCTGTACAAACTTTTGTCTTCTACTCTTTATATATAGCTTGTCATTGTGAAATATTCCTTTAAAGAATTTTGTAAGCATTATATTTGTATTTACACTCCTTATAAGAATAAATATAAACAACGCAGCTTTCACAGGAATGTCATTTCCAAAGGAATAGTTCTAGTTTAATTTAGAAATAATTCACTCAGAAAGCTAATGAATATTTTGTCACTGATCAACTAGGCAAATGATAACAAGTGACTCATTGGGGAGGTTTTATGCCCGAGTAAAATGATCTAGACAATAAGTAGCCTTTTGTTAGTATGATCTGCTTATGATCATGGAAAGTGAGATAGAAATACACTTCTTCAGAGTACAGGAATTTTGTATAGGTAAAAATGTTTTGTGTCCCTTTAGTTCTTTCATTCATTAATTTCTTCATTGACACATACAGTCTTTCATCAAATCTAGGTCATTGTCGTATATTTTATATAATCCCTAAAAAAAGAATTAGTGTTGGGAGTTGTAAGTGTATAATTAAATTACATTCCAATTTCAGAGATGTTAATACAAGGTAAGAATATGTGTGTTTTAGAATTGATTTATTGTGTTCATTGGGTATCTTTTATCTGATTGTCACTTTTCTAGGCTCTGAGCATGTGCATGCATGCTAAGTCACTTCAGTCTTGTCAAACTCTTTGTGACACTGTGGACCGTAGCTGGCCAGGCTCCTCTGTGCATGGGATTCTCCAGGCAAGAATACTGGAGTGGCTTGCTGTTTTCTTTCTCCAGGGGATCTTCCCAACTCAGGGATCGAACCAGTACAGTTCTTTACCACTGACACTACCTGAGAAGCCCTCTGGGCATACATCAATGAAGAAAACAAAACTGCCTGCCTTAATTTTCCACTTGGGAGACAAGTTCACAGGACAAATAAATGAGATGTGGGGGGTGGGGAATGAGATGTGTGGTATGTTAGTGACATATGCCTAAGAGAAAAATGGAGAAGAAAAATCAGAAACAGTAGGGATGTAGATCTTAGATTGTTCAAAAGTCTGGAGGAGCAGTTAAAGATGTTGAGAACAACACAATGCTTTTTGTGCCACACTGGTAGTTAGCACTGAGAAACACTTTCCTCACAACAACCCTATCCAATGTACAGCCCAAGGACCCACAGCACAGAAAGGCTACGCAGCTTTGCTGAAGTCCTACAGGAGCCTTTAAGCCCAAGAGGAAGGTCTCAAACCTAGACATTCTAGCTATGGAGAACATGCTTTTAACTGCTATAGTGTAGCCTGTTACAAAAGCTTACCTCATTCAGCGTGCAAAGGAGTTGAGATACTGAGAATGGAGTGCCTGTGTTCTCTCTTCACAGTAGTATTTTTTTGATGACAAGAATTGCATAGTGAAAAAAAAAGGGGGGGGGGGGGTTTATCAGTTAGTGTTTAAAATATGCCCTACTTAGGAAGTTGCATTTCTGTGCTTTCTCATTTGGCCTGCTAACTCACTGCTTGGTTTCTAGCAGACTAGTGCTTGACTCAGTTTGAACCTTACCGTTCATGTACTGATCAGTAGGAAGTGTTTGAAGCCAGATGTGATTTTCATATTAAAAATTTCTTCAGTTCAGTCGCTCAGTTGTGTCCGACTCTTTGCGACCCCATGGACTAGTGGTTCTTATTGATCATCTTCACTCTTAAAAGAATTATAACTATAAATTTCAAGGTAAACTGGAATTGTGACTTATTCATATTTTTAGTTTAATCTGTTACCAAGCACCTAGCTTACAGTCCCTAGACTCCAAGAAAGAACTTTTATGCCAAAACAACCTTATAACAAAATAACCTAATGACAGTTGTATTGTCATTACAGTTTTGTTCTTCTGTATCATTACTGTTTCCTTACATTAACTTTCTCATTTCCTATTCTAAACCTTCTCTCATGATCTTTTTATTTTTACACTAGCTTTTGGTATCTTTTCCATTTTAATGTGTTCCTTGTGTTATCTTTATAGTATATTTTTTATCAGATGGTAGAATAGACTCTAATAGTAAGATTTGCAGAATGCAGATCTCAGCCCTTGGTATCATTTCTTATTCATAGCACTGTATTAAGCAAAGGATAAAAATGAACTCATAAAAATTAGGTACTGAATGGTATTCTGTAAGAGGCGTGGCTTTGTGAATTTATAAAGGGTAGGAAAGCAAGAAGAGACACCATGCTTTCTAGTGGTAGTTGCTAAAATTAGAAGAGAACAAAGGGGAAAAAAAAGGAACTAAGGAAAGGAAACAGTGGTAGAGAGAAACAAAAGTAGCGTCTGGTAGGAAGCAGGATGCCAGCAGCAGTTGTCCCTGGCTGACTGATGTCTCCATAATGTTTCAGATGGCAGTTTCTGTTTGCACGTGCTGGTAATGAGGCTGTTGGTCACCTTGTTCTTGGGCCATGTCTTCAGGATGTAATGTAACAAAGCGGGCATTCACACATGGAAATGTGTTCTAACTCTCTAAAGGAGGCAGCCTTTGCCCAGAATAAATCATTATTGACTCACAGACCGCTGCAGGAAGACAGTGATTCCCTGATGTATGTGTTTGGTGATACGCAGTCGGCACAGTGATTTTAGGCGTTTGACAAGGATTTGCATGGTGGTGACATGCCAGCCACGTATGTTCCGATTCTTGCATACAGTTACCAGTGAGGGGGTTCTATTGATGACTCTGTGTGACCTTGCCCTAGAAATTTATTCCTGCTCTGATAATTGCATACCCCAGTTAAAAAATATAGAGAATTATACATTTAATACTTGCTCTGGTTACCAGTTTTCATTGCTTATGAGTTTGTTGAATTGCAATACTGACTCCTTCTCAAATCTTGTAGGATATACATTATTTTGTAAAGTTGTACTCGATAGAGTCTGAAGCAGCATCGTATTGTTTTTTCAGGTTCAATTTTTTTAATATAATATTTCCTTCTCAAAGCCTTCTCTTCTGCTTTCATAACATTATACTCTCAAGGTTTGCTTTTTCCTGTCTGACCACTTTCATCCGCCTCCTGTGCTTTCCTTCCCATGTTGGCAGGCCTTGGGTTTCCGATCATGGGGCACTCGCCTCTTCATCTCTGCCTTCTCCTTGGGTGACGCTCTCTGCTTCTAAGACTTTCCATCTGACTCCGGCATCTGTGGCTCCAGTCCAGGCTTTTCTCTCAGGCTTTGGGGCCAAAAGCTCAGTTGCTAGTAGACATCTTCATTTTCCCAGCCTCTCCAGACTTTCCCTTCAGAAAGCATACTTCCCCATTTCCCCTCTCTGATGAAACTGTCACTCATCTTGCTAGGTAGACTTGACTTCGATAGGAATCTTTCACCTATTCTTACTCATTGGGTCGACACAACAGGCAAATTCCATGACTCCTGCCTCTAAACTCAAGGGTATCTGCTTCTGTACCTTCCCCCGCCCTGGTTGAGGCTGCTGCCTTTCTCTTGCATAATCCAGGTACCAACACACTAACCAGTGTTTGTCCCGTCTCCCTCCGCACTGCCTGTCACTTTCCTGCTGAAAGCTGACAGTGGTTTTGCACTTGCTCTTAGAAGGAAGTTCAGACTTCTCCCGTAGCTTAACAAATTTCTCTGGGGTCTGGCTCCTGCTTACTTCATCTCATCTCTTGTCTCCTCCTCAGTGTTTGAGGCCTAGCAAAATTTTCAGTTTTCTGAAATACTGTTGTGCCAAGCTCATTCTTATTGCCGGTCTTGTGATCTCTTCACCTTAAACATGCTACCTCACCCTTCCTGTGACTGTCTCTTAATCATTTCTGAGATCTCAGGTTTGGTATCTTATATTTCCCTTATCCACCCCAACTCCCTAAATTTGGATTCCAGTTCCTTTTGCTGGCTTCCGTTAACAACCTCACCACCCCCATCATTACTACTTAACACTCTGGGTTGTGATTAACTGATTGCTTGTCGGTCTGCCCCACCAAACTGCGAGTTCCTTGAAGGCAAGTGCCGGAGAAAGGCATCCCGCCTGACTCATTTCCCTGGGGATGTTTGTGCCTCTCCTTATCTGGCCTGCGGTTGGCATTCAGGAACAAAGCCTGAGTTTCACTTCAGATAGTGATTCACTTAAATTTGAGGGGCGTCTCCTTTTTTGAAATTGAGAATATGATGATTGATCTGTTTTTCAAAAAGAATTGACACAGATCTTCACATGCTTTCTTGATCTGCATCTTTTCCTGTGTTGCCGCTGTTTAGTCACTGAGTTGTGCCCAACTCTTTGCGACCCTGTGGACTGTAGCCCACCAGGCTACTGTGTCCATGGGATTTCCCAGGCAAGAATACCGGAGGGGGGTGCCATTTCCTCCTCTAGGGGATCTTCCCGACTCAGGGATCTAACCTGCATCTCTTGCATTGGCAGGCGATTCTTGACCACTGCCCCACTTGGGAAGCTGTGTTTTCCTGTGACCCTCACTAAAAAGAAGGTGTCGCTGTTCCACAGACAGAACATACTCACAAATGCTGGCATAATCTCAAGTGGAAAATTTGAGATTAGGATGTGCTTTGTATTAGCCATGATTTGCAGTTAAATCCACCATTTCAGTGCTCTTTCCTCTTCATTTTCTAAATTGAGACATAGTTTTATTAGCCTCAGCAGTTGGAAGGCTACATTTTTTGGTAAAACATCAGTATCTTTTTTTTTCCTTTCTTTCTTTTTTTTTTTTTCCTTAAAATATGGAACGCTTCACGAATTTGCGTGTCATCCTTGCGCAGGGGCCATGCTAATCTTCTCTGTATCGTTCCAATTTTAGTATATGTGCTGCCGAAGCAAGCACAAAACATCAGTATCTTGATAGCGTTTGCATTTTTTCCCATAAGCTGTCTCTTTCAGATATAAAGACAGTATTCTTGAGCCATTATCTATTCATAGAATGGTGGGTCCAGACCCCAAAAGCATTAAGTCTGAGGCTACTTTTGATGGTTTTTTAATCTATTTTCGAATCTGTCTCCTCTTTGTGAAGCTAACTGGGCCATTGGAAGATCAATGCCTTGGCCTCATTGCTGCTCCACCACAATCTATGGAGCCAATAGGTCCAGGCAGAACAGTTCTCATTCTGTTCATCTGTAATTTTTTCTAAATGATTTGATACCATATCTCATCTGTTTTTAAAGCTAGGACCGTGTAGTCTCATTACCCATTTCAACAGGGCTTACCTTTCTCTTACCCACAAACATTGTTTTTCTCCCTCCTCCCAGTGGAAATGTCTTCCTATACCTGTAGCAGCCTGACACCCATGCCCTGGATTCCATCTCCCCCGGCTTCTTCAGAGGGGAGCTCTAGATTAACTAGTCTGTGTCTCCTGTGTCACCAGTGTGGACGGTCATTTCCGCTGCTAAATAGCTTGCCTTAATATCTGTCACTCATCTTTTAAAAAGCAGAATGGTTTTATTTATCCATTTTGAAATAAGGAGCAAAATAAAGAAGTAGAGCAGTAAAGGTAAATATAACACTAAAGGCCGTCGTGCTGTATTTTGCCTTTGTGTGCGTGTGGGCTCAGTCGTGTCCAGCTCTTTGCAACCCCATGAGCTATGTAGCCCGCCAGGCTCCTCTGCCCATGGGATTTTCCAGGCAAGACTACAGAGGTGGGTTGCCATTTTATTTTACCTTTACTATGTTTTTACCTTGATTGCTTTATTTCTTGTTATTGCATCACATGCCTGGAAGTTACCTATGCTCATTGTTTCCACTTACCTCATTCCCAGACTTGCTTCCATACCACCTCTTGAAGCTTCCCTATCAAAGTCTTCAGCCCCCATCTAGTGAAGGCCAGTTGTCCAGTCTTTCTTCATTTCATTCCACCTTTGTGACACTATTTGATATGATCGGCCACATCATCTTTTTAAAAGCTGCCTTTCTGTAGTACTCCATGAACCTGTGTCTGTGTGTGTGTGTCCCCCGATTTCTTCTCAGTTGCCTTTGGTTGTTTTGAGAACCCTCTGTGACCATCAGATGTTGGAGTGCTCCAAGGCTCCAACCTCAGTCTGGATTCCTTCTTGTCAATGTACTCTAGCTTTCCAGGGGCTGCCATTAGGCCCATGGCTGCAGAATCATCTGTATAGTGAGATTCTCTGGCTCAGATCTCTCCGAGTTCTGAATATGGATAACCAGCTATCTACTAGACATTTCCACCTGTTTCTTTAATGGGCATGTCGTGTTTAAACCTGTAAAGCAGAACTGTGAACTCCTGCCTCCCTTTTTCCACCCAGTTCTACTGTTCCCAAAGCCTGCCTTACCTTGGTAAATGTCTCTATCTTCCATCCATTTAGGTGCATGGGCAAAAAAGAATCTAGGTATCGTGCTTTACCCTTCCTTTTTTTTTTTTTTCTTTCATCCTCATCCAGTCCTTCAGCAAGTTCTATCTGACTTCCTTACAAGATGCCTGGAAGATTCAGGGGCTCTGCCTCCGTTTTTGGAACCCAGAGCCAACCACCACCATCTCTCCTTTTGTGCTGGAGAGACGAGTGGTCTCCCAGCTGGTCTTTTCCTCTGCTCCCATACATACTCCTCAGTTTGTCCTTCAGTCAGTTTAAGTGAGATTAGTTATCTCTACCCTCCTATAAAGCCTTCTAGTGGTTTCCATTGCACTTAGAATAAATGCCAGTCCTCTCTCTGTATTAACTCTCTCTCTTTCCCTCCAGTATAGTATAAGCTTGCTGAATGGAAGACTTTTTTGTTCACCCTGACTTCTCAGCAAAGTAAAGCAGTACCTGGGCATAGTAGATATTCAGTAAATATCAGAGAGCGGGACAGACTGTTGTTGGCAAAACTCTTAACTAGCTTCCGTAAGTTTGTTATTTTAAATTAATAGAAATCAGTTGTCCCCAAAATAGAGTTAAAACCTATAGTGTTCAGTTTGTAACTTGTCTTCCTCCTTACTTAATTAACTATTGCCCTGTAGTTTATGATTTATATACTTGGTACCTTCTTTGGTCCTCCCAAACAATCTAGGTTATACCAATAAATATTAATTCTGCCTCTCCCAGCCCCAGTCCCAAAAGGAGTAAGTGACTCGCACAAGATTTCAGTAGGTTAACTGGAACCTAGGTCTTCTAATTCCTAAACCAGACAGCTTTGGCGGTGCAGTGTTCTAGATGTGTGCTGGGAGCATAGAAGAATTATGCTAATCTTTGGATCAGTTGCTTTTTTACTTCCTGTATTCCCTCCAAGATAACATTTTAAAGCAATCTTTAGCTCCATCGCTGTTCTTTTCAGCATTATCATAAAATATCAGCCCCTGTTACAACCAACATAAGTTAAGATTTAATCAATTATTTTTATAGTTACAGTGATGATATTTAAAACTGAGGTGTTGTATGTAATTGATGGTTGACTCTTAAGGGTGAGTTAAACTGATGGAACTAATATCTTCAAACATATTTCTTAGGGAAAAAAAAGGAGACTGACACAGGGAGGAACAAGCATCTTTTATTTTTGCTATAATGGCATTAAAATAGAAGACACAACAAACCTACCCACTATCTAGTGATCATCGCTTCATAAAAGAAAGGCTGCTTAATTTGAAAAGCAGTAAGCACATAATTTCAGGACATCTCAAAGTAGAGTTCTTTAAAACAAATACATTTTGTTTTGTGGAAAACCTCACTACATTGATTCCGTGAACCCCCAGTTAAACCATGGATGGCTGTTAACTCTCTGCAGCCAGGACTGGTGAAGGGATTGCTCTCACCTGAAGAAACAGCTTGTGAAATCTGAGTCACACTTTGCGAGTTTCCTCTCTCATACTGCCTTTCCCCCAGTCACTGTCTGCCTTTCCATTGACTCTGCCTCAGAGCCTTGAGCCCTGTGGAAGGTTTCAGTTGATGACTTTTGTCATCAGAAGTGCTTTGCACACTGCCCAGGGTGGACCTGACTTTGTTACAGTTGCTAGTGACAACCTTCTCTGGAAGCTTTTTGGTTTCTTTAACAAGTAAATAATTAATGATAAACCAAAGTAAATCTTTAAGGATCTGTATGTACATTTGTCATGGTTTATTCTAACAGTGAGCTTGCTTTGTTCTCTCTTTTCTACTCTCTGCCTGCCTCACATCCAGAATCATAGCTAAAGCAAGCCGAGAGCTTTCCAGTGATCTGCTGCCCCCATCTTCCTCCCTGGCTGTTCTCCTAGAAGGGGTTCTTGCCAAAAAAACAAAGAGTTGAGGTTACTTCATTATAGATTTAAATATATACCGATAAAAGGCATGTCATCCCAGTATCTCTGTCCCCTTCTTCATTGCTCTTAAACTGGGGAAATGTCCTTTATCACTGCTGCTTTTGTTTTCCTGCCTCCCTAATAATGTGAGTGTGGACAGCCTTTGCAGTAGCTCATTGGGATGAACCTAGGCTTGACAGGATCATCAGGATGAAATTAGAGGAGGAGTAACTTGGTAGGTGAAGAAAAGGCAAATTTGATCCTGCAACTTTCTCTTAACCTTCATAGCTTGCTAATTTCATGCTCTAGGCAGTAAATCTTTTTTCCTACAAAATGTATCTTTTCCTTAACAGTGACAGTCAGTCAATAGCACTACCTGTTTCTCCAATTGGAAATAAATCCTAAAAGTCAAGCTTGAAGGAAAGGTCATCCTAAGTCTCCCATTTTTTGTGACTTAAAAATCTTTTTATCACTTGAATTAGAACTTTTAGTAGTTTTCAGGCTTGTGATAGGTGAACTTTTCATTGTTCAGCAAATAAGAGTGAAAATAAAAAGCTTTCACTTGTTAACTAAGATGTTGTAAGTAAATCAAGTGAACATCTTTCTATACTTCCCTACTTTTGGAAGAAAAATACAAGGAAAGATCAGAGAAATGTTTAGTCCCAATCTAAAACTATCAAACATATCATTTCTGGTTTTCTAGCAGTCTAGTGGATGGTATAGATAGTATGACCAAAAACCAGCAGTTGGGAAAAGTGGAATTTCTTAATTCAGCCTTGTGTTGTCTACTTAAAATATTTTCTTCAAGTACTTCGCATGTTTTTTGGTGATTTAAATTACGTACAGTTAGTCTAACTCACAGGAATAAACCATTGTGGTAGGATCTTATGCACTGTGTCTAAATGTAATGAATCTAAAGTGTAGAGAATGACTGTGTTTTAAATAAAATATTTTCATTTGTAAGTAGTAAAATCATTCACTAAAATTTCTTTCTTTTTTTACTAGGTTTAAGTGGAAACCCTGCAGATATAGAAAGAAGAGAAGCAGTATTTGGAAAGAATTTTATACCTCCTAAAAAGCCAAAAACCTTTCTTCAGCTAGTATGGGAAGCATTACAAGATGTCACTTTAATTATATTAGAAATTGCAGCCATAGTATCATTGGGCCTTTCTTTTTATCAACCTCCAGAAGGGGATAATGCACGTAAGTAAATTGGTAGGGGAAAAAAGACTGTTATGTGTGATGTGAAGTTCAGCTCATTTGCTCACTTAGTACATAATAAAAATAGCAGGCCAGCATTTATTAAGTTTGCTGTATGCTAGATATCATTCTAATAGTGCTTTTTAATAGTTCTTTAAATATATTACCTCAGATAGTTTTCCAAATAGCCCTGTAAGATAGATAGTGTCATCTGCATTTTACAAGTGAGACACAGAGGTTAAATAACTTGCCCACATACGCATCCTCTGTGTCTGGCCAGGAGGTAAGCATGTATATGATGTGTTATGTGTCATGGTGGTTTTTAAGTTCTTTAGAACACTGTTGTGAAATAATTATTTTTTAATTTGGGGTTTTTAAAAAAATCTTTTGGAAAATCATTATAAAAGCAAAATTTATTCTTTTTCCCAGGCTATTACTTTCCAAGTTCTTTAAATATTGTATATATTTTACTGTTATGTGGATGATCTGGATAATTTCTTTACTGTCTTAGAAATGTTTATACTACAAAGTATTCTACTGTAGGTAACTTGGCTTTAACCTGTAGCTGCAGATGATTTTGTTTTTCTCCTATCTTTCTATGTCTTTCATTTCTTTTTTAAATTTCTTCTTTTTCTTTAGAGCAAATTATTTTACATGGATTTTCCTGACAGTACTTTCTATATCTGACAGGAGATCTAGCTTGGGTTTTGGTCACTATATTTAAGGAGCTATAGAGTGAACCATTGGTATTTTATATATCAGGAGAAGGATTCACCAAAATATTTTTGTTTGCAAAAGCTTCATTCTTCTGTCTTACAAGTTATGAAGAATTTTAATAAGTATTTGCTAACTTGGCTTAGGTAATCATTTAAATTAATTCTTCAAAGGTATGCCTAGAGCTCAAGTGAGAGAGAACTTCTTGGGGGTTGGGGGGGGGGGGTAGTGGGAGGAGACAGCTGGTCACAGAATAAGCAAATTCACCTGAGGCTGAAGTCTGTGTAGATCAGGGTTCTCAGAGCAGCACTGTTGACATTTTGCACTGGAACATTCATCGTCATCTGTTCATTGTACCATCGCCCAGTTGAAGCAAGCCAAAACATCTCCAAAGATAGCCAGTATCCTTTAAGGGGGCAGAAGTGCCTGTGGGTGAAAATCTCTGATGTAGATAAAAGAGGATTTAGGCAATATTCTGGGCAATATTGAGCCAGATTATTTTTTAAAACTTTTATTTGTTGAATAAATGGTACATACTTTGCTGTTGAAAAATTAGAGGGAAAATGATGTTTCAAAGTAAATCATGTTTACTGAAAATCCCACTGTTTAGAGATTACTGCTGTACCGTTTTGAGATATATATGTCCTCTGAGATTAAAAAAATTTTTTTTTAGTTGTCACTAATGGTGCTCATGTATGTGCGTGTGTGCACAAGTGGGTAGGCGTGAGGATATGTAAGTGTGTGTGTGTCTGTTTATCTGGAAAAGGAGGTGATACCATGTTTAGCAACATACAGCTAAAATTCTTCACTGCTTGGTTTACCCAGCTGTCATTTTAAAATGCTGGGAATTGGTGTTCTAGCCTTAAGTGAGTTAGCAGATTATCAAAAACTTTTTACTTGTAAAAATTTTTCCCCAGGACTATAAGAAAACTGAAGAAAAATGTTTTCAGTGGGAGTGGGTTTTTTTAATTCACAGAATCTGGACACATCTTGGAATTCAGCCTGCTTCATTTGTACAACGTAGTGACAGGCCCTTTTTCAAATTTGCTTAAGGAGATAACTGGTGTTAATCCAACTGAGAAGATAATCTAGAGTTGTTGGTGTTTTAGGGCCATTTAAAGAGACTCAAGATCTACCAGAAGGTCTTGATAAACAATATAAAGATGTATTTGCTCCGTGGTAAAAGTTATTTAGTGTTTGCACTTAAAAAAAAATACGCTTTTCAGTGTATTTCATGTATCTTTTCATCATATTTAACACTTAAGAAGTGGTGACTTGCCTAAAAGGAAATCCAGTAATTATAAATCTATAGTCATAGAACTCCAGATCATCAAAATTTCTTACTAGTGCTGTTTGGTATGAAAATAACCACTGTAACCCAGAAATCTGCAGTCCATACAACTAGTGGTTCTCAGACTCTTGGTCTCGGAACCCTTTTACACTCTCAAAGTACTGAGGACTCCAAAGAGGCTTTGGTCATGTGAGTTATAGCGGTAGGTATTTACTATATTCTAAATTAAAACTGAAAAATTAGAAAATATCAGTGCATTTTAAAATAATAAACATTGTTAGCATATAATTATACTTACTATAATTAATGATGAAGTTTAAAATGAGACAATGAAGCGTAGTGGTATTTTTAATTTCATTGTGTCTAGTTAATGTCTGGCTTAATTGAAGATAACTGGATTCTCATCAGCTTCTGCAGTCATTGTGTTGTTTTTTAGCTCATGGAGTTTTTGGAAAGTTTCACTGTACATTCATGAAATATGAGACAAAGAGCATCTTAGTATTATTGTAAAAACAGTTTTGACCTTGAGGATCCCCCTGGAGTTCCTGAACAATACTTTGAGAACTGCTTTTTTACGTTAGTCATATATACACTTCATATATGACCCAAGAATCACATAGGGGATTTGAGAATGGCGTATTTGCCCTGTGATATAGCATAGGCTGAATTCAGATGGTAAGTACCTCTCAGGTGAACATATTTACAAGGGAGCACCTTTAGTAAAATCGGTTTTTATTACTTTATTTATACTCGGACTTTACTGAAAACATTATTACTTTTTCTTTTTTCCATGTATAACTGGTAAACCACAATCCTTTCCTGACTTTGATTTTAGAGATTAATCTTTCCCTGCAGCTCCCTTAAAACTTTGTAATGGTCATCAGTAGGAAAAGTATTCAATTTCTAGAAATACTTTACTACTGTCTACTTCTTGATCATTCTAACTTTGTGTGATATAAAGTGGAACTATATATAAATGAAATATGTCACTAACTGCTCTCTTTAGAAATACTCAGTAGTTTAGTTATAAATACATGTGCTTGTGAGATTTAAAACTGAAAATTAAATAATTCTCTCACAATTCCTTTCCTTTAACCTCAGTTTCTCTGTCTTTAAACTTTTTTGGTTATTTACCCTATAAAGAAAAGGTCTGAGTACATGTCTCCCAATGATTCATTTATGTTTTGTATATATTTAAAGCTATATATAATGTGAGCATTTTAAAACATATACAAAAATAGGTTTAAAAGATGAAAGTTTTAAATTTTTATATTTAGTAGCCATAAAACATCGTTATTGATAGCATGATTGAGTGTACATTATTATATTTTATAATCTTGATTTGGCCTGATTTGGGTCTTAAGTTTGTTTTCTTTCAGAACTTGGTTTTAATGTCTCTCACAGGTAGGAAAAAACTCATAATGTTAGGCAAATCCAAGTAGAAAATTTTAGTGCACTCACTAAATCATGATACTTAGACCATGATACTTCCACCAGTTATGTAAAAGCTTGTGTTGAAATATGACTGGTAAATTTCATCTTCTGATGTCAGACTATTGTTTTTACGCACTCTTGTAAAGTCCTGCATCGTTATGTTTTTAACTGGTAAGAGCAAAGCCCACTGCAGTGCTTTATTTGGAAGATTACATTTTAGCACTGCCTCCAAGTGGGTGAAAGTGGTCAGTAAAGTGGTCAATATAGTATTTCAGCCTTTCTCTGTTCTTGAATTCAGATTTGCTTTATCTGACTCAGAAAACAAATCTCCTGTCTTCTGGGCAGGGGCATAAGTAAGGATCAGCTGTCTTTACAGCTTCTGCTATTTAAAATGTTATCAACCATAGATTCACTTAGTTATTGCATGCAGTGATACATGGTTATTTGTTCAGCTTGAAAATAATCAAAATAGAAGTTTTAGTATTTGAATGGCTAGGCTGGCACATTCAGTAGACCATCCTGCCATCTCTTTTGGAGAACATACTTTATACCCATTGATCACTGAATCCTACTGATGTTCACAGGGATATTTTTAATGATTGTTCACATCATCCCTTCCGTTTCACCCCAGTTGATTTTTCTCCAATTTCTGTCTTCTCTTTCTTCGTCTGTCCTACATACCTCTCACCAATTCATCTTTATTCAGCACCCTTGCACCTCAACTCCTCTCTTCAGTTATTCTCACTATTCTGGAATATGGGTTAATGATTTCTAGTGTTAATGTTTCCTTCTTATTTCCTTGTGAATAATCCTTTTCCTGTTCCGAATGTCCTAAGAGAACCATTGACTTTCAGAGAGTTTAGCTCAACCCTCAGTAAGAATTAACTTTACATAGGAACATAGAACATGTTTCATCATGTGAGTTTATAAATAACCAAAATAAGCTTTCAGAAAACAATACTTATCTTTATTACATGTATATCTTCTCTGTTTTGTTCTGTTTTATTTCTCAAAGTTTGGTCATAAGCCACTGAACTGATTTTACATTCACAAATAGACTACAGCCCAAGATCCAAAAAGAGCACTGTCCTTGTTCTTTTTTCACCATTACTGACCCTGCAGTTTTGAGGTTTCTCTTTTCCCTCCTCTTGTCTTCTTCTAAACCCTTTTATGCTGACTTTAATCTCTCCCTGCAGTTCTCATCCCTTAAATCTACACAGCTAGCTCCCTTGTATCATTTGGCTCCTGGATCAAATGTCATGGACCCTTTAGAAGGGCCTCTGTTCACTTAACCATGATTAGCCTTCTTTTTCATTTGATAACACATCATCATATTTTATTTTCTTCGTGCCATTTACAATATCTGAAATTAACTATTTGTGTTTTATTAACTGAATTCTTCATATACTATCCTCAGTTGCCAGTCTGAATATAGGTTCCCTGAGGAGAGAGAGCTTATATGTCTTACTCATCATCACATCCTTAGCTTTGAAAACAGTGTCTGGCACCGAGGGTAGGTGCTTAAATAGTTGAATTAATGAGTAGCACTTGGTTTAAAATTTTATCTTATGAAAGTTAAGCTTTTATCATACTTCAGTGGTATTGATATGTCAAATAAGCATGAGTCATGGGTAACACATAATACTTAAGTTTCTATATGTGGCTTGCCTACTGTATGTTGTAATTAATAGCATTAACCATTGGTCGAGGATGAACAAGTTTCAGTCACTGCTCGACCTTCTTTATAAATGTCTTCTCATGTAATCCTTGCAACAACTCTGCAGTAAGTGGTGGTCTCCTAACTTGACAGATGAAGAAACTGAGTCACAAAAATAAGTAACTTGCCTTAGGTTGAGATTTAATCTTTCCAGTTTCCTCCCTCTTAACTAGCACCTTGGACTGCCTCCCTATCCTGAAGATGAGAATCTTTGGAGGCAGAGAACTTGAAATTAACAGAGTTAGCAACATCCTCACTGTGGAATGCTTTGAGTCAGTAAGGTGTTTAGAGCTTTACGTAAAATTAATGGAACATATAAACATCATAATTACATGTCTGTTGCCATCAATTCAGAATCTTTTTTGATAAGCATTTTCTTTCTTTCCAAATAGTTTGTGGAGACGTTTCTGTTGGAGAGGAAGAAGGTGAAGGTGAAACTGGTTGGATCGAAGGAGCTGCAATCCTCTTGTCAGTAGTGTGTGTGGTGTTAGTAACAGCTTTTAATGACTGGAGTAAGGAAAAGCAGTTCAGAGGTTTGCAGAGTCGAATTGAACAAGAACAGAAGTTCACAGTCATCAGGGGTGGTCAGGTCATTCAGATACCCGTAGCTGACATTACTGTTGGAGATATTGCTCAAGTGAAATATGGTAAGTAAAACAGGGCAGTCCATGTGACATGTGATGTGATTTTATTGTAATCTTGTTCACAGCTTGGCTTACCTTTATTATTTTGTTTTAGGTGATCTTCTTCCTGCTGATGGCATACTTATTCAAGGCAATGATCTTAAGATTGATGAAAGCTCATTGACTGGTGAATCTGATCATGTTAAGAAGTCTTTAGATAAGGATCCCTTACTTTTATCAGGTATGAGTTTCTTTATAACTTTTAACTTTTTCCTCCTCCATAACTGTACACCCCTGTCAGTAGTATCCCTAAGAGCCAGTAATGCGAAGAGGATTCTGTAGTTTGTGTTAGCTCCTATCCTTGTAATCCTTAGAGACTTTTTTTTTGTAAACTGGCAGAGACTTTAGAGATCTTCGAATCCAGAACTGTGTTTTATAAATGAGAAGCTCGAGTCCAAAAAACAGAAGATTTGAAAGTTAGTGTTAATGTTAGTATAATGATAAAGTTAAAAGTATAAACTTAATGATCTCTGTTGAATTGATCGGTTTTTCTGTGTCATATTTATTCTTCAGGCCTAGTGAAATATAAAATTAAAGAATGATTATGTGTTTAAAGCAAATTAATGCATTTTCTGTGATGCTCTACATAGGACAAGTTTTCTGTTTTTAAAAAGCTCATAAATTCCTTAAAATTAGCCTAATCTCACTTCCTCATTTTAACTGCTGAGGAATGAGTCTGAGACATTAACTATTTACCTAAGGTAATATGACTAATAGTAAATAGATCCAGGAGTAGTACCACATCTGCCAGACAGACCTGAGTTTGTACATGGGTAAGACATGTTCTGAAAGTGGAAGGGTGTGTATAGGTGAGGGTACTGTCTGAAAGGGGGGAGTAGGTGTCTACTTAGAAGGCTTTTGTTACAACTTGACTGTTGATAACTAGACTTGAGGTTAATTGAAATTGAGATGGAAGGGATGATGAAAAAAATTACGAGCTACCTTCTAAAATGAAAAGAAACCAAAGTACCACAACTTGTCTCCAAAAGTATGCCAGTTCCTTAACTTTTGTTTTCCAGTTTCCTATCTTAATTTTCTAGTATTCTTTGTAGAATTTGCAAAATTGCTTGTAAAACATTTGTTTTAGGTATAGATTAGATTAGGTATAGATTTAGATTGAGTTACACTAGCATTTAGAGTAAGAATATTTGTCTTTAATTATCATTTTCAGATGTTAATGGAATGCTAACATTTCCTACATTGTAAGGAGATTCTGCTTATTTAACCGTTTAATAACTTGGCAGCTATGCTTTTTCACATCTTCCGTGTGAACTTTTTATTCTAATTGGTCAGACATGGTTTTACTCAACCCAAAGTCAAACCTGTGACAAGGGTCACTTACGTTAGAATCACAACTGTGGAGCGCATACCTAAGTTTAACCATTACCTTTTTAAGATTTGTAAATATGTGCCAAAAGGCTTATTGCAAAACATGCCGCCATTAAAAATCAGAGTAATTTCATGTATGTACATTTACAAACACCATTATATATAGGGGGAAGGTTTCAGTTGTAATACAGACTTTCGCTTCTGTGAAATACCTTCAGTATCCTGCAATACTAAAACCATTTATACTCCTTTAAGTTTTTCTTTATCTTGGTATACTTGAAATTCATTCCATATAGAAATATCTTGGCTATATAATATCCTCTGTCCATGGAATTCTCCAGGCAAGAATACTGGAGTGGATTACCGTTCCCTTCTCTAGCAGATCTTCCTGACCTAGGGATCAAACCTGGGTCTCCTGCATTGCAGGCAGATTCTTTACCATCTGAGGCACCAGGGAAGTCCATATGTTAAGTTTAATGTTCCTTGTTTTACTTATTCCTTGCCATACTTCTAAGAAACTGCAGTTCATGTTAACCAAGTAAAATCTGTGATCTTTCCAAAGGAGAGGGAAGCTTGCTGGTCAGACCTAAGCCATAGACTGACCGGGCCATAGTGTTTGGTGAACTGAGGCCATCTCCTCTTGTGTTTTAGCCACGTGTACCTCATGGACTTTGCTGGCGGTACTTCTAGTTTATTCACACAGTGCTTAGCTCTTAGTGTCTTAGGTTGACATCCTGTTACGGAGCCTTGGTCCTTTTCTGTTTTAACAGAGATGATTGCTAAGTTTTTGGAGACTCAGGTTCTCAACACACCAAGTATATACCAGGAGGGACTCGATAAATTTTCCATGTTTAAGAAAAGACTGAAATAACTTTCTGGAGTTGCTTATCACTGTACGGGTGGGAAAGTTTTTCTACATTTATTTCCCTCTTCCAAAAATGTACTGAAAACATGAAATGCATTTATTTTTAAATTTATTCTCATGATGCCATCTCTCACTGCTGTTCTTGGCTTTTTAAATTTAGATGGTTAAAAGCAGTTATTCAGTTAGCAGTGAGGATATGACCAGAACAGACACTGTTTACTTTGCCTGAGGTGAGCCTGTTAGCAGCCAGCATTCGATTACCTGTGGTAAAGACGAACATAACATAAATTGAAATTTGCTAAAAGCTAGAATTGTTAAAAGAAACTGTCTTTTATATTTAGTCCTTGCTCAGCATATTAAAAAGCAGACATTACTTTGCCAACAAAGGTCCATCTAGTCAAGGCTGTGGTTTTTCCAGTAGTCATGTATGGATGTGAGAGTTGGACTGTAAAGAAAGCTGAGCATAGAAGAATTAATGCTTTTGAACTGTAGTGTTGGAGACAACTCTTGAGAGTCCCTTGGACTGCAAGGAGGTCCAACCAGTCCATCCTAAAGGAGATCAGTCCTGGGTGTTCATTGGTAGGACTGATGCTGAAGCTGAAACTCCAATACTTTGGCCACCTGATGCGAAGAGCTGACTCATTTGAAAAGACCTGGATGCTGGGAAAGATTGAGGGCAGGAGGAGAAGGGGACAACAGAGGAAGAGATGGTTGGATGGCATCACCGACACAATGGACATGAGTTTGAGTTAACTCCGGGAGTTGGTGATGGACAAGGAGGCCTGGCGTGCTGCAGTTCATGGGGTCGCAGAGTCGGACACGACTAAGCGACTGAACTGAACTTGCTCAGTAAATATTGTTTCACTGTCCTTCATTTCTTGTTTCTCTTGCATTTTTGCTGGCATAGGAGCTAATAATTAGTGAAGTAGTCAGAATATAGATTTTTTTTTTTAAAGCAAGAAAATCAAAGATTTTAAAATTCATATGGGATAAATCACTCAGTAATTAATAGCCAAATACAAATCCTTAAGTACTAGAGTAAGTACACATGCTTCACAATCTTACTTTGCAAATAACAACTGAAGGTTGATTTGTTACACAGGATGTTAGTAGGTGCTTCAGACCTGTCCTTCTGATGGTTGTGAAGTAGGAGATGAAATAAATAAGTGATACCTATAAAGAAGATTTTCAGTATTTAAACAAGAGTTTCAGTTTAGAAAGCTACTTAAAATTCACAAAAATATTAGAACAGAGAGGTGGGAAGCCTTGTAGTTGAATAAAGCAAAGATGCAGAGGTGTGGATGTACAGGTTGAAGAGCTGTGAGCAAGCTTAGCCACATTATAAGGAGAATATGCCCTCTGTCCTCCTGGATTGAAGCTGCCTTGTCAGCTTGCAAGATTATTGTGAGGGACAGAGTCAGAATTCAGTCCGCGTTCCTGTCCCTGCCCGCTAGCTTTCTGTAATGGAGTTTTATGTGAGAGCAATAGATGGAAAAATTTGGAAGGTGGATTGGTGTCCGTGTGGAAATTTTGGAATTTATGGAGTAGGCCATGTGGAGTCGGCCTATGTAGAGTAGGCCATGTAGGCTCCCGTTTGGAGCCACGGGAGGCTTGGATAAAATCACATTTGAGGAAGGTTAAACCTTTTTCAGGATGAACCGGAAAGACAGAAACTTGGTAGGAAGCTGTTGCAGTGACCGAGGTGGGCTGGCACGACCTCCTGGGTTGGGGAGAGGTTGTGGGTTGTCTTAGGGATATGGCGGCTGTTGCTGTGTAATCTTTCGGTTCTAAGCATATTTCTTTCTAAGTGACGGGTTTCTCAGAGAAATGTCCCTAATGATAAAAACACAGTTATAATTTAAATACTGACCATTCACTGAACCCCTAGATTATACTTGATTCTCATTTTTAGAAAGTGCACATGTACTGTTCTCCCCATCTGTGGACTGGTCATTGAGATGTTACACTTTGCCCCATATCACAGGATAAATGAGTGGTAAGAGTGGGTTTTGAACTCAGATGACATATTATGAACATAAAACCTTAAGCACAAGAACTTAGACTTCATTTAATATCTTACTGGATTTTAAAACCAAAGTTTTTATTGTTATAGGTACTCATGTAATGGAAGGCTCTGGAAGAATGGTAGTTACTGCTGTAGGTGTCAATTCTCAAACTGGAATTATCTTCACCTTACTTGGAGCCGGAGGTGAAGAGGAAGAGAAGAAAGATGAGAAGAAAAAGGAAAAGAAAAGTAAGAATAGCAGTGTGCCGAACGAACTGATGATCAGAAATACAACAGCTGGATTGTAGTAACTCACCCAATAAATACAGTCTTTCATCAGGTTTTGCTGTGAAGAGTTCTACAGAAAGTTCGTTACCCAAAGTAGTACTTTCAGGTGTTAGAATTGATAGAAGGGATTTTTTATTTTAAGACTTAAGAGTTCATAAAAAGCTTTATGAAGACATCATCCCCTTTACCATGGTCAGACAAATTCAGCACCTGCTTGAACACTTTAAAAAATCTCCCTGTCATTTGCATTTGACTAGCAAAGTGAATTAAACTCCCAGTTCCTATTTACTTTTTCTTTTCTTTGTTTTTTTTTTACTACTTTCATATCAACTGTGATATGTTAGACATGTCACATTTTTGCCTTATTGAACTTTTTCATCTTTTTCAAGTTTCCTGCTACTTAGGTAGTATCTTACTACATAAGATACTTGTTGGCTTTTAGACATACGATCAAGACTTCACTTTGACACCTGGTATGTTTGTCTTGTTATATTCAGCCCATCATTAGCTTATCAAGGTGTTAAAATTTTAATCTTGATCCATTGTATCTACTGTCCCTACATGGGATCTATTATCAGTAAGCTGGATATCAGTGAGGATATGATATCCACAAGGATCTTATAAGAAGCTCTGTTATATAGGGAAATAGTTATCAGAATCTTAACTGGGGAGTATGTCACTTTTTTAAAAAAGCCTTCCCTACTCTGCTTTTAAGTATTTACTGTACCACTGTTTACTCCAGAGTTTTTCATTTTAGGGCAATAGCAGCTTACTGAGGTTTAACCACTTAGATTTACTTAATTTTACTTAGGCTAGTAAGCCCATATTTTTCTCACACACATAAGTATTCTGAAATCTTCTAAAATAAATGTTTGGTTTGCTATATCTACGTCATTGCTTTTAATCTTTAGGTTAAATCTTTAGGTTTTATTCTTTGGGTTTTATCTTTAGCTATGAAATCTTTATTTCAAACAGAAGCATGTTTGAAAAGCTCTGGCTGCAGGCAAGGGTGGCAGGCTCCACATTCTAGGTGTTTTCCTGTCCCACTCACAACAGTCCTCCATATGCCACCTTAAGGTTTCTTAAGGCAGAGTAAAAGTCAATTTAGAAACCGTAGTGGTGATACCATTTATTGAGTGCTTTATATGCATTATCTCAATAATCTAAGACTTATCTTTTTCTAATGATGAGTAGATTGAGGCTTATGCAGGTTGCATAACTTGCTCCAGATTAAAGATCTTAGTTAGTGGCAGACCAAACCCACTTGTCAAATTCAAGAGTCTGTATTCTTAACCATATATTATATTGCATCCCAATTTTCAGGAGACTAAAGTCAACAGACCTTATTAAAAAAGAAAGGGAAGTTCATATCATGACCTTATTCTTATTGACTCCAGTTTCTTTTCCAGTAAACACCATTTTTTCTAAGATCTATTTCTAAGATCTGTTATACACCTATTTTTATTAATGCAGTTAAGAGTATTCCCGGGAATTAGCATCCGACTGTCTACCATTTTTGATTCTTAGGGGGTCTGTGTGTGTGTAAATTGCAGAGACTGTTTTTTCATCTGTGGACTTTCAGCTCTTCTCGCATCCCCTTGAGTAAATTAATATTATATGTTAGTATAGTCCAGGGTAAGGTTTCATAATCTGAAATGTGAATGGTCTCACTCCAGACTCGACCTCAGCAAAGTAGAAGGTATTCTGTCTCCCTTACCTGTCTTGAGTATCTCTTCCTCTTTGACCATATTTGCTCCATGTTTTCAAGTTTGAAGGTCGCACTCCTTGATAGATAAGTTCACTTTCCTCTTTTTTATTATTAATATGATACTACCTGCTCCAGATGATAGACCCATTCCTTCCCTGATTGCTTTTTACTTCAGATGGTCTCATCTTTCTGCATTCTTCTAAGCTAAGCTAATTTAGGAATTCCCTTACCTAGTAGTCTTACTGACCTTGTATTTTCATGTTCCAGGTTTACCTGCTTGCCTCTCCTCTCTGTTACACATACCGATTTGCTTGTCTTTCCCATCAGAGCTGTCCTGTGTGCCTGTGGTCTTCCTAGGGCATTCCTTCCCTCTCTACCTGTCTCTTTCCTACATTCTTAGGCTTGCATCTATATTTAGTTTGAAAACCTCTTGCACCATATTTGGATATATTGCAGCATAAAAAAAGAATAAAGCTTTATGGAGAAATCAACCCAAGTGTGATGCCCCAAATTATTTTGGAGTGTTCCCCCATGGTTAAGACCTAGGGAGAGATTGAGCCAGCAGGTCATCACAGGCCAAATGCTTTGTAATCTGTACACACACACCCCATTGTGTAACATTTCTGTTATAGAAATGTGAACTACCTTTGCATAATTTAGCATGGCTGTATTCATTTCTTTTGGAAAGCTTTAATTCCCATTTTGTTCCTACAGATAAGAAACAAGATGGAGCTATTGAGAATCGCAACAAAGGTAAATTCAGGAGGTTAAAAGTACGCTTAGCTTATTCTTATTATATCCAAAACTATATCTCGTGTGTACTGTATTCATCCAAAAGTAGGATACTTGTAGCAGAGAAAATTAACAACCTGTATTACTTGGGTATATGTCTCTCTGGTCAGTGCCTGACTTAATGTTGGCTTAACGTTCTGGTAAGATTTTAATTACGGCATGTGGTAGTAAACTTTGAAAGCTCCAGATGTAGGTAACTTGACACTTAAACGTTTCAGGCATTTTATCATTGGTTACTGTGTGACTGCTGGCAGAAATGCACAAGCAACAAAATATATAATGTCAATTTTGGGGCATCTATTTAAGAGTCTGAAAGCATATGTACATTTCTCTGTATGTTTCTCACATGATGTTCTACATTATGGTTATAACTTACTGGGAGGAGTTTATGGTGTTGGGAATGACACACACCCAGGAGGAGAAATGACTTGGTATTTAGCTCTTTTAGGGCCCTGTGTGTCTTCTGATGCCTCATCTCTATTTCCTAGCACAGCATTCTCAAATCAGGTACAAAGTTTCAAAAGCTAGTGTCACTATTGTCTTATTTTCTCTGGGTAGGCACAGACATACACACTAAGGTAAATGTTTACGTCTTTGTCTTTCTGTAAGAAATTGATTTCCCCCCCACACACACACCAAATTGCTTGAAAATGTTAACAGTTATGTGTGCACTTCAATATAGCAAAAGCCCAGGATGGTGCAGCCATGGAAATGCAGCCTTTGAAGAGTGAAGAAGGTGGAGATGGTGATGAAAAAGACAAAAAGAAAGCAAATTTGCCAAAAAAGGAAAAATCTGTTTTACAGGGGAAACTGACGAAACTAGCTGTTCAGATTGGCAAAGCAGGTATGATATATATAAGAAAATAAGATGTTTTGTTTTAAAGTATGCTGACTTGCTATTTAAAAATATCTTTTGACATACGTAAGACTGGAAATCATTGCTTTGTGAGTGGAAGGGGAGTTAACGGTATTTTCAGTTTTATCTACAGTGTACCTTTTGAGTTATTGGAGATCCTCATAATATTTTGAAACTTGGGAACAGTTATCATCATTTTATGTAGAGGGAGTGTCCTCTGTCAACTTGCTAATAAATAAATGGTCAGGTTAGGATTAGTGCTTAAGTCTACCCAATTCACAAGCCCATGGGCTCACATCTGAGTTTCTGGGAGCAATAGAGAGAGGGCTTACTCCATACAAATTACCCAGCTATATTTTAATAAATAGAAATTTCACCACACATCTTCTCATCTATTTATTGACTATGAAAAAAAAAATAGGTACATGTTTTTCCAAAAATTACAGTTTACTTAAATTGAGTGGATTAGTTAGAGCATCGCCCTGGTGAGACTGAAGTTATAAATTAGAACCATCACTAGAAAGCACCTGTTAATAGAACCACCCTTCAGGGGAAAATAAAACAGTGCTGTAGCTAAAATCGGAGCATGCCCTTCACCTGTATCATCTTTATGAAAGAACACAGGTGGCTAAATCAGCATATACTATTCAAGTCACATAGGGGCTTCCCTGCTGGGTGAGTGATGAAGGATTCGCCTGCAATGCAGGAGACTCGGGTTCAATCCCTTGGTCATGAAGATTCCCTGGAGAAGAAAGTGGCAACCTACTCCAGTATTCTTGCCTGGGAAATCTCATGGACAGAGGAGCCTGTTGGGCTATAGTCTATGGAGTCACAAAAGAGTCAGGCATAACTTAGCGACTAAACAACAATTCAAGTCACTTACATTGCATCATTCTGTTACTTCCTGGGATTATCTCAGAAAAAGTTAAGATTTTACCTCTGTCCTCAGAAAGCTTATTATCTAGGAGATATTTGCTTTCTGTAATAGCCAAATGGTAATACTAAATCATACAGAAATGGATGGATTTAAGGTGGTGATGGTGTTTTAATAAACATCAGATTGGATTATTAGTTCCACATATGTGGACATGCCTTATTTTGTAATATTCATTTATAAGGAGATTAAACACGCCACAGAATAGAAAGGTAAATGATTTGTAATATGTGATTGACTCTTGGTTTTCTTAGTTAATAAAGTAGTAAGGATAGATGAAAAAAATTAATTTCAGTAATGTGTGTTTTTTTCATTAAAAAATATAGGGTTGAATATTTAATTGCAGGTCTCCCCATTGGTCAGATTCTTACCAACTTCTCTTTTGTCATTAAGCAGCTTATGCTGAGCTTTTGTATTTCCTTGTCATTGCCTGTTATTTTGTCTCAGCTTTAGTGAAAGACCGAAGATGCAGTTAAGTCTAGAAAAGAGTCATAAACACTTTTTTCCAGTTCTCCTGGTCAGAAGCAGAACTTTTAAATCTAACAATGTCAAGGGATGAGTTAGTGCAAAGAAAGTAGGTAACAGTTTCTCAGAGAAATTAAATACCACCCAAGTAGTTATGATTCTTCTAGTAGCTAATATGTAACTGACAATGAGTCCTGTCTGGAATATTTAATGATTACATTTTCCTTCTTTTTGTGTGCTGAAAGGTTTGTTGATGTCTGCCATCACAGTTATCATTCTTGTCTTATATTTTGTAATTGATACCTTCTGGGTTCAGAAGAGACCGTGGCTCGCTGAGTGCACACCGATTTACATACAGTATTTTGTGAAGTTCTTCATTATTGGAGTTACGGTTTTGGTGGTGGCAGTTCCAGAAGGTCTGCCCCTTGCGGTCACTATCTCACTAGCTTACTCAGTCAAGGTAAGCAGAAAAGACTTATGCACAACTGCCTACCCTTTTCCTTTCGGGTTCTGAAAGTAGGGGACATCCATAAATTTATACCATCTCCTTTAGAAATTCTGTCGTTGGCCCCCTCCTCCTCTCCCCAGTTGAAGATCTCTGCCCCGAGTCCTGTACATGCCTGAAAGGGCAGCCTTGACACGGAGCTCCGCAGAACTGCACTGGGGAAAGTTCCAGCTTACTTTTCCTCATGTGATAGTTGAGATATCCGGTCCCCTTCTGTTTCCCCTCTGTAAAATTGAAGTAAGCGTGTTTGTCATTTCCCTGTGGTACAAGAGCAGAGTGGTTGACTCGACTCCAGCACTCTAAGGCCTCCTTGTTGGACCCTCATGACCCACAGTCCTGCCTTCACACGGTGGGCAGGTTCATGTTTCTAAAAACTAATTCAGATAGTTTTTGTTTCTTGTGTAAAAACCCTCCAGTGGCTTCTCATCAGAATGAGATCCAAGGTTCCTCACCGTGGCCTGCAGGGCCTGCCCAATCTCTCTGTCTCCTCGTGCTCATCTCCCACCTCTCCGGCCTGCTCTGGTCCAGCCTCAGCAGCCTTCCTGCTGTTCCTCACAAACTCTAGCCCCCTCCTCACTCTTGGACCTGTGTGCCCCTTCCTTTGAATCATCAGCTCTCTGACTTTGCTCAGCTCTCTTCACATGTCACTGTCTCTGACCACTCCACGTACAGTGGCACAGTCCTTCTGTTCTCAAAGCAGAGTGCTGAAAAAATGAGCTTTGATGTCTTTGCTGACTGCTGTTTTACTTAAAGGAATATTCTGTTTGAAAATTATTAATTTCCTTTTTTATCGGTTTTATATCTTAAATAGTAAAAACAAATTGGATTTTAAAAGACTTAGCCTGGACAGTTTTTTTATTTTTTTAAATTTTTTTACAGTAACGTTGTGTTCATTTCTGCCATACAACAGTGCAAATCAGCCATATTTATACATAGATCCCTTTCTTCTTGAGCCTCCGTCCCTTCCGCCCATCCTACCCCTCTAGGTCATCAAAGAGCATCAGATGGCTCCCTGTGCTATATAGCGGTTTCATCCCAGCTGTCCACTTTACACACAATAGTGTGGATTTGTTGATACTACTTTTTCCACTCATTCCACTTGCTGTCTTCCCCCATTGTGTCTACAGGTTCATTCTCTACATCTACCTCTCCGTTCTTTCCCTGCAAATAGGTTCATCAATACCATTTTTCTAGATTCTGAATATGTGCATTAATATACTATATTTGTTTTTCTCTTTCTGACTTACTTCACTCTGTAGGCTCTAGGCTCATCCACTTCACTGGAACTAACTCAAATTTGTTCTTTTTAATGGCTGAGTAATATTGCTTTGGATGTATGTACCACATCTTCCTTATCCATTCATCTGTTGATGGACATCTAGTTTGCTTACTAGTTGATGGACATCTAGTTTGTCTTCAGCCTGGACAGTTTTGATCTTTTTTTTCAAAATGGCTTCACATATAAAATTATACCTAATGAAAGAATGCTGCTTTTGTCAATTTTTTATTATTAATTAGTATTTCTTCCTAAGTAGTATTGATGACAGAAAGCAATACAAAGTAATTAATCGTAGTTCCTGCTCTAGCACTCTCATCTTCAGTGTTCCCAAGAATTTTCAGCAGATTTGTCTTGATAAGAATATTTTTCGGCTTCCTGTTTATTTTCAGGAATTTCACATCTTTTGTTTCAAAAATGAAGTGGTGAATATATCAAAGTAATAGATACAATCTGTTCATCTACTTGATGTCTTAAAATAATTAGAAAACAATTGAGGGTAAATGTAAGTTTTAGACACATAGGTAAAATCATTTTATTAGTACTGAAATTAGATTATTTTGAGTAGTCAATGATACTGATTTTTCAGTTGATCAAAAAGATACAGGCAGAATTGATCTGCATTTCTTTGACAAAATGAGTAGAAGCATTTTGACTGTTGTTCTTTAAGCTTTCAATAAATGTTTAGCCCAAACGTTACCACTTTTCTTTCCACTGAGGTGTCCTCTTTATGGCTCCTCTGTTAGTGTTTCACAAAACTGAACACCTCTTTTTTTTTTACCGCAGAACTCTTTTAATCTTTAGTATTAATGCAAATTGCAGTAATCTTCCTTCCCCAAACTTGTTTCTTCAAGGAACCAGTTTCTTGCAATATCTTGCACATTAGTAGACACAGAACATACTTTGTAAAATAACTGCAGTTTTTAACCCATTCCAGTTAATGTTTGAGGAATCAATTATTAAGCATTTTAACCTAAATGCCCTTTGGAACTACAGTAAAGCTCTTATTTTCTTTAGAAACTGTCTTTTTCTTGTAAATAAGAGGAAGGGATGATCCTCAGGATGAGAGTCCCAGTGTACCACCATATGGAGAAGATAAAAGTGATCCTTGCTGGTTTCGATATGTTACCTCAATCTGTCAGAGTCAAAAAGAAAAAAAAATTCAGGCAATTACATGCCCACAAATTCTATATTTTAACTGACAAAAGCTACTTTTTTCCTATTGACTGATTTAAGAATCTTTTGTTTTCCACTTAACAAGGAGACTTAAACCTTACATGTAAATACACTGTTCCGTGGCTGTGAGTACAAGTTGTTATTGCCCTTACAATTTGAGGATGCTTCCTAGAAGCTGTTGGAGGCATGTCAACATGATTTGCATGTGGATATCTGCCTTCATTTACTAGATTATGTTATGTAGTGGGAAACTTAATGAAGCCACAGGAAGCTAGTACTTTCTTTAGCTTATTTGAATAGGCCATTTATATTAAATTCTTCCAGTATTAAATCAGTGCTTTATACTATGTATCCAGGTAAAGTTATAGTTCTGATTTTAAAGCAGTTTGCAATCATTTTGATATAATGAGGTCATGGGTTTTGTGTGTAGCTTAACTACCTCTTTTTTTTGTCACTGTAGAAAATGATGAAAGATAATAATTTAGTAAGGCATCTGGATGCTTGTGAAACCATGGGGAATGCTACAGCTATTTGTTCAGATAAGACAGGAACGTTGACAATGAACCGAATGACAGTCGTTCAAGCTTACATAAATGAGAAACATTATAAAAAGATTCCTGACCCGGAAGCCATTCCACCAAATATTTTGTCCTATCTTGTAACAGGAATTTCTGTGAATTGTGCTTATACATCAAAAATATTGGTAAGGTCTCTTTAATAATTTATGGATGAAAGCTGATTTTTCCACTTGTGATGATTTGACTATATGTAGTTCTTAAGCCCTATGGCTATTATTTATAAATTGAAGAAATGAGTTAAGTTTTTAAATAAGATCTGTTGATCAGCATATATATGATGTTTACTTGTATTTTCCTCCTATATTTTGAATTTTTTGTGTTTAGAAACTTTAGAGCTGCATAACCAGAATAAATCCTCAATTTAAAATTTCTGCTTCATTCATTTCATGAAAGACTAGGCTATCTTACTTTCAATCAACTTTCAGTCAACAATCAAAGTCAACTTTCAATCTCCAGGAGCAAATTTTGAAACCAGATTTTAACTTACTATGTATCATATATGCTTGCTATTGACTCTGTTTGGTTTCTCAGTAGATCGTACCTATAAGGTGATTCTTAAATCTTTGGGACTAACTGAATAAAGTAACTTGTGGTACCTTAGAATAAAATATTTTTAACTTTGCACATTAAAAAAAAATTTTTAACATAAAGCATGAGATTATTTGGCTGACATGTGTTCTAGTGACTTATGGATGAAGACCGTAAATGCAGTTAATATTACATGAATTGGATTATTGGACTGGAAAGTTATGAGATCTTGGTTCTACATCTAGCTTTGTCTTTTACTAGCTGAAAGCCTGAGTTTTACTTTCTTCAGTTGTTAAGTAAAGATGGTTTCATCTGCCCTTCATACTGTTGTGATGATTACAGAAGGAGTTATTTGTGAAGATGCTCTGAAGGAAAAGGTTTTAAATGTATTTAAGGCAACTATATTTTAATGACTATACTTTTATTTTAAGCCATAAAAAATGGTAAAGTAGATTTAATTTTGAACTATTTCATATAAATGCTTATGAAAACAAGAGAAAAGGAAGGGAATTAAAATTTATTAAGTCCTATATGTGTCAGGCTGCATGAATCACAAGCCAGAATCAAAATTTCTGGGAGAAATATTAACAACTTCAAATATGCTGATGATATCACTGTAATGGCAGAAAGTGAAGAGGGACTAAAGAGCCTCTTGATGAAGGTGAAAGAGGAGAGTGAAAAAGCTGGCTTAAAACTCAAATGTGTAAAACTAAGATATAGTATATGGTCCCATCACTTCATGGCAAATAGAAAGGGAAAAAGTAGAAGCAGTGACAGATTTTATTTTCTTGAACTCCAGAATCACTGCAGATGGTGACTACAGCCCTGAAATTAAAACACACTGGCTACTTGGAAGGAAAGTTATGACAAACCCAGACAGTGTATTAAAAAGCAGAGACATCACATTGCTGATAAAGGTCCATATAGTCAAAGCTGTGGTTTTTCCAGTAGTCATGTATGGATATGAAAATTGGACTATAAAGAAAGCTGAGCACTGTAAGAATTGATGGTTTTGAATTGTGGTGTTGGAGAGGACTCTTGCGAGTCCCTTGGACTGCACGGAGATCAAACCAACCAATCCTAAAGGAAATCAACCCTGAATATTCATCGGAAGGACTGATGCTGAAGCTGAATCTCCAAATATTTTGGCCACCTGATGTGAAGAGCCAACTCACTGGAAAAGATCCTGATGCTGGGAAAGATGGAAGGCAAAAGGAGAAGAAGAAGGAAGAGGATGAGATGGTTAGATAGCATCACTAACTCAATAGACATGAGTTTGAGCAAAGTCTGGGAGAGAGTATAAAAGACCGGGAAGCCTGGCATGCTGTAGTTCACGGGGTTGCAAAGAGTCCAACATGACTTAGTGACGGAGCAACAGCAACATGTGTCAGGAACCAGCTTTAAGCTCTACATGTCTTACCTCATTTAATTCTTGGGTCTCCTGTTGTCCTGATGTTGAAGCCAAAAACCGCGGCAGTTGAGTTACTTGCCAAAAATTCACATAGCTAGTATTTGGCAGGGCTGAGAGTGGAATCCATGTCATTTTTGCCCCAGAGCTTTTTTCAGCCTTTCTTTTTCTATGTTCCGCTTTGAAATGCTGATACTAATAGAAGTTTCCTATATGATTTTGTTTAGAATATCTTGCTCTGTTTTGATTCTAAATTAAACTGTCATAGAGAAACAGTATGGTACTAGCTTCTAAACCTTTTTCTCTTATAGCCACCAGAGAAAGAGGGTGGATTACCTCGTCATGTTGGTAATAAAACTGAATGTGCCTTGTTGGGACTTCTTTTGGATTTAAAGAGGGATTATCAGGATGTTAGAAATGAAATACCGGAAGAAGCACTGTACAAAGTCTACACCTTCAATTCTGTCAGAAAGTCTATGAGCACTGTCCTGAAAAATTCAGATGGAAGTTACCGAATATTCAGCAAGGGTGCATCTGAGATAATTCTGAAAAAGTAAGAGTAAAATGCTTAGATGAATAAATTGCTCACTATGGTCGCTTTATGGAATACCTCCTCTGTCGTTATTGTTGATACTCTCTTTGTGTGAACTTCAGGCGTTAGCTAGGACCTTCAGAGTTTTTTTATTAGTGTAATTTAGTGGTATTGATCTTTTGTCCAGGGTATTCTGCCATTCTCATACTCCAGCTTCTTTTATTTCTTAATGTTTTGCTACAGGGAAAATAAGCCCATTATGTTCAATCTGTATGGTTTAACAAAGTGAACATTGATACTTGTTCTTAGGTGTGTTGAGTCCATTGCTGTATAGGATCACGAAAAATAAAAGCCTCCTGGGAAGAAAAATTAATGGTCATGTTTTCTATACCACATTGTAGATAGTGGTGAATGAATTACACATTAGTTTTTAGAATAACAAAGCATTAAAACTTGATCTTGAGGCTCCTCCTTTTGTATCAGAGTGAGATTTTATCATACTTATGCTACTGTATTGTATTTAAATACTTGCTGTCATTTTGGATGGTAATCTTTTTTTTTTTTGTACTGTCCATATACAGACCAGTGGCCCCAGTTTTGACATCACATGTTTAAATATAATTTTCCTAATGCTTATCTGTTATTACAAGCATTGAAATTATTAGTGCTATCTTTCTTTTTTCTTGCCTTAAGGCTCCTGTATTTTTTGTCCCATTTAAAAGAAGGAAATATTTGGAAATTTTGTGTTACTTAAGACTAATATCTAAATCTATACAAAAATGTACAGGTACATAGTTTATTCTTCTCTGCCACTAGGGGTTTTTTGTGAAAATTTTAAAGCCCTGCATTTCCTAAAGGGAAGTTTTATAAGAATATCTTGAGTAACTGATTCAATGAGGAATGATCAAATGAGAACCATAAAAAGAGAACTGTTTTGTTAAGTGGAGAGAGGAAAGTAAATATGGTTGAAGCCTGTAAAAATGCAACATACATAGTTCTCTGAATTCCGGATAATCAGATTACATGATTTCTAGCCCGTCCAAGTCACTTAAATGGCATTAACTATTATCTTTGTTAATTATTGATGTTTGGATTCAACATTTCCTTATAGGTGTTTCAAAATCTTGAGTGCTAATGGTGAGGCAAAAGTATTCAGACCAAGGGACCGTGATGATATTGTAAAAACTGTGATTGAACCGATGGCATCAGAAGGCTTGAGAACCATATGTCTTGCATTCAGAGATTTCCCAGCAGGAGAACCAGAACCAGAGTGGGATAATGAAAATGATATTGTCACCGGCCTTACATGCATTGCTGTTGTGGGCATTGAAGATCCTGTGAGACCTGAGGTGGTGAAACATTCTGTGTTCTGCATGTGCAGAAGGCACTAACTGTAACCGGTTTTCTAGTAAAATTCTTAGCGTTTGTGATTTTCTTTCCAGTGTGAATCCACGATGAGTGAAATAATAGTGCTTGGGATGCATGTGCTACCTATTTATGGTTTTAAATTCAATAACTCCTCTTTGGGACCCTCCATGTTTATATAGCACCATAACCAGTGGCTTGAACTGGGTAGGGTTTTTTCCATTGATATTTATATTATATAGTAAATACCATTAATGGTATTTTCATGCTCGTTGGTCCAGCACTGTCCAGTAGGACCGTCTGCAACCATGGAATTGTTCTGTGTTGTTCCATATCACAGCCACTAGCCACATGTGACTACTGAGCTTTTGAGGTGTGGCTAGTTCAACTGAAAAACTGAATTAAAAAATTTTGTTTTCAATTTGAGCATCTTGCTACCATACTGGACAGTCCACAGCTGTAGACTTAGCTTTTTTTTTTTTTCCCTTAGTTTCTTTTTTTTTCTTAAGTTTATTGAGCAATAACTTTTTTAAAGTTATTGAGACTATACTAGGATACTGGAGACATAAAGATTTTTGAGATCTGGTTCCTAGCCTCAAAGAAGTTACTGTCCTAGGTGGGAGTGGACAAATACATAGTTATAACCAGCATGTTAGTACATAGATACATATGGAAAGCATGTTACATGAGCACAGAACATGAGCCCCCAACCTTTTAAAATAATAACATTTTTAATGCCTTCTTACTGTGTGCCAGCTTTTATGCTTAGAGCTTTATGTGTATTATTTTACCTAATATTCACCTCTGAGTTGTAAGTATTACTACTTACAGGAAGATGAAGAAAAAATTGAGTTTTATAGAAGCTATCTGTAAACCATAGAGCTAGTGTATTCAAACCTAGCTCTCCTTAAGATATGTGTGCTTAAAAAACCACTGTGCTGTATTAAACCCGAGAGGTGTCAAGTAACGGACTTCCCAGAGATTACCTGATGTGAGTCTTACAGAATGAAGAGGTATTAGCTAGACCAAGAGAGAGAGAGAGGAAAGCACATTTGAGCAAAGAAGCAACATGAATAAAAAGCACAAAGACAAAAATAGCTTTTGTTCAGTGACTATCATCAACTCATTGCTTCAACACCCAATGTATAGTACCAGGCACTCATCTAGGCACTGGAAATACTGCAGTAAACACAATAATTATGAAACTTATACTCTAGAGAGGTAACACAACAGATAAAGTACTTGGTGTGCCAAGTGAAAACACATTCTGTAAGGACTAAGACTTGCTCCCTGCCCTCGTAGGCCTTCTAATCTAGTTGGCATGGGGCATGAGGGGGCGTCAGCTATGACAGTACAAGTGAAATCAGGGCCGTAAAGGATATGCACAAGAGTGGTAAAGGTAACAGAGACCCCACGTTAAAGACTTGTGAGGAGTTAACATTTCAGTTGAGCTCTGGTGGCTGGAAGTGAGCCAGCCTTGTGAAGTAGCTGCAAGAACAGTATTACAGGAGAATGGGACAAAAAATACAGGAGCCTTAAGGCAAGAAAAAAGAAAGATAGGACTAAGTCATGTCCAGCTCTTGTGATACCATGAACTGGAGCCTGCCAGGTTCCTATGTCCATGGGATTCTCCAGGCAAGAATACTGGGGTGGGTTGCCATTTCCTTCTCCGGAGGAACTTCTGACCCAGGAATTGAACCCAGGTCTCCCACATTGCAGGCCGATGCTTTACCGACTGAGCTATGCAGGAAGTATTTAGCTTTTCAAAGATAGAAAGGAGGCCAGTGTGGCTGTAAACCTGACCAAGAAAGAGCAGACGAGGTTATCTTTGGCCTTACCAGGCAGTGAGGGCTCTGAATTTTATTCTGAAATGCAGTGGAAAGTCATTGAAGAAATTCAGGCTGGAAAGTGCCATGATTCATGTTAAAATTGTACATGGAGTACTCTGTAAGAAATAGAGAAGTTGACACAGAGAACCCAATGAGATGATTGCAGCGATCTCAAACAAGAGATGATCATGGCTTAGTCAGTTGTGCCAGGGAAGTTGGAAGGAAAAGTTTGATTTCAAAGGAAATGGAGGTAGAACCACTAGATATTCATATGTTGGATTTGGATATATATATCTGACATTGTGGAGGTGTCCGAAACAGCCAGTTATATTTCAAGTAGGCATTTGGAACTAGAGGCCTGAACGTGAAGTAGGCAAGAGAATCTCTTCAGGAAAATGTGTAGCTAGAGACTTAGGACAGAGCTATCTCCTAGTAACTCTTCTAGAGGAGTAGGAATCACTCTTCAGCTTGCATAACTGAGTGGCTGGTAGATGGTATTACCAGTATAGTAAGAGAGGCAGACAAAGCTGCCTATTTAGAGGTCAAGGTAAATTCACTTTGGAGTTCTCGAGTTTCAGATGCTTTTGAGACATCCAGATCATGTTTGCCAACCTTTGGTCAAAGGAAAACCATTCAAAGTTTTATACGTTGATTTATGGCTTAAATCTTATCTTAATACAATGTTAAATCAGGATTCCTTCAACTTCTGTCCTTTGGAAGATGTATTGCTCATTTTGTGTTCTTGGCACTGAGGTTGATAGGTTTATTTTTTTTTTTAACACAGAAGTGGCAATTCATTTCTTCATTATCGCAACATGAGATGAGTGCTTACAGTGAAGTGAGACAGTGTAATAGGAGGTAGCTTTCCAGAATTCATCTTCTGGACCATGCAGTCCTCATGTAGAGAATCTTGATTAATTAGATACCTGGACTAAATCCAGCTTTATTGCATGTGCATAGATGCTTTAAAAAAAGATTTGGCTTCTCTTCAATTTTTCTGTAAAATTGGAGGTAACTTGTGAGTTTTAAGTGGATGTATTTGGTGATTAGTGGGCTATTAATAATTTAGTTTGCTCTCTTAAATACCATTTGCCACATAGCTTTAACCAAGACTAGTTGTCACTTTCTTAGCCTGCTTTCCTCATTTCTGTTACCTGCATAGCCTGCTGGGTATTTGCATTTGTAGCCTCTGTTCTCGAAGGATCGTCATGGATTTTCTGGTTAGAGAAGAACAGGAGAGGATTTTCTCGGCAAAGGGAACTGCAGAAGCAGAGACCCCAAAATTATACACAGATTAAGTGTTTAATAGAAAAAAATTTAGATCTTGGAAGCTATTTTTTTCCTAATTCTTTTCTGAAACACAATCATGATACTTCAGACTTTTAACAATAATTCCTAAATATTCATTATTTTTAAAATTTCCTAAATTGTACCACAAATGTGTATTCAAATCAGAATCACCCAGGGCACACATTAAATTTATTGCCATGCCCCTCAAAGTCTTAACCTAGAGGATCTATAGGTTTCCTCTCTTTTCCATTCTTTCAGATTACCTGTCAAAGAAAATTGTTTTATTTTCTTCTCATCAGCAAATAAACTGTCATATTTTTGCAAATTATTTGTAGAAGGACGTGTGTCCTGGAGAGTTTTCTACATTCCAGATTTTGCTGAGTGCTTTCCTTCTGTTTCCTGTAAACTGGTAGTTAGATCTAGAGTAGGGTTTCCAGATAAAATACAGTACACCCAACTAAATTTTCAATTTTATCTAAACAGTTTTTTTTTTTTTTTAATGTAAGAGTGTCCAATAGTACAGTATTTGGTCATCTTGTATTTTTTTTTTTAATTGAAATGTAATCAACTTACAATATTGTGTTAGTTTCAGGTGTACAACCAAGTGATTCAGTTACACATTTTTTTCTTTTTTATTCTTTTCCATTATAGGTTATTACAAGATATTGAATATAGTTCCCTGTGCTATACAGTAAATCCTTGTTTATCTACTAGGAAACTATTCTGAAGCTCAAGTGTGGGAACTTTGTGGTTTATAGTATAACAGTTGAGGAATCGTCATGTATTTTTAAGAAAGTGTGTTAGAGAAAGAACTCTATTGTCAGGTATATCAGATGTTTTAAAGGGGAAACAAACACAGGGATGCCAATTTAAAAAAAAGAAAAAAAAGCTTTTGCAATAGCTCGGGGAACAAGCATGGTGACGGGAAGTTCAGGGAAGGTTTGAGGTCCAATCTGCAGGATTCTTTGGCCCTTAAGGATGTAGAGGGTAAGGGAGATGGAGGTCAGATCATCGTTAGGTTTCTATTAGATAGAAAGCATAGTTTCCCTTTTGGACACCCACATTCTGATATCTGCTTTTCTGGTATGACTAAGAATCCATCTCTCACAATGAGCTGGGAAAAACATGTAGCTCTGAAAGTAATCATGTAGTGGTGGTTGGAGGTTCTAGAATAGGAGAGATGACCCTTAAAAGATAAAGGGTTGGGTGGAAAGTGAGTCTCTCTTTACCCCAAGGACACCAACAGTATATGCCTGGTGTCTGGGCAGTAGATCCTGAAAGGTAGAAAGCCAACCAGGAAAGAATTACCTAATGGTTGCCAGGGGGAAAGGCGCTGGGAAAGGCCTTTGGCAAATGAATAATGCAGGCAAGTTAAGTCAAATGATAACTGAAAGTGAAACCTAAACTAGGCCTGTAGCAGTGGAAGAGGAAAGAAGAGGTTATTGGGCATACTGCGAGAAATATTTAATATCTTGAGACGAAATGAAGGTTGTCATTTGTGGGACTTTGAGACATCTATATTTGTTCAGTGGGATTTTTTTCCCCATCCTGGAAATACTCTAATTTTCTTCCATGATATGAATTTTTTCCACATTAACCAGGTGCCAGATGCAATAAAGAAATGTCAGAGGGCTGGAATTACTGTGCGGATGGTCACTGGTGATAATATTAATACTGCTCGGGCTATTGCCACCAAATGTGGTATTTTACATCCTGGGGAAGATTTTCTTTGCCTAGAAGGTAAAGATTTCAACAGGAGAATACGAAATGAAAAAGGAGAGGTAAGGGTGTTTTATATTTTAAGCTGCCATATTTTTAGTATATTAGGGATTTCATTCAACAGATACACTTTGCATATGCACTGCGTGTTAGGCGTCACACCTGGAAAGGTGCAGCCCTCACCCCAAGAAGCAAAACATTTTAGGAAGTAGAGGGAACAAGTGATAAAGAAATTTGCCTTGAAGGGAGTGAGTGGTTATTTTTTTCAGTCCAGGCCCAAGAAATACAGTATGTGTAAGCCAGTAAGGGGAGATGATTTTGGACAGGTTGCTATGGACCATATTTTAGGAGGCCCCAAACTGCACTACTTATGCTAAGGAGTTTTCATGTTCATAGGCAGTGGGGAGATGGTTAAAATTCGATCTTGTAATGATACGTATAACATTGTTCTCAAACTTGAGTCTGCATCAGAGTGACCTAGAGAGCTTTGTGTAATACATGGATTACTAGGCCCCACCTCACAGTATCTTTATCAGCTAGGCCTTGGATCTTGCTCAGCAATTTCCCTTTCTAACAAGTTCCCAGGAGTTGCTGATTCTGCTGGTCTGGTAACCACCTTTTGAGAACCACTGATACAAATGCTAGATAGCTAATTTGGAATTAGAAAATTAGGCTTGGGCATGTTTTAACTTTGACGAAAATTTATAGATTGAGCAAGAGCGGATAGACAAGATTTGGCCAAAGCTTCGAGTGCTTGCAAGATCATCTCCTACTGACAAACATACACTGGTTAAAGGTGAGTAGGTTTTGCAATTTTCCCACAATTTCTTGATACAGAAATGTACTGTTTCCTAAAATAGTAACAGAAACTGAGTATTAGATTGAATCATGGATGTCATCTTTGCCAATAAAATCTAAATACATTTCCTGTTGATACCTTGGGTGGATTGTGTTTATTCTCCGTGAGTAAAACAGGATGTAATTGCTAATACAACAGTTTCGGGAGTTGTTCCATGCCCAGCATCTCAGCAGTTTCCATTTCTCTATGCTTAATTATTTATTTTGAACTTTGAGTCTGTAAAACTGGTAAGCCAAGGTATATCCTACAGAATCACTATTAAATGAAACAAATTGTTTTTACAGCACAAATACTTTTATTCCAGGTATAATTGACAGCACTGTTTCCGAACAACGCCAGGTTGTAGCTGTCACTGGTGATGGTACAAATGATGGCCCGGCATTAAAGAAGGCTGATGTTGGATTTGCAATGGTAGGGACTCACTGATTCAAATATTCAGATGTAATTTACTGGCTGGGTTTTCTGTTTGGTTTCTTAGTTGCTAAATTGCTATTGATTTTAAACACTGTCCATCTACCCTTGAGGGGCAATGTATAAGCCGAAATTGGTTTATAAGTCTAATTATAATGTTTATGTGTACCAGTGTTTATTTGCATAATTTATCCCCCTGATATTTTGCTGCTAAAATTGGGGTTTAGCATGAACCATCACCATGGTGGCTGCCTTTCAGCAGACGTTAGGGAGATGGAAGAAGGAAATGATAGGAGTAAAGTACCCTCAGCCAATAGCTGTGAACCCAGAGTTTTCCACCCTGCCCTGTCCCAAAGTCATTATGGTAAGCAGTACGTTGGTGTGAACCTCTGAAGAGTGGAGAAAAGTAGCTGAGAGGATAAGGAATATTGCAGGGCCGTTGCTTTGGCCGTGAGCAAAACAGGTTCACTTTGGAAACAGACAGGATCCATACTTCTGCCCTCATCTGGACAGCTGACCAGGAATGTATTTCTGTACAACGCATTTTAAAATTTAAAAACAAAAAAACCTTCCTAAAATGTAAGTGTTTAAGGCAGATGCTAAGGGCTTTAAATAACTGCAGGTAAATACAGTATTTCGAACAAAAGCACAATATAGCCACTTATCTTATTTGATTTTTAAGCCGTGAAAGTTTTAAGCCCATTTTACCAACTTTTTTTTAAAGGTAGCACGTCAAAAAAAAAAAAGTCTAAATATATTTTAGTGTTTTGTTTTTTTTTTTTTGTATGAAGAAAGAATAAGTGCTTGGTGGCTTGGACTTGAAAAGCATTCTTGCTCAAGCTTGAATTTACTTTGTATGTTTGTTCACATCTTCAATTTCATATTTTAAAACTGAAAGACAAAATTATCTTGGGGTTTTATTAGAGACCCACAAAAAATTGCTATCGATTAGATCTTTCTAAACCTGTCTCTTATATCTCAGACAGAAATAGTATTTTAAAACACTCTATTCTCTTTCTCTCCTTTTTTCTCTCTCTTTCTCTGTCTGTATCTATGTATATTTAGCAAATTCAACATTAAAATTTACAGCAATAAAATAAAGGGGCTCTAATGTGAGTACATTATTAGCTTGCAAAGAGACCTGGCATTTTCCCCTACTTAGCCACTCCTTTTAGAATTCCTTTAGATGACAAGTTTAAAATATGATTACATTATTTTAAAAATTATGTTGCATTATTCTTACCAAGGGGCTTCCCAGGTGGCACTAGTGGTAAAGAACCCACTGCCAATGCAGGAAATTGGGTTCGATCCCTGGGTTGAGACCATCCCCTGGAGGGGAGGACATGGCAACCCACCCCAGTATTCTTGCCTGGAAAATCCCTTGGACAGAGGAGCCTGATGAGCTCGCAAAGAGTCAGACATGACTGAAGCAACTTAGCATCCACGCATTCTTACCAAAATTCAGTTAACCACACATCTGCAGATATTTCTGTTATCAAAGCCTGAATGCCATGATGTATTAATATTTCTATAACCAGGTATCCATCTGTGGTAAGGTAAAGGTAAAATCTTTTTTTAAAAAAAGATAAAATCTTAGGTAAAATCTTCCCTAAGGTAGTTAAAATATTTTAATTTAAAATACTTTCAGACTTTGGGTTAATAAACATTTGTTTCTTCTCCAAACATTAAGAAGCTGTTTCCAGTATTCTGGTCCAATAGTTGCTGCCTCCTAAATGTTCAGCACATAAGGGAGTAAATCAATGAAGGACTAAAAACAGCACAGGGCGTGCCTCCACGAGGAAGTCCTAGACTCTGCCTCTAGAGGCTCAGAAAGGTTTTCTGAAAGAGGTGCCGTTTGAACTGAGGGAGGGAGGAAAGTACTGCTAAGAGACTCCCAAGAATCATAGGTAGCCTAACTTCACTAGAAGAGGGTGTGGTGTTGATGGATACTGGATATGAGGATCAGAAGGGCCTTGACTGTGAATCTGAGCAATTTGTTCTTTTATCCTGTAGATCAGCAGTTCTCAAGCAGACTTCAGATGTCTGACTTTTTGCAGCCCCATGGACTGCAGCCTGCCAGGCTCCTCTGTCCATGGGATTCTCCAGGCAAGAATACTGCAGTGGGTTGCCAGTAGTAGTCTTGATATTGGCAACCCTCTCCAGGGAATCTTCCCAACCTAGGGATTGAACCCAGGTCTCCTGCATTGGCAGGCGGGTTCTTTACCACTGAGCCACCTGGAAAGCCCCAGCATACAGCTCTAAGAAGCTCATGAAAAAGCTGTTTTAAACTCTTTGATAGAAAGTTTCCCAAGTTTGTTTCACGATGGGACTAGTTTTTATTTGGACACCAATTAACATCTTAAAGTTGCTTTTTAAATTTCAAAAGATTTTGAACAGGGGAGTGTGAGATTTGCATTTGCTAAAGATGGAGAACGATTAGAGGCAGGAAAGTGTGTTGGGTTTAGAGGTGTTAAGTATGTTGCACATTAAAAGTAAAATATTCAGATTAGGAGCTAGAGACCAGAATTTTACATTAAGATTGCTCCTTCATGAACTATTTCAAGAAAAGCTTGATTTGGACTTTGTTTTGTGTTTATCAAAACAATATTACATAGCTTTTAAAAAGTCAGACAGTTGTATAAGACTTGATAAACTACATCCCCTACCACATACCATTTCTTACAGCTCATTTTTTGACTAAAGAAAACCAACTATTTTTGCTGTTTCTCTTCCTTAGCTGTTTGCCTCCATGTATCTAAATGGCACAATAACAAGGATTTTTAAAATTTGTTTAATAAACAGCATCTGTTGATGACTTTTCATTTAGGAAGGTAAGGATTTAGCACTTTGATAGGCACACACAGAGACATCTATAAACATTCATGCACACTTTCGAGCCTGCCTTCTTCCATCAGAGTTAGAGATCAGCCAGTATACCATCCTTATTGTGATTGGTTATAGTGATTGGAAATGTTGTTCCAAGATGAGCCACGTGGTCTCTTATAACTGCTGTTACTTCCTTGCGTGACTTTTTGTATTCACTGTACATTTTCTTTTTCAAGTCACCTTTTAATCTTTATCTGTTTATTTCCTTAAGTTTTTTTTTTTTTTTTTTAATGTTCTTAACACTAATTCATCTCCATCTTCTTTCCTTATGTCAGAGATGTCAGGCACTTTTACAGTTCTGCCTTCTCACTGGTACCTCTCCCAGATCTTTTGACATGCTTTCATCTGAACTGTTTGCTCAGCTTGCTACACAGCTGTCTCTTCTTTCTTCATACCTAAGAATTTCCTTTACCCCTCTATTATGTTGCATTTGAATTTCTTAGATTTGGTGTAATTATCTTTTTAAGATAAAGAACATTACAGCATACTAACACATATATATGGGATTTAGAAAGATGGTAACGATAACCCTATATGCAAAACAGAAAAAGAGACACAGATGTACAGAACAGACTTTTGGACTCTGTGGGAGAAGGCGAGGGTGGGATGTTTCGAGAGAACAGCATCGAAACATGTATATTATCTAGGGTGAAACAGATCACCAGCCCAGGTGGGATGCATGAGATAAGTGCTCGGGCCTGGTGCACTGGGAAGACCCAGAGGGATCGGGTAGAGAGGGAGGTGGGAGGGGGAATCGGGATGGGGAATACATGTAAATCCATGGCTGATTCATGTCAATGTATGGCAGAAACCACTACAATATAAAAAAAAAAATTAAAAAAAAATTTTATTGGAGTATAGTTGATTAACAAAGTCATGTGGTATCATCATCTTTTTTGGTTTACTGTCTCATGTAGTAAAGCCATCTCCAATAGATTCCTGAGAAAAAGGATTCATGAAAGTTAAACTTTTTCATAACTTTTATGAGTGAAATCTCTTCTTTCTTCAAAGACTCCTTGATACTTAGTCCGACTTGGTATAAAAATCTAGATCGAAAATTACTTTCACTCAGAATTTTGGATTTGTACCTTCATTGTTATTACATATCATTTTGAAATTTGAACTTCTTTTTGTTTTTCTTTCCATTTTGTTGGTATGTTGTCTTTGCTTTGTTCTCAGTCCTCTGAAATGTCATGATGTTTTGTCTTAGGGCAACTTTTTACTATGAAAACTCATTGTCTTCAATTTTGTGAAATTCCCTTATACTCATCTTGTTTCTTCTCCACTGTGTATTCTTTGTGGATTTGTCCCCCTGATTTTTTAACCTCCTGGACTTGCCTTATTTTGTCTTTTTTTTTCCTGTCTGCCGTACTTTTATCATCTTGCAGGAGTACAGGAGATATTTCCTCAGCTTCTGCTGTATTTTCATGTCTGTAATCATATATTTAATGTCCAAGAGTTGTTTTTGGATCTCTGAGTTCTTGTTTCATTGCTGTGCCTTTTGTCATTCTAAGGATTTGATTCTTTTTTTTTTTTTTTTTTATGTCTTCTGCATTCACTGGTGGTTTCTTTACCACCAGCAGCACCTGGGAAACCCAGATTTTTTTTTTTTTTTTAAATCAGCTTTTGTCCCTCTGTAGAGTCTGTGTCTCTGTCTCCCTTTAATTTAGTCTGTGTCTTTCAGGTTGGTGCTTTCATCAGATGTCAAAGTGATGGTTGGTTGTTTTTGCATAGTTTTACCAGTAGAAAGCTGAAAAGCTGGAAAGCCTGAGGCCTCTACATTAGGATTTATCAACCAGAAACTTCCCAGTAAAGTGATCTGGCTTGGCCGTTTCACTTTCTTAGGGTACCGTGAATTTTGCAGTATCTTTAGGTCTCGTCTCCTATGATGATCAGATTTTCAGGAAGAAGTTTTCAAATCTGCTGCCTACGGGGCAGTCTTGGTTGCTGGGAAACAAGTAGGAGAAGAGTACTGTACTCAGCAGCACGTGGTACCCTTCAGCCTAAAGTTCTCTGTTGGACCCTCTGTAGTCAGTTAGCAGGCAGTCTCCTGCCAGGTCAGAGGGAGTAGCAAACTGCCCAGTGGTGTGGACTTGGGGAAGGCCTCTGAGGCTCCAGCTGCCTTTTCTTTTACTTTTGTTATTAAAATGTAACACATACAGAAAAGTCTCTCTGTCATAAGTATGCACTGAATGGATTACCCCAAGTAAACAGAACTGTTCTATGCAAGGCAAGAAATATATGTTCCATATTCCTCCCCCACACTCTCTCCTAATTACTGCTGTGTCTCTCCACAGAGAGAACCAGTATGCGGAAGATTGCCTTTGTCTGTTTTTATACTTTGTACATTAGGATTATATATTACATGTTATTTTTGAGTCCATCTTCCTTTATGCATCATTATCGTGAGATTCATCTGTGTGGTTGCATATAGCTGCAGTTCATTCATTTTTATTAATCCACCGCTTAGTCATCCATCCCGTTCCCCTGCTGAGAGACAGTGTTGTTACAGTTTGGACCTTCTAAGTGCTTCTTCAGTGTGTTCAGCAGACTCGCTCCTGTTTTTATTCACGCCTTCACCTCTTCACCCGGTGCCGCAAGTCCTGAGCCTTACTTAGAAGAGTCCTGGGGTGCAGAAAGGCTGCTCCTCTGCTCTCCCTACTGTTGGTTTAGGGTTCAGCTTTCTGGGTCTGCGAGTTTCTTAACTATTTAGTTATCTGCTTTCCAACCTCTTATGATGTTTCTCTTTTCCCACTTTTTTTAGCCTTTGTGAGTTTTTATTTTTTAATTAAAAAAAATCTTTTCTGTGACTTTTGGAAGGAACATGGGGTAGTGCCTATGTCCATTTCTCTCTCTCTCTTAACCCAAGTTGAACTTTATTGTAAATGTCTCATTTATTATTTTCAGTTTCTACTGAGATGAATGTCTTTCTGAGAGACAGTATCTTAGACTTAACTATATTACCTCCTTTTACAGTAAATGTAAGTCAATAATTATTAAGTATAATAGTAAATGTTTGTTTGTAAAATACATATCCTTTCAAATATTTAAAAGTTGTATTTTAAACATTCGGTCTAATTCACAGAAATTTTCTTTAATAGGGTATCGCTGGAACTGATGTAGCTAAAGAAGCATCTGATATTATTCTCACGGATGACAATTTTACAAGCATTGTTAAAGCAGTTATGTGGGGACGAAACGTCTATGACAGCATCTCAAAATTCCTTCAGTTCCAGCTTACCGTTAATGTAGTAGCAGTGATTGTTGCTTTCACGGGCGCCTGTATTACTCAAGTAGGTTGACAGTTTGTTTATTAAAACTTGCTTATTTTAGAGCACAAACATATATAACCTGCCTTTTTTAAATATTTAAGTATTTAAATAAGTTCAAGCTTCGCATTTTAGGTTAATTAATACAGAAATGTAATTTTTAACTCCTGTACTTTAAGTTTTTAAATAGAAATGGCTTCCTGGGAATTGCTGAATCCCTGGAAAGTTGTGAGTGTCTGTTAAGAAACCTGTCTTTTCTAGGACTCACCACTTAAGGCTGTGCAAATGCTATGGGTAAACCTCATCATGGACACTCTTGCTTCCCTGGCTCTGGCGACCGAACCCCCTACTGAATCTCTCTTGCTTCGGAAACCTTATGGTAGAAATAAGCCTCTCATCTCACGCACAATGATGAAGAATATTTTGGGTCATGCATTCTATCAGCTTGTGGTTGTCTTTACACTCTTGTTTGCTGGTAAGAATTCAATGCCCGATAAAGCTTCAGTTGTTTTAGTTCTGAGCTTACATTGCAGATTTTTCAGGAATGTATGTTATTTTTCTTTCTGGCTCCCCATTTATCTTTTATTTCTTCTGTCAGTGGGTGCTTAGTACATTTTGAGAGGCAGTGTGATAGTAGCGGGAAGTAAAAAGAGTCCTGATTTCTTATCTTTGGCCCTACCACTAATTTAGATGTGATCTTGAACATGTCACCATAGTTCAGGGGGGCTTCTGACTCCTTCCATGTAAGATGAGAGGGTGATACTGGAGGATCCCAGGTCCCTCACAACTCTTTGTGTGCTGCTGCTTGAGAGCAAAGAAAGGTCTGGCTAGGTTTTATTGCATGCTTCCTTAAAATGTTCAGTTATTTTGTATGATAATTACAAAGCAGTAATTTTTCATTCTTTCAGGAGAAAAGTTTTTTGATATTGATAGCGGAAGAAATGCTCCTTTGCATGCTCCTCCATCGGAACATTATACTATCGTTTTTAATACCTTTGTACTGATGCAACTTTTCAACGAGATAAATGCACGGAAAATTCACGGTGAAAGAAATGTGTTTGAAGGAATCTTTAATAATGCCATCTTCTGCACGATTGTTTTAGGCACTTTTGTGGTACAGGTGGGTAATTGTAAGAGAGTTTCAAATATGATTATTGTGTGGAGACCTTAGGTGAGCAGTGAGCAGGTGACTTATTCCAGAAATTACTTGACCTGAATGTGTCGGCCTTTTATGTATTGCCTTGATGACATCAAAGAAGAATTTTAAATATCACAACTCAAGTGAAAATCTGCCCAATCCTGAAGTTCTACATGTGAATGAGTATATTAAACTAGGACTCCTTCAGTTGCACCACTGGTTCTGTGGCTGTGACCCTGCTCACAGCAGTGTTTGCTCATGCTTACTCTGTTTCTGATTATTTATTCTACATTGCTTTTATGAAAACTGTTACAATGTTGATCTTATTTAAGGCCAGTCTTATAGTTAACCACTTAGTCTGCCTAGAGCGATCCCTTAATTGCTTCTAACAATTAATAGCAGTTGTATTTCTACACTTGAATTCATTATTAAGTAATAAAAGGTTTTGAAATAAGTATTTTAAAATCTACATGATTCTGAATGACTGCATCCTGAGTTGGTATGTGCCAATTTTATATTTTGTAATATTGTCAAAACAAGGCAGAAGAGGAGTGGAGGATGGGGTATGAACAGTGAGATTGAGAAGGAACAGAAAGGACCGAATTTTGCCATTTTTATAAAGACCATAATAAGGACAAACTAAGCATCACTTTACGTATGGTAAATTTTATGTAATTATGTGTTATACCTATGTTTTATGTCATCTTGGATTCTGTGGTACTCTTCTATGCAAATGACTGTTAATAGCAGAATCTGGAATCAAAGCAGGTAGGTGAGTGGTGCCTGATCACATCAGGAGGTCAGTAAGCACAGGAACGTTTAAAAAGTGAGCTTTTCAAGAATAACATCAGACAGTGGTGGTGCTAGTTTCAAAATAAAGGTCTAAGAATTTTGAAGCGTTCATTCATTCTACACCTTGGGCACTGTGGATTCTGAAACCCCAAACTCAACTATTTCTGTGCAAACTGTTTCTGTTTTAGCTTTCAGTTTTTCTGTCAACTTGAGAGGAGCTGTTGCTTGCTTAGTTATTGTATAGTTTCTGGAAGAATTTTATTAGAAAAAAACTATTATTCTTGATACACTAAAATTTTAGTTCCTACTTACTATCAAAGTTAGGTTTATCTGTTTTTAATATACGAGGATTGCAAAAACATAGCTTCTTGTCTCTCTATCAAGCAAGTCTGATAAAACTTAGTTGCTGGCATAGACTGATATACCCAGTACAGTGGATGTAAGTAAGGTATCATTCTTCAGTGCTTTCGTGCGACTCAAAGCATGGTCTGGATCAGCTGTTTTGTTTGTTCATTACAAGTCCACAATGAGATATAAGGAGCATGGGTCAGAGTGTAAGTCAACAACTTCACTAAATAAATTTATTCTTGATTATTCCTCCAGATAATAATTGTGCAGTTTGGTGGAAAACCTTTCAGTTGTTCAGAACTTTCAATAGAACAGTGGCTATGGTCAATATTCCTAGGAATGGGAACGTTACTCTGGGGCCAGGTAAAAAAAAAAATCTCATCACTTTTTGTTCAAACCTAAAAATTTTTTTTTTTTTTAATTTCTAGTGTGTATATTCTTTTAATCAATTCTATAACTTGATTCTGGGTCAAAAAAGGACATTCAGAGATTCTTTTTAATGTAATATTTGCTCTAGTATGTCCCTTGGTATCAATTATGATTATGCCTATGCAATAAAACACTAATTTCTTATATAGTCTTTTAACTTGTTTTTTAGAACAAGTTTTACAACTGTTATTAAAATGATACATTTATAACTGGTCAGAATGCTAATATCTGTATCTTTTGCTCTATTACCTACTTTGCATTTTCAGAATTAATATTTTAATAAAAATATTATATGCTTTAGCCTTTTTATCATTCTGTTATATAATTTCATAAAAATGTAGCATTAAAAAATCTTGAGTTTCAGTTGATATGATGAATGTTTCCATAAAACTCCTGGTGTCTGGAAAAATAGGCCACAAAATGACATTTTAGATGATTTGGATTGAATGACTTTAACAGTGTACATATAAAATACAGTGCCTCAAAAATGAGGTGTTCTTCATCTTCACTATGGGTAGCTGACTTGCAGATGTATGTCATTGTTTCTTAAAAGATAAGTGATAACAGTGTGTGTGTTCATTTTAAGTCTAATCACTAGAAAACTGATAGAGAATCTGCTAACATTTTCATAAATGCAAGCTAGCACATGTATGTAATTGATGTGAACTAATTTATGGTCATCTTGCAAGTCAGACTAAACATTCAGATTGTACTTACCTCAATCTTTATGTGTTTTTTATCTTTTTCTTGTGTTTCTAGGGCCTGAGGGTTCTCTTCTTACTCATTGTAAAGACCTTTTTTAACTGAGACCTTCTTTTAAGTAGAATCTGTACTAGGTCCACATTTTTTTTTTCCTTTCTTTCTTTTCTTTCTTTTTTTTTTTTACTGTTCTAGTTACTTTATAATGTTCCCTCACAGGCAAAGCCAACCCCCCAACCTCCTCCCACGTCTGGCTATTTTCAAGAAGAGGAAATTCAGTATAGTGTACATGCCTAATAGGCATCAGTAACTGTCTTTGGTTGACATTGTCTATTGATTTTTAGGTGCCATGGTAGAAAGCACTGATTTGTTAAGTCAAGAAACCTAGGGTCTTAGTTACTCCGTGAACAAGTCACTTTCTGTGTCTCTGAACCTGTTTCATCTCTCAAGTGAGGTGGTTGAACTAGAAGTTCTCGGAGCAGTTCTGATACTCACGGCATGCCTGTTTCTCCTAACTTCCTTAAGAAATGGCTGTTAACACTTATAAGTTAATACATGTTGGTGGTGTTCTATCTTTTGTGTCTTCTGGAGCATTTGTTCCTGTTTGGTATCATTCTCAATCAGTTTTAATCCAATTTTAAATAGTTATACTTTATGAAAATAAATACATTTAATAAGATCTATTTTCAGGGCAGCCTTGAAGGTTTTCTGAACTTTAGTGTGTTTTTTCCTCATTGAATTCTTAAAGCGCTAATGAAATGTAAACTTTTTTTGCATCATATTAGATCACCAATTTTCATTTTATTTGAAATAAATATAATTAATATGAGTTTAAGTAAGTCTGTATGTATATGTATATCAAAGCATGGTTGTATAATTCATGGTCTTGAATGTCTTAAATAAAATTTGCAAATATAATCAGGTTATTTTCATTCAGGGAAATGTTTGCCCTTCAAACTTAAATCTTTTGTGTAGCTAACAGAAGAATGTGTTTTGTTCTGAGAAAGAAGGCCTGTGATGGACAAGATTCCATTGCTTCATTGGTAAAGATAGTTGGCTCTTGAGTGCAGCTTTTCATTCCTTTTCTGTGTTGAAGTTGATCAGTTTCATTGTATTTTGACATGGTTTGTTTCTAAGTTCTCTCCCCTGTGTTGTAGCTTATTTCAACAATTCCAACTAGCCGTTTAAAATTCCTCAAAGAAGCTGGTCATGGCACACAGAAGGAGGAAATACCTGAGGAGGAGTTAGCGGAGGATGTGGAAGAGATTGATCACGCTGAGCGGGAGTTACGGCGTGGCCAGATCTTGTGGTTTAGAGGTCTGAACAGAATCCAGACACAGGTATGGGCCTGGTGGAGAGGTAGGAGAGACGATGGGAGCGGGAGCCAAGGGCCTTTGGAGCTGGGGAGGAGGTTTGAATGTGCTCCTTCGCTTCCTTTCTAGCCTCCCCAACCCACAGAACTTACTCTTTTGAAAAATAGTCCTGGTGCCTGGAATGAGTGCAAGTTTTAACTGACCACGAAAGAATGTGTCCGTATGCCCCTAAGCTCCTTTTCTCCTAGCTTTTTTTCCACCCCCTTCATCTCCAAATGCTCCTCTTGCCTATTTATCTGCTCTGTAAAAAGTGCCTTTTTCTTTACTTTTTATATGTTGATAGATGGAATGGTCCTTTCTCTTGTTCTCTCTCTCTCTTGCTGAGCAAGCTGTCACAATCTCTGATTCCTTGCAGATGGATGTAGTGAATGCTTTCCAGAGTGGAAGTTCCATTCAGGGGGCACTAAGGCGGCAACCCTCCATCGCCAGCCAGCATCATGATGTAACAAATATTTCTACCCCTACACATGTAGTGTTTTCCTCTTCTACTGCTTCTACTACTGTGGGGTGTGAGTGTGTGTTCCTAAGTGCATGAAATTAACATTTCCTACTCCACACACCTAACGTTTCTCATTTTCTCCTTAATGTTTAAATTCATTGTTCAGGCTTTTCATAAAGCTTTCTTTTCGTAAAGTGGATTGAGACCTCAAAGTGTTGTCGTTGTTGTCGTTTTATTTCTTAGAGGGCTAGATAACAGGCGGAACAATTGCAACCAAAGATCAGACATGAAATCTTTGTCTCTGCGCTAACTCTGATAGTTAATATGGGGAATAAAACTGTAGCTTAGAATTTGTGAAACTACTATAAATTTTTGAGTATATGCCTTTAAACATGTTCCATTCTGCATGATTCCCAAAAGCATGTGATTTGAAACTGATCTAACAGAACCAAGAAATTGTGTTTTTAAAGCTGAAAATGAACCTAGTGCCTTGACTTGTATCTTGTTCAGTTTAGAAAGTAAGTTGGTACCCTGAAGAAAAGTTCTGGGCGTATACCTAGGTGTTTTTGCCTTCTTAGACTTCCCTGGTGGCTCAGACGGTAAAGCGTCTGCCTCCAATGCGGGAGACCCGGGTTTGATCCCTAGGTCGGGAAGATCCTCTGGAGAAGGAAATGGCAGGCAACCCACTCCAGTACTCTTGGCTGGAAAATCCCATGGATGGAGGAGTGTGGTAGGCTACAGTCCATGGGGTAGCAAAGAGTCAGACACGACTGAGTGACTTCACTTCACTCATTTGCCTCCTTAGCCTGGACTTTGTGGGCTTGCTGTGAATTTTTTATTTATTTTGTTTTGAGGTGGATACCCTATAGAAGCTTCTAAGTTCTTTGGTATTTATGTGAGGTTGTTTTTTTTTGTTTGTTTTTTGTTTTTTTTTTTCATTTATACAATCAATTTAAAATTGCTTCCTAGATAAGACATTCTATTGAGTTTTCCAAAGAAATAGGGAAAATGCATTAAAAGTTTTTTTTATTCAATTTTTTTTTTAAGTTTACTCAGATCTCCCACCACTGCCCACCTCCTACCTCTTGCAGCAACCATCTGTTTTTTTAATATCTGTGAGCTTGATTTTGTGGGGTTTTTTTTTAGATGTCACATATACATGTAAGAGAAATCATATGTGTCTTTCTCTGTCTGATTTATTTCATTTAGGATAATAATACTCTCAGGGTTCATCTGTGTTTTCACAAATGTCAAGAATCCCTTCTTTTTTATGGTTAAATACTATTCCTGTGTGTGTCCACCATACTTCGTTTATCCATTCATTCATCAGCAAACACAGTTGTTTCCATTTCATCCTCATAGATGTGAAGTGATACCTCTCTGTGATTTTGACTTGCATTTCTGTGATGATTAGCAATATTGAGCAGCTTTTTATGTACCACTTGGCCATTTATATATATTTTTTTGGGAAACTGGCTCTTCAGATATTTTGGTCATATTTTAATTAGACTATTTGGGGATTATGTTATTGATTTGTATAGATTTTTATATATATATATTTTTTTTATTATTTGCCCCATATCAGGTACATAGATTTGCAAATATTTTCTCACATTCTATGAGAACAAAATATTGCCTTTTCATTTTGGTCATGGTTTTCATTGATGCGTAGAAACTTTTCAGTTTGATGTAATCCCACTTGTTTATTTTTCCTTTTATGCTTTTGGTGTCAGATTCAAAAAACTGTCATCAAAACCCATGTCAAGAAGCTTACCATCTATGTTTTTTCTAGGAGCTTTATGGTTTCATGCGTTATGTAAAAGTCGTTATAATTCTGAGTTCATTTTTGTGTATGATGTAAGATAGTGGTCCAGTTTCATTCTTTGGCATGTGGTTGTCCTGCTTTCCTAATACCATCTCCTGAAGAGACTGACTTTCCCCATTGTATATTCTTGATTCCTTTGTTATAAATTAATTGATCACGAATGCATGGGTTTATTTCTGGGGTCTCCGTTCTCGTCCATTGATCTGTATGTCCATTTTTATACAAACTCATGCCAATATCATACTGTTTTACTTACTGTATCTTTGTAATGCAGTTGAAATCAGGGAGTGTGATGCCTCCAGCTTTGTTTTTATTTCTCAAGATTGCCTTGGCTATTCAGGGTCTTTGTGATTCCATACAAATTTTAGGATTGTTCTATTTCTGTGAAAAATGCCACTGGAATTTTGCTCAGGATTACATTGAATCTGTATTGCTTTGGGTAACATGCACATTTTAACACTATTAATCTTTCCAGCCTATGAATATGGAGTATCTTTTCATTTATTTGTGTCTTCTTCAGTTTCTTTCATTAATGTTTTGTAGTTTTCAGTATACAGGTCTTTCACTTCCTTGGTTAAATTTATTCCTAGATACTTTATTATTTTTAATGCAATTGTAAATGAGATTTGTTTTCTTAATTTCCCTTTCATGTAGTTATTAGTGTAAAGAAATATAACAGATGGTTGCATTTTAGTAAACTCTCCAGAAGTCTTACAACCTTTATCGTCCTTACTCTGAATTAGCTTGTTGATTCCATGGTGGATTCTTAGTATATTGGAAACATTAAAGATATAAACACACCCACCCCTCATCCGTACCCTCCAGCTCAATCGAGATACCTGATTTGGGCAGTGACTTATCTTTTCCATTTGCTCTTTATTCAGTAAAAGACTAAAGAGGAATCTAAGGAAACGTTGTTCAGTCGCTTACTTGTGTCCAACTCTTTGCAACCCTGTGGACTTCAGTACACCAGGCTTCCCTGTCCCTTCACCATCCTCCAGAGTTGGCTCAAGCTCACACCCATTGGGGAACTGGGGAGACGATAAATTAAGGGAGAAAACAATGCTGTCTAAAAAAAAAACAAAACTATTCACTCAAGAGTCTGCCTGTTCACTGTTTGCTTAAGTGAGTTTCATTTATTATTTTTGACAGTGTTGCACAACAGGCAGAATAGGAACTGTCCCCATTTTACAGGTGTGAAAGCTGACTTAGAGTTTACATGACGTGTCCACAGCTAATAAGCAGAGGCAGCATGATGTCGGACAAAGAGCAGCCAGGTGCTGAAAAGACAAACTGACCCTGCAACTTTAGACATGTTGTATCTTTAGGGTGACTGACTTTAGGCTATTACATTTATATACGTGGACAGATAGGAATCTTCCTCTTAGAAGTTACCATGCCCCCTGCCTGAATGACATGGAACAGGCAGCCTTATGCCTTAGGCCTGGGACGGCTGATGTCACTTGCATCCCTCCCTCTTCTGGATTTCACCTGATTCCTGGCTTTCAAGGGCATGTTACCACTCATGCCTTCACCTCCTGCTCTTGCTGTTCACTTTGTTGTATTTCATAAACACTGCAAGGCCTGCCACATGCTCTGGAACCTCCCGCCTTTATCCTCTAGGGAGAGAAGCAGGTGAGGAGATAGGAGTTTCAACATGGTGATGAAACAGTGTTATAACAAGGTCTTCACCCCTCCCTGAGAAGTCAGGGAAAATTACCTAAGGAAGTGACCCGCAGGCTGACCCCTTGATAGAATTTGTTGGCTGAGGAAAGCAGATCCCAGCTGATGTAGTTTAAAACTAAAAGAGTAATGAAATGAAGAAGTTGATGAGGCTGGAATGGAAAGTAAGCTTCTATTTATATCCACAAGAAGGAGCCAAACTGAGACTTAACCCTGATATATTTCCCCCCCTCAAAACTGAAAAATTTCAAACTGATAGACAAGTTGAAAGGTTAATCCATACAAAATCCCTTTGCCTGGATTTACCACTTCTTACTGTTTTATGATGTCTGCTTTATCTTTGTAATATAAATATATACCATTTTATCTAATATATAGTCCATATTTAGATTTCTTCAGTTGCCCCCAAAATGTCATATATTACAGCTTTTTTGATCCTGGATCCAAGAAAGGACATTCAATAGTGTATGTTATGATTCTGTCTCCTTTAACCTGGATCCATTTTCTTTACCTTTATTTTTCATAACATTGATTTTCTTTTTTAAAAATCCAGGCAGATTGTTTTATAAAGTGTCCTACATTCTGAGTTTGATTGTTTACTCTTGATTAGCTTTATGTTAAACTTCTTTTGACAAGTTTTATCTACTAGGTGGTATATATTCTGTTGATTTTTATTTCAGCAGAATTTTAAATAGTTTGCTTTTTTCACTAGATGTGGTATCATATTAACTGTATTTCTCTGTGTAATTGTGTCCCAGGCTTTATGTTAAATATCAAATCAATCACAAGCTCTGTTTTAAGTCTTACACACCCACACCTGCTGCAGACTCTTTTCTGATGCACAGCTGTGTATGAAACCTGAGTTCCTGGGTGCAGGTAGCCAGAGTAATGGTGTTAATACATTTCAAGGAAGGTTTAATTTTATCACTGGCTTCCTGCCCTAGTAGGGAATAATCTTAGGAATATCTATGGCAAACTTCTTTGACTCTTTCTTTTAACCTCTTTTATTAATTGGAGTATAGTTAATTTACAATGTTTTGTTAAGTTTCAAGGGTACAGCAGAGTGGTGGTTATACATATATATCCATTCTTTTTCAAATTATTTTCCATTGTAGATTATTACAAGATATTGAATATAGTCCTCTGTGCTATGCAGTAGGTACTCTTTGGCACTTGACAGAAAATATTTTTCAACCCCTATTCCAGATAATTAAAACATTAGCTATTACACAGGTCTCACTTTGAGAAAATTTGATGTACAAAGACACAACTTTGAAAAGCAACCTAGAATTTTCTTTCCTGTTGCAGAGTATCTTTTACTTTACTACTGAAATTCTTTAATTTATGGTGCACATAGTAAAATATGATGACAAATTTTGGAAAAAGTCAGTCTGTTGTAGAAGGTAAAATAGAACTGTCTCCTGTGTACCATGTTTTGGTCAGTAATATTCTTTTCTCCTATCAAAAGTTAGGATTATATTTAAGAAAATGGGTGGTTTAGCATGGTATATGATCTTATTGCTAGGTTTAATGTAGTGTTTACCTTAGTAATCATTTTCAGTTTCCTAAAATTACTTTATTATTATAATAACCATTTCAATGTATTGTTTGCCATATGTGCCTCATGCCTTGGATTTTTTTATTCTTTAAAAATTTTTCTTAACATAGGAATTGTTGAATTTTCCTTAAATAGTGTTGTACATAGTAGGTCTTAATTGCTATTAAAAGAATAGCATTTAAAGACTGGATTAAATAAACAGTAGGGATTGGATTGTCAAAAATAGGTAATCAGTTTCTGCTTAAACTGATTTCTGGTATTAAAATAATTTTCTATCTACCTACAGTATAATGCATGCAATTGTGCTTTTTCATTACTCAAAATTACTGTTGTACTGTGAGAATTTTACCTATAGAAAGTTATAGAGATGAGAGCAAATATAACTAGCTCAGTGGCATGCCTTAGATGGGGTGCTTTCTTATTTAATGAGTAGGAAGTAAAACAAATCTGTTTCAGTGACCCCCTAGTTAATCTAGATGTTATTTTGTGTACCTAATATGAGAACTGTTTTTTTGAAAATTATATTGCTTTGGAGCATTTCTAAGCTTCCCTTGTACTGTGCTGACCTTAATCCTAGGAAATACCTTATTCTAGTAAAGTTAGTTATAAAGTTAATGTCCATATATTCTCTTCTTTCATTGACTTGAAAGAATCTGGAGCTGGGAGTCCAGAAACCTTAGCTCTGAGACTTTCTGGCACTGATTGGGAGTGACCTGGCAAGGCAGCCGCCTGTCTTCAGTCGGTCGGTTGGTATTATTTGTAAAGTGGTTGAAATAAACTATCTCAAATATCCTTTCAAGCTTCGATGTTCTAGGATAACATAATAAATTTTGTCAGATAGGGGGAAAAAATTGAAAAACTCAAGTGGAAAGCAGTCTGATTTCAGCTGTCACAGGTGTGTGTCGTTGTCTGTACAGACACACTTGCTGCCCTCACCTGCGTATTACTTTTTACACTCCGCCCCTCCTTGAGCTTTGCTAAAACTCCCGGATCGCTCACTTACACCCATAACTTTCTTCTGAACTCTGAATGTTTTCACTTCAGTTGTCCTGTAGCCCCCCAAGTTTAACATGTTTCAAAAATTGATTTATTTTCCCCGTGATTCTTCACTGCTGTCTTCTACCCAGACTGGTCAGAACAAGAGAGACCTCAACTGCTTCTCCAGCTCCATTAGCAATACCAGCAAACAAGTCCAATAAGCAGCAACTTCAGAGTCATGTCAAGCAGCTCACCACGCACCGGATAGGCTGGTCGGTCCTCCAGCTCGTATTCTCTGTGCCTACTGGCCACTGACAGTAGTGAACATGGGAGTGCAGGAATCGCTCCAGAATCTTGATTTCAATTCCTTTAGTAAAAGTCTCAGAAGTGGGGATCTGAAATAGTCAGATGCATATAAGTAGAGTAGAATGGGGGTTACCAGAGGGAGGGGGAATTGCAAGATGTTGTTCAAGGGGTACAAAGTTTCAGTTATGTAAGATGAATGAGTTCTGGAAGTCTAATATATAGCATGGTGACTCTAGGTAACAATAGTGTACTGTATACTGAAATTTGCTAGGAGAGTCCAACCTCAAGTGTTCTCAACACACACACAGATAATAACTATGTGGGGTAGTGAATATGTTAATTAACTGGATTGTAGTGACTATTTCATGCTGTAGATGTATATCAAGTAGTCTTGTATGCCTTAAATATATGCAGTAAAAAAGTAGGCATAAATTGTTACATTTTTTTAAATAAATTGAAATATCCCTGTGAAGAAATTTATTTTTTGAATACCATTGTTTTATGAGGTGATTTTGGTGTCTTATGACTTTAGCGATTTTTTCCTGAAATGTCAGTGTCAGTTTTATCTGGATAACTGACATTTATAATAAATAATAATAATCCAATTATTTGGATTTTGTCTTTCTTTTTTTTAAGTCTTTATGATACTGGATTAATGAGACCCGAGTCTGTATGTGCAGTAATGTATTTAAGTTGATTACTTATTGACCTCTTTCTTCCATATAGCAGAATTCTGAGGAGGAATTCTGAGCAGAATTCTGAGGAGGGCTGTATGTTTAAGGGTGAAAATGCTAGAACACTTTGTGTCTTCTCCTTGGGAAATTTTTCACAGAAGAACCTCAGAAAGTTTTTTGTTTTGTTTTAAATCTGTTCTTTCCAGTGGAGTGTAGTCCATAAAGTTATTTAAGTTTTATTATTATAGAGAAAAACACTAACACTTTATAGACAAATGGCATATACTCAAATATTTATAGCTGTTTAATGGCATTTCATAGATATTTATTTGGGTTTTGTCTTTATTTTTATTTTTTTAATTAAGGGCGTAGTGGGGTAGATGTGAGTTCATTGTGGCATTCAGCTTATATTTGCTTGGCTTTTTCATAGTCGGTGACTCCCTAATTCCTAGCATGATGAGTAGTAACCCTCTGTGCTTGACTTCGTTTAACTTATTTGAATTGTTTTTAAAAATTATATTTCTTTTATTTAAAAAATCAGCTAACGCTTGTGTATGGTTAATTTTATGTTTGTTTTCTCTTTGATTTTGTTTTCTTAGGGAAAAATATCCTATAAAATGGCTATTAAATTCTTAGCCAGTTGACAATGAGATATTCTTAGTATTACTTTGAATTCTATACCCTTTAATTCTTAGAGTATGTGGTTTTGTTGTTCTGTAGTGTCCTACTAAAATATTCATTTTTTTTACAGTGTATTGCAAGTTCCACTGCATTACATGCAAATATGATTCACTCATCCCTAGCTGTTTGTGGATTCAAACTCATAAATGAACCATTTTTAAATTAAGGAAACAGCGTACTGATATGTTTCTGTGTTTTCTGATATTTACAGATTCGAGTGGTGAATGCATTTCGTAGTTCTTTATATGAAGGGTTAGAAAAACCGGAATCAAGAAGTTCAATTCACAACTTTATGACACATCCTGAGTTTAGGATAGAAGATTCAGAGCCTCATATTCCCCTTATTGATGACACTGATGCTGAAGATGATGCTCCTACAAAGCGTAACTCCAGTCCTCCACCCTCTCCCAACAAAAATAACAATGCTGTTGACAGCGGGATTTACCTTACAATAGAAATGAACAAGTCTGCTACCTCTTCATCCCCAGGAAGCCCACTACATAGTTTGGAAACGTCACTCTGATTGTAAGCTGAATGTTAACACACTAGCTGCATTGTAAAGAAACAAATTGAAACTGGGTCTTTTCACATATTGTGACAGACAAGATAGTATTCTTGTCTCTGGACTTCAACAGAAGACACACTTGTACGAATGTAGATTTATTTTTTTAAAAAAAAAAAGCAAAGCTTTCTGCCAGACTGAGGGTGCTTTTTGGGGGGTGGGAGAAATGAACTGACAGATAAACAGTAACTCAGTGTAAGTCGACCTGTGGATCATCAGTAGAACCTAAGAATGGTCCTGAACAGTATATTAGCAAAATTTTAGTTGATCTCAATCCTTGATGGGAGAGAGGGAGGAGTAAAGCTGGGCAAGCAAGCAAAGAGCCCTGGATCATTGAATTGATGCTTTAATTTCTGCTGTTGGCTGTTAATAATTTGGATTATTTATGTTTATAAATGATGCAGATCTGTTTACAAGGTTTGTAGATACTTTTTTTGTTCCTGTTCATAGATGGGACGCTTCCTTATAACTGATGCAGAGATAAAATTAGTCCTTCAAATACTGCTGTATTTTCAGGAAAAAAAAGGGGGGGGGGTGGTGTTTCTATTGAAACTGTACTAAATTTTTGCCTACAATTTACCTTGTTAAATACTGTAGATAAATTGCTAATACTAATAGCCAAATAGATAACACTAATGCTTTGTTTAAAAAAAAAAACAACAAAAAAAACAAAACAAAAAAAAAAAACATGAGCAGTGGTGTTCTAATGAAGTTATGGCATCTGTCTTAATTAGTTTCTTAAATACATTTACTACTTAATGGTTTTGAAACAACTGTTTAATTTTTAAAATTTTTGAAAACTTGCTAATAACCTTTGTTCAGAATTTAGTAGATTGTTTAATGCAGGACATCAACGACATAATGAAAGATGCTTGAAATGCTTTGTTATTTCAGGCAAATCAAATTAAATCAAACTATCAAACTACAAGAGAATTTTAGTCCTTTTTGTTTTTGTCTAAACATGTTAGTTCAGTGATGTCTTGGTGAACTGTGAGTGAACTGTATTGATTTTATTTTTTTCTAATAAATCCTTAGAAATCTTCATAGAGCATGAGGGCTGTTGGCATTTTGAAAAAGGTTAATAAGTAGAAGCATACATGTTTTCCTTTTGTTTTTGAAACTTGTTTGTAAACATAAATAAATATGCCCTTTTATTAAATAAATACACCGCAATTTTTTTAAAAAAGAACTTTCAGCTTCTTTACTCAATTCTGCCTATGTGATACATCGGTCTGTTCTCTTTAACTGCAATTGGAATAAATTTCAAGATGGTAACAGCCCCATGAGGTACCCTCTTTAATTCCTTGGTGGCAATCTACTAGAACCAGATTAAGAAAATCATTGCAGTTTGACATGTTCTTCATAGAGTTTATTTAGTTGGCCTAAAATAGTCTCAGAGTTTAAAAAAATAATAATAGCGACCGCCATTGTCTCTGACACATTTGTTTTCATTCTTAAGTGGCCAAATAACAAATTAGTTAAAATGATAATGTGAAAAGATGGGAAAGGCCCTAAAAATATATATTTAGATGTGTTACTTAACCATATGCTGGAATGCCTGTCTCTAAGCCAGTTGGATTTTTTAAGTCTTTATTTCTTTTGTCTGCCTTCTCCCGCCTTTGGCCTCTGTCTTTACCATTTAGGAACTGGCACTGTTTAGGGCCCAGATTTCACCAGATACACAATCCTCAGGCTGACATAAAGTTTACGAGGACTACTACAACATCTGAAAATGCTGACCCAGCAAAGAAACATTTAGTTGATGGTGCTTGATATTTTTGGTGAGTGGGGGAGAATCTTTTTCTCTCCATCAATCCTTCGCAGTTATCCTCTGCAAGACTTAGAAACACATTGGCTCTGTCAGCATTTGTAGTTGTACATTACTCATCAGGTATTTAGAGTGAATCATACTGTAAAAAGAGGTAGCATGATATGTTGGAAAGCGTACTAGGCTAGGAATCAAGACCTGGTTTCTAGTCTGGGTTTTGCTATTAATGTGCTGCATGACCTTGGGAAAATCATCTCCCCTACACGAGGGTGGTGGACTAGACTATCTTGACGAACCCTTTTCAACTCTAAAAATTTATCCTATCAACTGGAGAGCCTACAAGGCATAGGGAATAGAGAAAAGGGAAGCGTTTTCAGTTTTCTTTTTTATTTTGGTTATGCTTAAATATGAATGTAATTACCAAAAGATATAGAAGTGCATGTGCTTTGGAGGGTTTGTATTGAGCTTTTACAGTATTCATTTTTCAACTCAAGGCAATGGCTTTTTACACCAACGCTAATCCATAAACGGGTCTTATGACATCCATGAAGTAGTAGCAAGACATGCTTAGTGTGTATTTCTCTCTTTGAGACACTGTAATTTCTACCAGAAATTTCCAGAGCATTATGTAAGTAGGAAAAAATGCAAGCAAGCTGTTAAAGATCTTGGATCCCATTATATAGTATGTATAGCTGAAATCAGCATCTGTAATTCAATCACTTTTTCTCTTTTATCCTCTAACCAAAAAATTGTTTAATTTTGCATCCCAAATGTTTTTAATCTTTGTATATTTTTTAAAAATCTTTTTCTCCTCATCATTGCCTTTTTTGTGGTTGTAAATAGACTTACTTGCACTTTGAAGATGAGTTACTCCTTGTCATCTTATAAATATGTGATATGGTAATTTTCATAACAGATGTCAGTTTTGAACCAAGAAATGGCAATTTGTTTATAAGAAAAAAAACTGGCTTCATTTCTGTGAAACTGCTCTTTGAAAATTTCTTTTTACACGTGTAAGCCAACTGGGATACCGTGATGGTGTTGATTTCTTCCGACGATGCTTACCATCTATTTTAGCCACTGAGCCTTTTATTATTTGTCTCTTTGTAAAGTTTATTTGTCTTAACTCATTTAATAAATATACTGTTTATCTGTTTCTGAATGGGGACTGACTGAACTTTTTGAATATTTAAGTTAATCTGAACATCATATTTTGAAATTACTTTTTTCTACTTGAAATTTTAAAAATCTAATTGAGAATTCTGTAATGTACTTGAAATGTTACAGTTCTGTTAACAGTGAATCAGTGTCCTAATATGCATGATCCTGTCCCTAGAATGAACGTGGGTATGTTGTCCATTCTCTCATGCCCACTGTCTTCGATCTTTGTAGCTCAAGAGTTAATTTCTGCAGTCCAGGGGGAAGTAAAGTTTTGGTTTTAGAAAAGATTATATTTTCACATTAACCTATAAGACCTGATTTTTTTCATTAACTAATCCAAACTTGTCAATAGCAATTATCTGAAGTTTATGGTAACAACATTAATCAATTTGCCCTCTGCTGGTATTTTTATAATAAATTTTTAACATAAATTAGCAACTTTGAACTACTGAGAAAACTTTGAATGGTTATGAATACTATACTTTTCCATTAGTAAATATTATTCAATTAATGAGTATATGAGTACCATATTTGTGAGGAGAGATTTTTTTCCACTTTGTCAAGTTCAATTCTGTAAGTGTACTAAGTAGTAGGATTGAATTTTGAATGAAATCCCTTTGTAAAATTCACTGAATAAGGAAAGTTTCTGTAAGTTTGTGTTTATTGACATGTTTTTTCTTGCCTGTGTCTTTAGGGAGCTCCTGTTAGACGACAGCTGCTCTCTTTCTTCTAACCTCTGCCACCCTAGGACCCTAATGTCCAGATCCCACATTGACTTTTACCTTTTCCAGTTAGTGTTACATTCCCTTGTAGACCAAAAAATTTTATTAGTGTAATGATACTACCTAACTAAAAGCAATCTTAGAAAGATCCTTGAAAATTTTTTTTAGATGAGGCATTATAAAAATACCATAAAGAATGTTCCATGCTGGAAGCGAAGTCTTGGTTGTGTTCCTATACTTCTCAGCAGTACATCAGTGCAAAAGGAAATGTTCTTCTGTAATTTGTAAGGTGGCTTTGTCTCAAACTCTCAATAATTTACTTCTCCTTTTTGTCTTAAGAATGACTTCTTTAACGTTTTCCCTATTCATTAGAAAAATGCTTCTGCTAACAGATGAATATACTAAATACAGGCATGTTTAAGCTGTATTCTCTGAATTCAGTGTCATTATTAAACTGGTTAACATTAGTGGTTCCAAAGTAGGAAATTAAAGGAGGAAATAGTCCTATGTGCTTATACAGAATCAGTCTTTGGCCCAGCTTTCTTAACCCACACTATATCCTAGGAAAACAAGTTTCCAAGGCAGTATTACATTAATCTGGCTGTGGGGGTTCAATGTGGTGAGTTCCTAAGATTGCCTTAATTAAATCCAAATTACAAGGACCACATAGGTTCCTAATTACTTTTTAGGTAACTAAATATAGACGCTGATACTTTCCTTACTATTCAAAGGAATCTTGTCACATCACAGGTGAATATGTATAGAGTACCTGATCTGTCAATATGCTAAGCAGTTTATGTGGATTATGTAATAACTCTGTGTTACTTCTGCCATTTTACATAAGGAGAGACTGAAGCTTAGCAAGTTTAAGTAACTTGGTCTGGGTCACATGATGAGCTGGCATTGACACTACACTAAACAGATCTTCCCAAGAGCCCAGGCTGGTAGCTATTGGTTTTACTGCAGTGCTAATATCTTGTTAACCAGAATCCAGGCCCAGTGCCTAAAAACCTTAACTTTTAAGTGTTTCTTTGTTGTTCTTCTTTTCTGATATCAAATGCATCAGAGTTGGTCTTGAAGATTCTTCACAACCATCCTGGGTTATGAAGAGACTGAGGGAAAGAATCACTGATTAAGATGTATAACCCAGGCTTTCCTTATAATCAGACCTCGTGGAAGGTAAACTCAGTAGCAGTTGCTTTATTTCCTATATAATGTATAATGAAAATGGATCACTCTGATGAGATAATAGTGTTTGTCTTGAAATTTATGAAACTAAAGGATAGGGTGTATTTCTTAAAGAATTACTCTGTCCTCCAGTTGTATTTTCCTTGGTGAAAATTTTTAATGTTTTAATATTTAGCCTAAGGGAGTAACCCTATTGCACATTAGACTTGAATAGTTTTTAAAATAAGCAAATTGCACCCATTATTTCACAGCTGTTTTAATACCGTTTTATATTAACATTGTTTATGGTTTGTGAATAGCCATCCTCCCAATCTGTCAAAATGAGATAACATGCTGATTTTTATAATATTTAAGGTAACATTATCTTACTGATGATAAAATATTTTAAGACTTTTTTTTTTCTGTAAGGCTGCTCTTGGAATCACAAAAATTTAGCATAAGGCATACCTTAGTGAGCAGCTTGAGATGAAAGCAAAAATTTTTAACTGTGAACTTAGGGAGAGTTGTTATCTGAGGTTAGAACTTCAAATGTAGAATGTTACTGATTTATCTAGGATTCTACTCTTTCAACCATAAGCCTACTCTCAATTGGCTTCAAATTCTCCAAGAAAGGTAGTCTGTAAGTATCTAAAATATTTCACTTTCTCACTGTTACGGACTTAGGATGGCACATGGGTCTTAAACTGAAGTGTGGAGGAGGGTATGACAGTGAAACCGCACCGTGTTTCCTGAGTCTGGGACGCAACTTCTTAAGAGCACTACCCTCGTGTCTGTCTGTCTCTTCTTTCCTGCCTCCCAACAGCTGCTTTCCTGCCCTTTATCCACATCTCCTGCCCTCCAGTCATTCGGTCAATAGACAATTGGTACCTGTCAGGGGGAATTCATACCATTCTAGACAGGAGAACCAATCAGGGTCCTTCCTCTTAGTGTGGTCAGGGAAGCCTCTCAAACGAGGTGACATTTGAGCAGAGACCTGAAGGAAGCGAAGGAGCCAGCTTCGTGGTTGCTGGAAGAACCTTCCAAGGAAAGGTTCCGGTAGCTGGTGCTTGGTAGCTGAGGAAAAACAAGTGTAGCTGGGGTGGAGTGAACCAGTGTGACTGGTAGAATATAGCCTGAGAGGTGTAATGCGAGGACTTGCCCAACCTTATAAGCCTTGGCAAGAGCGTTGGCTCTTAGGCTGAGTGAGATGGGAAGCCGGTGGAGGTTTCTGAGCAGGGTAGCCACGGGTCCAACCTTTGAGAGGCTCGTTGGCTGTTCAACAGAGCGAGAGGTTGGAAGAAAACCAGTTAGGAAGCCGTTGCCTTTTTTGGAAGCTTTCCATTCCAGCTTAACTTATTCTGCTTTTGTAGCCCCAAAACTGTATTTTAGAAGCTTCAGGCTACTAAAAAGTCTTGTGGACCCCTTATTTCTTTATATGTTTTACCTTTATGCTTGATCCAGATGACATAAGGCTGGCAATTTTAGTCAACTCACAGAACCTAGGTGTTTTCCTCATTTGCTTTAGTCTATATGCATTTTCCCACACAAATTATAGTACTGCGTTTTAACTGTGTTATTCAGAAACATGGTCACAAATAGAATATAGTCATTTTTCAGCTGTTCAGTCTCTAAGATTATAATTGCACCTTCTCCAAACTAGCCTTTGTTTCCTTTTTTTTTTTTCCTTTGTAAAAGCTCTTTACACCTGCCAATTTTATTTTTTATACCAAGTGTGACTGCTAGTTTTGATTCCTTCATCATCTCCCGGGTCTTTTTTAGCTAATTTCCTGGCTCCATCCTATTGAAGGCACTCCAGTAGACTGCCTAACGCCTGCTCTGTCATTGACCAAGATGGCTTTGCCTCCTTGACATTTCACACCTTGGTGCTCAATGCTGAACCACCTCAGGCTTCATACCTGTCCTCAGCTTCAGACTATGCTCACAGTCTTGCTGGTGACCACCGTTCACACTCATTTCCTGGTTTTTCTCACTGATGCTCAAACCAGACTTTAATCCCTTATTCTCTTAAGGGTCATTCTTTGTATGTATTCCAAACCTTTTACATTTTTCTCAGGGCAAGGATTCGAGATGTGGTCTGTCTCACTTTAGAACATACCTTTCCGTTTTACCTCTCACTGTCAACAAATCCTGTATTTATTCACACGTTTTAGCAGACATCTGCCTCACCTTGTACTACTACTGGTTTGGGATCCCAAAGAACAAGGTTTTACATCTGTTTATAGTAAACTGTTGTGTTAGTCCATTCATATCACTGTGACTACTATTTTGATCATCTGGTTTTATCCTTGACCCTTCTCAATTTAATGCTGCCCAAGACAGTGATTAGCTTTCTTTCTACTCCTTTATGGAAACCAGTTTCTCACCAAAACTGAAACACATAAGACAGATCTGCCAACAACCCTTCACCTTACTTTTCAAAACCACTACCAGGTTGGTATTAATGCCCTTTTAATCCAGGCATTCAGCCAATTAGGGGTCAGCTAATTAAGTACTCTGTCATCCTACGCACAGCCATCAGATCCAAAAGTAAACGTCTTGTTGAAATAGTCAGCTACATTTCCTGTTCTGCTACAGATACTTCATACTTGCTTTGAAGTATTTTGTCAGTTTCTTGATTTTCATTCTTATTGCCCTAATCTATTCCCTCTTTACCTCAAGCCCATATACTTAGGTTTCTTAACCGTATGATCCACATCCCTGTCCTCTCCTCTCCCATCATCAGTCCATCATGACAAGTAACCCAAAATCTTTCTAAATTACCACTCTGCCCACATCACCCCTCCTCTCCTCAAAAAAATACCCAGTTTAAAAAAACACTTTAAATGCCCCTTAATTGCTCCTTGATAATTCTGGCCTTACGTGGTTGTCACGTGCCCCCTTCTCCATGCTCTGAGCACATTCTCTGTCTTCTCTCCCCTCTCAGGGATTCCTCCTTGAAGCTCCATGTTCCTGGCCCCTGTTTTACTTTATACCTCGGTAGTGCTTGTACCACTGGACCTCAACGTCTCAAGATGTATTAGGGAGAAATAGTGAAGAGTGTTTTCTTAGAGGAAAAATCAGCTCCCCAGAAGAGGATGTTGAGGCTTAAAAGATCCCTGAGGTTTAAGTAGAGGTGACATCAGAAGAGCATATCCATAGGAGTCAGCCCTGGGGTCTGATCCCAACTCTGCTTTGTGCCAGCTTTTAATACCTTGAGCCCTTATTTTCCTCAACAGAACTGTAACCATTACAGCTCTGGATGTTCAGATGGGCTTGGAGACTTGAAAGCACTTTTGACAATTATAAAGGGCAATCCAAGGTGGTACTATTGACTCAGTAGCAACAGAAACAATCCTGTGAAGAGCTATTCCTGTCTCTCCCAATAAATTTGGTTTAAATAGAAAATTTCAGAGTTGAAAAGTGCCCTTAAATCTCAATTGGTTTATAAACACCCAAGGCTTTGTGAAGAGTACCCTGGAGATTCATCTTGCTAGAGTTAGTAGTGTTTGCTTCCATTTCCTTTTTTCTGTGCTTTTAGTCAGTATAAACATTGTACATTTTAAAAAGAAGCAGTCTGCTTGCCTCTTGCACATCTGGAGGTGGAGATCAAATGAGTGTGCTAGAAACCCACTCAATTTTTTTTTTAAAAAACATGGTATTTAGCTAAACACCACTGATGGTTTTGGAACCTAGTTTTAATGGCTTTTTAAATCCTAGTCATAACTATTTCTATAATGGGCCATGGGATAAGACCATATTTCCCAAACTTTGTTGTACAGTGGAGTCAACCAGGGAACATGAAAACATACTGGCTTCCACTCCCCAGGCGTTGTGGCAGAGTCTGTGGCCTGGGTTTCAGGAGTTTTAGAAACTTCCCAGGTGATCCTACTTTGCAGCCGAAGTTTAGAAACTACTGGGTTAAACAGTGAGGCATTGAGAACTACAATGCTGAAGTACAAGAAGTTGTAATGAAGAGAATAAAAGGTAATATTTTTGTAAACTTGCCCTTCAAGATGTTCAGTACCAGAAGTTCTGTTTACTTGGACAAAATGCACTTAAAAAATCAGGCTCTTTAGTACTTTAAAAAATCAGTGTTAGCAAGAGAAAATAAACTATAGAGGACTATGTTTAGATGTTTTAAAATTTACTGTCATTAAAAACTAACTTAAAATACATTTTAGTAAGAAGTTAAAACCTCTTTGTCTTATTATTTGAAAAATAGATTATGACCAATTTTAAAATAAGCCAATTGTCTTTAATGAAAGGATTTCAAATAAAATGAAAATTTACTTGTTTCTTAAATTCTAATCTCTTTACAGATGCAGTCTCAAAATCAAGCTATGTGCCATTTTTAATTTTTTCTAACATGCTTTTTTTGCATTGTTAAAAGTAAACAGCATATATAGCTTGACAGGAAAATGTCATTTTATGATGACTATTAAATATTAAAATATTTATCATTCATTATTTGAGTACATGTAAAGATTTTGCATAAAATCACTTTATCTTGTACCTGGAAAAAAATTGCTAATTGATTTCTTCTATTTATAAGAATAAAAGTTAAATTACTCAGGAAAACAAACGGTTGGCTCTGACCATCCATTTAGTTAATCCCTGAAACAGCTTTGCACCACTGGTGGTCTGCCCCTGTGCTTGACTATTTCCAGCAGTATTTATTGAAGCCCTCTTCTGGGTCACTTGCTCTTCTCTTTTACCTCAGTATGTCATTACAACTCTGTTCCCCCTTTATAATAAGAGACTTAGCTATGGTCACACAGCTAGTTTGCCTCATCTGGGACTAAATCCAGACCTGTTCCACAGCCAAGCTCATGACCATGACATCAGATGGTAAAACCTCTTCAGCTTGGTCCAGTCACTCCAAGGGCTAGAATAAGGATCATATCAAACCAGTTCTTTGTGGAGTTTTCAGATAGCTGAGGTACCTTGCAGGTCCCTCCAAACTCCATCTTCACCTTCTCTTTTCCATGCTCACCATTGCCAGTTCCTACAACTGTTCTTCATAGTAGGGTGACCGTGTCTCAGGTTCTCGGGGATAGTCTTTGTATACAAACCTGCCATCCCATCCCTGTGTAATTATTAAGATCTCCTGTCTTTTACTTTCAAACATGTTCTAGATGGAATGATAAAAATTGTGTTTTAAGTTGTATCATCATCTTGGTCCCTTTTGTCTAATGTGTCTATATCCTTCTGTGTCTACAGTCAGCTATTATTTTGAAATTGTGGAGTTTGAAATTCTACTGTGTTGACAAGTAGAAAATTGAGAAAAGATGTGGAGCCTTTTTTTTGTCATTGGTATAGATGACAAAGAGACTCCAAAGTACATCCTGTTGGTAGGGGTTAACTTGCAAAGTTCAGCACATAAATCTCAATAAATCTAAAGTTTCTAGCTAAGAAGACCACTGTAATCTACTGTGCAATTCTCCACACTGAGCTATCTGAAGGACAGCTGCTTTCCACCCAAGAGACCAAGTATCGATGTAATTTGGGACCTGACCTCTGATTCAGAGGCAAATGCTTAAATGTCTTAAATTTTTTTGAAGCTGATCGGAGGACTTCCTTCAAATTCATAGAAGCCCTGTACCATATGTGTGAGGGGTGGGGTAGGGGTAGAGCAGGTGATATGTATCTATGCTCACCAAAGATACAATTACAAATCAGACATTTCTTCGAGGAAAGCATATAATAAAATGACTGATGTATAGGCCATCATTAAAAATTTCAAGTGAATGAAGTCAGGATTTTGCAAAAAGACTTTCCTACTTGATTTTACTAGCAACTCAAGTGTTCAGTAGCAAAGGCTTTTTAATGTATATTATACCACATCTTCATGATAGAATAATAAGCAATCATTAAAAGTCTAAAAAAGGAAGTTTATAAGTCATGCATACTTTTGGACTTGTCTGTTTTCATTATGCATTATATTGTAAATAATTACATGTCAACACTTTAGACTCGGTTCCTTAAAAAATGAGTTACGTGACTTAGGACATGTTATTTGGTCTCAGTGAGCCTTATTTCATCCCGAAATGTTAGGGTAACAGTATATCTACCCACTTCTCAGGATTATTGTAATCATGAAAGGAGATTAAATGTCAGAAAGTCCTAGCACAGAGCATAGCATGTAAAAAAAATCTCAGTAAATACTCTGTGGGTCATGATAGTATGAGCTTTCATTAAAGGAGTATTATTAGCAAATTATTTACTGTGTGCTGATCCCAGTACCATGAGGGAGACAAAACAGATCTGATATTGTAAACTTAGTAGTATGGGAGCCATATTTGATCCATTAGTGTGTTTCATTTGGCCAGAATGGTAATGGTCCAAAAAGGTTGTTTTTTTTTTTCCAATGTTCTTAATTGATTGCCTGCATTGACAATTAGATTTCACTAAAAACATTCAAATTATTAGTATCTAGCAAATAGCGGAGAAGACAATGGCACCCCACTCCAGTACTCTTGCCTGGAAAATCCCATGGACGGAGGAGCCTGGTAGGCTGCAGTCCATGGGGTCGCGAAGAGTCAGACACGACTGTGAGAATTCACTTTCACTGTTCACTTTCACGCATTGGAGAAGGAAATGGCAACCCACTCCAGGGTTCTTGCCTGGAGAATCCCACGGACCCATGGACGGGGGAGCCTGGTGGGCTGCCGTCTATGGGGTTGCACAGAGTCGGACACGACTAAAGTGACTTAGCAGCAGCAGCAAGACCCTGATTCCCATGTGGTAACACTATCTGGTTGCTTTACCTACCTTCTCTGGCTTGCCACAGTCTCTACCACTCCCTATAGGGCTGCCCCACTGTCATTTATCAGTACTGGTAGCCATTTATTACTGTTTCTTTCAGAGTAAAACTAAGAGCAAAGTGAAATATGTTTATTGCTATCAAGTGTGGAATAAGGTAAGATTGATAAGGATTCACTCTCAAGAAAAATTCTTCTCACTCAGGTCTTTTTCACTCAATATGTGTTACCTACCTGACCCCATAGGTGTTTGTATGGAACCTGTAGCCTCTCATAAAATTCTAGAGCTATAACAAACCAGCACTTTAGACCAGATAATCATCTTTTCTTCATTTTATGCGTGAGTTAAGACCCCTCAGAGACAGTGACACGCCCAAGATTTTAGTTAGAAACAAATTTGAGGCTGAATCACATGTAGGGTGTTGTCTCTCTATTTTTCAGACTTCTAAAAATTTTATTATTTTTGTCTTAATTTTTAAATAATGGAAATTAGTGTCAATTCTCTTCAGAGTAAACAATCTCTCTAATACGTCTTCCCTCTACAAAATACATATGTAATTCATGACTTTTTAAATGCATATTTTTAGCATTTTTCCAATAATGTCAAGAAGCTTTTTAGTTCAATAAGCTTTAGTTTTGTTGCAATGCTCGTAGTGTTTTAAAAGACCATTTGAAAAGTGCTGTACTTTGCATTGATGGTTTTCCTTTTTTTCAAGAATGGAGAACCTGGATAGAATTTGTCCCTGAAGGCCATGCAACCTTGAAACCTGCATGTGGCGGTAGTTTGGGCGTTGTCGGTTGCAGATGTGGTTGGCTCTTGACTACCTGTGAAACCAGAAGCCCCGTGAATAATAGATTCATGTATGTGTCTGTAATTACTTTCAACTATTGATTTCAAGCTTCTCCAAAACATTACTGAATACAAGTAACAAACAGCTGAATTAAACCATTTTACAATACTTTTATGTTCTTTTTCTTCCCCTCTCCAGTTTCTGGAAAGGGAACCAGCCCAAAGGAGTTGGAAAGCAGATGACATGGATAATTCACAAATGACTCTATCCTAAATAAGTGAGATATAACTAGGATGTATAAAAACAAAAAGTTCTTTTGAGATTTATGGTGTGATTGAGTTAATTTAAAGATAGGACAACATAGCTAGTAATTCAATTAAGAAAACAGCACTTTATATTTTCCCTTTGGGAACATTACCTTTTATCATTGGATGTGAAACAGTTTTATATAGGAGATTTTGGATTATATTCATTATGAAACAATCCTAAGCATAAATAGTTTTGGTTTCTATTTCAAAGATTCTTAGTATTATTTAGATTATAAGAATAATCTATACTTATTATTAAATAAGAAAAGTATCTAATGATAAGAAAAACTACCCTTAACCCCATCACACAGACTTAAAATATGAATGTATATTTAGAAGCTTTTGTTCAGTGAGTTAATACCACAGCTCATGTCTTCAGAACTGTCCACAACTGGAGTTTTAGGTATTAAAAAAAAAAAAAAAACTTCGATGGATTTTAGGAATAGTCTAATGCAATACTATGATAATTGTTGGAAGGGACAAGGGACACCCTGAAAAAAAAGTTCACATCTATGAAGGTTGAAGTCATGGCCTATCGATCTTCAGTGACAAGACCAGCAGAGGGGATGAAGGCAGAGGACCTTGGCTCACAGTAAGTGCTGTTCCTGAGAAAGAAGACATGAAACAGAAGAGCTGTGTGGTCAGAGGCCTGGTGACCACGCAATAAAGGCCACCTTCCAAGAGGACTGTGGGATGAAACAGCATTGTTACCATGGACCCAGCCACTCTCCTATGGAACCATCAAAAACTGAGGCAAGGACATACACAGAGAAGCCATTTCTCCATCAGTCAGAGAAGGAGACGGAGGTAGACTTTTAAGAAGTTCAAACGGCATAGTCCCAAGGGCCGAGTGGGGAAGACCCAATGGGAGAGCAGACCAGAGCAGAAATAAGCAGTTTTGTTATGCTAATCACTCGAACTGATGCTTTAAATTCTGGTTCGGAAACCTCATTGGGTATCCATCTTATGAAGGGACTGTCCTTGGAAGAAAATATACCAAATGAATAAGACACAATCCCCAGTATCTGAGACTGATACAGGAACAATTATGATAATGTGATAAATGCAATAACGATGTCAAACAATATATGTTGGAATTAACTCCAACAAAGATGGGAATCCAGGGTTAAAGAATGCTTATCAGAGAAGTCCTCAGGGCAAGAAATTGAAAGATAGATGGAGCTCTGCCAGCTCAGAGAGACAGACAGAGGCAGTCCAGACAGAGAAAGCAGTTGATGCAGCATGCAGAGAAGACAGATGTTTTTGCCATGATCATCTGCAAGTTTGTCAGGTAAGCAATTATTCTGAATCCACTACCCTTTAAGGTTAATTGAAAGATGAATGTTTAAAATACAGTAAAAATCTCTGTAGAACAGGCTGATGGGAAAGGCTTATCTTGATCAGCTAGATTCTTGAAGATGTGGGCTTGTATTAAACATACCAAGGCATTCAGACAAGAATAACTGTTGGATAATAAGAATTTTAGAAACTGACAATGAATAGCTTATAAATTTGTGCTTCTAACATGCTCTGTTCCTTTTCCCTTACAATCTTGATTTTTACTAAGAATTTGCTAAACTCACCTTCTTTCACTTGCATCTAAAGCAGAATAAATCCTGAATCAGAATAATAAATATTTACTGTACTATTTTGTGTTTTTTAAAAAAACTTTTTTTTTTTTTTTTTGGTTACTAAAAGAACAGTCTACTCTTTAATGAATGGTTGACCTAGTAAATATTTTCTCATGGTTTAATTTGGTGACAGAAAGAACAAGAAGGCCTAAAGATAAATATCTTTAAAATCATACCTTCATTGCCAACTATATAACTTCATGTCAAGATCTAACATAATTAGAAAAAATAAATTCTCTGTGTTATGCCAACATAACCAATTCCATGACATTTGAATCATCACAAAGCTAAAATTGTTTCCTGGTTTCTTTTATAGAAGACTTCTTAAAGTATACAGTATATGTTACTGTGTACTCAGTTTTATGGAATGTGGAGGCAGCATCTGATTTAGTATTTTCTATTTGGGCTGTTTACTTTGTAGTCAAACATTCTTCAAAAACACTGGCATCTCCCCCGCATTTTCCATCCAAGGCTGTCAGTTCCTGTTGAGAAAGGTTAATGGAGATCTGGAGTCTCCAAGCCTCTGATACAGAAGCAGCCCTTGCTGGCCTTTGAATCTGCTGCCAGGTCTGATTCTACATGTAAATATTTGCCTGAGTGGGTTACATTTTCTTTTTCCACACCAGTCAGGGGAGTGAAGTTACCATAATGAAACTTATGAGAAACCTAACTTTGATTTTGGCGTAACTTCTTTTGGCTAAATTCTTAGCTGTTGTCAAATTTGCAGACGCCTTCATTACTGCTCTTCATTAAACTTTCAGCCTCCTTGGGAACTGCTGAGTGGATCAGCAGATAATACAACATATTTGTGGGAGGCCAGCCTGTTTTAATTAACTTGCCTTAATGTCACAGAGAAGGTTGGGTTGAATGGGCCCCTCACCATGACCCTTAACTCTTAAAAAGTGAGCATCTTCTTAGGAGAGCCAGCTTGGAGCAACTTACTTCGGGATGCCAACGTGTTTCTTTTTTACCTCTTCAGAAAGCAGAGCCTGCTTTGGAATGTGGTGGAGATAACCCACCACAGAAGAAATCATCAGTGGGCCAAAGAACTTGCTGCTAATGTTGGCTTTTTGCCATGGCCTCCAGACTGTGGAAGGAAGAAACTTTGTCTTTTTCCACCACTTCACTTGCTCTTTCCAGCTGGAGTTCACCCAGCCAATTCAGACCCGAGGAAGGGAGCTGACCAAGCCAGCCCCTATACTCACTTAGAATATAAAGTAAGCCACAAGGGTGGTTTTAAATTTTCTAGTAGCCACACTATTTTATTTTATTTAAAAAATAAACATGAAATTAATAACTTTAACAGCATATTTTTTGGACTTCCCTGGTGATAACTGGATGAGAACCTGCCTGCCATTGCAGGGGACGTGGATTCTATCCCTGGTCCAGGAAGATCCCACATGCCACGGAGCAACGAAGTCTGTGTGCTACAACCACTGCACCCATCCTTTAGAGCCCATGAGCCACAAATACTGAAGCCCCAACACCTAGAGCTGTGCTCCACAATAAGAGAAGCCACTGCAATGAGATGCCCTAGTGCTGCAAGGAAGTGTAGTCCCTGCTCGCCGCAACAAGAGAAAGCCCAGGCAAAACAACAAAGAGCCAGAGCTGCCAAAAATAAAATAAATTTTTCAAAAATAGTATATTTTAATCTAACATATCTAAAATATCATTTCAATGTTCAGTCATTAGAAAATTTATTAAAAAGATATTTTACTTTTTTTAACTAACTCTTCAAAATCTGTTATTTTATGCCCAGAGTATATTTCAATTCAGACATTAAGTTTCCATTGGAAAAAGATGTTCAGCTATTTAGATTTCATTAAATTAATAACTGAAAAGATAGATTCACAAGTTGTTCTGAACATATTAAAAAATGTTTTCAGATAACTGAACCAAGTGTCAGTTTTTAAAAATTAATTGAAATTAAAGTATTCCATTTCTTTGGTGCACTAGCCCACATTTCAAGGGCTCAATAGCATGTGTAACTGATGACTTCCATACTGACAGCACAGAACTATAGCCTTGCTACTGAAAGTGTGGCCTACCCACTAGCATCATCTGGGATTTTCTTGGAAATACAGAATCCCGGGCCTCACCCCAGACTTACTGAATCAGAATCTACAGTTAGCAAGATTTTCCAGTGATTCATATGTAGAATATAGTTCAGGAAGCACTGATCTACTTAAGACACCAGGAAAACTGGTATTATTGCATCTATTTTATAGAGGTATATTGAGGCTCTTTTTATACCCTTTATACTGTTCATGGGGTTCTCGCAGTAAGAATACTGGAGTGGAATGTTATTCCCTCGTCCAGTGGACCACGTTTTGTCAGAGCTCTTCATTACAACCCATCCGTCTTGGGTGGCCCTGCGCAGCATGGCTTATTGCTTCATTGAGTTATGCAAGCCCCTTAGCCACAAAAAGGCAGTGATCCATGAAGGGCCAGGGAGGCCTGACATGCTGCAGTCCATGGGGTCGCAGAGAGTCAGACATGACGTAGCAACTGAACAACAACATCATATTGAGGCTCAGAGAGGTTGCATAATGTGTCTAAAGTCACAGAGCTCATAAGTGTAGGAGCTAAAATTCAGACTCAAAGCTTGCCCATGTTTAAGCCCACACTCTTTCTAATATTTATCACTCAATGCATGAAACATGTTACTAATGGCATGAAAGGTCATTTTAAATGGTGCCCAGGAAGCATTCTAAAAAGCACTGAATACAAAGTGTGAAGGTTTGACCATTTTCTGTCCTCTTTTAAGTTTTCTAATATGGTCAAAGATAAAATCTCTGATTGATGACAGTTTATTTTCAATACCTAACATTTGCTGTAAGTGGGCCACAGCCTCAGAACTTTCAGTAAAGGAGGTCTTCATAGCTTTGTTTCCTTCCGTTGTATTTCTTCTTACTTCTACCATCTATTTATGATGAATGATGCTGGTTTTCTATTTACAGCAGTGATGCATAGACACTTAAATACACTTAATTAAGTAGGAGAGTGGTCATAAGTATGAATGTAGACTGGGCACAGCTCTGGCTGCCTGGGGAAGGAAACATGAGGATGACGAGGTGTGGGAAACACTGAATGAAGGTGCTTCCCCAGGAGGCGTGGAGCAGCAGTTCCAGCCCTAGAGAAGGCTGGGAAGCACAAGAATGTTGTGTGTTTTTGTTGTGGGTGCCTCATCAAAGCACTTAACAAGAGTAAACTCTTCTTTGCGCCTGCGATGGATGTAATTATGTTCAGTTGGTTGGTTGAAAACCCAGCATTTCCTACCTCCTAGCTGGAGGTCCTCCTCCTGACCTCCTCAACAAAACCTCCTCCTCTTGACCTCTTCAACCCAACAGCAAAGCTGTGGGCACCTCTAGTTGAATGCTTTTGTTCCTGGATTTGCATAGAGTGGGTGCCATAAAGAAGCAAAGGCAGTGGCTGCACTGATGGTCCATGGCGGCAGTGATTTCCACGGCAGGACCCAGCAGAGGCAGCAGGGATGTCTGGATGGGGCTCTGACCTGATTCAGGGGTTCAGACTCCCTTAGCAACATCCCATTTTCTATGCAGATTGCTCTCCTGGTTTCCTACTGTATCGATGGGCTATGCAGCATCATTCCAAAACAGCCTCTTCCCTTTATGGTAACCAGACTTGGTTTCTGTCTTTTACAAATAAAATCCCTATTAGAATGAGATTATTTGATTGTCCAGAAACCCACTAGACAACCAAATCCCTGAAGAGTATAGTCTGTATTTGCTTGTTCACATGGCATAATTCCCCGGTTTCAAACAAAGTTGGTGCTTCCCTGGTGAATCAGATGGTAAAGAATCTGCCCGCAATGCAGGAGACCCAGGTTTGATACCTGGGTTGGGAAGATTCCCTGGAGTCAGGGAATGCCTGGAGAATCCCAGGGACTGAGGACCCTGGTGGGCTACAATCCATGGGGTCACAAAGAGTCAGACAAGACTGAGCGACTAAGCACACAATAATTATTTGATGAACGAATGAGTGTTAAACATATAGGAGATGCCAATAACCAATGTTGGAAAGTCATGCTTTTACTTTCTCAAAACATATTAAGTGCATCCTATGACTTAAGAAAACCTATCTATGAAAATTAAACTTCAAAGATAAATTAATATCTAAATTGAAAGAACTCTTTATTTATAAAATGATTCACCCAAGATTGCTTCTCTGATTTTTTAAGTGTTGTTTTGTTTTCTAACTATAAACTATTAGAGGAGCTTAGCACATAAAGGAAAAGTTTAATTTTTGTGCAGTGAATATGCAATGATTTCAAAATTAAAGGAAATAAACTATTGAAAAATAACACTTTTAGAATGGATGGCAACCTGCGTGGCTCTACCTTGAAGATCACATGTGTCTGAAATAGGAACCTCACTCACAGAATTTTCAGAGAAGAGTATGTGGCATGGTAAATTGCAAAGCTGTGCATGCAGTTTACCAACATCATTAAGCTTCACCACAACCAAGGAGTTACCTAATTTGTGGCCTTGTTCCAGATGAAGAAACTGAGATGCAGCAAAGAAACTAATTTGCCTAACAAGCTCAAAGAGCTAATGAAAATCACACAGCTAAGGAGCTAGGATTTAAACTTCAGCCTCACTCCAAGCTTAAAGTTTTAAGCACCATGCTCTCCTTGTCCCCTAAGAGATTTGTGGCATGTGTTTGTAATAAATATTTGTAATAAAGATCCTTGACTCCATTCTTGATGTGTGACAGCTGGTAGCTTTTCAGTCCCCCTTCTTATTCTGCTCCACAGCTGGGAGAACCTTTATGGAAGCTGGGACCTTCCCTCTCTTGGTGCCAGTGAAGAAGCTCACTTAACTTCAACCTTACCTCCTAACCACACACACACACACACACACACACACACACACACACACACACACACACACACACAAGCCACTCGCCCCTTCCTTCTCTCCAACCGTCTTCAGCCCTGTACCCCTGCATCCTCATCTTCTGTGACCCTGCTCATCACACCCTTCTCTAACCAGGTGTGGTCTCATTGTAAGGCCTTTGCACTCATTGTTTCCTCTGTCTGGACACTCTTCCCACAGATAGCCACACGACTGACTTCCTCACCTCCTGTGAGTCTTTGATGCCCTTACCACCTGTGACAGCTTGAAGCTTCCAAATATGGCCATGAAAATATCTCATCCTGAGACTCTTCTAACAATGTCACCTTTTCACTCTCTCACTAACATATGGCATTGATGTCCCTTTCCCTTTGAACCTGGATGAAACTTTGTACCTCACTCAGTCAGCGGACAGAGAATCTGTGACTTGAGGCTAGGTCAAAAAAGCAATGCAATACCATTCTCCAGTGAAAGGAACCAAGGTTTCTTTTAGAAATTAGAGCATAGAACAGGGAAAATCCAAGTGATCCTGCAAACGTCTTATAGTACCAGGAAGTGCTTTAAAAAAAAACTGATCACCATCCCAGGTTGGATGCATGAGACAAGTGCTCAGGCCTGGTGCACTGGGAAGACCCAGAGGGATCGGGCGGAGAGGGAGGTGGGAGGGGGTTCGGGATGGGGAATACATGTAAATCCATGGCTGATTCATGTCAATGTGTGACAAAAACCACTACAATATTGTAAAGTAATTAGCCTCCAACTAATAAAAATAAATGGAAAAAAAGAGCACATTGAAAAAAATAAATAAAAAATTAAAAATTAAAGAATGAAGGCATGTCAAAGGAACACAAGAGTGAACTAAAGGACTCCCCAGTGCCCAAAGCTGGAATAATTTGAGCAATAAAGGAATGTATTATTGTAGTAATTTTTTAAAAATATATTTATTTATTTATTTATTTGGCTGCACTGGTCTTAGTGGTGGCACACGGGATCTCCAACCTTTGTTGAGGCATGTGGGATCTTTAGTTGTGGCATCTGCACTCTTATCTGTGGCTTGTGGGGTCTTATTCGCTGACCAGGGATCAAACTTGGGCACCCTGCATTGGGAGCATGGGATGTTAGTCACTGGACCTGCAGGGAAGTCTTGTAGTATTATAATCAAAGTATAAAATAAGTATATGTGAGTCCACACTGATGTAGGTGAGGGAGGAAAGACAGATATTCCAAAGAAAAGAATTCCAAATGATCCTTGAAGATACTACCTCACCAGGATGTGGAGTTTAGCCTCACCCTCCCTTTTGAGTGTGGGATAGACTTAGTGACTTGCTTCCTAAGAATAGAATATGGGGGGGAGGGGGAAATAAAAACTTTGCTCTGGTAAAACATGGCAAATATGACCTTATCAGGTGATAAAAGTTAATATCACTAGTGATATCACATGGATATTGTGTATCTACACGTGGGAAAGGCCCTTCCCCTTTGTGGTATTTTTTCTAAAAATCCATCCCCCTCAGTCTAGTCAAGAGAAAAACACCAGATGACTCCAATTTGAGGGGTGTTCTACAAAGTAACTGATTAGTACCCCTCAAAACTGTCATAGACCCAAGCAGACTAAGGAGACATGAAAATAAATGCAAAGTGGGATCCTAGATTGGATCCTGGAACAGAAAAAAAAAAAAAAAAAAACCATTAAGGAGATTATTGAAAAAAATTAGTGAAATCCTGATAAAGTCTAGAATGAAGAGTTATGAGCCAATGTTAGTTTCTTAATTTTAACATGGTAACGTTAGAGGAAAGTGAACCTGGGTGAGGCATGTATAGAAACTCTTTACTTTGTTTGCAACTTTTCTGGAAATCTAAAGTTATTCCAAGATAAAGTTTGTTTGAAAATAAGGAGGTGATATAGGGTCATCCAGGCTTCCCTGATGGCTCAGATGGTAAAGAATCGGCCTGCAATTGCAGGAGACCCAGGTTCACTCCCTGGGTTGGGAAGATCCCCTGGAGGAGGGAATGGCAGCCCACTCCAGTATTCTGGCCTGGGAAATCCCATGGACAGAGGAGCCTGGTGGGGCTACCATCCATGGGGTCGCGAAGAGTCGGACATGACTGAGCAACTAACACTTTAACACTATAGCTTCATCCAGACCTCCCCGCCTTCCCCCCACCTCTCCCCTCACACACCCCACTTGCTCTTGATTCCAGATGTCAAGGGTGAGAACGTCCAGTGTACCTGGGGGCACCTGATACATACCTTCCAGCGGACAGTCCCAGGGGTAGTTTCCAAGGACAGCCGACATGAAGCGGCAGACACACGTGTGAGGAAGCCTCCGAGATGATCCCAGCCGCAGCCACCACGTGACCGCACCCACGGGAGAGGCCGAGCGTGAGGATGCTTCCCCGAGCTGCGTCAGCCCTCGGAGCCCTGAGAGACGATGGTCACGAGACACTGTTACTGTTTGTGCCGCCAAGTTTGGGCTGGTTTATTACACAGATGACAACATTCTCTTTCCCAGGTTAATCATGCCCTGCTCTCTCTCCTACTCCATGTAGTAGGGGAGGCAGACTCCGAAAATTGACCTACACGTGCATTTCCAGGGGGAGAGGGGAGAGCTGACTTCTGCTCCAAGCCTTCAGATCATGCCAAAGGTGGTTATTACCAGAGAGCCTTGGCTTGGGAAAATAATGAGTGGTTGAGCATCTATTAATCACGTAGTAATCTGATTCCCATTCTTCTATTTTTGTGTATACAGGGTCCTGAAGAATGAGCTCCGAGACACTGTATGGAGCAGGTAGGATCCTAGCACACCTGAGTGGTTGTATAATACACTAAAACTTCTCACCCTTCAGAAGCATATAGGGAAAACTATCTCCCTGAAGTCTCAGTATCAAGAATTGCTCCGTGTTTCAGAACAACTGATCTGCTTTTGCCTTTTGGACACTGAGAACCACGTGGAGTGATCTTTCACTGGCTGGGATGAGTTTCTAAGCTGAGTTGGCAGGCCACTTCCTGCAGGAGGACTGGGGCTGGTGTACTGTCTATACCCCTGACTTCTGGCTTCATTGCTCTTTCCTATTGTATAGTGTTCCCACTTATCCCATGTGTTGTCTTATAAGTTTTATATTCCTTCTGGAAAGATGGTATAAATAAAATAAATACACAAATACTTAATAATGTTAAGTGCCTCTTCCAGAATGAATGCCCAAGATATGAATTGTCTTGGTCTTTGCCTGGTCCTGAGCTTTATTGAGAAGGTTAGATGTCTACAGTCCTGTCTATGCTTCACATTGATGGGTTCTGATAAATAGACCTGTAAGCAGAACCTCCGTTGAACCCCCTTTTCCATTTGTTGTCCATTTTAAATAAGAATTGGGCTCCAGCACAGTTTCAAAGTGGAGTGGCCCACTTTGACCTGGGCCGCAAGTTTGGGTACCCTACGACTTTGAGGACAAAGTATTGGTTTCTTCTGGAACGTGACTCAGCAGGTGCTGTGAGCAGACCCAGTTAAGTTCATAGGAGTTCACCTGGAGGCTTAAAAGAGAAATGTTTTGTTCACTGAATTGCTAGAGTGAGATCTGTAAATTTCTGTAACTCTTGAGACTTTGGTCTCTCCTAAAACAAATATATCATCAGCTTTACCAATCCCATAAGGTAAAAACTCTACATTGTGGAAAATTCTTGTAATTGTGTCAAGTCTTTTTATGAGAAAAAGAAGAAATCTTGCTTGGGCTGTCAGAATAATATAAGACAGCTTGTGGTTTTTTTGCCTCAAGTTTGCGTGGGCAGGAAATTTATTCTTTGCTCGGTACATCTTTGAGCTGCACGCAGCTGTGTGAGATCCCAGCTCTTTACAAATTGCTAATAAAGAAGATAATGCCAACATTTGCACTCCACTCAGAAGTCAACCACTGAAGATTTAAATCTAGATTTCTGGATAGAAAAATCTTAGTCTTTTGAGTCATGTCACTATGCTTTTAAATTCATTTCTGAACACTGAAGTGAACTAAAATTAGAATTTGGAATAAGCTAGAAGCAATGAAACAATTTTCTCATTCATCTAACATGTACTTACTGAATATCTAATCTATGTGTGTGCATTTAGAAATTTTTAAAAAGTGACGACATGGGTTTGTTCTCCAAGTACAAGGATTCTATTAAGCTTTGGCCAAAGAAGCAGCAGCTAATTAATATTTGTTGAGCCCTTACTATGTGTCAGGGACTTGGCCTGGGCTTGTATAACTGTTATGACATAAATATTATGGATCCCATTTTATATGTGAGGATACTGAAGCTGTATAACCAGTAAGTCACAAAGTGGGATTTTTAACCTCAGCATAATTGATTCCACAGCCTGCTATGTCACACTGCCTCCTACAATATAAATTTTCATCCTGATTAGAAAATTTTCTTTTATTTTACTTTTTAAAACTGTTCTCATATTTTTTAATTCATTTAAAGTAGATTTAAGGCCTTCCCTGGTGGTCTGCCTTCCAATGCAAGGGACACAGTTTCCATCCCTGGTCCAGGAAGATTCCACATGCCTCGGGGCAACTAGGCCTGTGTGCTACCACTACTGAGCCTTCATGCCGCAACTATGGAAGCCCACATACTCTAGAGCTCATGTTCTGCAACGAGAAGTCACTGCCATGAGAAGCCCACGCACCACAGCTAGAGAGTAGCCCCCACTCACTGCAGTTAGAGAAAGCCTGCACACAGGAATGAAGACCCAGCACAGCCAAAAATAAATATGTAATAATTAGAATTAAAACATATGAGATTTAAATCTATTGAAAGCACAAAGGAGAGATATATGTGCATACATTTCTGTGACATAACTATTTATTTATAAGTTAATGTGATATTGGATGTGCGTATGGGAAGCAAAGTGAAATAAAGCAGTCTCAAGGAGGTGTCGCGTCACCTTGAGTTCATCCCTGCTACCATCCACCTATCCTTCCCTCTTTCTATCCATCCCATTAATTGAGCTCCTACCGCAGTCTATCCTGGGATAGGCATTGGAACGAAGAGATAAAAAGAAATGGACTTCACGCTCAAATAATTTTCAGGTGAGTGAGTGAGTGAAAAGGATATATAAAGTAAGCAACTTAAATGTAATGTATTTCATTAAAAACAAAAAATACAAGGGGCAATGGGGTCTGGGAAGAAGTTGTGCACTTGGAGGAATCAGAAAGTGATTTGCTATTTTCCTCGTAGGAAAGATAAGAGATGAACGGAAGACATTCTGCTTGAATAACAGAGGAACAAGGTTGGATTAAACTGAATGGCTACATTCATAATGACTCCCGTGCCAGTGATCCACACTGAAAGATGAGCCTAGTACTTCCCTTTCATGATCCCAGTCCATATCCAGAAGTCAGCTGGGAATAGCATCAATTTATGTCTATTCCAGGTTCAAGGAAATCTTTACACGCCTAGAGTATTTGGTGCCATTGTTGTTCAGTAACTAAGTAGTGTCTGACTCTCTGTGACCATGTGAACTGTAGCAGGCCAGGCTCTCCTGTCCCCCACTATCTCCCAGAGTGTCCTCAGATTCATGCCCATTGAGTCAGCGATGCTATCCAACCATCTCACCCTCTGTCACCCCCTTTTCCTCCTACCCTCAATCCTTTGCATCATCAGGGTCTTTTCCAGTGAGTCGGCTCTTCACATCAGGTGGCCAAAGTATTGGAGCTTTAGCTCCAATGTTCAGGGTTGATTTCCTTTAGGACTGACTGGTTTGATCTCCTTTCAGTCCTTGGGGCCCTATTCGTTTCTCAATGCAGGCAGGAACATATTTAGAAGTTAGAAAAACCCTCATTCTAGACTATGCCAAGGTTCCCCCAAGTTCACAGGGACGCACGCACGCACCACTGAATGTGGTAGTGGTGGGAGAAGAGGAGAACTTTGGAGCTGTGTGGTCAGTCTCAAAATCCTGGCTTGTCAAGTATGGTCTGAGGACCTCTGGCTCAGAATCCACTGGGGATACTCACTGAAAATGAGGTGTCCTAGCCCTACCTAGATAGCATGTTAAAAAGCAGAGACATTACTTTGTCAACACAGGTCCATCTAGTCAAGGCTATGCTTTTTCCAGTAGTCATGTATGGATGTGGGAGTTGGACTATAAAGAAAGCTGAGCACCGAAGAATTGATGCTTTTGAACTGTGGTGTTGGGAAAGACTCTTGAGAGTCCCTTGGACTGCAAGGAGATCCAACCAGTCCATCCTAAAGGAGATCAGTCCTGGGTGTTCATTGGAAGGACTGATGTTGAGGCTGAAACTCCAGTATTTTGGCCACCTGATGTGAAGCACTGACTCATTTGAAAAGACCTTGATGTTGGGAAAGATTGAAGGCAGGAGGAGAAGGGGATGACAGAGGATGAGATGGTTGGATGGCATCACTGACTCAATGGACATGGGTTTGGGTGGACTCTGGGAGTTGGTGATGGACAGGGAGGCCTGGCGTGCTGCGGTTCATGGGGGTCGCAAAGAGTCGGACATGACTGAGTGACTGAATTGGACTGAACTGAACTGAGCCCTACACTGTGGCTCTGAGTCAGAATCTTTGAGCGTGGGACACAGGAATCCTCATTTAAACAAAATCTGAAGTTGAATCTGATGCTCTAAAGCCATCCTTGGGAATTCCCTGGTTTTCCAGTGGCTAGGATTTGGAGCTTTCACTGCCAGGGGCGGAGTTTGACCCCTGGTCAAACCCCTGGTCAGGGAACTAAGATCCTGAAAGTTGTGCAGCATGGCCAAAAAGGTGGCGGGGGGCATCTCTGACCTGTATTGCTATGGGTCCAGAGCTTCCCCAGAACTGGTATAAAAAGATATTGAAACTGCTCGTTACCACCATGTAAAACTGCTTGTTAACCTCTCCCTAACCCCCACCACAAAAAAGAATAAAGAAACTCATTATGTACAAAATGTTATACTAGGTGCTGGTGGAGGACAAACAGAATTATGTGGGAGGGCCCACCTCTCCAGGAGCTGTGTTAAGGAACGAACATCGAGACAGAGCTAGGAGGGCAGGCGGTCTACAGAGGCAATGCCTATGAATGGTGAAGGGATAAAGTGACAGGCACCGTGAGCCTTGGGCCATGACGCAGCTCTGAGGCCATCCTGGCCAGCCCAGAGGAAAGCTCCAGCTCACTGACTTGCCGAAGAGGAGTCCCAGGTGAAGCAGAAGTGGCCAGGCCCTAGCACCCCTACCACGCTCAGTCTCTGGCCACAGCTATGCCGAGAGAGTGTGTCCTTGCCTCAAACGTTGCATCAAATCCCAAAGCTGTTGCATCTGGAAGCTGTCACCTGCCTCTACTCCTTATGAAGTTGCGGGGAGTGCTGAGAGGCATGCTTCCATGGCTGCCCCAGAACTTGGTCTCTAAACAGAGAGTTAAAGTTCTCATCCTAATCAATGCAACATCAGGAAGAAGGATGTGGCGATCATGAAGACTCAGACACGTCTCTGGAGCCATATGGGCCTAGATTGGAATTTCAGCTGTCACTTAACATGGGACCTCAGGTAGCTGACCTGGCTGGCCAAGACAGTCCTCAGTGGTCAGGGTGGGGTCGTTCTAAGAGTATGTTTGGGGCTGGCTAATGAGAGTTCAGGGCTTCCCTGGTGGCTCAGTGATAAAGAATCTGTCTATCTATCCAGGAGACATGGATTCGATCCTTGAGGTAGGGAAGATTCCCTGGAGGAGGAAATGACAACTCACTCCAATATTCTTGCCTGGGAAATCCCATGAACAGAGGAGCCTGGCAGGCTACAGTCCATGGGGTCGCAAAAGAGTTGGACACGACTGAACAACAAAGAGTTCAAGCAGTCCCTAACTTATGATGGTTTGACTCATGATTTTTCAACTTTTATGATGGTGTGAAAGCAATACACATCTAGTAAAAACTGTACATTGAATTCCAAGCTTTGATCTTTCCCTGGGCTGTTAATACGATACTCTTATGATGCTGTGCAGGGGCAGTGAGCTCAGCTTCCAGGGAGCCCCACGATCATAAGTGGCCGATACACTGACAAACATTCTTTCCCTTCCAGTACAGTATTCAATAAATTCCATAAGATATTTGACACTTTATTATAAAATAGGCTTTATGTTAGATGATCTTGCCCAACTGTAACCCTACAGTTTTTTAAAGCTAGGTTAGGCTAAACTCTGATGTTCGGTATGTTTAGGGTATAAAATGCATTTTTGCTTACAGTATTTTGAACTTGTGATGGGTTTATCAGGATACAACCCCATCATAAGTCAAGGAAGATCTGTATAGACAATATTATATCTAATAATATATACATACACCCACCCACACACTCATACATACACCACAATCTGCCTCTTCCTTTGCATGCAAGTTTTTTATTTCCTAACAAAGAAGAGAAACCAGAAAACAGAAAAGGCAAGCAGTCAAGTAATGGCACAGTGTCTGTTGTTGAGCTGGTCCAGATTGGATTTTTATCCCTTTTGTGGTTGGCATAGGTTTGTGTGGTTGGGTTTGTATTAGATGGCTAGATTCATGTCATAGTATTTACAGAAAATGATAGTATCTATAGGCCACACTGGGAGGTGATGAAAAAGACTGCTCAACATTAGATGGAGGTGTTCGAGCCCTGTCACTCCATTCCCACCAGGCTGCCCCAGGGGCCAAGCGGACCAATATCCCCAGTTAACTTCTGTGGTTCATCAGTGCTGCCAGGCACACTATTGGGAAGCCCTGCTGCTCATTAGGAGATTTGACAAGCTACTTACGGGCCAGGCAAAGAACTGCTAAAGGTGTGAGTTGACACAGAGGGTAAGGAGACATTCTTCCTCTCTCTTCATTAAACTCAAAGATGTCTGGGCACCCCAAGGACCAGAACATTCAGTAGCATCTGTAGCTGAGATCTCGAATGTAGATACTGTTTCACAGTGACATCTGTGTGTGAAGAAAAAGAACAGAACAGAATGTGTGGTGACTGAGGCTAACAGACTGGATTATAAGAAACTATGAGAGAGATATTGTGATCTAGAAGGAACATATATTTGGTCATTCAGATGACTAAAATATATTTCTCATATATACTTGGTCTTTGTCCCAGGTTCCTGGCTCACAGTTTTCAAAACCCTTGGTATTTCCTGGGTAATGAGAGTTATGGGAGTCATAATATTTGGTCTTTTGTCCTCAGTTCTAGAAATTGCTTCAGAACCATACAGGTGGAATAGATGCCTTTTTATTTATAACAAGGCCCTTTCCACTACAGCTGCATTTATGTTAATGAGGTAAATTTTGTAAGCACTAAACATGGAGGCTGGCTGCCAAGGGAATCAAGCATGACTGGAGTGTTGGAACTTTTCGTCCGACCCCCAACCTCCGGGGAGTATGGGAGCTGGAGATTGCATTCAGTCATCAATGGCTAATGATGTAATTCATCATGCCGGTGTAATGAAGCCTCCCCAAAACCCAAAAGAGTGGGGTTTGGAGAGCTTCTGGGCTGGTGAACACATGGAGATATGGGGAGAACGCTGCCCTTGGAGAGGACACTGGCTTCACACATTTTCCTCATATCTTGCCCTAGGCATCTCTTTCGTCTGGCTGGTCCTGGGTTGTATCCTTTGTAATAAATTGGTTCTGGGTTTCCTGAGTTTTGTGAGTCACTCCATCAAATTAATCAAACCCAAGGAGGGAGTCCTGGGAACCTCTGATTTATACTCCATCAATCAGAGGTACAAGTAACAATCTGGGTTTGCCATTGGCATCTGAATTAGAGCATGGTCTTGTGGGACCTGAGCCCTTTACCAATGGAAACTGATGCAGTCTCAGAGTGGATAGTGTCTGAATGGAGCTGAATAGCAGGACACCAGCTGGTGCTGGAGAATTGTCTGTTGGTGCTATGAGGAAACCCCTCTCCCATCAGGAACTAGTGACCAGAGCCCCTTTAATGAGGCACCCTTTGGGGGACACAAGAAAAAATTGGGGGATACTTGAAGCTATTAGAGGAAACTTTTAACCCAAGAGAGAGCTGAGTCACAAGAACTACTTCTCAGGGAGCTGGAAGGGTTAAACGAGATAAGTCATATGAAGTTTGGTGCACACTACATGCTCCATAAGTGGTAAGAGGGGTACATGTAATAGATCTTCTATTAAATCTCTGTGAACAGAAAATAACTGCAACATATTTAAACCAACAAAGAATTGTGTGCATGCAGGGGTGTGTGTGTGTGTGTGTGTGCATGCGCACGCAGAATGTGGGCTGTGGTGGTGTAGTGTTTATCGTAAAAAAAATAGTTATCTCATGGTGCCTGAGGGCTAGAACCTACCTGACCCTCAGGAGGGACTGGAACCTAAAACTGCAAAACCATTCAGAACTCACGCAATTTCAATGAGTGAATTTCTCTATGGACCAGTTTACTCAGCTTGTGAGTCCACTGGGTGGGTAGAAACGGCACAGCACAACCCTTGCATGCCCCTCCTCTTCCATCCAGATGGGGAACTCCTTAAGGCATTCTCCCCAGAAGAATATCTGACTGGCCTAATTCGGGTGAGGTGTCCAAACATTCTTTGAGTGAGCTACGGCCTGGAGTGTGGAACCCCGTTGCGTGAACACGGACCCTCGGCACCCTGCCTGTGATCAGGGTGAGCAGATACCCCACGCATTTCTACCTCAGGACTTACGGAGGTCTCAGTGAGGAAGAGAGAGCGCACTCATCTTAGGATAACTTGAGGAAAGTGTAAGAAAAGGACTACTCACAAGGTGAGCAGGCTGTAGGGATCAGGAACAAGATGGTAGTCAAGCTGGGCTGTCCCCAGCCCTGGACCCAACCAGAAAAGAAGGAATGGCTAGCAGAACCCAAGGGGAAGTGTGAGATTCTTCTATGGGATGCAGCAGCGTGAGATGACCCTGCAAGGATGGAGCCTGGAAAATAGGTTCCCTCACATCACTCACCTCCTTCCCTCGAATCACTTGCAAGTCACTCGGTGGCTGAACCAGGAGGTAAGGGAGATGTTTGTCCTATCGCCTCCACAGGCCTGCCCACCGGGGAGGAGAGCAGGAGGAGAAGGTAGAGATGTGTCTGGAGGGCAGAGGGACATCCTGATCCTTTTCACATCATTTACTAACAGCAAAGGAAATCACTCCTCTACCTAATATTCAATGGCTCTCTTTAGAAAGCAAACCATCAAGCTTATAGCATCGGACCCATCACGGAACCCTAATCACCATAATCACCATTTCAATCAAAATAGGCTATTAACCATTCTGTGTGGGTGTTAGTCGCTCAGTCATGTCCAACTCTGCGACCCCGTGGACTGTAGCCCGCCAGGGTCCTCTGTCCATGGAATTCTCCAGGCAAGAATATTGGAGTGGATCGCCATTTCTTTCTCCTGGGGATCTTCCCGACCCAGGGATTGAACCCAGGTCTCCTGTATTGCAGGCAGATTCTTTATCATCTGAGCCACCAGGGAAGCCATTTAAGCATTCTACTTATTCCAAACTCCCACTGCTTGCCCTCCACCACATCGCACTTACCCAAGAAAAAATTCAAACCCCACCTACTTCCTAAGGTGTTCCATTGAACAATTTACTCTGATTTCTCTAAACTCAGTGAGATTTGGTGCTAACTCATTTCCTACTTTGTGTTTTGACTTTTGTCCAGCTTATGCTCTCATTTCTGTATATACGTGAAAACATGCAGAGAGCATCACCCATAAAAGAAGCTCAGGAATGTTTGCTAAGTTGTTGAAGGAGGTTTGAAGAGTTTGGCAAACTTCATTTCTTCTGGAATGATGTTTCCTCTTTTAAGATTACATAATGGATTCTTTAAGCTTGAAACTTGGAAATACACAGTTCAACAAGTTAGAACATTTGTGAAAGGATTTATATCTATCTCACAACACTGGCACAGCTCTATGCCCTTAGGTTACTTTTGAAGAACTTTGATTTATTTTGACTGTATCTGAGAAAGGGTTGAAATTAACTAATACAAGAGTGAATCCCTCTCCTATCTCTTATACAGCAATAAGAGATGGACTTTAGATTATTAAAACCCATGTGGACTGTATCTTGACATGGTATTAACTTAAAATCAAGTCACACAAGATAAAGCTGAAGGTGAGACTGAAAATATGCATACAATATTCTGTTTCATACCTTTTAACCTTATTCCAAGAATTCATTTAGGATCTGGAAAACCACCCAGTTTTCTAAGTGGCCACATTAGAATCAGAAAGAAGTTCACCCTTTCGAGTCTCATATTCTCAAGTTCACCCTCAAAACTCGTCTTTTTATTTAGAGACTTTTTCCTGCATGTGAAATTACTATTCCAGGCCACGCTGTTAAAATAGGGGTCATTAGCCTTTCTTATTTCTCAACCTACCATCTTTCCATCCTGTTGCTTCTACTTTGCACTTGCTATCACTGATCCTCTCTACTCTTTTCTGTTCCCACATTTAGTGAAACGCCACACCACGTCTCTCTTGCCTGCTTACAAAGCATTGAATTTTCCCGACCCTGGGGCTATCTCGCAAAGCTGTGAGTACTTAATAAAGAAAACACAAGTAAATCAAGTAGGAGTTCAATAACGAGAATGACAATACCTGGAAAGGTTTGTGAGAAGGATCCAGTAAGATATCGCAGGCCAAGCAGCAGCCCCTAGAGGCTCATGATAAATACAAAATAAACATTGACTCTACAGTTCTCTTCGTCATGAGGAAATGGCCTCCCTTTCCAAGATTATTCATCTTTGGGGGCCAGACAAAAAGTTGGGGTGGCTGCAATAAGCGCTGAACACACCCAACACCTCCTATCTGTGCTTCTGGGCAAGACTTGCATGGCTGATGAAGAGGCAAGTTTGGAAAAGAACACGTCTTGGATCAGTGAGCTCCCGTTTCTTCTCACAGTGCTCACCTCATGCATAGCCGGCCACACAAACACGCTTAGGTGTTTCTCATTGACAGATTCCCTCTCTCTCTCTCGGGGTTCTGAATTCTTAAACTTTTAAGATCAAACTTCAGCTACAGCCCTACACTCTGCCTCTTGGGAGGTACACAGTGCTTTCATGTCAAAAAGAGAGAAAGTTTAGCTGGGGAACTACCCCTCCGGCCTTGGTAACTAGTCTTTCTGGAAAAATACCAGACTATGACAGAACAGCCCAACACTGAATTCCTAGCCAGCAAGAATTTTCTTCTCCTCTTTGAATTCTCCAGTTTCCTTCAAGTATACCACTGATCTTATCTTCCCTCTTCCCAAGCCCTAAAATCCTGCAGTGATTGGTAATAATAGCAGTAAATACACCAATTACACCATGGCCAACTCTTGGCATATGCTGTCCCATTCAGTTCTCATATTAACTGTGATGTAGATATGAACATTATTTCTGTTTTACAGGTGAGCTGCTGAGGTTTGGGAAGTTAATTGCCTGAAGTCAAGTTGCTGTTACATGGTGAAGCCAGAAGTTAAACTCATTTCTGAATGCAAGGCCAGTGCTTGTAATCTCTGTGCCTGACGGGACCTTCTGCATCCTAACCTTCCCTCTCACCTGGCTGGTTTTGATGACATTTTTGACTATATTCACTTAAGTATCTTGCTTTTGTCTGTTAGTCTATGACTATATAAATATCTGCTTTTAATTTTTTTTTTTTTCCACCTGGCTTGCAGGATCTTAGTTCCCTGACCAGGGATTGAACCAGGGCCCATGGCCGTGAAAGCACCCAGTTCCCTATGATTTTATTTAATGCAGTTTAAAGCTCTACTCAACTCTGTTTCAGATACAAAGAATTTTGCCCTTAACTTCCTCAAAACATAACTGTCTTTGCCCAAATGAAATGGGCATCTATTTGGATAATAAATTCTGATTTTACTTCCTTCTCCACACAAAACTAGTGAACATATTCGTAAAGCCCTGGACACAAGGCGTTGGTCTTGTGGCTCTATTAACTGCTGAGCCCCTGAAAAGAACACCATACTAACTTATTGCTCAAGCAAAGCCGAGTTTGCTGCTCGTTGCAATGAAGGAGAGCCCTGTATTGGCATCATCTTAGTGTGTCTCAGGGTACAACTTCAAGGATGGGTATTTATAAGGTGAAGGTGAGATTTCCAGTGTGGGAACTTGCTTGTGGCTGGACCAAGTGTGTGACACACAATTTAAGACTGGTGAATTCAGCAAGGTGTAGGTTTTGAAATGACTCTTGATAAGTAAACAACTCCTTGATAAGCAATCTGGTTTTCCCAGTTGGGCTGTCTAGCCTTCAGAGGAATGAATTTTCAGGATATTCTTGAGACAGATATTTTGCAAGCTCTATCTTCTTGGGCAAGAACTTCCTAGTGTAGAAAGTTATGTTAATGGAGTCCTATTTTGTATAGTTGTAAGCAGATTTTCTCAGTTCTTTATGTCTCTTATCTGTAAATGGAGATGATTCTAGCACTTACCTCATAGAGTTATTATGAAGTTTAATGAGTTAATGGAGGTTAAGCACTTAGAAAAAGGACCTGGCACACAGAAGGTGTTATGTATGTATTTATCATCATCTTTACAACCTAGTACACTTTAATTAGTCTTGCCCATGCCAGATTGAGGAGGACTTTCAATCTAAATGGATTTTTAAGGATTTTTTTCTGATAAAATCAGATTTATAGCAATGATAGTTATCTGACAACTCCACATTACTTTGCTTTTTAAGCCATTCTGAATCAACAAAATTCATTACATTTGCATATATTGCCCTGACTTTTATCTTTCATGAGTTCTAGATGTGTGTTTGCAGTCAGAGATGAAATTCCATTTCCCAAAGTGGAACTTCTTATCTTTAAATGAGTTCTTCCAGCACCCAACTTGGCATTACTAGAGCCACTCAAACATAGGAGTGAAGACAAATGCAGGTTCTGATTTCTATCCCATCCTCCCCTAGGCTCTTGTCAAAGGTCTCAGGCATTAAGCAAATATTAGGTGAATACCTTGTATGTTCCTGGTGCTCTGATTGGTATAGGGAATAAAATGGTAAGCAAAACAAATGTGCAACTTCCCCTCACAAAGCGTACAGTCCATGGTAGAGATGGACATCAATCCTGTGTAAGGTTCCAATTGCCACAGGTTACAGAGACACAGGCATGTCAAGAGGACTGAGCCTGCTTGCATCCATATCATTGTAACTTGGGACTCAGAACTAAGGCCACCTATATCAACAAGACTGCATGATTTATTCCAATAATTCCTGCCCAGGGAGCTAAGACTTTACACTGGTAAATATCTTTATTGTTTGCTTTAGGAACTTCCTAAGAAAATCAATTTATCTGAACTTTAGCTGTTCAAACAGTCAATTCCTCAGGATAACAGAACTCTTCACTGTATAACTCCTTGCTTCAAGACCCCCAGCTCACTCTCAGTTCACTACTTCTAAATGATTAAATAAAGAACTTTGCCTGATCTCAACTGGATCCCCTTAAAACCACTCGAGTCAAGACCTCAAAACTCTATAATATCAGCTCCTGACTTCCCCTTTCTAGGTTTTACTTGAGTGACAGGTTATGCTGGTGGTCTTTTGGAGAGTCTATACTCAATAAATCATGACAAACTGAGGGTATGAAATCAAAACACAGGGACAAGAGTGGGTAGCAAGAGACCTGGTCTAGAATGAGAGTGGGGAAGGAGAGCTCAGAAAGCTCTAGAGTAAATGATGCTGGAACTGAAAATTCAACACTGAGGAGGAATTAACTAGATAAAGAGTGAAGGAGGGCCTCTTTCACCTCTGGGATTCCAAGATGACCAAGGAAAGAATCAAGAATAATGGTTGGACCAACAAGGGCACATGCAGCCTATTCGCTGCACCAACTGTGCCTGATGCCTGCCCGAGGATAAGTCTATTAAGAAGTTCTTTATTTAGAATACTGTAGAGCTCGCAGCCTTCAGGGACATTTTCAAAGCGAGTGTCTTTGATGCCCACATGCTTCCTAAGCTTCCATTACTGCATGCATTGTGCCATGCATAGTAAGGTAGTCAAGAATCTCTCTCGGAAGCCCCAAAGGACCGAACACCTCTACCTCGATTTAGACGTCCAGGTGCTACCCCATGTCCTCCTCTGAAGCCCAAGTAAGAATCCAAGTCCTTAAAGACTGAAGAAATACTGGGTTCTCTGAAATGACAATAAAATGGAAATTATACTTTTAAAAAAACAGAGTGAGGGAGGGAGAGTGTTCCAGGCAAAGGCCTTGAATGGGGAGAGGACTGTATTTTTCTAGAATGGAAAGAAGTCTACTGGGGCTGGAGCAGCAAGAAGGACAGGAGGAAATGGAGAGTAGGAGGAAATGCCCAAGGAATGGGCAGAACCAGCCAGGTCATGAGGACCTTACATTATGTATTGAAGATTGGAGCTCTTATTCCTGAAAGTAAAGGGGCATGATTGAAGACCTTACAGCAGAAGCGTGATAGGATCTGATCTGACACTTTTTTAAAAGTTCACTCTAGCTGTTGAGTGGATGGAGTGATTGTAGAGGAGCAAAAGTTGATTGGGAGATAGTTAAGAGCTGCTGCAGAACTCCAAAAAAAAAAAAAACTAAGATGGATTTGTCACCTGCATTGTAATCCAAGTCCATCCTACACTCCCAGTTTAGTTTTTCACCATAGCCTCCTACCCTAGTCTAACTTAGACCATTCTCCTTTTTCAGCTGAACCACGCTAGCATGCGAGATCTTAGCTTCCTGACTAGGTATTGAACCTGTGCCCCCTGCATTGGAAGGCAGAGTCTTATGCCCTGGACTGCCAGAGAAGTCCCTAATCTAGGCCATCCTAACTCAACTCTAGGACCTAACTAGTTCTCTGATTTTGGTATCCTGTTCTATAAAATGGGCGAAATAATAACATATATACTTCTCATTTAACTCAGCAAATACTTCTGAGCAACTGTCATATGTCCAGCATGTGCTAAGTCCCAGAAATTTACTCATGAGCAAAAGTAAGACAAGACAAACATATCCTGCCCCGCAAAGCCATCAGATCAAGTGAAACAAAGCATATCAAAGCTGTTTGAAAACTGTGACACGTTAGGTATTGTATATATTTTTATTTTCTGTTTATTTGCTATTTTGACAGAAAACAGCAAAATTCTATAAAGGGATTATCCTTCAGTGAAAAATGAATTTAAAAAAATTTAAAAAGCCTTTCTGGCTAGAGAGAGACTGTTCCTCCCGGGGCTAGCAAACTTAAGAGATAGCCAAGGGCTTCCCAGGTGACTCAAGTGGTAAAGAACCACTGCAGGCTGCAGTCCATGGGGTCACAAAGAGTCAGACACAACTTAGCAACTGAGCAGCTTCAAGAACCTGTCTGGGAGCACACCTTTGATATACCAACAAACCAATTAGAGCTCTATCTGGCCTCCTGTCCCAGCAGACAATATCCCTCTGCCTTAATCATCCTAGGCCAGGTGGCAGGTGACTAGGACTTCTCTGGTGGTTCAGATGGTAAAGAATCTGCCTGCAATGCAGGAGACGAGGGTTAAACCCCTGGGTTGGGAACATGTCCTGGAGAAGGAAATGACCCACTCCAGTATTCTTGCCTGGAGAATTCCCATGGATAGAGGAGCCTGGCGGGCTAGAGTCCTTGGGGTCTCAAAGAGTCGGACATGACTGAGCGACTGACACTATAATTTAGAGCCCACAGAAATGAGACTGCTTACCCTGGGATGCCTTGACTTTCCCCTAGAAACTGCAAAAAATTTCTAGCCTCAGCTTTCCTCCTCTTTCCTGTCTTCTGCTTGAAGATAAAACCCAAATTCTGGTGCTTTTCCTGTGACCCTGTGTGGCAACAGTGACTCTCCAGTCTAGATCCAGGAATATAATAAACTTGCTTTTCTTGTGCTCTCCTGTGTCTCCCCCTGTGGCTGCCCTTGACTCACCGCCACTTAAAAGCACACAGAAGACTGCATTAACACTTTTGATTGCAAGTAACTAAAATACAAATCAAACAGCATGAAGAAAAAGGAAATTTTTTAACTCACGTAGGGGACAGTCCAGGAGTATCCTAGTCTGATGCATATTTGTATCTATGACACCAAAGAATGACTAGAGGGATCCGTATCTTTCGCCATCACTTAGGCTGTGTCCATAGCGTGGACCAAATGGCCACCAGCAGTGAAAGGACAGTCTCGACAGAAGGACGACATATCTCATGACAGCCCTAAGAGGAAAGTTCAGGGCAGAAATCTGATTGGCTCTGGCTTAGATCATGTGCCTGCCTATGGTGTCAGTCTTGAGGCACCATCCTATCGGGGCCTGGATCTCGTGCGCATTCCTGGCGGAAGTAATTGGGTGAGTCAGTTCTCCTGAGCAATGTTCCTAAGGGTTGGTGTGAGGGAAGATTGGTTCCCTAGTGGGAGGTTTCTGGGCAAAGAACAACCACAGCAACAAGTTCACAACAAAGATGTTGCAGACAAACAGTCAGCTTTATAATTAGGATCTGAATATCTGATGTCTGATAGCCTTTATGAGCCTCAACATAAGTAGTAGAGAGGAAGGAAGGAAAAGAAGAGAAAGAGCAAAATGGATTAATAATAGCTAGAGGATGACACTATGAGAGCCAGGCTGATGAATTTCCAGATAAAAGAGACTGGGAGATGTTTTTAGTCTGAAGAAGTTGGACTGAAAAACACTGGAGAGAAAGGGAGAAAATCAATGGGAAAAGGTCAAGGAGGAGAAAAAAAACAGAGAAAATAATGAGAGAATTTTAGTTTGGAGGAGGGGTATCTCAGCTTTTGACACAGGAAAGAAAGGGTTTTGATGGGTATGGATGTACCATACTTAAAAATCGTCCGTTCTTTAAAGAAAATTTACTGCTTGAATCATCTCTTATATAGAAGTTGTCTTAACACTTTTTCCATAATTTACTTGGAGCACTTTTTAGTGTTATATGAAATAATGGTGCTTCTTATAATCAATAGTCACTTAGATTTGATGAAATTTAGTGGGCAATTGTATCAGTAATTGACCATCCCCACGCTCTTCGTATTCAGAACAGATGAAGTAAGAGATGCAGAGAGGTCGTCTGCCAGTAGGGATGGGGTTGAAATTTAGATAAGGTCAGTTCAGCCCTGGCTCTGAACTGATCTCATCTATATCAACCCTTCCAAGTGTCTCCGGTGGGTATGGGGTTTGATTCTATAAACGCAATTTCACCCTTCCTACTGTCTGGGTGGGGCCTCTCCTTTACCCTTGGACATGGGGTATCTTTTTTTGGTGGGATTCAACATTCTCCTGTCCATGATTGCCCAGCAGCGAGTTGCAATTTTGAAGTTCTCGCAGAAGATAAGCACACGTCCTTCCACTCCATCATCTTACAGTGGCAAACGACCTCTCTATATCTCTTACTTCATCTGCTCAGAACACGAAGAGCATGGGGATGGTCAAACGATTACTGATACAATTACCCACCAAATTTCATCACATCTAAGTGGTTACTGATTCTCAGAAGCACCATTATTTCACATAACACTAAAAAATGCTTCAATTATGGAAAAAAATGTTGACAATTCCTATATAAAAGATGGTTCAAAAAGTAAATTGTCTTTAAAAATTGACTCTTGGCTCCACCAGTTACTGTGCTTCCCTGATAGCTCAGATGGTAAAGAATCTGCCTGCAATGCAGGAGACCCAAGTTCAGTCCCTGGGTTGGGAAGATCCCCTGGAGAAGGAAATGGCTACCTATTCCTGTATTCTTGCCTGTAGAATTTCATGGACAGAGGAGCCTAGCAGGTTACAGTCCATGGGGTTACAGAGTCAGACACGACTGAGTGACTAACCCTTTCACTTTCACTTTTCACCAGTTACTAGTGAGATCCTTGGTCAAGGTTAACATCCCTATGCTTCAATTTTCTCATCTACAAAATAGAAGTACCTAAATATAAAAGTTATGATCAACCTAAACAGCATATTAAAAAGCAGAGACATTACTTTGTCAACAAAAGTCCGTCTAGTCAAGGCTGTGATTTTTCCAGTGGTCATGTATGGATGTGAGAGTTGGACTATAAAGAAAGCTGAGTGCCAAAGAACTGATGCTTTTGAACTGTGGTGTTGGGAAAGACTCTTGAGAGTCCCTTGGACTGCAAGGAGATCCAACCAGTCCTCCTAAAGGAGATCAGTCCTGGGTGTTCATTGGAAGGACTAATGTTGAAGCTGAAACTCTAATACTTTGGCCACCTGATGTGAAGAGCTGACTGATCTGAAAAGACCCTGATGCTGGGAAAGATTGAGTGCAGGAGAAGAAGGGGATGACAGAGGATGAGATGGTTGGATGGCATCACTGACTCAGTGGACATGAGTTTGGGTAAACTCTGGGAGTTGGTGATGGACAGGGAAGCCTGGCATGCTGCAGCTCATGGGGTCACAAAGAGTCGGACATGACTGAGCAACTGAACTGAACTGAACCTATATATTTGGAGACTAAATGAATTAAATGTGTGGGAAAAAATTTAACATGTTGCCTGTACCATAGAGGCTTTGAATAAAAGTTTGTTGCTATGTTTTTAATTTTATTTTTGGTTTGGAGATGTGTGCATGTTTGGAAGGGCTGCCATGGCAAGTGGGAGTGAAACTGCACACCTCAGATGGAATACGAATCTTCCAACTAAAGCTGCATGACTCATCTCCGGACTTAATGAAACTCAAGTTCTTTATGTCTAGGTGCAGAAGGCATTCAGTGAGAGGCAAAGTGCTAGGTAAGAAGTAGGTTTATTTATATCCTTTGTAAAGAGGTTGTAGGAAATGGGGCTTGAGAGGATGGTCATGTCCCAGGTCTCACGAAGTTCCTTGGCTTCTTGCAGGAAAGAATTCAAGAATGAGCCGTAGTAAAGTGAAAACAGAGATGCACACTCCATAGGCAGAACACAGGTCCATTTCAAAAGGCAAGAGCAACCCCCTAGTGTGGGGGTGGTTAATTTTAACCAGCTGGATTACTTCCTAGGCTAATGAGTGGGAGAATTGTTCCAGCTATTTGGGGAAAGTGGGGAGAATTTGCAGGAATTGGATCACCACCGACTTTTTCGCCTTTTAGTGTTGGCCTTGGAACTTTCATGACATCTGTAGGTGTGTCATTTAGCACGCTGGTGTGTTACAGTGAGCATATAGCGAGACTCAGGGTCTACTGGAAATCAAATCTGCCATCTTGGGTCTAGTAGATTCTAAGCAGTTTATGCTGTATCCTCAGTAGCTCTGTCTGTCTGCTTATGGTTGTTTCCTGCCCACTTCCTTCCTGCCTCAGGAGAAAGAACTAAGAACAAGAGCAGAACCCCTCTGAGAGTTGAAACAGTTCATCTACAGCATCACTGTTTGCCCGGTGCTGTGAGTCACCCCCCACTGATCAGGTGTAGGGTGCCGATGGCAGGCTGTACCACCTGATGTTTGGCTGAGTGAGGGCAGCAACATGCCACCCATGCCGCCACTGCTGCTGGTCCTTTGCCTACCGTTCTCCTGCCAAAAGAGAGGAGCCAAAGCCCTCCCCAAAGCCCTGTGGCTCCAGCCTCACTTCACTCTGACTCTTCCACCAATGTCATTTCTGCAGTGATGCCTCCCTAGTCACCCTCCTGAGAGTAACACTCTACCTCATCCTGATTGGTTGTTTTTCCTTTTTATTTCTTTTATGTGGACCAGAAAGTGAAGAGGAACTAAAGAGCCTTTTGATGAAAATGAAAAAGGAGAGTGAAAAATCTGCCTTAAAACTCAACATTCAGAAAACTAAGATCATGGCATCCAATCCCATCACTTCACGGCAAATAGATGGGGAAACAATGGAAACAGTGACAGACTTTCTTTTCTTGGGCTCCAGAATCACTGCAGATGGTGACTGCAGCCATGAAATTAAAAGACACTCGCTCCTTGGAAGAAAACTTATGACCAACCTAGACAGCATATTAAAAAGCAGAGACATTACTTTGCCAACAAAAGTCCATCTAGTCAAAGCTATGGTTTTTCCAGTACTCATGTCAGGATGTGAGAGTTGGACCATAAAGAAAGCTGAGTGCAGAAGAATTGATGATTTTGAACTGTGGTGCTGGAGAAGACTCTTGAGATTCCCTAGGACTGCAAGGAGATCCAACCAGTCCATCCTAAAGGAAATCAGTCCTGAATCTTCATTGGAAGGACGGATGCTGAAGCTCCAATACTTTGGCCACCTGGTGGGAAGAACTGACTCATTTGAAAAGACCCTGATGCTGGGAAAGATTGAAGGTGGGAGAAGAAGGGGATGACAGAGGATGAGATGGTTGGATGGCATCATCAACTCGATGGACATGAGTTTGAGCAAGCTCCAGGAGTTGGTGATGGACAGGGAAGCCTGGTGTGCTGCAGTCCATGGGGTCACAAGGAGTCAGACACGACTGAGCAACTGAACTGAATTGGACCATTTGAAAGGTCTTTACTGAATTTGTTACAATTTGCTTCTGTTTTATGTTTTCGTTTTTTGACCTCGAGGCATGTGGAATCTTAACTCCCCAACTAGGACTCGAACCTGCACCCCCTGCATTAGAAGAAAAAATCTCAACTGCTGGACTGCCAGGAAAATTCCAGCTTGATACTTTCATTGGCACACGATGGCCCTTAGGGGAGAAAAAAATCCTACTTTCTCTCTTTGAGGTTCTCAGCAGGGGTCCCTGTAACAAAGGGAAGTTGTTCAGTGTGTCTGACTCTTTGCGATCCCGTGGACTGTAGCCTACCAGGCTCCTCCATCCATGGCATTTTCCAGGCAAGAGTACTGAGTGGGTTTTCTTTCTCCAGGGGATCTTCCCAACCCAGGGGTTGAACCCAGGTCTCCTGCATTGCACGCAGATGCTTTATCACCTGAGCCACCAGGGAAGCCTGTAACAAAGGACAGTTTAAAAGACAAAAGCAAGCAGAAGTTTATTAACATGTGTGTACCTGGGCTTCCAGGTGGCACAGTGGTAAAGAATCCATTTGTCAATGCAGGAGAAGCAAGAGATGCAGGTTCGATCCCTGGCTTGGGAAGATCCCCTGGAGAAAGAAATGGCAACCCACTCCAGTATTCTTTCCTGGGAAATTCCATGGACAGAGGAGCCTGAGGGGCTACAGTCCATGGGGTCACAAAGAGTTGGACACGACTGAGTGACTAAATAGCTGCAGCAGCAGCTATGCCTCATATACAGAGAGAAACCCTGGGAAGAGTGACTCAGAAGTGGTTTAGAATTTGGACTTAAAGACTATCTTCAGCTATAACAAAAGAAGAAAGGTGGGAGGGGAGGTGGCAAGTTAAGGGAAGGTGACCAGGGAAATAGAATAAACAGGAGTAAGTCTTATTATCCAGAGTGAAGTCTATGCCTTCCTTCTCTATGGAGAAGAGGTTTCTGTGATTTAGAGTCCTCTTTCCCTAGTACCCAGTGAGAGACACTTTTACAAATGGAGGTTTCTTTTATGAATGGAAATTTTCCTTACAAAAGGGTAATTTCTGCTCTGATTTCAGAGCATCACTGGTGTCTACTCTTTCTCAAAATAATCAATTTACAATAATCCTTATGCAAAAGAGGCATATTTGGGGTCAGCATATTCTGGTATCTCATAGCATGTAACATTAGAGCACATTTCAATCTGTTTGTATATTTATCACCTGTCTTCCTGGTAAGGAACGAGGTGGTGACTTAGTTTTGTTCACTATCTCTAATGTCTGGTACAGAACAGACACATAAATAATTGCTGAGCAAACAAATGAATAAATGAATGAATCAAGGGTGAGGGAGTGATCAGGTCATCATCAGAAGTTGAGGTTGCCAGGGAGGGAAATGCAGCCAGCGGTAGCTAATATCCACTTGCTCATTCATTCAAAGCTATTTCTTGTGCTCCTGTTCTGTACCTACTCTGTTTTTGGTGCTGAAGACCAATCAGTGGAGAAAATAGATACAATTCCTGTTCTCTGGAGTTTATGTTCTACTGCGGGAGAGAGAAAATAAGCCTGATCAATAATTAATTATGTGCTGTGTTCGAAAGGGATCTGAGCTACGGTAAAGTGAAGCAGGACAAGGGGAATCTAGAACACAGGCCAGAGGGCGGGACAGACTGGAAGCTGATCACAGAGAATCTTGGAGCTGCCTGGGTGACGGTTTTTCTAGGCTGAAGGTACAGCTAGTACAAGGGGCCTGGTGTCCAAGTAATAGCCAGTCAGCTGGTGTGCCCGCAGCAGAACAAGGTGGGTGTGCGGGGCGACCTGGGGATGAGTAGGGTGCCGATGTTGTTCTGGGCGTTGTCAGATATTGTTAAGAATTTGGGCTGTGAGTCTGAGGAGTGGGAGACATGCAGGGTTTTCGGTGGTAGAGTAACATGATTTGGGCTTCCCATCATCAAAAACCCGCCTGTCAATGCAGAAGTCGCAGGAGCCTCAAAAGAAACCTGCAGAGAGGGCACCCCCCATGTCCAGAGAGCAACGTTCCAGCTCTGTCTGACTTGAGCGTGCCCAGCAGCAACAGGAGCTGTGCACTCCAGTCTTTGTGAGCTTGTCCCTCGAGCCTGCAGTGTCGCTGCCTTCGCTCACCCCTCCACCTGCGTCATCTCAGGGAGTAAGAAGAGAGTCACCCGAATACCAGGAGCCCCAACCCCAAACCCCAAGGAAGCTCTGGGGTCGGGTGCTGTCCCCTCACAGCACTTGTGAAGAGAACTGCCCTGGCCCCGACGTTTTGTGGCCTCCTGTGTACAGGTGTTTATGACCCAAGGGCAGCCCATCCATTGTCTAGGCTGTGACATTATCATGGTCCAGTGACATTCTGTAACCCATCAGGACTCGAAAATTCTAAGAGATCTCCCTGTTAGTAGTGACAACAGGAGTCAATGCAGAAGCAGAGGACTCGGTGGGTGGAGAGAGGAAAATGGAGCCAGCAGATAGATAAAGGCACGCAGCAGATAGATTGAGAGGGTGGCTGGTCCAGGAATGAGGCTGCCAGCGTTGCTGAGCTCTTGACAGAAATAATAACAGAAATTTCTGTTGATAGAAATAATGCACGGGGATTCCTGCAAGTAGATCTCACTTTTCCTGAGGTAACTTGAAAACCGACCCAAGCCAAGCTAAAGCATGTTCTCAGTTCATTCTTGATATTTTCAAAAAATACCACCTTCTGCTCCCCATGGCTCAAGGGGTGTGGCCCCCTCCCCGGCCTATGCCCTCTGTGAGTGTTGCAGAGCTAGAACCCAGGTTGGGCCAAGTTCACATCTCTTGACTTCCGTCATTAAGATTCTAGATGATGCCTCTCTTTTCTGCTTGTGGTTCAGTCCTTGAAAAACATTTAACCCTCTTCTCCACCAGACATTTTCACCTTATTTTTACTGTGATTGCTAACCTAGTCTGGAACTAAGAATCTAAAATAATCCTGGTAAGTTAAAGCTCTGTGTAGATGCATATGCTCAGCTGTGTCCAACTCTTTGCGACCCCATGGACTGTAGCCTGCCGGGCTCCTCTGACCGTGGCATTTTCCAGGCAAGAACACTGAGTGCATTGTCATGTCCCACTCCAAGGGATCTTCCTGACCCAGGGATCAAACCCAAGTCTCCCGTGGCTCCTGCATTGGCAGGTGGATTTTTTTTTTTTTACCACTGAGCCACCTGAGAAGCCCCAAGTTAAAGCTACTTTCTACTATCAACACAATCCAGTAAACACTACATGAATATCTATTATATGTTGGGTATTGGGAGCAACTGTGCATAAGGCAGGTAAGTCCTCAGGCAGATTCAGTCTAAAAAAAACAAACTTGTGGTCTTATTTTGGGCCAGGTGGCATAGTACTGTTGAATATTGAGCTTTGTTTTGAGGATCATAGAAGAGCAATGGCTTCTTCTTGTGAGCTTAAGAACTTGAAGTTGGTCATTTTGCTGACCCAGCAAACTCTTGGAACATATTGCTGATTATTGCTGAAAAGCTGATTAAAGCTAAAGCCTGTCTCCTTGACTCACGGACTGAATACTTTATACTGAACCTTAATACTTCCATTAAAGGTTTGAATGTCATTCTTGTTCCTTTAAACATGGCATCAGGCCAAGTCATTAACTTTCTGATAGCCAGTCCTTTCCCCCGGCTATCTGTTCCAGATCTTCACTGGGTCACCCAAGCTGCATGGATGCTTTGATGGAAATTGGGAATGAATACACATGTAGAATATTAAATCTGAAAGGATTTGGCCTGAACAGTTTTCTACCCTAGATAAGTAGAAAAGGAAAACTGAGTAAAATGATGATTTTTCTGCCTGCTTTGTGCCTGTGCAGTCTTCTGGGTTTTCTCCAGTTTTATTTTTAAAAATTAACATACAGTAAAGTTGACTTTTTTGTATGTACTGTCTGTCCTGTAAGCTTTAACATATATATAAATTCGTGTAACCATCACCAAAATCAAGATTCAGAACAGTTCTCTCCTGCCCCAAACACCCTCCTTTTGCCCCTTTGCCAGCACACTCTCTCCCCAACTCTAATCTGTCTTTCATCACTATGGTTTTGTCCTTTAGAGACTTTCATATAAATGGAGTCATTGAATAGGTGACCTTTTCAGACTGGTTCCTTCTGCTCAGCTTAATGCCTTTGAGGTTTATCAAAGCTGTTGAATGATTCAAAGTTGGTTTCATTATATTGTAGGGTAGTATTCCAGATGTAGATGCACCATGCTTTGTTTATCTGTTCATTAATTGAAGGACATTTGGGTTGCTTTCAACTTTTGGTGATTATGACTAGAGCCACTACATAAACACTTAGGTACAAAGCTTGTTTGTTTTTGTAAATGTGTTTATTTCTCTATGGTAAATACTCAATAATAGGATTGCTGGATGTGGTGAGTGAGTGAAGTCAGTCAGACAGAAGAAAGACGAATATCATGATATCGCTTCCATGTGGTACAGATGAACTTATTTACAAAACAGAAATAGACTCACAGATGTACAGACAAACTTATGGTTTCGGGGCGGATAAGGGGGTGGGAACCTGGGATTGACAGATACACACCACTGTATATAAAATAGACAACTGATAAGGACCTACTTATAACACAGGGGCCTCTTCTCAGCACTTGATAATGATCTATATGGGAAAAGAGTCTAAAAAAGAATTTGCTGCTGTTTGTTGCTGTTTAGTTGCTAAGTTGTATCTGACTCTTTTGAGACCCCCACAAACTGCAGCCCACCAGGCTTCTCTTTCCATGGGATTTCCTAGGCAAGAATATTGGAGTGGATTTCTATTTCCTTCTCCAGGCAATCTTCCAGACCCAGGGATCGAACCCACATCTCCTGAATTGGCAGATGGGTTCTTTACGACTGAGCCACCTGAGAAGCCCCCCAAAAGAATAAATATATGTTTATTTTTACCTGATACACTTTTCTGTATAGCGTAAACCGATGTAACATTGTAAATCAACTATATGCTAATAAAAATTTTTTTCAAAATTTTTCCAGAGGGCATATACCATTTTCAGTTCAGTCAATATACCATTTTACATCTGCACTAACAAAGTACAAGAGTTACAGTTGCTCTGCATCCTTGCTACCACTTTGTATTTTGGTAATTTTTATTTTAGCCATTCTAATAGATGTGTTGTGGTTATAATTTGTATTTCCTTAATGGCTAATAACATTAACATCTTTTCATGGGCCTTATTGCCATCTTTACATTCTCCTTGGTATAGTATCTACTCAAGTCTTTTATCTGTTTTAATATTATATTATTTTATTTCTAATTTTTTATTGAAATATAATTGATTTACAACATTGTATTAGTTTCCAATGTATGGCAAAGTGATTCAGTTATACACATATAAACATACTGTTTTTCATATTCTTTTCTATTATGGTTTATTAGTTCCCTGTGCTATTAAATAGGATTTTGTTGTGTATCTATTTTATATACAGTATTAATAGCTTGTATTTGCTAATTGCAAACTTCTAATTTATTCCTCCTCTACCCTCTTTTCCCTTTGGTAGCAACCCGTTTGTTTTCTGTGAGTCTCCTTCTGTTTCATAAGTAAGATCATTTGTGTCATATTTTAGGTTCCACATAATGAAATCGTCTGGAGAAGCAAATGGCAACCCACTGCCTGGAGAATCCCATGGACCGAGGACCCTGGCAGGCTACATACAGTCCATGGGATCACAAACAGCTGGACACGGCTGAGCGACTAAGCACAAAGATACCATATGCTATCTGTCTTTCTCTGTCTGACTTAGTTCATTTACTACAATAATCTCTAGGTCCATTCATGTTGTAGCAAATGGTATTATGTCATTCATTTTATGGCTGAGTAGTATTCCATTGTACTTATGTACCACATCATCTTTATTCATTCGTCTGTCAATGGACATTTAAGTTGCTTCCGTGTCTTGGGTATTATAAATAGTGCTGTTATGCACATTGGGGTGCATGTATCTTTTTGAATTAGAGTTTTTATCTTTTCTGGTTACATGCCCAGAAGTGGGATTGCTGGATCATATGGCAACTCTATTTTTAGGTTTTTAAGATCCCTACACCAATTTATATTTACACCAACAGTATAGAAAAGTTCGTTTTCTCCACATTCTCCCCAGCATTTGTTATCTGTAGACTTTGTAATGATGGCCATTCTGACTGGTGTGAGGTGGTACCTTGTTGTAGTTTTGATTTGCTTTTTTTCTAATAATTAGTGATATTGAGCATCTTTGCATGTGCCTCTTAGAATATGTATGTTTTCTTTGGATAAATTATTATTATTCTATATAGTAGAAGACTATTTAGGTCTTCTGCCCATTTTTTGATTGAGTTATTTTTTTATTTTTTGTCATTGAGTTGTCTGAGCTCTTTGTATATTCTGGAAATTAAGCCCTTGTTGGCCACATTGTTTGCAAATATTTTTTCCTAATATGTAAGTTGTCTTTTCGTCTCATTTAGGAAATGAGGCTCTGATGTGTAAAAGCTGATAAGTTTAAGTACATCCCATTTATTTATTTTTGCCTTTCTTTCTATTGCCTTGGGAGACTGACCTAAGTAAACATTGATGTGATTTATGTCAGAGTTGGATTATTTTCTTTTTATTGATACTTGAGGGTTCTTTATGTATTCTGGTTAAATTCCTTTTTTAGAAATATGATTTGCAAGTATCTTCTCCCAGTTTGTAGCTTGTCTTTTCATGCTCTTACTGTCTTTTGCATATCAACAATTTTTAATTTTGATGAAGTCCAATTTATCAATTTCTTCTTTTATACTTCATACTTTTGGTATTTGTTTACTCTTCAGAATGTCAATATGATGAAATTGATTTGACTGATATTGAACACTGAACCAGTCTTGCATTCACAGCATAAATTTCACTTGGCATTGTATATTATTGTTTTTGTATATTATTGGGCAGACTTGAGTTCATTTCAAGTGATACTAGAGGGGGAAAAGTAATAAACTCACCTTTTTGGTCATCTTCTCCAATATGACTGCTACTATTTACCTTCAGAGCCCTCAGATGCTTCATTTATTGAATGCAGATTTCATAGCTACAGTCAGTGGGAGGAAGAGGGTGGAATGAGTCAATGTGATCACTCTATTGCACCTAGAATTCAACCTCTTCAATAGTTTTAAAAAACTCCTACAAGAGACAAGAGAATGGTGGATGAAATTTCTATTCTAAATTTCCTGCCTAACCAAATGTTTAGACCTATTAATGCTAGGAAGAGGAAAAATGTAAGTGTGGGCGGATGAGGTGGGACTATCATATAGTCATGTGAAATATTTGAAAGCCAAAAAAAGAAAAGAAAGTCTTTTAAGCTTCACTTTTACAGGCTTATATTTTACCCACCATCTGTGGGAAAGGAAATAAGAAATGAAACATAAGAATTAAAATAAGTTTTGGAATCAGCAAAGGACTAAAGAAAGTTTTACCGGGCAAGTTAGTATGGATTCAGGAAAGGAGGAAATACACTATACTTACTGAGGTTTTTTTGTACCATCTCCAAACCAGTACTTGCCAGGAATTTCCCTTTTTCCATTTACCCTGCTTATAAGCCCACCACAAAGAGCAAGGCTTGGGTTTGCCTAAGCCTACGCCTGAGACAGAAATAAAACCCTTTTCCCTCCAAACAGGGGACTGAGCTGTGAGACCTTGAAAGCTTTTCTTATTGCTTATCTTCTTTGTTATTCTTTTATAGCCTTGTGGGTCCATAATATCATTAACTTTCCCCCACACGATTGTCTAGTTTTGACTCTCATGTCTATGGAGTTCATGGAGTTAGGTCACAATAAAGGTCAACTTCTACACAATGTGCCACTGTGTTAGCTGGTTTCAGTCTGAATATATTAATTCTGGTGCGTGTGTGTGTGTGTGTGTGTGTGTGTGTATTTTGGGAAATTTTCAGTCAGAGCTTAGTCAAGGATAAAACAGCCTGCATTGGGAGACTCCTGACAAAAGAGATAAGGATTTTCTCCATACTCTTTTCTACAAGTGTCTCTGTACCGGACTTCCATCCAGTGACTGGTTTGGTCAGAAACACCATTTCCTCCACTCTTCAAGGGCCAAAGTTGAGAAAAGGATTGCTGGGTATGATTTATAAGATGAAAATACAGATTATTCATCCCAAATGAGACACTAAATTTACTCTGAAAACCTGCTCTGTTTGCCCGGAGATGACTCTCATGGAAAACAGCCTGGAGCCTCTGCTAAAACGAGGGTTGTTATTACCCAAAGCACTGTCCCTCCTCTCTGCAGCCTAGCAGGAAACGGAGTTTAGAGTTTGTGCTATCAGCCTCACAGAGTAACCTGACCCAGAGCCACCAGACTGCAGGCTTCTCGTGAGCCAGGGACCACGTGTTCTTTACTTTAGCTCTTGCTCAGCATGATCCTTCCACATGGGGGTCATCCACAAAACTATTTAATTAAGTGACGTCTCGACAAGATCTGAGAGTTGATTCATGTATCCACATTTAGTGAGTGGCCTGCTATGGGTGAGACCTTGTTCTAGTTCCATACACTGAAACAAGAAAAAGAAACCCCCCAAACCCTGCTTTAAAAAGACTCTTAGTGGGAGAGGCAGGAGGTAACCAATGGTCTCAATCAGCTTGGCCTGCCCTTACAAAATACTGTGGACTGGGTGGCTTTAAGCAACAGAAATTTATTTCTCATGGTTCCAGAAGCTAGAAGTCCAACATCAAAGTCTTGGCTAATTTGGTTTCTAGTGAGAGCTCTTCCTGGCTTGCGCATGGCCACCTTCTCTCTGGGTCCTCACACAAAGAGAGAGATGAATCTCTCGTGTCTCTTCTTATAAGGACACTAATTCTGTTGGATCAGGGATCCGCTCTTAAGACCTTATTTAACCTTAATTGGTTCTCAATTTACATATAATATGCTGAGAAGTAGGGCTTCAACATGCAAAGTTTAAGGGGATACATCTCAGTTCGTATCACCAACCGTCCAACAAATTAAGGTAGTACTGAGTGGTATAAAAAGAAAGTGGAAGAGACGAGGACAGCTTGAGATCAAATGATGCTAATAGGCTTCTCTGAGGAGATGACATTAGCAGAGGCTTCAGTGAAGAGAGGAAGCAAGCTGCTGAAAGGGGAGATGGCCCAGAGACTCTCCCCTCTCTGAGGAGACCAAGAAGAATGCTTGGTCACAGCAGGTAGATGTTTCAAAACCAAAAAGAATTGATCAGATAGAGCTGATTAGGGAGAATGAGCAGGTAGATGTTTCAAAACCAAAAAGCCTTTGATCAGATAGAGTTGATTAGGAAGAAAGAGCAAGTCTTCACTTGTTTGAGTGAAGTAGCCTTCAGCCTTTCAGCTCAGTCCCAAGGAGGAAGCACCTTGGCCCACCTGATCCCCACTGTGCCTGGAGGAAATGAAGGGGAGGAAGTCTAAATGTATTTAGAATATCAGATCTATCTAATAATAAGAGCTCAAACCTCAGGAGACTTTAGCCTGTCCCCAGAGCCCTGAAATAATTCATTCAACAATTTGCAATAATTCAGAAGCTCTTATTACTATGTGCCAGGTACTGTGCGATTATTCATGATCCTGGCTTGGCATAGAAATGAGTAAAATGCCCTTGGACTTCTTTTCCTGGAAGGTAGTTATTACAGTGGAAAGTCAACCAGTTCTGTCGCAGGCTTGGGATGCCCTAGGACAGAACTGGCTGTTCTTTCTCTATTGCTTGGTCCTTCTCTTTGGTTCTCTTCTCTATCTTGTGTTCTTTTCCTGGTTATCTCATCTAATCTTATATAACCTCTATGCCTATTAATCTGTAATTTATATTTGTATTCACACATTTATTTTGAACTCTAAACTCATAGACACTTAACGACCTACTTGACCTCTCTGTTAGGATGTCTGATAGATGTCCCAAACTTATTGTGCCCCAAACCAAATATGTCATGTTCCTCCCCAGTCCTGCCCTACCCCCAGTCTTCCTCATCTGAGTTGATGACACCTTAACCTTGCTCAGTCCTGAAACCTCAAAACCATGCTTGACTACTCAAATCTCATGCCCAATCTTTCAACAAATCCTGTCGGTTCAATCTTCAAAACATACACAAACTCTGACAACTATGTGCATGTCTGTTGCCACCAGCCTGGACCAGGCACCATCATCACCATCATTTTTCCCCTGTGTTATTGCAGTAGTTTCCTGACAGGTCTTCCTGCTACTACTCTTTTTCTGCTTGTCAATTAAAAAAAAAATTGAAGTATAGTTGGTTTACAGTGTTTCAAGTATACAGCAAAGTGATTTATAAACACACAGACACACATATGGGTCTTCAAGGTTGGCAGCAGTGGTGAAGAATCCACCTGCCAATGCAGGAGATGCAGGAGCCGCAGGTTTGATCCCTGGGTCGGAAAGATCCCCTGGAGGAGGAAAGGGCAACCCACTCCAGTATTCTTGCCTGGAAAATTCCATGGACAAAGGAGGCTGGCGGGGGTCGTCCATGGGGTCACAAAGAGTTGGCTATGAGTAAGCATGCATGGCACACATATATATATTAATACATATATACATGTATATTATTTTTCAGATTCTTTTCCATCAGATTATTACAAGATACTAAAATCCCTGTGCTATACAGTAGGTCCTCATTACTTATTTTAAAAACTCTTTATTGGAGTATAGTTGATGTAAAATGTTGTGTTAGTTTCTGCTGTAGAGCAATGTGAATCGAATTATACATGTATCTGCTCTTTTTTAGATTTTTTTCCCATATAGTCATTACAGAGTATTGAGAAGAGTTCCCTGTGCTATACAGTATAGTAGGTCCTTATTAGTTATCTATTTTACATGTAGTAGTGTATAGCTATTAATCTCCAGTCCCTAATTTTTCCCCCCTCCCAAGTTTTTCCCCTTTGGTAAGATGTTTTCTATGTCTTTGACACTATTCTGTTTTTTAAATAAGTTCATTTTAATCATTTTTTAAGATTCCACATATAGATGATATCATATGATACTTGTCTTTGTCTGATTTACTTCACTTAGTATGATCATCCCTTAGGTCCATTGATGTTGCTATAAATGGCATTATTTCCTTCTTTTTACAGCTAAATAGTATCCCATTGTGTGTGTGTGTATGTGTGTATATATATATATGTTATATATGTACATATATATGCATATATGTATATGTTATATATGTATATTTATATAAAGTATATAAAGCTAAGTAGTATCCCATTGTGTGTGTGTGTGTGTATATATATGTATGTTATGTGTGTACATATATATGCTACACATGTATAATATATGTATATATGTGTATATATGTTATATATGTATATACATATTATGCACACCTTCTGTATCTATTTATCTGTTAATGGACACTTAGGCTGCTTTCCTGTCTTAGCTATTGTAAACAGTGCTGCTATGAACATTAGGGTGCATCTTTTCAAGTTAGAGTTTTCAGGGTTTTTTTTAATATATATGCCAAGGAGTGAGACTGCTTGATTATATGGTAACTTGAGTTTTAGTTTTTCAAGGAAACTCCATACCATTCTCCATAGTGGCGGCACCAGTTTACATTCCCACCAACAGTGTAGGAGGCTTTCCTTTCCTACCACTCTTCCTCCCTTGGAGTCTATTCATGAAAAGCAACTAGATGCTTTCAAAATGTGTGTCAGCTCATGACAGTCCCTTACTCAGATTCTTGCCCCATTTCATTGGAAGTAAATACCAAAATCATAGAGCAGCTTACAGTTCTCTTTCCTTTCATTAATTCCCTGACCTCACCACTGCTCCTTTTCCCTTGACTCACCTTACCCTAATACACTGGTTTCCTTGGCTGGAACTCATCAGGTCCTTTCCTGGCTCATGTTTCCTCTGCCTGGATTCTCTTCCTTCATCTTTACACATAGATAGCATCTTCTTTTGGGCTTCCAAGGTGGCTCAGATGGTGAAAAGATCTGTGTGCAATGCAGATGGCACAGGTTCAGTCCCTGGGTTGGGAAGATCCCCTGGAGAAGGGAATGGTTACCCACTCCAGTATTCTTGCCTGGAGAATACCAAGGACAGAGGAGCCTGGTGGGCTACAGTCCATGGGCTCACAAAGAGTTGGACATTTTTACTTAAGTGTCACTTTCTTAGTAACACGTCCCTGAACGTCTTATTTAAAATTACAACTTCCTTCACAATACTCCCAATCCCTCTTACACTGCTCAACTTTCTTGAATATCCCATGTCACCATCTGACACATCATGCAATTTACTTATCTGTTGCTAACTGGCTGTATTCTCTCACTAGGCATCAGTTCCACAAGGACAAGAATTCTGCCTGTTTTGCTCACTTGTGTAAGCTCAGGAGTCTAGAATAGTGTCTGCTACTTAGTAGGTACTCAACAAATATTTGTCTTGTGAATTAATTGCTTTTAATGTAGATATGTTGCTCTCCCCACAAGGCTATGGACAATATTTAATGCAATGCTGTGCATCCTAGATCTTCAAATACATGATTTTGGTGGGTTGGTCAGTTGGAAAAAGGCACTAATTATGCAGCGTTTTGCAAAATTGTCTAATCTAATTTCTAGTTCATGAAAACTTTTGCAAGAATGTCATGATGATATAAAATGCATTTTATTTTTCCCTTCCTATTGAAGTGTAACAGACATGTACAAGAGTACATCTATCATAAGCACGTAGCTTCTTGCATTGTAATTTCACAAAATGAAGTTTCCTGTGTAATCAATGCCCAGAGGAAACACACATTATCAGTCGCTAGATGCCCCCTTGTGCTACCTTTCCTGACTTCTGACATCATAGGTTAGCTTAAGCACATTCATTTTAAAGACTCCATATTGTGGAGTTTAAGAATGCTTGTATAAAATTTATCTTACAGAACTGATGTGATTTTTTTCCCCCTCACTGACAAAGAAAACAGAAAAATGAAACTCTTTAAAAAGCGCAAGCATAAGGAATGTATCAGGAGCTCACATTTCAAAACAGACTTTCTGGCAAAAATCAATTAAGCTCAGATGTAAGAAGCATCTGGTACATTTACCTCTGGTACATTTTACCTCTGGTACATTTAAGATGGACTAAGAAATACATGACTGAGGGCAGGAGGAGAAGGGGACGACAGAGGATGAGATGGTTGGATGGCATCACCGACTCGATGATGGGTTTGGGTAGACTCCGGGAGTTGGTGAAGGACAGGGAGGCCTGGCGTGCTGCGGTTCACGGGGTCGCAAAGTGTCGGACACGACTGAGCGACTGAAATGAACTGAACTGAAGAAATACATTGTGTGTCGGATATATATGTCAAGTGCTAAGTTATTATTCCTTTATTGCCTTCTTGGCTTGAATATCGGCGCTGTTATGTCTGTGAGAATTTCTCACATAAAGTAAGAAGCAGCTTACTGAAGCTCCCTTTAAATCCCATGTAAATTTAAGGGTAAAGGACTTGCACGCATGTGGGTGAGCTGTTATCCCTTATCCCTTCGCATCCCCAGTGCTATTCTCAGCGCTTCTCTTCGCTGCAGAAGCAGATGACTCAGACTTCCTACTGTTTCCCACCTCTCCCTCCAACCCTACCTCTGGCCTCAGGGAATTCCCTCTGACCAAATAATCAGAAGACAGGGGGACTGTGGCCTGATTTAAGGATGTATCTGTCTAGGGTGGCTCTGCAATTCAGAGGGAAATCTCCCTCTGATAGAACTTCAGGCACTACATCTGGTTGGTCACTTGACATGAAAAAAAAGGTAACATGGGTTTTCCTGAAATATACTGTTTCATGGGCAATAGCTAACAGGTGGATGGACTAATCAGGGACTCAGTAGTTTCTAAACATCTCGGAAGACTGATGCCAAGATCATCTGCAGGGAAATGATGTCATGGACCCCTAAGAATGGCCATGGTGTTTGAAGAGACTTGAGTCTCATGTAAATGGCCCCCAGAGGACATTCATTGCATGGAAGGCTAAGTAAGGAGGTGGCCAAGATGGCCTACGCCTTGTTTGGCAGTGAGCCCCCTCCCCTGGCCATCTGGGCACTTGTATAAATGGCTCGAGTACTCTGTGGGAACAGAGAGAGAGGCAATACATGGGGACAAAAATGTGCATTTCCTCTCACCACAGTTGATCTAGCCCCTGCCGCTGCAGAGTATCCAACTTTCTAAACCAAATTCCAGCCCTGAGCCCCTGTTTGGCACTGTTTCCTAGGAGCATCAGCCACTCACGTCAATTATTTTGAACCACTCCACTTTGGAAGAAGCAGTGCTATAATGTCTTTATGGGAATAGTTGTGTATTCTGGAGAATGACCCCCCCTTTGCTGCTCGTGGGGCTTCTGCCAGCATTATCACAGGTGGTTGACAGACTGCCTTCTTCACCCCCATGGTATCAGGCACGTCACTGCCTTTGACTCCGGAACTCACTTACAATGAAATAACTATGGTGCTGAGAGCTGACATCACAAAATCCACTGTTTCCTACATCACCTCGAAGCACCTGGCTTGACGGAATGGTGGAATGTCATAAGGAAGTCTCAGTGTTTTTCATTTTAATTTGTGTTTTATATTTGAGTATAGTGGATTTACAGTGTTGTGTACAGCCAAGTCATTGTTATCCGTACCCACAGATCCGTTCTTTTTCAGAGTCTTTTCCCGCGTAGGTTATTTCAGGATGTTGAGTAGAGTTCCTCCCTGTCCTTTACAGTGAATAGTGAAAGTCACTCAGTCATGTCCAACTCTTTGTGACCCCATGGACTGTAGTCCATGGAATTCTCCAGGCCAGAATACTCAAATGGGTAGCCTTTCCCTTCTCCAGGGGATCTTCCCAACCCAGGGATCAAACCCAGGTTTCCTGCATTGCAGGCAGACTCTTTACCAGCTGAGCCACAAGGGAAGCCCTAGGTCCTTGTTGATTATCTATTTTATTTATAGTAGTGTGTGTATGTTAATCCCAAACTCCTGATTTATCCCTCCCCGCCCCCACCTTCCCCCTTTGGTGGATCAAGTTAGTTTTCTAAATCTGTGTCTGTTTTGTAAATAATTTCATTTGTTCATTTTTAAGATTCATTTGTGTCATTATTTTTAGATTCCAGGTATAAGGGATATCACATGGCACTTGTCTTTGTCTGACTTATTGAAGGTTTGCTTTATGGAATGTGGAGGCAAGGGAGACAGCCTCTTGTGAGGCTGGAGTATTGTTCATCAAGTGCTCAGATACGTGGTCAATACAAGGTGCTGAGTATGTCTGTAGGCACCCGGGATGGAGGTGGAAGTGGCTTCTCTGTTACCCTGAATAACCCTCTTCAAGGAGGTTATCTTCCTGTCCCTGAAACATTTTGTATCTAGTGAGCTTGCGGTCCTTGTGCCAAACAGGGAGGACTATTTCCACGGTGCAACACTGAAAATGCCCCATGGCCATCTCAGGCTGTGCCTGCCGTAATTAAGGGCAAAGCATTGGGTGTTTCTATGGGCCAGTGAGATTGATTCTGTTTAACAGGGAGAAACTGGATTGCTACCAAATGGGGACAGTGCTATGACCGGAGCCCAGGGGATTTATCATAGTCCCCGTGCAACTGACATGGTCAATGGGAGGCCAGAGTGACTCCATAATGACAGAGCGCTAAGTATGATACCTGGGTCCTGAGGAATGGAAGGGTTGGTGCACTCCTTCAGGGAAGAACTGCCTTCACTGCCAGGGTGCCAGCTGAGAGTCAGGGCATCATGAACAGAGGGGGCGGGAGAAGGCAGTCAGGATGGTCACATCAGGTCTGCTCAGGCCTGGGGCTGGAGCAGCCAGATTCTGCCGTCCCTGCTTTCTCATCTCCCTCTCCTGGTCACCTTGCGCCCCTCCGGGTTTAGCGTTTCCAGGAAGGAGCAGGAACCAACTCTGTCATCTGTCAGTGATGACACTTGGAGTGTTCTCGTGGTTGGGGACCTGAGCTGCTTTCCCCTGCGGAGGAAAGGACTGGAATGGAAGCTGAGTGGCAGCAGGCAGCCTGGCCTGGTTCTTCTGGGCTCTTTTCTCTGTCCTCTCTGGCCAGGCTCTGGGGCCTGGAGTCTGACCGCCCCTGCACCAGGCGCCTGGCATGCTCTCCCTGCCCTCTGACCCGAGGCAATGGCCGGAGGCCCCAGCTCCCTGCCGTGGGTCTCTCTGGGCAGCGCGGCTCTCTGCGGACTGGGAGCTGCACCCCTCTCTGGGGCTGAGGGCTAATCCCTGGGTGTCTCCCTAGATCTTGTGGGCCCCGTTAACCCTGCCCACGCCTCTGTTAATAATCCCTGTGCGCAATGCTTTTCAGTTAAACCCTTTTGAGGGTGCCATCTGTTTCCTGCTAAGACTTCAGTGGATAGAGCAGGGAAAAATAGCTGAGAAATTGAGACGCCATTGGCTGCTGTGAGGAGAAGGGAAATTTAGGGGATATACAGGCCAACACATTACAGCAGGCTAGAACTCATGCCTTTCCACAGACTGAAGGAAAAAAAAAGAAACCAGTCATCTCGATTGGTCTGAGTTCATAGATTTTTGTTGCTGTTTGTTTTGTTAAGGGTTGTCAGATAGAAAACAGCCTGTAACACGAATTGGGTTGTGCCTGAGATTGAGGGGATTCCTTCAATGCTGAACTGAGGACAGTCCTGGACAGATACGGGGATTACCTTCATCTCAGTCTTTAGTCAGGACCTCTGAGTCCTCCCCAGAGGACCCTGCTCAAGGAATATTCCAAGGCAAAGAACACACTTCTAGAATCACATGCTCTCTCCTCTCAATCCTGTATCAACAGCAGAAATCTTCTCTGGCTTGTGGCATTCTTTCCATTAATCCTACATATAGTCTGAGAAGCCCTCTGACTGTTGGTCTAGGCAGCCAGTATCAACTGCTCAGAGCTGGAATGCCAGACAAGAAAGGTCTGCCACCTTGGAACTTAGAGCTCTGACCCACAAACCAACAGCTGAACTGGGTCCCCTTAGAGCCTCCAGAAGACTTTTTTTTTTTTTTTGACCTTATAACCCTGGACCTTGCCAACGTGGCGGACAGAGTGGTCTTTTTGATTCCTTTGTATCCTCAGGCCAAAAACCTGACTTTGTCTTTCTCTCTCTCTCTCCATCTACCGTAGAAGCCCCAGAGGCTGACAGCATGTCGTAAAGACAGCAGCTCAATCCTTTGGGACATTAACAACACGCACGGTGCTGTTCTTTCTTTCATTTTGGCTGTGCTGGGTCTATGTTGCTGTTCAGATTTTTCTCTAGTTGCAGAGAGAGGGGCTACTCTCTAGTTGTGGTGTGTGGGCTTCTCATTGTGATAGCGTCTCTTGCTGCAGAGGGCTTCAGGGTACACGGGCTTCAGTAGCTGCGGCTCCCCAGGCTCTAGAGGACAGGCTCAATAGTTGTAGCTCACAGGTCTCGCTGCTCCACGGCACGTGGAATCTTCCCAGATCAGGGATCAAACTCACGTCTCCCACACTGACAGGTGGACTCTCTTCCTCTGAGCCATCAGGGAAGCTCCCATGGCCTCGCTCTTAGGTAGTATTTATCTACTATGCATCTTTGATGGATAAGGAAACAGAGTGTTGAGTGACATAGGGTCTGGCCCTGCTCAGACAAGTGGCATGTCGTGGACTCGGGATTCGCCTCTGCTCCGCACACTCGGAACTCTGAGGGCTGCACGGTCATGCCCTCATCTTGCTCACCTGGGTAACCTTGGCACGTGGTCCAGAGCCTGGCAGGTAGTCAGTGTCAGTCATTAAATATGTGCTTAAAATTGTTCAATGAAGATAAACCCTAACATAGAAAGCTTCTTCTACTTTCACACTCCTTTTCCCTGGACCCTGCCCTGGCTTTATTAGGCTACATGGCTTTATTAGGCTTCTAAGGAAGGGCAACCTTTAGTGGACTAAAGCAGCAACCTGGAAGAAAAAAGGAGCAGAGAGGCCCAACGCTATGTGGGTCCAAATCCAGGCTCTCCCAGTCCCCTAATCTGTAAAGCGGAATCTAAGTGGTGTGTACCTTGAGGAGTTGTACTAAACGCTGTACTGAAATTTGGCATCCAGTGAATAATGCTTAGTGGCAGTTTTGATTTCTTTAATTGGTATTATTACAAATCAATCCAAATGTAGCAAATCTAAGTGCAAAGGGAAATTTTCCATTTCTGGGAGCAGTTGCTGTCCACTTCCGAGTTCCATCTCCTAGCTGAGGGCTCTTTCCCTGGAATCTATATATTTCTTCTTTAAGCCTTTATCAATGTTTTGTCTCTGGAGCCAGTGAGTGCAAGGAGAGAAATCCTTGAGCTCCCTCTAGAGGCCAGTGGTGCTCCAACTCTGAAATTTTCAATGACGTCCTGGGACCCACAGGATGCTTTCTGAGAGTTTGTTCATTCCTCCAGGTGTTCACCCTCCTTCTGTGCCGGCTGTTTCCTGTTTGTCCCTTTAGGTCCCAACACTTTCCACTCTGCTCTGGGCCCCAGGATGCTAACTTGTAATAGACTGCCTTCATAATATCCCTCACCCACCAACTTCTAGTTTGTCGTAACCAATGGCAGTCACCAGCACTGAGGTCTAGGGTTTTCTTTCTCCAGGCTCCTCCCAGCCAGGTTGCTAAGAGCAGACAACAACACCCTTCTAGCAAAGCCCACAGCTCCTGTCAGCAGACTCTGAGATGTCTGGTCCTTTGGTGTTGGCTCCCCTGTTCCCCCTCAGACCTAGGGATGGCAATGACTTTGTGTCGTTATTACCTCATAATACAGCATGTCTCTTTAGGCCTTTATTAAGAGGGACAGGGAATCCTGGCATGCTGCAGTCCATGGGGTCGCAAAGAATCAGACACGGCTTGGCAACAGAACAATGGCAACACAGCGTATCTCTGTTATTTCCCTTAATCCTTCCCACAGCGTTGTAAATAGTCCCTTTACCAAGCTCTCAATTGCCCTGTTTGAGAGTGGCATCTGGCTCCTGACAGTTCTACTCATCCTGTGTCCAAATTCCTCGGGTCGACACTCCTCTCTCCCTCATCTCCCTGGTACCTGGTGCGCCAACAAATCAACTCCTTACAGTTTCCATAATATAATGCCCTGTGTAGCGCTCCGGGATTCTTCGATTAATTCACCGATCTGCAGAGCCCTTTCACACTCCGTGTCCAACCCTTTACAATCCACTCTCCTCCTGGCCTCCACCCAACCCCTTTTCCTCTTCAGAGGTCATGGCTCAACAGCCATGCCTTCTATTCAGTCCGTCCTCATCTCCCACGGTGTACATTTCCCCCCTCTCACACCCATACCATTTCCGTCCTACTTGGTAGCAGCCTTGCATTTTGGTTGTGTTTACTTTTTCACTAGTGTTTGTGGAGGATCCTGGCTAGTTTAATTATGTTCCATTGACTGGATTAATTTATACAAGCCTAATCCAGCCAGAACATGGCATTTCCCTAGCCACAGGGATTTCTTCGCAAGTGTTCCACTCAGCAGGGAACTGAGAATCTTTGATCCTCCCTTTCAGGAAGTAATGCTCTCCCCTTCAGAAGTGAAGGGGGAACATGTAGTTACATCTGCTGCCAGCTGCCATTTGGTAACCAAGCAGGATGCTGGGTCTGAGGAAGAAGCCAGGACAGAGAGAGGCAGAGCTGAGAGAAGCAGGGAAACAGATCTGTGGTCTTGCCCACACTGTGCCCACATCTGTTACTGAAGCCCGTTTGAGATGGGTTTTCAGTTATTCAAACTAAAAATACCTGCAACATTTATGTTAATAAAAGAGCGGGATTCATAAGGTGCAATTAGAAAACAATTTAATTCTTTTCTTCTTCTGCCCAAACTTACCCAAAGTGCTACTTCTTCCTCTCTGCGTGAAATCTCAGAGGCGGGGTGCAAGGGGGAGGGGGAAGCCCCATGCCTCATCTGTTCTTTCACTGATGATAAAATGCCTTCCAGGACACCTCTAATTCAAAACAGTTTTATTCCAGAAATTAAAGCATCCACCTCCTCTCCCCTTTGGCTTTCCTTGTCGCAGAGTTGCCCCGTAGAGTCGGGAAGAAGGGGCGGAGCACACCCAGCTCCGCCTCTCTCCAGGTCCTGCCTCTTATGTCTGCGAAGACGGAGTATTCCAGTTTGCTTTTTTCATTGAAGGGTAAACTTTGCTTTGCTGGAGTGAACGGCTGGATTGGGTGAGAGCGCGGTTAGTTCAGTTTAGAAGCCTGCTAGGAGTCTGTTTAGTTATAGCCTAATGCTTACACGCATGCTCACTTGCTCAGTCGTGTCCCACTCTTTGTGACCCCATGGACGGTAGCCCCCCAGGTTTCTCTGTCCATGAAATTCTCCAGGCAAGAATACTGGAGTGGGTTGCTATGCCCACTTCCAATCCAGGGATCCCAATCCCTGAGCTTCCCAATCCAGCGATCGAACCCAGCCCCGCACCCCACCCCCATCTCTTGTCTCCAGCATTGGCAGGCAGGCGCTTTACCACTAGCTTCTCTTGGGAAGCCCATATCCTTAAGGCAAATCCATTATTGTTATAGCACTGGTGATATAAATTTCGACCTCCATCTGTCTGAAACCTGTAGGGCTCAACTGCTTCCCCATTTGGGTGGGAAAGAGAAGTCTTATTTGGGGCTTCCCTGGTGGCTCAGAGGTTAAAGCATCTGCCTGCAATGTGGAAGACCTGGGTTCTTCCCTGGGTTGGGAAGATCCCCTGGAGAAGAAAATGGCAACCCTACTCCAGTATTCTTGCCTGGAAAATCCCATGGACAGAGGAGCCTGGTGGGCTACAGTCCGGGGGTAGGGTAGCAAAGAGTTGGACACAACTGAGCAACTTCATTTTCTTTAAACACCATCAGAATCTACAGATGCTTTTTTTTTAATCCCCCCAAGTAGTCTGTAAATTTTTCCAAATCAGTTGAGCACTTTTACAGTGTGGGAGAGTTTACTAAAAGCCTGGCTTCCCAGCTGATGTAGTTTAAATAATTTGGTGACCTCAGGGCTGTGTTTCCCGTGGCGACAACCTCTGAGACTGAGGCAGCTGCCCTCTGCTGGTGAGAGGGGCAGGCACTTTCCAGTTCTCTGCAAATTCCTGACATTCACATAAACAGTGATTTTATTTTACTGTTCTCAGTGTATGTCTTGTGTAACTGGTGCAATTCAGTTAGGACACTCTGTATTGTATCTGGTAACCCTACAGTCTAGCCTGTCTCACTCATTTTTGTTATCTGCTTGGGCCTAGAAGGTAAGTGAGTTTTCTACCTTTGTTCTCATTTTTACTTATATTTTTATTTAAAATATTGTGTGGTTCATAGTAGTGTGATTAATAATGTTTATATCATGGATATATCAGTATAGTCTGAGAACCATAAGTATATTCCATAGAGACTATAAGACTTCCACTAAGTCTGGATAAAAAGCTGGATAAAAAGTCATAACCTCTGGCTGAGGTCATCTTGAATATGGATGACACATTCGTATTCCAGGGCCAGCCCAGACCTGGAATTCTGGAGCATTGACCTGTAGGGTTGGCTCCATGATGGTCTAGCTGAACAGTGTTGGGACTTAGTGAGTCTTCAGGGATCTTTGGTTTCTCACCTGTAACAGAAAGAGACTGAAAGACTTTCCAAGACCCCTACCTAATGTTTTGCAGTTTTTTTGTTGTTCTGAGTAGTCATCAGAAAAAAGATGAGCATGTGCGTAATTTGACAGCAGAACTTGTCAGCAGCAGCAGGAGAAAAGTCAATTAGTGACTCTGTATCGGTGATAATAAATCAGCGCACATATGTATAGATTACTTTTTCATGTCTTCAGGCGCTATTTTGGGAACTCCTGATCCAACACAAGATGTAGATGCCTAGAAGAGGACATGGTAGACTACTTTTTTGGGAGTTTAAGATGCCATTAACTGATATAGTTTGGTAAGAGCTACTGAGGGAGAAAACACATAAATGATCACATATCATGCTAAGACATATTGGCTGGGCACATGATGATTATATGACTTTTGTCTATCATCCTTTTAATGTGATATATAATATTTATTGATTTGCATATGTTGAAACATGCTTGCAACCTAGGGTTCTTCATCTTTTTGACTACAGCCATCCTGGTGGCTGTGAAGTAGTATCTCATTGTAGTTTTGATTTATATTTCTCTAATGATTAGCATCACTACGAACAAAGCTAGTGGAGGTGATGGAATTTCCGTTGAGCTATTTCAAATCCTAAAAGATGATGTTGTGAAAGTGCTGCATTCAATATGCCAGCAAATTTGGAAAACTCAACAGTGGCCACAGGACCGGAAAAGTTCAGTTTTCATTCCAATCCCAAAGAAAGGCAATCCCAAAGAATGCTCAAACTACTGCACAGTTTCACTCATCTCACATGCTAGTAAAGTAATGCTCAAAATTCTCCAAGCCAGATTTCAGAAGTACATGAACCATGAACTTTCAGATGTTCAAGCTGGTTTTAGAAAAGGCAGAGGAACCAGACATCAAATTGCCAACATCCGTTGGAGTATCAAAAAAGCAATAGAGTTCCAGAAAAACATCTATTTCTGCTTTATTGACTATGCCAAAGCCTTTGACTCTGTGGATCACCACAAACTGTGGAAAATTCTGAAAGAGATGGGAATACCACACCACCTGACTTGCCTCTTGAGAAATCTGTATGCAGGTTAGGAAGCAACAGTTAGAACTGGACATGGAACAACAGACTGGTTCCAAAGAGGGAAAGGAGTACATCAAGGCTGTATATTGTCACCCTGCTTATTTAACTTATATGTAGAGTACATCATGAGAAAAATAGGCTGGATGAAGCACAAGCTGGAATCAAGATTGCCAGGAGAAATATCAATAACCTCAGATATGCAGATGACATCACCCTTATGGCAGAAAGTGAAGACGAACTAAAGAGCCTCTTGATGGAAGTGAAAGAGGAGAGTGAAAAAGTTGGCTTAAAGCTCAACATTCAGAAAACTAAGATCATGGCATCCAGTCCTTTCACCTCATGGCAAATAGATGGGGAAACAATGACAGACTTTATTTTGGGGGGTTCCAAAATCACTGCAGATGGTGATTGCAGCCATGAAATTAAAAGACGCTTACTCCTTGGAAGGAAAGTTATGACCAACCTAGACAGCATATTAAAAAGCAAAGACGTTATCTTGCCAACAAAGGTCCGTCTAGTCAAGGCTATGATTTTTCCAGTAGTCATGCATGGATGTGAGATTTGGACTATAAAGAAAGCTGAGCGCCAAAGAATTGATGCTTTTGAACTGTGGTGTTGGAGAAGACTTTTGAGAGTACCTTGGACAGCAAGGAGATCCAACCAGTCCATCCTAAAGGAGATCAGTCCTGAATCTTCATTGGAAGGACTGATGCTGAAGCTGAAGCTCCAATCCTTTGGCCACCTGATGGGAAGAGCTGACTCATTTGAAAAGACCCTGATGTTGGGAATGATTGAAAGTGGGAGGAGAAAGGGAGGACAGAGGATGAGATGGTTGGTTGGCATCACCGACTCAATGGACTTGAGTTTGAGTAAACTCTGGGGGTTGGTGATGGACAGGGAGGCCTGGTGTGCTACAGTCCATGGGGTTGCAAAGAGTCAGACTTGACTGAGTGACTAAACTGAACTGAATGATTAATGATGTCGGGAATCTCTTCATGCTTACCAACCATTTATATATCTTCTTTAGTGAAATGTCTTTTAAAATCATTTGTCTATTTTTAAGTTGTGAGGCATACATACTTGAAGAAAAATAAAAGTTTGATGTGGTATAGAATGAGATGAGGCATGAATTTTTAAAAAGCTTTTGAGATTTAAGTGAAGGAAAAGAAGGGGGTCAAGCAAAGATTTTATAGAAGTAAAGGCAGAGGGAATAGCTAAGACTACGAAGAAAATCAGAGATGGTAATTGGATAGAGAATGACTGGAAAGAGGAGCCACACTAAATAGGGTAGTCTCTGAAGGCTCTTTGAGAAGCGTCATTTAAGCAAAGACCTGTCAGCCATCTTCAGTTCCATCTTCCCCTTCATCCCTCTTACACACTTACTTGACAAGTCATAGCTATGATACTTTACTGCAAATGACCTTCTAATGCATAAGCTCATGATGGACATCATGATCTAATGCATAAGCTCATGATGGGAAAAAGGAGAAAATTCTTACAAGTGCAAACCTGATACAACTGTCAAAATACATGGAAGAAGCTAGGTAAATTGTGAATTATTATCATGATTTTATTTATTCTGAGACAGTAAAAGCTACATTCTTTCTTTAAAAAAATTAAATATTAAACCATGTCTTAAAAAAAAATTATCAGTGTCTGAAGGCAGGTCCGATAACCCTTTGCCAACAGATACTATTGGTTCAGGACCAAGGACAGCATTTCAGTTTTTCTGCCCCCTCCCTTCATTTTATTCATGTCACGTGCATGCGTACTAAGTTGCTTCAGTCGTGTCTGACTCTGTGTGACCCCATGGCCTGGGACCAGCGAGGTTCCTCTGTTCATGGGATCCAGGCAAGAATACTGGAGTGGATTGCCATGCCCTCCTCCAGGGCCTCTTCCCAACCCAAGGATCAAACCTGTGTCTCTTATGTCTCCTTCATTGGCAGATAGATTCTTATCACTAGTGCCACCTGGGAAGCTCTATTTCTGTCAACTCTCAATTTCTTTTCTACATCCCTACTGCCAGCACCCCAACAGTGCCAGAATGTTCCATTCCTACAGTACCCTCCATTCTACTGAAGTTCACCGCCCAAATAGGATGCCATTGCTGCTGCTGCTGCTAAGTTGCTTCAGCCATGTCTGACTCTGTGCGACCCCATAGACAGCAGCCCCCAAGGCTTCCCCATCCCTGGGATTCTCCAGGCAAGAACACTGGAGTGTGTTGCCATTTCCTTCTCCAATGCATGCAAGTGAACAGTGAAAGTGAAGTCGCTCAGTTGTGTCCTACTCTTAGTGACCCCGTGGACTGTAGCCCACCAGGCTCCTCCGTCCATGGGATTTTCCAGGTAAGAGTAGTGGAGTGGGGTGCCATTGCCTTCTCCAGGATGCCATTACTTATGTGCTTTCTTTCCCTTCAATACTTCTCTCTTACTTTTGTTTTCAATTTTGGTAAAGTACACCCAATATAAAACTTACTATTTAGCCATTTTTCAGCATATAACTCAGTGACACTAAGTACATCCACCTAGACATTCTTTATCTTCTCAAACTGAAACTCTACATCCATAAAATAGTAACTCCACAGCTCCTTCTCCCCCTCAGCTCCTGGCAAACACCAGATTCTACTTCCGGTCTCTTCCCCTAACCCTGCTACCACCACCACTTTTTATTTTCTCTTCTGCGGATTTCCACAGAATAGTTCATCGATAGCATAAGCATCAACCTTAGTAATTATAAATGCAAATTTTCAGACTCTTGATCTACTGAACCAGAAATTCTCAAGTGGACTCAGCTCTCTGCAGTTTAACAAGTCCTTCAGGTGATCCTAATGCTCATTTCCTGCAGGAATTTTCTGCAGGTATTTCTTGAGGTAGCAGGGTAAAAGTGAAAGTGAAAGTCACTCAGTCCTGTCTGACTCTTTGCAATCCCATGGAATATACAGTCCATAGAATTCTCCAGGCTGGAATACTACAGTGGATAGCCTTTCCCTTCTCCAGGGGATCTTCCCAACCCAGGGATCAATCCCAGGTCTCCCACATTGCAGGCAGGTTCTTTACCAGCTGAGCCAGAAGGGAAGCATAAGAAGACTGGAGTGGGGAGCCTATCCCTTCTCCAGCGGATCTTCTCAACCCGGGAATCAAATCGGGGTCTCCCGCATTGCAGTCAGATTCTTTACCAACTGAGCTATCAGGGAAGCCCTTGAAGTGATGGTTGAATATAAAATAAGACTTGGTTTGAGGCTCAGACCATGTAGCCACAAAATACATTTTAAAGAAGTCCTGTGGCATGATTTCCCCAGTGGCTCCCAAATATTGATGCACATTATAATCGCCTGGAAAGCTTGTTTGAGAACCTATAGACTTCTTGTATTCACATCAGACTTTCTAAATCAAAATCTCTGGGGTGGGAATTGGTACTTTGGCTGCCCTGATGATTCTTATCTATTTGTTAGCAGCATGAAGGATAGACAGACACAAGTAAGTCTGGAAATTGGAAAGTAAGTTGGGGTTACGGAAATACTCCAGGAGGCAGAGGCAGAGGGTCTATAGAGGGGCTGGAGCCAAAAGAACAGAAAGATGGGAAAATCAAGTTGTGAGAATGTAGTTGATAGGACTTGGTGACTTAATGTTAATTGATATATATCATTCACAGTCTTTAAAAGAAAAAGGGTTAATGCTTTAATGGTTCAGAAGGATCTGGTACTTTCCTTTCCATGCATTCTCCTCTACTATGAAGCAACTATATCCAGAAGAGAGTTACACTGCTGGGCAACAGGCTACAAGTTAGTTGTTCAGTCCATAAGTTGTGTCCAACTCTTTGCGACCCCATGGAGTGCAGCACGCCAGGCTTCCCTGTCCCTCACTGTCTCCTGGAGTTTGCTAAAACTCATGTCTATTGAGTTGGTGATGCTGGGTAACTATCTCATCCTCTAATGCCCGCTTCTCTTTTGCCCTCAATCTTTCCCAGCATCAGGGACCTTTGAACAATGCCGGGCAGTTGAAAATCCACGTATAACTTTTGACTCCTTGAAAACTTTTGCTGATAGCCTACTGTTGCTTGGAAGCCTTACTGATCACATACACAGTTAATTAACAACTATTTTGTATGTTATACTTGATATATTTGAATTCTTACAATAAACAGAGAAAATGTTATCAAGAAAATCATAAGGGAGAGAAAATACACTTACAGTACTGTATTTATCCATATCATAAGTTTATGTCCTCTGTTTACAAAATGAATCATCTGCCTCTATCTACATCAATATTGTCTTGTATAATGCAAAACACTGTAGATGATTATACCTATTACTAACACTAGACATCAAAAATGAAAAGGTAATGTGAAAAAGAAATCCATACTTGTTTATAGGTTTAACAGTTTCTGCATTGATAATGAAGTAGCAGCAATATGATTGCTTTATTGTAGCCTGGTATAATTAATACAAATGCTTCATGATAGCCTAGCCTATATACTCACGAATGATTAATATAAAATTTTTATAGCATACAGTGTAAGTCACTCAGTCGTGTCCGACTCTTTGTGACCCCATAGAATGTAGCCCACCAGGTTCCTCTGTCCATGGAATCTTCCAGGCAAGAACACTCGAGGGGTTGCCACTTCCTTCTCCAGGGCATCCTCCCAACCCCGGGGATTGAACCCAGGTCTTCCACACTGTGGGCAGACTCTACTGACTAAGCCACCAGGGAAATTATTATAGCATACAGTATTACAGTCTTATTCACAGTACAGTATTGGGAACACCGTTACATTAAAAAAAATTACCTGTGATGCTAGGCTGATATGCAGTTTCTCTGATTACAAGGGACAGGCATTCTGTGTGATGTAATTCTTTGAAGGAAAAATGATAAAACAAAAGAAGGCTAACACACTATTCATTTAATATGAAATATCACTCACCTTATGCCTATGTAAGGATAGACAGAACCTTACATATTTTTATGCATTCATGACATACCTAAATTTCTTAATTTTTTGATATTTCTAGGCTACATAGTTTGTCCAAAAGTTTTTTCAAATTGTTGCAAATTTACAAAAAAAAATTCCAATATATTTATTGAAAAAAAAAAATACCATTTGTAAGTGGACCTGTGCAGTTCAAACCCATCTTGTTCAAGGGTTAACTTAGATTAAGTTCAGTCCAAGTGCCATATAGGGAAATGAACAGCAGATGGCACCTCTGTGCTATGCCTGAATTATCAACCTTTGACGGGAACTGGCCTCAGAATGACTGGTGCTAAAATAACCCTTTGGAGTGTCAACGTGGATCAACTCAATTACTGATTTGAGGGGGATCTGGAAAAGGAAGGCCAAATAAAGAATCCACTTTGTCCTACCTTTGTAGGCTTCTAATGATACCTTGTAGACTTTTAAATATTTTAGCTCCCATTCAGATTAATAAATTTGCAATCCAAGTTCCCAAATGATCATGTAGAATTACATGAACTCAACCAGGCTTGAGTTTAGGGAAACAAAAATCCCCAACTTGGGCCACTTTTCCAGATGTCCTCCTTTGAGCTCCAAAATCACTGCAGATGGTGACTGCAGCCATGAAATTAAAAGACACTTGCTCCTTGGACCAACCTAGACAGCATATTAAAAAGCAGAGACATTATTTTGCCAACAAAGGACTGTCTAATCAAGACTATGGTTTTGCCAGTAGTCATGTATGGATGTGAGAGTTGGACAATAAAGAAAGCTGAGTGCCAAAGAATTAATGTTTTTGAACTGTGGTGTTGGAGAAGACTCTTGAGAGTTCCTTGGATGGCAAGGAGATCCAAGTTCCTTGGATCCAAAATGGATCCAAGATCCATCCTAAAGGAGATCAGTCCTGAATCTTCATTGAAAGGAATGATGCTGAAGCTGAAACTCCAATACTTTGGCCATCTGATGTGAAGAACTGACTCATTAGAAAAGACCCTGATGCTGGGAAAGATTGAAGGTGGGAGAAGGGGATGACAGAGGATAAGATGGTTGGATGGCATCACCAATTCAATGGACATGAGTTTGAGTAAACTTGGAGTTGGTGATGGACAGGGAGGCCTGGTGTGCTGCAGTCCATGGGGTCACAAAGAGTTGGACACGACTGAGCAACTGAACTGAACTGAACTGACCTTTGAACTTTTGCTATTTGCAAAGTTTAGGAATAGCAAAAAAGAAATAAAATCAAATATGGAAAATAATGGGCAGGGCAGCTTGGACTAGTAAATGAGGCCAGTGGACTGGAAATAAAGGCGGTGTTATATTTCTTGCTTTTTGTAAAACTTCCTGGGAAAACTGTTAAGTAGGATACAGAATTTTACATATTTTTAATGTGCTTGCAATCACAAAAAAAATGGCATTATGACTTAGTGATTAAGAGGTGGAGTCTGGAAGCACCCACTAAAGTCTAAAATTCTTCCACATCCTAGCTCTGTGCCTGTGACTAAACAACTTAATGTCTCTGCATGTCAATTTCCTCATCTGTACAAGGGAAATGGGAAAAATATTTCTCTATAATGTAAAACATGACTAGTATAATTGACACTGATGTATGTTATATATGAAAGTTAAGACAGTAAATCCTAAGAGTTCCCATCATAAGGAAAGTAAATTTTTTTAAATGTTGTTATCTATATGAGATGATGGATGTTCACTGAACTTACTGTGGTAATCATTTCATCATGGATGAAAGTCAACTCATTATGTTGTATGCCTTAATCTTATATAGTGCTGTGATTCAGTTATATCTCAAGAAAACTGGAAGAAAAAATTAATATTATGTAATCAGATTCTTACAAGATTTGTCAAAAATTTTAAGGTACTTAGAAGAGTACCTGGCATGTGGTAAGTCTATCATAGGTATTTGAAAAAAAATTTTTAAAGCAGCTTTTAAGTGATGGGACAATCTGTGATTTTTTTTCCTATTCAATTAAAAATATTTATTTTTTGATAATTGGAAAAAAGTTAAATTTTTTTTTAACCAAGTGTGCATGCTCAGTTGTGACTGACTCTTTGCCACCCTATGGACCACAGCCCACCAGGCTCCTCTGTCCATGGGATTTTCCAGGCAATAATCCTAGAGTGGGTTGCCTTTTTCTCCTCCAGTGGATATTCCTGATCCAGGGATTGAACATGCATCTCTTTGGTCTCCTGCATTGGCAGGTGGATTCTTTACCAACTGCACCAGCTGGGAAACTTTTTTTTTTTTAATTCTTATTTATTTTTGGCTGTGCTGGGTCTTCCTTGCTGCATAGGCTTTTCTATAGTTGCGACAAGTGGGGGCTACTCTCTAGTTGGGGTGGTGGTGCACGGAGCTTGTCATTGCGGTGGCTTCGCTTGTTTCGCAGCATGGGCTCCAGGGCGCACTTGAGTCCAGTAGGCGTGACTTCCGGGCTCTGGGACTTATGTGGGTTCAGTAGACGTGGCCCCCGGGCTCCAGGGCACAGGCTCAGTGGTTGTGCCCCATGGGCTTGGTTGCTTCTCAGCCTGTGGGATCTTCCTGGATCAGGGATCGAACCCATGTCTCTGGCATTTGCACATGGATTCTTTACCCCTAAGCCGCCAGGGATGCCTGTCACCTGGGAAACTCTTTTAACTAAGAGAATTAGAGGAAAATCCATACTTAAAAATTGTCTCTCTCTCTTTTATGAGCTAGTTTATACACCTCCAACTTTTTCTGTTAATCTGCCAAACCCAATATTAGATATATCTTGGCTGTGAGAAACTTTGAGGTCCTCAGAGTTTTCAGAATTATTATGTACTTTATTATTTATTTTTATTGTAGTCAGATATACATAAGTATTACCATTTTAACTATTTTAAGTGTACAGTTCAATGGCATTAAGTATATTCACAATGTTTTGTAACAATCACCACTATTTCCAGAACTTCATCATTTCAAACAGAAACTCCACATCTGTTAAACAATAACTTTCCATTCTTCCTTATCCCCAGCCCATTCTGTTAACCTCCATTCTACCGTCTGTCTCTATGAATCCACATATTTGAGGTACCTCAATAGGTGGAATCATAAAATACATGTTCTTCTGTGTTTGGTCTATTCACTTAACATAATGTTTTAAGGTTTACCCATGCTGCAGCAGGCTTCCCTGGTGGCTCAGATGGTAAAGAATCCGCCTGCAATGTGGGAGACCTGGGTTCGATCCCTGGGTAGGGAAGATCCCCTGGGGGGAGGGCATGGCAACCCACTCCAGTATTCTTGCTTGGAGAATCCCCATGGACAAAGAAGCCTGGTGGGTTACAGTCCATGGGGTTGAAAAGAGCTGGACACAATTGATAGACTAAGCACCACATGGTATGTTGCAGCATGTGTCAGAATTTCATTCCTTTTTATGACTAACAGTGCATTGTATGTATGTATCACACTTATTGATTTATCTGTTGCATACATGAATTGCCTCCACTTATTTGTTATTGTGAATAATGCTGCTATGAATATTGGTGTACAAGTATCTATTCCAGTCCCTGTTTTTAATACACTTGGGTATATACCTCAGGGTTAAATTTTTAGGAACTGTCAACTGTTTCCACAGGGCTATATCCTTTTACATTCCCACAAGCATCCAGCATTATTTTTTTAATATGTTGGTCTTTTTTTTTCTTTAAAGTCAAACCTGGACTGAGAGTAAGGAGCAAAGCTTAGAGTCCTGCCACAGTTTGCTGATACGTTGCTAGTAGCAACAATCTTGACACATCACCTCCTAGACTAGAGTGATGTTTCTCAATGTACACAGCTGAGACTCCCAACGCAATCACCTAAGAGACTTATTATTAATACATCTGCAGGGTCCTTGATTCCACTTCATATATGCTGAATCAGCATCTTAGGGACTGCGGTCCCCTAAAATCATTATTATGCATGCTAAAACGTGAAACTCAGAAACCTAGATTGTTGAGTTCCCAAAGGCGGGGAAAATATCTCAGTCACTTTTGTATCCCTCACTGCCAAATATCCTGAAGATATTCAACAAACATATACTTGAACTAATAATGCAGTCTAAATTTGCTTGATTGCTATGTACAGTATTCATTACAACTAAATTCTATCATTAAACAACTAGTTAGAAAATCTGTAATAGTGTAGTATGCCTTTCATTTGTATAGACCATGTATCTTACCAGCTGTGGTCTATTATGCCATCTTATGCTGCCAAGAATCTTTATTCTGTATGTAATTTTCAGCTGAGTCCTTCAAGCTTTGTAACAGGGTAAAAAAGGATATGGACTTGGAACTGGAAGAGCTGTCTTTGTGTAACCTTTGATAATTAAATCAAAATGTCTAAGAATCAAGTTTATAATTTCTAAAGGTCGGCAACATTTCCTAACTATCAACTTCACAGTGTTGCTGAAGCTCAAATGATACTCTATGTAGGAAAGTCTACTGCAGCAACGTCTATAGTTACTATGTGGCCGGGTAATTTAAACAGAACAAAAATATGTGTCTAAGTCTTCCTAAAGACCTCAAATATGCTACTGTATCAATTTGCAGCTCTAAAGCACAGGCAAACGAGATTGGAACAGAAACACAGCAGAAGAACCTTAAGTGGATGGAAAACATTCGTTCATTCATTCATCACGTTTACCCAGCATCTACATTTATAACACGCCGGGCGTGTGTGAAAAATAGTGATTAAATAAATTCAAGTCTGTCCTTCAGAGATTTAGTACTTTTGTGTATATTAATAAATAGAAAGCTGCCTCATTTCAGATCAAGCTCTCTTCCGCATAAAAAAATAAGGTGTCAGGGACCCGCTTCAAATTCGCGCGCGCTGTCTCTTTAACGCGTAATAGAATTCTGATTGCATCGATCACAGGTTCGTAACCCTCTCCCAACCATCGGTCTCCTACCTATCTCGGTTACTACCCTCCTTTTGGTATCAAGCCGGGGGAAGGTCAGGTGTTAGCAAACGTTGGCTTTGCTGTGTGGCTACACCTGATGCCGGGGCGTCCGGCTTGCCAGGTGGCGGAGGTCCGGCTTTCCGCGGCGCGGGCGCAGCCTCGGAGCTCGGCTGGCCACGCCTGGAGCGCGGGGTTGGACTGGGGCGCCGTTGTTGTAGTGACCGGGAGGCGCTGCCGCTCCGGGCGGACGGTTCCGGGCACCGCACGGTCCCCCTTCCTACCCCGCCCCCTCCCTCCCCCCGGTTCCCCCTGCGGGCAGGAGCCGGGAGCTGAGCGCTCCCCCATGGCCTCCTCCCCGGTAAGGACGGGCTGCGGTGCGCCTCCCCGGAGCCGGTCCCGCGGGTCGGGGAGCCAGGTCCGGGCTACACCCGCACCTGGCGGGACGTGGAGGCAGGAGTCCTCAGCCGAGTCCCGAGCCGCGAGCTCCGCGCCCCTCACCCCGGGGCGCCCGTGACTCATCCCTTGCCTCCGGGGCACCGGCAGCGCCGAGCCCTGGCGGAGCCCCGGGCGCTCCTCCCCGAGTCCCCGAGCTCCGACCGCCCCGGCGGCCCCATGGTCCCCCCAGAATTCTCTTAGGGTTTCCGTGGAGCGCCTGCGTCAGAATCACCTGGGAGGTTTTTGAAAAGTACCGAAGCCGGGGGGCCCCGCCTCGCACCTGCGACCGCGAGCCTGCGGGCGGGGCCCCGGAACGTGCATCTCAATCGCTCTGCCCAGGTGGTCTGCGGCGGGCGCCCGCTTCTGGGCAGCGCTTGGCGGACATTCCGCCGGCTCTGCGGGCGGAGGCTGGTGTTCGGCGTACACCCCAATATAGCTGCGGCCGCGCGTGCTCGCTCGGGGCGCTGCTGCTCCCCACAACCCCTCACCGATGTGGCGGTTCCCGGGCCGGCTCCCGCAGGCGGGGACCGCGCTCCCCTCCGACCCCCGCACATTCGAGGTCTGCACCTGCTTTCAAAACTTGACAACTTTCCTTCCCAGGAGGACCCGGTTCTGGAGCGTTACTTTAAGGGCCACAAAGCTGCGATCACCTCCGTGGACTTTAGCCCCAACGGCAAACAACTTGGTGAGTTTTCTTTTTTGTGTGTGTGATGAGACGCTCATTCGGTGGGAACCCTTGCCGCCCGTCCACGCTGGGTCCCCAGGAGAGCCACCTCTGAGGATCTGTATGGGTGGAGTCATGTTGAGAGCGGCCGAGATGCAGTCGGAGCCGGAGTGGACCCGAGCCCGGGGTCACCTTGGTGCTCCCGGCCCCACCAGGCCCCGCAGAGTCGCGCACAGGCCTGGGCCCGGGCCCGGGCCTGGCCGGCCACTGGCGCGAAGTCGCCGCCAGGGGGAGGAAGTGGGAAGGGGAGGGGTTTGCCCTCGGCCCGGGGAGGGTGGGGTGTTGCTGGCTGCAGAGTTTGTGAAAAGTTGTGAGGCGGGCGGGAGGAAGTGGGGAGAGAGGACTTGGGGCTGCACCGGAGGCCGTGCCCCGCGGAGGTCCCAGGTGACCCCCAGGAAGCCCCCGCGGCTGCCGAGGAGCCGAACGCCTTCATGAAAGGAGGGACCTGCTCGGAAGTTCGCTGCTACCTGAGCCCGGAGCTCAAGCGTCGGGTCCCGCAGCCTTTCCCCGGCGCGCGGTGACTCTGGTGGCCGCGTCCGCGCCCCAGCCATGAGGATCCGGATGGCCCTGAGGTGGACGTGGGCAGGCAAAAGCTGCCTGCTGCTGGCGCTTCTCACAGTGGCCTACCTCCTGATGGAACTCTCCGTCTCCACTTTCCATGTCTCCTTGCGAGTCGGCGGTGCCCGCGAGCCGGGGTCAAGACAGCTCTCCGAGCCAGGGAAGAAAGCAGTGGATTTGTCTCGGCCGCTATATGAGAAGCCCCCTGCAGATTCCCATGCCCTTGGGGAGTGGGGGAAAGCCAGCAAGCTCCAGCTCAGCGAGAGTGAGCTGAAGCAGCAAGAGGAACTCATTGAGAGATATGCCATTAACATTTACCTCAGTGACAGGATTTCCCTGCACCGCCACATAGAGGATAAGAGAATGTATGAGTGTAAGTCCAAGAAGTTTAACTACAGGAGACTTCCCACCACTTCCGTCATCATCGCTTTCTATAACGAAGCCTGGTCGACCTTACTTCGTACCATCCACAGTGTTTTGGAAACTTCTCCCGCAGTCCTTCTGAAGGAGATCATCTTAGTCGATGACTTGAGCGACAGAATATATTTGAAGACACAGCTGGAGACTTACGTCAGCAATCTGGATAGAGTCCGCCTGATTAGAACAAACAAGCGGGAAGGGCTGGTGAGGGCCCGTCTGATTGGGGCCACTTTTGCCACTGGCGACGTCCTCACTTTCCTGGATTGTCACTGTGAGTGTAATACTGGCTGGCTGGAGCCACTTTTGGAAAGGATTCATAAGGATGAAACAGTGATCATTTGTCCTGTTATAGACACCATCGACTGGAATACTTTTGAATTCTATATGCAGACTGGGGAGCCCATGATAGGTGGGTTCGACTGGCGTCTAACCTTCCAGTGGCATTCTGTCCCCAAACATGAGAGGGACAGGCGTAAGTCGAGAATTGAACCATTCAGATCGCCCACCATGGCTGGAGGACTGTTTGCAGTCAGCAAGAAGTATTTCCAGTACCTTGGAACTTATGACACTGGGATGGAAGTGTGGGGAGGTGAAAACCTGGAGCTGTCTTTCAGGGTGTGGCAGTGTGGAGGTAAACTGGAGATCCACCCATGTTCCCACGTGGGCCACGTATTCCCTAAGCGGGCCCCATATGCTCGGCCCAATTTCCTGCAGAATACTGCTCGAGCAGCGGAAGTCTGGATGGACGAGTACAAGGAGCATTTCTACAATCGAAACCCTCCAGCAAGGAAAGAAGCTTATGGCGATATTTCTGAAAGAAAATTACTACGGGAAAGGCTGAGGTGCAAGAGCTTTGATTGGTATTTGAAAAATGTGTTTTCGACTTTGCATGTTCCAGAGGATAGGCCAGGCTGGCATGGAGCTATTCGCAGTATTGGGATCTCTTCTGAATGTTTAGATTATAATGCTCCTGACAACAACCCCACAAGTGCTAACCTTTCCCTATTTGGATGCCACGGTCAAGGAGGCAATCAATTCTTTGAATATACCTCCAACAAAGAAATAAGGTTTAATTCGGTGACGGAGTTATGTGCAGAAGTTGCCGAGCTAAGAAAGCATGTGGGAATGCAGAATTGTCCCAAAGATGGGTTTCCTATCCCAGCAAACATTATTTGGCATTTTAAAGAAGATGGAACTGTTTTTCATCCCCACTCAGGACTGTGTCTCAGTGCTTACCGGACACCCGAGGGCCGGCCCGATGTTCAGATGAGAACTTGTGATGCTCTGGATAAAAATCAAATCTGGAAGTTTGAGAAATAGATGAGCATAACAGCACTTTGGTCCGGAACTGACAATAGCTTCAGGGGAGTCAGCCTGCAGAGAGGCTCAGTGAAGATTTATTTCATCAGCATTCACCCAGTGGTCATCTGCAAGAGCTCTGTAGAAGCGGTGGAGCATTTTGGTTAAAACAAAACACTGAACCTGGGTGCGCAGAGAGCTGTTGTTTAATATTTTAAAGTGCCTTACTTGGGGGTTGTTTTATTTAAGAGCTTTGTCAATATGTTCTCTTACTTCTTAAAGAAGTCGACTCGGCTGTGACTTGAGATACACAAAACATTTAAGTGCCAGACTTAATATTAAAGAATATAAAAGTCCAAGCAAAATGAGGGATGATTTATGTTGATGGGTAAGTCCACTGCACATCTCATTAAAAAGAAAAAACAAAAAAACTCAGAAATGTGCAGTTCAAGCTGTTGCTATTTTTGTTGTACATAGAATTTGAATTTCCTTTAGTCAGCATGTGAAATTTTAGGTTTTGTTTAGTTTTTTAATTCTAATTTTCTGTTACTCAGATAGAAATCAAGGAAAGTTACTCTTCAGGAGAAAGGCCTGGTTTAGTTATATTGTCACTGGATGTGAATTGGAATTGAGTTTAAAGGTCTTCCTAACACAGACATCTCAGAAAAATATACCCACATCTGAATGAAATGGAAACCATTTACATTCCACACTTTACCAGCTTGAGCTATTAGACTTAACTGCTCTATGTTGATACCTCAAATCGCTCTGATTTCGTAAGCTGTCCTCTCTGTGAACTTGTGTGTGTATATGGGGTATTTTCTGATTGCACTTCCTTCAACTTTGAATGTATCAGAGAGGGACTCATTCAGAATACTGTGCTTCTCTTTGTTAATGCTTAATCACTTAAAGTAAATGCTTAATAATCACTTAAAATAAACACAATAGAGGCCAACTGTGTTTACTGAAACGTGTGAAACTGAAAGTGGGCCCTGTTTGACAAAGTCAGTGCAACTCTCCTACAGAGTTCTTGCTGATGAGGACTTTTAAGGGTTGATCTTAAAGATTTTCCAAGGGGAAGGATAGCTCTCTGCAATGGTAGATGGGGCCTTCCAGCTTCTTTTCTGCACAGAGCCCCAGGCCTGGTGCTTAGATAGCTGTCAGTAATTGTGGGTGAATGAATGACTGGCTGAATGAATGGCTCAGCCAAACAATGTGACTTTGGTAAGTCCTGTGATTAAATGACTCCTTTTGGGCCTCAGTTTCCTCATCTGTAGAATGTGGGTGCTGGAGCAGGTCTTGAAGATTCCCTCCAGCTCTGGAATGTCATGCTTGTACATTCAGCGACCTTGCAATCTCTACAACACTTTTATCTCCTCCCTGCTAACGTAGATAATATTGTTGAGCAATGGTCATTCCAGGTATGAAGCTGGAAAAAAGAAATGATTTTTGAAAATTAAGTGAGCTGAGCTCAACTGAAGTGGTTTATTTTGGATTGAGTGGAAAGTTGTGGCCAGTGTTTGTATTCATTTTATTTTGAGAATTGCTGAACCAATTTTGTTTTTTACTCTTTAATCTTTCAAACTCTGAAAGGAATCTTTTGGGTTAAGAATATTAATATTTTCCAAACTAATTTATGTGAGAAGTAAACATACTTTTAAAAAGTTACTTTTACTGTTTTTATTCCCATGTTATATCCAGAAATCAATCACAGGCTGAATTCAGAATTAAATCTTAATTAGTTCATTTTGGTGTAGATTTGTGAAAAAGGCGTGCTCCGTAAAGGATCAGTCCACAGTACTCAGATGTTGTTTTTGGTGTCTACTTGATTACTTGGAGAGTAGGAACTTGGCAAAATCTAAATTTAAGAAAAGTTTTTAGAATAACCTTTTCAAACAGTAATATTGCTTTGTATATTTTGTTTCTCTTTTGTTTCTTAAAATAAAAATGTGTTAATAATTTTCATATGTTATGTAGCAAAGAATGGGTTAGATTCTATGTGCAATGTGCATGACCTTGGGTAATTTAGGAAGAATTAGTAATAGTGCTCTGAATTGGTTAATTGGCAGCAAATATTCTCCTAAACCCACCCTCCCCCCTTACTCAATCTGCCTTTTGGTTTTTAAAAATCACTTTTCTCTTTTTATTTATTTTTCTTGTTCTTCTTGCATGCTCAGTCGCTTAGTCATATCTGACTCTTTGTGACCCCATGGACTGTAGCCGTTCAGGCTCCTCTGCCCATGCGATTTCCCAGGCAAGAACACTGGAGTGGGTTGCCGTTTCCTTCTCCAGGGGATCTTCCCAACCCAGGGATTGAACCTGTGTCTCCTGTGTTGGCAGGTGGTTGTTCTTCTTAGCCCCCTATCAGATGGGAGCGCTAAGATTGATATATTCTAGATGTATTTATTGGAATTTTTTACCTTAGAATCTTTCTGCTCTCATCAAAAGCAAAAGGGAGCATTGAAAAGCAAAGCACTGAATTCTTTATTTACCTTTTGCCTAAATTGCAGGGTGTGACCCATTCATCTTTTTGGAAGAAATTTTAGGCTCGTGTTTTATTTATATCAGTAATTCAGAATAAGCGGGTGGTTCATTCTTCATAATAATGTAGGTAATAGAAGAATGAGACTTTCACATTTTCATATGTTGGCATTTCCAATTTAATTCCTAAAATACACTGTAAAACTACAAGGTATATTTTGATTTCTTACTTCTAATTTATTGGTACCAAAGCTCTTTTGCTGTATATAATTAACAGATCTTTTAAGTTAATTTACATGTTTAAAAAGTTTTATAAAAATTTGGTAGACAAGAATTTCAACTTTAAATGGTCACTATGTTATTTAGTATTCAATTCTGTGAATAGGTTGACTCTAAATAGTCATTTTTAGCAGCCGTTTAAAAACAATGATAATCTAGTCATCTACAGAGTCTGTATAACTCAAAATAACTTGTTTGTAAAAGAAAATTTGTCTGTGCACCCAGTAGTAGGCTCTTGAGTATTCATTATATGTCAGCAAAACAAATTTTTCTTGGTTGATGGAAGGTTATTTTTCAGTTGTGTAGTTGATTTAGGGTCTCAATTTTAGTTAATGAAATACTTAGTTTTGACTTGTTTGTCCTTTTGAATTGGTGTTTTAATAATGTTATGAAATGAGCACAAAGAATGTTGAAATTCAGATTAATTTCTTTTGAAGAATGAATTTTTTGGTATATGATGAGCGGTTTATATCCTTTTTCCTTTTGTTAATGATATTTGCAATATTGATTAAGACATGTAAAATAAAACATATGCCTAACTATTTTTGCAAATGGATTCTGATGGTTTTAGTCTCTGGGATCACTCTTTCTATGTACACATTTATGGATGGTAATAGGAGTAAGTTAAACTTGTTATCATTTTACTTATTTGACAAATGCAGACAGTAGAATATTAAAAAAGTTGAATTCCATGTATTATTTTGCAAAGTGTCATTAACCAGCAAGGATTCTGTAGTGGTTCTAACACCATTCGTGCATTAACTACTCATAAACAAACTGGAAATGATCAGAAATCTCTGGCACAAATTGGGAGCACTATAAAAGGAACCAAGTGGACACGTGGGCACATTAACACATCCGAAACCCTGGGCCGTAAAGAAACATGTCTGCCCTGTAAACTGCATAGCGTCACACCTCCCTCAACCTGTCTGTATTACCCTATCCCTAAGCACAATTCCTGTCCACCAGTAGTATCTTTCTTCCTCTTTCAGTAATCCTTGCCAAACACCCTCCACTCCTGCTAATCCCTGGCATGACACATTGCCTGAGCAGCACCAGTCTCAGGACTATTTCAGGTGTCTTGCAGCCTTATCTAAGGTATATGTAGTCAACTTGGCTTCCCAGGTGGCTCATGGTAAAGAATTCACTCTTCAGCGCAGGAGACGCGGTATACAAGGTTCGATCCCTGGGTCGGGAAGATCCCCTGGAGGAGGAAATGGCAACTTGCTCCAGTATTCTTGCCTGGAGAATCCCATGGACCAAGGAGCCTGGCGGACTACAGTCCATAGGGTCACAAAGAATCAGACACGACTGAGCATGCATGCATGTAGTCAAGCTAAATATATTTTCATTGATCTTTTGTTTTTTTCTTTTATGTACAGTTTAAAAACTTACCCTAAACATGTGTGTTGTGATCTTCCTAATAAGGAGTAATAATCTTGCTAGTAAGTTTCTAAGTGGCTGCAACCCGATGCAAATCATTTCATCTCTCTGTGTTTCAGTTTCATTAACATTAAAAAAAAAAAAAAGACTGGAAAATCTTTAGAGTCAGAATATTAGTGGTTGCCAGGGTCTGGAGGAGGCAGGAATAGAGACTGATTACTCATGAAGGTGGATTTTTTGGAGGGTGTGATGATGGTGGTGAGAATGTTCTGCGATTAGATGGTGACCGTGGTTGTACAACTTTGAACAAAACACTGCATTGTACACTTTAAAAGGATGAATTTGTGGTATGTGAATTGTATCTCAGTTAGGAAAAAACAAAACTTCAGGGGACAAAAAGTGGCTGGGGAATTTCACGTGTCTCAGAAAAGACTGCTCTTTTTCTCTGTTCTTCCGTGCATGGTGGTTTAGTTGCTAAATCGTGTCTGACTCTTGCAACCCCATGGACTGTAGCCTGCCAGGCTCCTCTGTCCATGGGATTCTCCAGGCAAGCATACTGGAGTGGGTTGCTATTTCCTTCTCCAGAGGATCTTCCTGACCCAGGAATCGAATCCGGGTCTCCTGCATTGCAGGCAGATTCTTTACCGACTGAGCTACGAGGGAAGCCCCTCCATGCATACTAGACTTTAAACCAGCCCAGCGGTATTTGTTGTTAATGCTTGAGTCATGCTGTAATTCAGCATAATTAAGGAAGTTAGATAAATCTGTGCACCTCCTAGCTTAGAATTAGGCTACAGGTAGAAATTAGTTTGTATTGGAGTTTTTCCCTAAACGTTCAGAAAAACCTCAATCAATCGTTTTGAACAGGAGGTAGAGATTATTATAAAAAGTGAAATGAGTTCCAGAGAGACTATATAGCTGTCTGTGGCAGAAGTGGAGACTAGAGAAGTCCTAACGCTATTAATCAGGTACTACTTTTCCTTTTGTTCCCAGCTTGAGCATTTCTAGGCTGGCTGGGCAAGGATGTCTCCTGCAGGCCAGCAGTGTCCTCCGCTGCCTGATCATCATTCTAACTCACTTATTTATACTTATCTGATCCTCTTTCAAAAAGGAATAGGAGGTATTCTACTTCCTTGTTTCTTTTTTCTTAATTTAGTTCTGCTGTTTGTCAGGTGCTCGCCTATGCTTGGGTGTACATACTGAAGTGTACAAAACAGATGTGTTTCTTAACAATGGTATGAAGAATTCATGGGCCAGTGATAGACACAGATATTAACAAGTAAGCACAAATCATGTGCAGATACAACTTGTGGTGAAGAAAAGGAACAGGGTTCTTTGAATGATGGTAACTGGGGCAATATACTTAAGTTTATGGGGGTCAAAGAACACTTCTCTGCGTGTTAGATTCAACTCAAGACCTGAAGGAGGAGCTAGCTAGGCAAAGACTAGAGGCAGAATTATTTGTTGTTGTTTAGTCAATAAGTTGTTTCCAACTCTTTTGCGACCCTGTGGACTGTAGCCTGCCCTCTACCCATAGGATTTCCTAGGCAAGAATACTGGAATGGGTTGCCATTTCCTTCTCCAGGGAATCTTCCCAACCCAGCTATCAAACCGGCATCTCCTGCATTGGCAGGCAGATTCTTCAACACTGAGCCACCAGCAAAGCCTGGAGAGAGATTAGCATAAGCAAAAATTCAAAGTAGGAAAGAGCTTGTCGATCAAGGAGATAAAAGGCTTTGGGAGGTGAAGAAAGCTTTGGGAGGTGTAGTTGTGGGTGAGGCAGAGGCAGCTCACTGAGTCTTTGGAGGCTGTAGCGGGTTAAATGGCAACCCTCCCAAAGATGTGTCCGAGTCTTAATGCCTGGAACCTGTAAGTGTGACTTCATTGGAAAGAAAAGGTCTTTGCAGGATTTGAACAGAGATCATCCTGAGCTATCTGGGTGGGCCCTGAGTGAGACATACAGAGAGATAAGAGGAGGTCACATGAAGCCAGAGGCAGAAATTGCAGTCATAGAGCCACCAGCCAAGGAGATCCTGAAGGCACCAGAGACTGGAAAATGAAATCTCTAGAGCCTTTAGAGGGAGTGTGGTCCTGCGAACACTTGGATTTTGGACTTCCAGCCTCCAGACCTGTGAGAGAATAAATTTCTGTTGTTTGAAGGCTCCAAAGTTATGGTACTTGGTTACAGCAGCCGCAGGAAGCTAAGACAGAAGCAATGTTTTAGGCTTTTGTTCCGAGAGTCATGGAACTCTGCTGAAGGATTTTAAGGGAGAGAATAACACGTTCACACCTCAAAACAATCACTCTGGTTTCTATGTGGATTGAACTACTGTGAGTAGGAAAAATCAGTTAGGAGCCATTATAGTAATATCAGCAGATGATGGTGCTTCAAACTAGGGTGGTGGTCTTCAGACTAGGGTTATAGCATATGAATGGTATTTTAAGTCATGGAATAGATGAAGTCACCTCGGAAAAACATAGAACAATGAGGGCAAATGGCCCGTTTCTAGGAGGCTCGGTGGTAAAGAATCTGCCTGCCACTGCAGGACTTGGTTAATTCCCTAGTCCAGGAAGATCCCCTGGAGAAGGAAATGGCAACCTACTCCAGTATTCTTGTCTGGACAGAGGAGCCTGGCAGGTTATAGTCCATGGAGTCGCAAAGAGTCAGACACGATTTAGCAACTCAGTATGCACACATGCAAAGATCTCCAGCCTTTGGGTCAGAAGGGGAAATAGCAAAAGAATCCAAGAAGGAATGGTTAGAAAAATAGGAGGGAATGCCACTATAGCAGGGTATTATGAAAGCCAAGGTGTAGATAGAGTAGGGTAAAAATGTTGGAAAGAGAGAATATGTTAGTCATTAGAGAGAGTGGGGGAGGGAATTATTGCAGAAGTGAGCACCACCGAGCAGTGTAGACAGGTCCCTATGAAATTAGCAGTCTTGAATTTATATTGTTCCTAGTCTTCCTTGGAGTGTGTCTAGCATTTCTGTCACAGATTCAGCCTCAGAAAAGGCAGAGTGACCGAGATTTTGCCAGAGGAATTTGAAGAGAGGAAGACAAGTCAAAGGACTGAATATATGTGCAAGAAAGGGTTTATAAACTGGGTAAGGAAAGAAACGAAGACTACAAATTGGATAGTGAAATGAAGACAGTGAAAGAGAGCCTCCGTGGAGAATGGAGGTCAGTGGATTGGCGTTCTGGATGAGATAGAAGCTGTGAGCAAGCCAGCTATAAGGAAAGCGTGTTGTTAAGGATAGTGGCTTTCAGTTAGTGATCAGAGAAGTGTTGGCGCTGCTTGTGATAACATCCAGGGCGTGATCACCGGAACAGGATGCTGAGGACACATGGAAGTAAAGGTCTTCAGAGAGGCCTGGGTGAGCCCTTGATCAGAAATGTTCTTCACTACCTCCCTCTGCTTGGCTGGTTCCTCTGTGTCCTTCATGCCTCCACTTAAAATGCCACTGATCACTTCACCTGAATTAAGGATTCTGTGCCCACGAGAAATTCTCATATGACACCCTGCTTTATCTTTCATGCCTCTTAGCACAATTTAAATTGATACGTTAGCCTGCTCCTTGACTTGTTGCTCTCTTCTCTGCTTAAACTAAAGCTCCCTGTTTAGAGATTTTTGCCTATTTTGTGACTCAGGACTCCCCCCGCCCCAGCCATCCTGCCCTTACATGTGGTAGGGCTGAGATATCTGTTGAGTGAACTTATAATACCAAGACTTGGAACAGAGAGAAAGACTGTGACCTCAGGTAGGTGAAGTGTGAAAATGCTTGCCGTTTGGGAGGGTTTCAGGGAGCTTGACGTCCCCAAGCAGAGTCAATGTGTAAGTAGGTAAGTAGGAGGAGGGACTTTCAGAGAGGAGGATGTGTGTACAAGAGAGATCCTGTAAATGGTGTTTCTGTGGCCAGGTGGCAGCTTTGGGGAGAGGACAGCAAGTGTGGGTACCAGGGTCAGCCCAGGGCCCATCCCGAGCATCACGGGAGTGAGAGTGAGGCATCACTGATGGCAGTGGGGCTGGAGGCATGACTGGAGAAACCACAGGAGGTGTGGTGGATTTGTGTATACTCAGAGGGTAGTGCGCTCATGGGTTTCACAGGATGGGAGGCAATCAGAGAGGAGAGGATGGGGGCAAACGATAGCTTGTGAATGTCATCCCTGTTCATGGAGGTGGAAACGGGAAGCTGAGTAAGTTAGCTGAGGCGGTGTAGCTGGTAAGCAGCAGAGCCTGGCTGAGCCCAATCTCTCGTCAGCTTCTGGAGCCACACTTTTCCCCCTCAGCTCAGTTTCCCAGAGGGCCGCACTCAAGTTTATACAAACATCAGAAGAGTTTCAGAGCATTTTCACATGACGTGCACAATCTAAGCTGCATGTTGAAGTTTCCATTTAAAATGATGTATTTCAGCATTGACATTATCAGCCTTTCCTCTTTTTGTGTTCAGGGTTGCTCTGTCATCGACTCATTCCCTGTTTAATCTGTGGGATGTTTGTAGAATAAATGAGGGTGTAGAACAATTTTATTTACCCCCTTTCTTACTGAATAGAGGAAGAATGAAATTGTGAATTTTTAAAGTTATTTTCCTGACCGTGAAACCATAATTGAAGTTTGCCAAAAATTCTTTTTCTCTTCTGGTTCTTAGTTGCTGAGTTGTGTCCGACTCTTTGGAGACCTCATGGGTTGTAGCCCACCAGGCTCCTCTGTCCATGGAATTCTCCAGGCAAGAATAGTGGAGCAGGTTGCCACTTCCTACTCCAGGGTATATTCCTGACCCAGGGATCAAACCTGTTTTTTCCTGCATTGGCAGGTGGCTTTTCTACCCCTGAGCCTCCAGGGAAGCCTGTTATTCTGGTTCCTGATGGCAACCTGTGTAGCAGCTTTTACTGAAGCTCCTTCTCCTGTCACTGTTTTTAAACACCGCTCCCCAGTGTTAACGTGACCTCAGGTGTGCACTGAGAGGCAGAAGCAGGGTGCGGTCTTTCTCGGATTTCCACGTCCGTCAGAATTAACTGAGGAGGTGGTCAAAAGTTCAGGTTCCTGGGTTTCACTCTAGAGAGTGTAACTTCCTAGAAATACACGTCTTTAACAAGGTCCCCAGGAACTCCCGTGGGGCCAGTCTGTAAACCCCCGGAGCCTGGGCTCTTGATGTGGAATGTGGCGTCTGATTGTTGTTGTTGTTGAGTCCCTAAGTTGTGTCCGACTCTTTTGAGACCCCAGTGGGTGGGCTGTAGAACACCAGGCTCCTCTGTCCATGGTGTCCTTTCCTTTTCCAGGAGGTCTTCCCGCCCCAGGGATCGAACCCACATCTCATGCATCGGCAGGCAGATTCTCTACCACCTCGCCACCAGGGAAGCCCTTGGAGTCTGGTAGATCTGGGTTAAACTCTGCTCCTTTCTATGTTTATGACCCTTGGCAAGTTACTTCACCTCACCAAGCCTCATTTCCTCATCCATACAAAAGGGATAATGATAGTCACCTGCCTCCTTGTGAGGATTAAGTAAAAGGATGTTTATCAAGTTCTTAAAAGGATTTGGCCCTTAGTGACAACTCCGGAAGGGTTTGTGTTGTTAAGCTCCTCAGCCCTTATAGAGAATTTGAATAAATTAAATTTCTCTACACTGTCATTACTAAAGATTATTTTTAAAGCAGCCACAGTTTCTTTGAGACTCTGTTTACACTACTAACAGGCTAATTACTTCATGTCAGCTAGCAGGAAAATTATTCCCTATTCATGGCAGAGGAATTTTGAGTTAGTGCCATCACTTAATTATATCAATACTATTACATAGTGCTTGGGTTGGACAAGCTGATTCTGAAAGAATTAGATATTAAAGTTTATCTAGTTATGATTAGAATATTGTCTTTTTATTATGCAACCCTCTCTCTTACTTCTGTCTTGGTTTGTGGTGTGTTTGCCTGGGGATTACATTTTATTTTTCTTGTCTTGAAAAAAATATTTACAGTGAATTCCTCCTCTTAGATTTCCTTAGAAAATTTTCTTGTTTATATCTCCCTGAAGAAGGTGATCCAGTGTTTTCTGTTGTAACCCAAAACCAAAATGAACCTAGAAATGCAGCAGAAAGTACAAATCGTGGTGCCTTCGTACCAGAGAGCTGAGTTTCATCCCGGTAGGGAGTTTTAAAGCAGACATGATGAAGCTAAGAAGTGTACTGAGGAACTTCTGAAATAATTGAAAAATTCGAGGATTTCTATATAGAGGTGGTTGAGTTTTTCAGACCCTCTTGACTATGGAATGAAAAGGCCTGAGAGGAATATAATCCAAATTTTTTAAGTTGTGGAAGATACTTGATGGTGAACATGGGCCTGCTAAAATATGTACTTTTTGACCCATCAATAATTATTCAGGGCATCTATCACAGTGATATTTTGTACATATCAGAAATGACACGTGTTCATTACAATGCTGTTTGTAAACAACCTAAATATGGTCACCTGGTTGAAAAAATTAAGATATAGGTACATCGTAGAATGGCTTCCCTGGTGGTTCAGTGGCAATGAATCTGTCTGCAATGCAGGAAATGTGGGTTCAGTCTCTGGGTTGGGAAGATCCCCTGGAGAAGGAAATGGCAGCCCATTCCAATATTCTTGCCTGGAGAATTCCATGGACATAGGAGCCTAGCGGGCTACAGTTCATGGGGTCGCAAAGAGTCAGACACGACTTAGCGACTAAACACCACCACCATAGAATACTATTCAGCTATGAAAAAGACTGGGGCTGACTTCTTTCTCCAGTCAGGGTAGTTAACTAGGAACCAAACGTGCCCTCCAGCTGAAAGCAACTGGAAAACGAGACAGAATATACAAGGCAACTGTTTTCAGATGTTGAGCGACAGGGAACATAAACCAGTGATCCTTGCAAGGGGGAGACACAAGGTGAGCCCCTCCCGTTCGCGCGTGGCCTTGGCTTTCTCTCGGGGGCACACTCCCCGCTGTCCACGAGAGGGAGAGCTGAGCAGAGAGGGCCTGGCTGAGCCGGGGCAGGAGAGGCCTTCACCCTGGCTGTGACAGGGCCAGGGTGCGTGTGGCCGGATTCCCGAGAAGCTGCTGCGGAGTGGGGTGGGCGGCCTCAGACTCCGTGCGGCCGCTGCAGTTTTGGCTGAGGTGCACTTGAGAGAGTGTGAGGTCTCGGGGAGATCCCTTCCTGCCAGGCAGGAGGCGGGGGAGGATGAGGAGGAGGCTGGTGATCTCCGGGATCATGCCGAGTAGAGCTCGACCAAGCTGTGGCTCAGGCGGAGGGGAGATCTTTCCCAGCACCTCAGGCGAGACACCAGGGAGGCCAGGCCATAGGCATCAGGCCACATCTGAACTAAAGGGTATGCCCCAACACTCAGTTCACAACTGAAGGAGCCTTACTCTAACACAGAATAAAACCAAATCTGACAAGATCAAAAGGAGTGAAACCGCACCCTGACTCTAGTTAGTAGGACTGCTTATGGCAGGGATGTGGGTTAGTGATTCTGAAACTGTTTGCATGCCCTAGACTTGAACAAAAATATATTGAGTGTAATGTGAGCCAGGTTTTTTTCTTTCTTTTTACTGTGGGATATAAATGTTAGAAGAGGAAGGGCTGAAATGTACTCTGTGCTGTTAGATTGAAATGGGAGTTACCAGTATATGAACACGTGGTTCTTAATACCTTTATCTTGATTTCTGCATATGGATAGATACCGCTTTCTATTTTTATCTTATTTCTTAGTTCTGACTTCTGAGATTTCTGTTTATATCTCATTTCTTAGTTCTGTCAGCTGTCACAGCAGTTTATGCATGCGTGCTAAGTCACTTCAGTCGTGTCCAACTCTTTCTGTACTTTGGACTGTAGCTCTCCAGGCTCCTGTGTCCATGGGATTCTCCAGGCACGAGTACTGGAGTGGGTTGGCATGCCCTCCTCCACGGGATCTTCCCGACCCAGGGATCAAACCCACATCTCTTGCATCTCCTGTGTTGGCAGGCGCGTTCTTTACCCCTAGCACCACCTGGTAAGCCCAGTAGCAATGAGCAAACATAGTTGCCATATCTTGGTTTCTAAGTTTGCCGTTCTCTATGAAAAGGAATCCGAACTTCTTGGGGGGAAAAAAAGACCTGCACCAGGACTGGAGCAGGGAAAATACATCTTGCAATACCTTGTAAATATGGAAGTAAGGAAGTATTCAAAGAATGATGGACACATATCAGAAGGACACAGAGGCGAGCTTTAAGGGGCTTTTCCTAGCCAAATCTGGAACAGTATGAGAATCAGAATAAATAATGATAAATCTGGATAATAGCCCATTGAGTAAAATAATCTGAGTCCATACTGATGTAAACGAGGTATTGAATAAGTAGATAGATGGAGAAAAAGAGAAGATTCATCCTTAAAATAGTAAATAGTTCATTAATTTAATTAATTAAACATTAATTAGTAAATTAAAGAATAATGGGTTCAAAAATTATTGAAGGATGCTAAAATTAGTGGGTGACATTTTATTGAGGAAGAGGATATTTACATAGTTTATCTCCCCCACAAAATACTTATTAATTACAAAGGGGAAAAAACACTAACTTTACAAGGCAAAAACTACCTACACCAAGTGATAAAAGTTAATCTCACCAATCCTGGGTCAAACAGATACCAAATGTACCCTAGTACAATGCACTGATGAGGGCACAGCATAACTTTTGTGGCATTCTTGTCAAAATATATGTATCCTAAATCTAATGACGAGGAAATATCAGCAAAAAACAAACTCAAAAAAAAAAAAAAAAAGACCAGATTGGTGATTACCAGAGGCAGTGGTAGGAGAAGGGGAATTGATGAAAGTGGTCAAACAGTACAAACCTCCGGTTGTAAGAGATATACTACTGGGATGTAGAAGTGTAATTAACACTGCTGTACGTTATATGTGGGCTTCCCAAGGGCGCAGTGGTAAAGAATCCACCTGCCGGTGTGGGAGAAGCAGGTTTGATCCCTGAATTGGGAAGATCCCCTGGAGGGGGAAATGGCAACCCACTCCAGTTTTCTTGCCGGGAAACCCCCATGGACAGAAGAGCCTGATGTCCCTAAGGACAGGGTCGCAAAGAGACGGACACGACTGAGCAGCTGATCAACAGATCAACCAACCGACAATATATATAAAAGTTAAGAGTAAATCCTAAGAGTTCTCATCATGGGGGAAATTATTTCCTTCCCTATTTCTTTGCTGTATGTTTATGAGATGATGGATGTTCACTAAACTTATCGTGGTAATCATTTGAGGTATGTAAGTCAAATCATTACTCTGTTCACCTTAAACTTATACAGTGTAGTATGTCAGTTATGTCTCAATAAAACTGGAGGAAAAAATTATAAATAATCTAGAGAGAAATGTAACTAGACACCCACATTTGTTTAAGCACAGAGGAGAGTATCTTCTCTCCTCTGTGCTTAAACAAATATGTTAAATATGCCTCCAGGAAGGGGAACCAGGTGGCCAAGGGCTGGAGGGAAATTCAGTAAATACTCCTGTAATATTGGAATTCTGTATCATACACACTTACACAACAGAATAGATAAGGGAATTTAGCAACAAATGGAGAAAACCGGAGGCAATACCATTCTTTCCAGAAAAGATATTCCTCACAAAGCAAGCCTCTAATTAACCGCAGTTGATTTTGGTTAAATCAGTGAGAGTGCTTGGGTTGATTAAAGAAAGTTACTGCTATTCAGCACAACAACTGATGCCCTTTTGGACGTTATGGAGAGCAAACCATTAGTCTGTTCTTTGTCATCAGCTCCAGGTGAGTGTGAAGGATTTCTTGAAACAATGGACTACTGTTATAGAATATAATTTAAAGATTTTTTTAATGGCTAGACTTATTAAACTTTTAGCTTCCTCCCTCTGATAGTTTATCTCAAACAGATGGCGATTAGGTGCAAGCTTTGACATTTTAAATGACGGGGTAATGTTTATAGAGGGTGTGGTTCACTGGAAATGTATGAACACAGATTCCAAGTTGACACTCTACAGCACAGATGCCAATAATCAGATACCTTTTATTATGATGGTATTAGGGTTTGGTGGGCCAGGGTTAAGGAACTAAGGAGAGAAATTCAGGGTCGGTTTTCATAGTTTCCAGGAAGAATGCATTCATGAGCATTTTGTAGATGGTTAGTCCTTTTTCTGTTTTCTTGAGATTTGGAAGACAATGTAGCATGTATATGCTGAGCCACACAGTTGTAAGTGGGACATCTCTGCTGCCAGTGTTTCATAGTTAATAGGGCTCGGAAAGCCACCTGGCTCTCAGGGTTAGCTGTCCACATCCTTTAAACTAAGCGTTCATCCAGCTTTCTGTCACTTCTCTTTAGCAGGCCTCAGGTATTGCTGTAATATGGGTAAGTAGCCATCAACTCTAAAGCTAACAATTTTTGAGCATCCACTCTGGTTAAGGTAAGGGTTTCCATGGTGGCTCAGACAGTAAAGAATCTCCCTGCAATGCAGGAGACCCAGGTTCAGTCCCTGGGTCAGGAAGATCCCCTGGAGAAGGGAATGGCTACCCACTCCAGTATTCTTGCTTGGAGATTCCCATGGACAGAGGAGCCTGGTGGGCTACCGTCGTGGGATCACAAAGAGCTGGACATGACTGAGCAACTAACACTAACTCTGTTAAGGTGCCCTTTTCCGTTTCTGAGGAAATATGTAAAAGCTCAATTCCTATGTCACCATCTCCGATGTGTCATATTCTTATACCTCTGGCTCTGTGTCTCTCCCACCCCCGCCACCAGCCCCAATTAATTGCCACTTCACATTGATCCTGTAATAACATTTTTTCCTGGTCCTTGTCATATTGAATTTTAGGGACCCTATAAACCTTCAATGAGTTTGTGGGTCAGTTGTGTATCTTAACTCTCTCTACTGCCTCCCTCCCATTTTCTCCTCAACCCACACCATTCCAGCTTTGATCCCACCACTCCACTGAAACAATTCTGCTGCCAAAGCAGCCTTTGATCCTCGGGCCTACATCTGGCTTCTTGGGCAATTGACCTGTATGGTCGCACAGGTCACACATTTAGTTTAAGGCCCTGCCATCCCGGTCTTGACATTTTCACTGATTTCCTACAAGAGACCCCACTTTTACATCTTATACGGGATCCCACAAATTATGTAGCTGGTCGTGTTCAGGCCTGATCTCACCAAGTCCCTTTGAAGCCTTTGACAACGACTCCGTCACCCTCTGTGAGTACACACTCTGTTCCTGGACACCGCAGTCTCCTGGCCCTTCCTGCTCCACCAATGGCTCCTTCCTTTCGCTTCCTTCTCTCCAGGTTAAGCACCTTCTTCCGATTCTGTATCTAGACTTACTGCTTGAGTGACCCCATCCGATTTCCAGTCTTTAATGTATTGTCTACACTGACGCTGCTGACAGTAGCAAAAACTAAAACTCCTGTAATAATAGCTACAGCTGAGTGTCTTCTGTGTGCCTGACTTGGCTTATGAGTCTTATTTCACTTAATACTTTAAATGCCTTAATCTCATTAACTATCTCTAGCATTCACCTGGGTGTCCAGGCCAGCAGCCAGGCACCTTTGTTTTCTTTTCTGTCTTTCCCCCTCACATCTAGTGCGTTTGCAAACCTTGGTGGACTCTGTCTTTACAATATACCTTGGTTTTGACTACTTCTCCCGCTTCCACAGTCTTCAGCCTGGTCCAGACCACCTCCTTCTGGCTGGACTATTGCAACAGCCTCCAGACTGACTTCCTTCTTCCTTCTGTATGCACTCCAGACAACAGCCAGACTGAGACTTTTTGTTTGTTTTGTCTAAACATTTTTTTGAAGTATAAGATATGTACCAACAGTGAACAGCTTGCTCAATCTCCACAATGTGACTTGCCTGTTTGGCCAGTACCCTTGATCTCCCTTCTAGCCACTGTCCTCCCTGCCTGCCACCCACGTAATCTCAGTGCTGACTTCTAACTCCATAGATCAGTTTTGCGTCTTCTTGAACTTTGTATATACATTTTAATTACACAGGTACACAGTATGTATATACCACAATTTGTGTATCCGTTTTACTTCAATGGGCAGTGGGGTTTCTAGTTTTGGTCCTCTTTGAGTAGTAGTTCCATAAACATTACTGTCTGTATCTTCTGCTGAACATGTGTAAGAATTTCTGTAGATATTTGACTACTAGAAGTCGAATTGCTGAGTCAGATGGTAAGTGTATATTCAGCCGCTTGTTGTTGTTTAGTCGCTAAGTCGTGTCCGACTTTCCTGCTACCTCATGGACTGTAGCCCGCCAGGCTCCTCTGTCCATGGGATTTCCCAGGCAAGAGGACTGGAGTGGGTTGCCATTTCCTTCTCCAGGGGATCTTCCCGACCCAGAGATCAAACCCACTTCTCCTACATTGGCGGGAGGATTCTTTACCATGGAAGCCCAAATACAGTCATCTTGTGTGCATGTGTGTGTGGTGTGTGTGTGCATGTGCACGTGTGGTGTGTGTGTGTGCGCGCGTGTGGTGTGTGTGCGTGCGTATGGTGTGTGTGTGCGTGTGTGTGTGTGGTGTGTGTGGTGTGTTTACATGTTAGTCGCTCAGTTGTGTCTGACTCTTTGAACCCTGTGGACTGTAGCCCTCTGGGTTTCTTTGTCCATGGAATTCTCCAGGCAGGAGTACTGGAGTGGGTTGCCATTTCTTTCTCCCGGGGATCTTCCTGACCCAAAGATCCAACCCAGGTCTTCTGCACTGCAGGCGGATTCTGTACCATCTGAGTCACCAGGGAAGTCTTTCAGCTTAACAGATTTCAAAACAATTTTCCAAGGGTGGTTATAACCACCAACATTATCTGAGAGTTCCTTTGTTCCACATACTCACCAAGATTTGGTGCTATTTATTTCTTCTATTGTGTTTTTCATTCTGTCTGCCCTCTTTTAGAGAAGGATGAGAGGCTTATGGAAGCTTCCTAATGGGAGAGACTGACTGAAGGGGAATCTGAGTCTTGTTCTGGTGGGCGGGGCAGTGCTCCATAAATCTTTAATCCAGTTTTCTGTGGATGGGCAGGGCTGTGTTCCCTCCCTGTTGTCTGACCTGAGGCCAAACTGTGGTGGAGGTAATGAAGATAACTCGCCCTCCTTCAAAAGGTCCTGTGCGCACACTGCCACACTCAGTGCCCTGGGCCCTGCAGCAGCCACCGCCAGCCCTTGCCTCCGCCAGAGAGTCCTGGACACGTATGGACAAGTCTGGATTGGTCTCTTGTGGGGTCATTGCTCCTTTCTCCTGGGTCCTGGTGGGCACAAGATTTTGTTTGTGCCCTCCAAGAGTCTGTTTACCCAGTCCTGTGTAACTTCTGGTGGCTCTATGGTGGGGTTAATGGTGACCTCCTTCAAGAGGGCTTATGCCATACCCAAGTCTGCTGCAGCCAGAGCCCCTGCCCCTGCAGTAGGCCACTGCTGACCCATACCACTGCAGGAGACACTGAAACACTCAAAGGCAGATCTGGCTCAGCCTCTGATCACATGGAGCACAGCCTGGTGTAACTCAATGAAACTATGAGCATGCCATGTAGAGCCACCCAAGAAGGACAGGTCATGGTGGAGAGTTCTGACAAAACATGATCCACTGGAGAAGGGAATGGCAAAGCACTTCAGTATTCTTGCCTTGAGAACCCCATGAACAGTATGAAAAGGCAAAAAGATAGGACACCGAAAGATGAACCCCCCTGGTCAGTAGGTGCCCAATATGCTACTGGAGATCAGTGGAGAAATAACTCCAGAAAGAATGAAAAGACAGAGCCAAAGCAAAAACAACACTCAGTTGTGGATGTGACTGGTACTGGAAGTAAAGTCTGATGCTGTAAAGAACAATACTGCATAGGAACCTGGAACGTTAGGTCCATGCATCAAGGTAAATTGGAAGTGGTCAAACAGGAGACAGTGAGTGAATATCGACAGGAATCAGTGAACTAAAATGGATTGGAATGGGTGAATTTAACTCAGATGACCATTATATCTACTACTGTGGGCAAGAATTCCTTAGAAGAAATGGAGTAGCCCTCGTAGGCAACAAAAGAGTCCGAAATGCAGTACTTGGATGCAATCTCAAAAACGACAAAATGATCTCTATTCATTTCCAAGGCAAACCATTCAATATCACGGTAATCCAAGTCTATGCCCCAACCAGTAATGCTGAAGACGCTGAAGTTGAATGGTTCTATGAAGATCTACAAGACCTTCTAGAACCAACACCCAAAAAAATGTCATTTTCGTGTTAGGGGACTGGAATGCAAAAGTAGGAAGTCAAGAGATACCTGGAGTAACAGGCAAATTTGGCCTTAGAGTACAGAATGAAGCAGGGCAAAGACTAACAGAGTTTTGCCAAGAGAACACACTGGTCATAGCAAACACCTTCTTCCAACAACACAAGAGAAGACTCTGCACATGGACATCACCAGATGGTTGGACATTACCAAAGTCAGATTGATATATTCTTTGCAGCTGAAGATGGAGAAGCTGTATATAGTCAGCAAAAACAACACCGGGAGCTGACTGTGGCTCAGATCATGAACTCCTTATTGTGAAATTCAGACTTAAATTGAAGAAAGTAGGGAAAACCACTAGACCATTCAGGTATGACCTAAATCAAATCCCTTACGATTATACAATGGAAATGACAAATAGATTGACTGGATTAGATCTGATAGAGTGCCTCAAGAACTATGGATGGAAGTTTGTGACATTGTACAGGAGACAGTGATGAAGAGCATCCCCAAGAAAAAGAAACACAAGAAGGCAAAATGGTTGTCTGAGGAGGCCTTACAAATAGCTGAGAAAAGGAGTGAAGCTAAAGGCAAAGGAGAAAAGGAAAGATATACCCATTTGAATGCAGAGTTCCTAAGAATATCAAGGAGAGATAAGAAAGCCTTCCTCAGTAATCAATGCAAAGAAGTAGAGGAAAACAATAAGATAGGAAAGACTAAAGATCTCTTCAAGAAAATTAGAGATACCAAGAAATATTTCATGCAAATATGGGCTCAATAAAGAACAGAAATGGTATGAACCTAACAGAAGCACAAGATATTAAGAAGAGGTGGCAACAATACACAGAAGAACTATAAAAAAAAAGATCTTCATGACCCAGATAACCACAATGGTGTGATCACTCAGCTAGAGCCAGACATCCTGGGATGCAAAGTCAATTGGGCCGTAGGAAGTATCACTATGAACAAAGCTAGTGGAGGTGATGAATTCCAGTTGAGCTAGTTCAAATCCTAAAAGATGATGCTGCGAAAGTGCTGCACTCAATATGCCAGCAAATTTGTAAAACTCAATGGTGGCCACAGGACTGGAGAAGGTCAGTTTTCATTCCAATCCCAAAAGAAAGCCAATGCCAAAGAATGTTCTAACTACTGCACAGTTGCACTTATCTCACACGTTAGCAAAGTAATGCTCAAAATTCTCCAAGTGAGACTTCAACAGTACCTGAACTTCCAGATGTTCAAGCTGGTTTTAGAAAAGGCAGAGGAACCAGAGATCAAATTGCCAACATCCATTGGATCATCGAAAAAACAAGAGAGTTCCAGAAAAATTTCTACTTCTGCTTTATTGCCTTTGACTGTGTGGATCACAACAAACTGTGGAAAATCCTTAAAGAGATGGGAATACCAGACCACCTTACCTGCCTCCTGAGAAATCTGTATACAGGTCAAGAAGCAACAGTTAGAACTGGACATGGAACAACAGACTGGTTCCAAATTGGGAAAGGAGTATGTCAAGGCTGTATATTGTCACCCTGCTTGTTTAACTTACAGGCAGAATACATCATGAGAAACACTAGACTGGATGAAGCACAAGCTGTAATTAAGATTGCTGGGAGAAATATCAATAACCTCAGATATGCAGATGACACCACCCTTATGGCAGAAAGTGAAAAACTAAAGAGCCTCTTGATGAAAGTGAAAGAGGAGAGTGAAAAAGTTAGCTTAAAGCTCAACATTCAGAAAACTAAGATCATGGCATCTGGTCCCATCACTTCATGGCAAATAAATGGGGAAACAATGGAAACAGTGAGAAACTTTAATTTCTTGGGCTCCAAAATCACTGCAGATGGTGTCTTAAGCCATGAAATTAAAAGAAGCTTACTCCTTGGAAGAAAAGTTATGACCAACCTAGGCAGCATATTAAAAAACAGAGACATTACTTTGCTGACAAAGGTCTGTCTAGTCAAAGCTATGGTTTTTCCCGGTAGTCACGTATGGATGTGAGAATTGGACTATAAAAAAAGCTGAACACCGAAGAATTGATGCTCTTGAACTGTGGTGTTGGAGAGGATTCTTGGGAGTCCCTTGGACTGCATGGAGATCCAACCAGTCAATCCTGGAGGAAATCAGTCCTGAATATTCATTGAAAGGACTGATGCTGAAGCTGAAGCTCCAATACTTTGGCCACCTGATGTGAAGAACTGACTCATTAGAAAAACCCTGATGAATGGGAGGGATTGGGGGCACGAGGAGAAGGGGGCAGCCTAGGATGAGATGGCTGGATGGCATCACCGACGCGATGGACATGAGTTTGAGTAAGCCCAGGGAGTTGGTGATGGACAGGGAGGCCTGACATGCTGCAGTCCATGGGGTCGCAAAAAGTCGGACATGACTGAGCGACTGAACTGAACAGATCTCTCCTATTGTAGCCATTCTAATGAGAGTGTAGTAATGTCTCGTTTTAATTTGCACTTTACTGGTGACTAATGGATTTGAGTACGTTTTTATACATTTATTAGCCATTTGTATATCTTCCCTTATGAAGTGCCTATTTAAGCCCTTTGCCTATTTGCCTACTGTGTTTTCTTGACTTTCCTTATTGATTTGTAGGGTTCTTTATATATTCTTTGTTATATGTTGGATAAATGTATTGTGAATATCTTTTTCCTCTCTGTGACTTGCCATTTTATTCTCTTAGTGGTATCGTTCAGTGAATAAAATTTCTTAATTTTAGTGTAGTACAAATTATCATTCTTTTAGTATTTTAGTAATTTTCATGTGTTGTTTAAACAATCATGCCTACCCCAGTGGCCGTGAATATATTCCCCTAAGTTCTCTTCTAAATGCTTATTGTTCTGTCTGTCGCATTTAGATCTGTAATCCATATGGAATTATTTTTGTGTATAGTATAAAATATAGGAGACATTGTTTTCCTCATTGTGAATACCCAGTTGATCCACCATTATTGTTGGCTAGCCCATCCTTTTCTCACTGTCAAAATGGCAGTTTTCTTAAATCAGATCACAAGATACGCCTGTTCAGAATCCTTCAGTGGCTTAGGACTAAGTACACACCTCTCACAGGGCTCCTTGCTGGCATCTGCTTCCTTCTGGGCTATTAGCCCCGGTTGTCTTTTTCTGCCTGTCCTGGTGGAGATGCTGGCCTTCTTGCTGTCCTCAGGCTGCCAAGCTCACTGCTGTCTCAGGCCCTTACAGGTGGTGTCCTTCTGCGTAAAGTGCTCTTTCTTCATGTCTTAGCCTGAATCACTCCTCATTTCACTCAAGTCTCTGCTCAAATGGGGATGTTCTTTCCTTAAACAGAACCACTCGCTACTCCGTATAACATTAAGAATGGGAAAAAAGGTATAAGCTTCCATTATAAGTACAAGAGATGTAATGTATAACATTAATTAACACTGCTGTATGCTATATATGAAAATTGCTGAGAGAGTAAGTCCTAAGAGTTCTTATCACATGGGAAAAGTTTTTTTTCTATTTCTTTAATAAGAATTATAAGATGATTGATGTTCACTAAATCTATGGCATAATACCTTAGAACTCGAGTCCTAAATGTAACATATATGATAATTCATGGTTTTCCCTGTTTTGTCACATTAGCCCCAAATAATTTGAACCTGATTTATTTAATAATTTGATGAATTGTGATGGAACATCAACTTTTGTACTTTAAGAAAAAAAGGGGGAGTAGTATGCAGCTTATAAACTCTTAGCCGTTTTACATGGAAACAGTGCATAGATCAAGTTCAAATGAATTTTATCTATGGCTAAAGGACTTAGAAGCTTTTCAGAGCTTCAGAGACTTTATTTTTCTCTTCTAACAGTAATACTGTGTTTCAAGGTATTTTTTCCTAAACATTCTATAATATAAGCTCAATGATTCTCACTGACCTGATTTCTCTCACTGGGGCTATTTTGGGGGTACAGGCATATATAATGGGCTTCCCTGGTGGCTCAGTTGGTAAAGAATCCGCCTGTAATGCAGGAGACGTGGGTTCAATCCCTGAGTTGGGAAAATTCCCCTGGAGAAGGGAATGGCTACCCACTCTAGTAGTCTGAACTGGAGAATTCCATGGATTGTATAGTCCATGGGGTCGCAAAGAGTCGGATATGACTGAGCAACTTTCACTTCACCTCATTTCAATATGTATATAACATTTGGTTTTGTGGCAAGAGTTAGATCTGTCTTTCATTTGTTTACTTCTTAATCAAGGGCATTTATTTCCACTATTGATTCCATTTGTTTTCCTTTTCTTAGAGCTTTAAGGTAATGTCTGAAACATATGATTCTTTTATTAATTGTAGGATGTCATAACAGAGCACAAAGTGGGTTTTAAGCTTACCTTATCTAGCTATAAAAGACATTACTGGTCAGTTAACAAAACTGGAAAACATTTGGTTGGTTAAAGTACTGTCACCGATAATTTTTGTGAAGTTGATTGCAGTGTTATTGGTATGTAGAAGAATAGCTTTATTCTTAGAAATATGCACTTAAGTATTTAGGAATACTTAGGTGCCATGGTGATGAATTTACTTATCCCAAAATGGCTTAAGAAAAAAATTGTGTGTGTGTGTGTGTGCATGCACATGCATGCTTGTGTACAGAAAAAGAGAGAGTGAGCACACAAGCAAATTATAAACCAAATGGGGCAAAATAGTAACAACAGGTGGATCTGGTAAAAAGTATATTAATGTTCGTTGTACTGTTAATATAACTGTTCTGCAACTGTGAAATTATCTCCACATGAACAGTTGAAAAATATCATCTTCTCCAGCCCTCTCGGGAGAAGCATGCAGTGCTTATGACACAGAGATTAAGTTACTTTCTCAGTCAGCCTGAGAGACACAGAACTGACCCCCAGGCCTGTGTCTGTTGTACTGAGCTGCCTTCTTTTAATAAATAGTCATTGAGTTCTCACCAAATACAGGGGCCACTGATCCTGCTGTGTGGCTACATAGGACACAGCCACGCCTGCCTATTAGTGACGTGGCTTTGGGTTTCTTTTTAAAATATTTTTGCCATTTCCTGGTCTGTCGTGCCACCTCCGGCCTCTCTGTTACCTGGATGTCTTGTTATTAGATACCCCGCCCATTGTAATGAGACATGCCTATGTTTGCATTTTCACACACAATGGTTTTGTTCTTCTGTTTCTTAATAGCTACCGGTTCTTGGGATACATTTCTCATGCTGTGGAGTTTCAGGCCACAAGCTAGAGCTTTCAGATACGTGGGTCACAAGGACGTTGTCACCAGCGTGCAGTTTTCTCCACTTGGAAACTTACTGGCATCAGCTTCACGAGACAGGACCATTAGACTCTGGATCCCTGATAAGTAAGAGAAGAACACCTTCTTTGCTGTGGGTTTAGAAATGTAAAGGATAACTGGGGCTGAGCTGTGTGCTGTGCCCCTTGGATTGCCTCACCCCCCAGTTACCTGTACATCTTTAGTCTAAGTCACAGATGAGGCGTACTGCTTGGTAAAATTATTTCATGCCATTTTTTCCTCATCTTGAATTCATAATTGTGTCTTCTACCTGAAAACTATTTCTAGCCACGGAAATATGCTTAATAATGTCTTAAGTGTTTTTGTGGGAGAGGCGGTTTGGGAGGGTGATGGTTATCAATCCCTTTATAAATCTCATGTAAGCTTTACATCATCTCTCCAGAGAGATACACATCGGACTGCCTAACCAAGATTTTACAGTTTATGGTGACTCAGATGATAAAGAATCTGCCTGCAATACAGGAGACCCGGGTTCAGTCCCTGGGTCGGGAAGATCCCCTGGAGAAGGGAATGGCTACCCACTCCAGTATTCTTGCCTGGAGAATCCCATGGACCGAGGAGCCTAGTGGGCTACAGTCCACAGGGTTGTAAAGAGTCTGACATGACAGAGCAATGAACACTTTCAGTTTCAACCTACTACCTTTTCAAACCCTAGCTGAAAGTCCATCTATTTTAAGCAGTTATTGAGCTTTGATTATTTTAAAAGTTTTTAAACTCTTAAATTATATAGATTTCAAAGATATATGAAAGTAGAGTAGATAGCATGACAGCTCCCCACCATAACCATCCACCACACTCAGTAATTCTTCAATGTTCTTATCAGTCTTGTTTCATCTGTCCACCCCCTTTTTTTCTGGAATATGTACATATCAGATCACTTCTCTTTAGGTAATAAGAAATGTTTTCCATCACTCTGTAGGGGCGGGATTTGATCTGTGGTTCGTGCCTGAATGGGCTCAGGCACTCCCAAATAAATGAAGGTTCCTGAAGCATTTCCCTGCCAGTGGGCACTTTTTTCCCTGCCACAGCCCAAAGGAAACTCCAAACTGAGAAATCTGAACATTGTTTCAAGGCAGCAAACGCTACTGAGGAGAAGGGACGTGTTGACATGTTCTGACACTACAGATAGCAGCCTAAGAGGGAACTGTAAGGAAGAGAGACTGGCTCAGGGTCTAAAAGGGAAAACATTTTTAAAAGCCTTGACTTTGACAATTTAGGACTAGTGGTTTGCTGTTTTTCAGCACAGCCTCCGCCTCCCATTGCTACTTTGGGGAAAGCCCAGTGAGTAAACCACTGGGTAGATGAGCTAAAAGCACATGGAATTATTAATTTTCACTGCCTGATCTAAGCACCACAATTAGGCTTGTGTAGATGTGTCTAGTTCCTCTTCCTAAATCATATCTCAGCAGGCCAGGGCAACAGTGGGTCATGGCGATGAGAAGGAAACTGATGAACCAGTTATCTGTTGCTGCATAACAGTCCCCAAACTTAGTAGCTTAAGACAGTCACCATCATCTCTCCCAGGTTGGGGGCGGTCTGGACGATTTTCCCATTGCCCCGTTAATGTGGGCCGTCACGCAGCTTCATTGCGCTGGCAGCTGGGCTGGCAGGCCCAGTGCCTCCGTCAGAGGCCGGTGGCCTCGGTGTTGGCCAGAGGCTGGGCTCCTGTGTCCTCCACACGCCCTTTCTGCAGCAGCATAAAAGGGCCTCCTTACAGCGTGGCAGCTGTAGGATCATCAGAGCCAAAGCTGCTAGGCTGCTTCGAGGCTGGGCCTGGAGCCTGCACGGTGTGCCTCCTGCCACGTCCTGTTGGTCACAGTCAGTCACAACAGTAGCCTGACTGAGACTCGAGATTTGAAGGAGGAGAAATTGGTGGATTCTGCCAAGGTGGGGAAGAGAGGTGTGTGTGCCCGGGGAAGAGAGGAACTGTGGGCCGCCAGGTGAGCAGACCGACCCTGAAGCTGGTGGTCAGAAGGCTGAGAAGGAATAGCAGGAGTGAGCTGGGAGGCGGGTCTGGCTGGCATTGGTCACGGTGGGCAGTCAAGAGAATTCAGGCAGAAAGGGCAGGTAACTGTGTGGGAGGTGGAAAGACTCTGTTAAGGCAGGTGAGGAGCTAGAAACCAGCTAAGCACTAGCACAACAAACACGAGGCACTCTTATCTCGGGTTCTCACAATACTTCCTGTTGGGACCAGATCTGGATCCATCAGTTGGGCCTGCCTATTGCCAAGAGGAGGATTTATTACAAAGAAGGCAGACAGGATAGACTTCCTGAAGTGTGGAGGGCCCAATAGAGATCAAGGCAGAGTCTGATGGTACTGACCTTCCTTGGCTTCCTGGTCACATTAGATGCCATCTCCACTTTGTTTACTCTGGCCTTATACTGAGGATCAGCCCATGCTGTCCTCCTGACTTCTGCTCAGAACATTCCCTTGAAACCTCACTGGACTAGTCCCCGAATGCTCCCTCCTATGTTATTTTAATTATTCGTGGTGAAATACCGCATATCAGGTGATGGAGATCTATGACAGAGTCGCCTCTGCCTGCTACAGACCACTGGAAGGGAAAGCGAGGATGGATCTAAGAACCATTTAAGTATCGACTCTTCCCAGCAGAATTCAGCAAAGCATACTGAGCTCTTTTTACATGCCTGACGTTGTGCTCGATGCTGGTCTTTTAGAGATAAGTAAGTCATGATTCCTGTCCTCAGAAAAATTATTGCCTAATAGGAGAGAAGCAGGTCTATTTTATAACAAACATTACTGTATAATATGATAAGCAAAATAGACATGGCAGATAGGGAACAAGTAAGCCTATCTGGGTTGGTGAAAGGGGGCTGGTTAAGAGGAAGCAGTCAGGCTAAGAAAGCAGCTAGTACAAAGCCAGAGGATTGTTTGAGGCAGTGTGGCTCTCTTAACTGTACAAAGGTCAATGCAGTTGCAGGAGGTCTTGCCAAAGAGCTTGGGCATTGTACTTTTTCTTGGAGAGCAGCCTATGACACATTTACACTGGGATTTATATGCCTAGAATCACACATTTAGCAAGTCTATAAACACAGTATGTAGGTGACTGGAGGGGGATAAAAGATTAGAGTGGGGAGACCAGTTAAGAGGCTTTTGCAGTAATCTAGGTGAAGGATACAGAGGGTGTGTATATCCACCTTAATACGAGCACAGCTGGGTTGCAAAGAAGAGAAGGGATTCAGAAGATTTTTAGGAGGTGATGGCGATCTCACTGTCACTAAATAGGTCTGCTGACCCCTCGGATACTGGGGAAGAGGAGGAGCTGGGTGTAACTTCTAGGCTTCTGCCAGTTCTGCTGCCTAATCTTCTTAACACAATTGTGGCAGTTTTTCCCATAAGGCATCACCTGTATAAATGTGACTTTCTGAATGGAAAAAATTGCTAAGTCTAAATGTGGTATAAAGTGAAAGTACCTTGGGAAAGTGGAAACGCTGACACAAAGTAGCATTTCTTGAATGTCACTGTTTATAACTCCAGTTCCATCTACTAGCCTGCCCCAAATCATTTCAATACTTTTACTGCTGCTGCTTCTTAAACGCCACACATTATTTTCACCATTTTTTTTTCTTCCCTATTTTCTTTTCTGCACCCTAGCCAAGAAAAAGAAAGAAGGTATCTGAAATTTCAAGGTGTTGAGAATCGAAGTTTGTTATTACCATTTGTCTTTTGTTTTGCTTGTGAATGTAAGATTGGGCTCAGAGGTGAGCAAGATCTTAGGTACACCCCAGAGGTCTCAGTTCCCATTGCTGGTGGGTCAAAACAGGAGAGTCAAATCACCCAGGGACATTCTTTGTCAAGGCATATGACATAGAGGACATTTCCTGCTTCCCAACCCAGATTGCCAGCCCACACAACTTCCATGTGAAAGTTTGAAAACACTGCCTTAGAGCTCTTTATTTAACGAATCTTAGCTTTGCTAGGTTGCAGTTTATTTAAATTGTATATTGCGGCCTCTAGAGGAACAACAGGAACTTAAAATACATGGTAGAGATTTGTTCAAAATATTATTTCCTAGCTTCCCGTTAAAACAAAATCAGCAAATGAATTTCCGGGTCATGACCACCAGGGTCTCTGTCTTGTTAAGTATCAGCTGTGACTTCAGTGAACAAAACCAGCTTAAACAGTTCTGATGCAGAGTGCAGTACAAAACAGCCTTTCCACACTTTTTGTCAGTTTTTATGAGTTAAACTATGGTATATGTTTCAAAGTCTGTATACTGATGAGATCTTGATTATAATTAAATCACATGTTATAAATATTAAACTATTTATTTCCAGGAGAGGGAAATCCTCTGAATTTAAAGCTCACACGGCTCCAGTTCGAAGCGTGGACTTTTCAGCCGATGGCCAGTTTCTTGCTACAGCTTCTGAAGACAAATCTATCAAAGTATGGAACATGTATCGCCAGCGCTTCTTGTATTCCTTGTACCGACACACACACTGGGTTCGCTGTGCCAAGTAAGTGCAGGGTTTCACCATAAGGTTTCCATGTTTTTTTTTCCTGCCATAGTCTGTATTTTACCCCCAAATCCCAGAAAAGGGGATTGAGGGCAAATTCACTCATTCATTTATTTATTTATTCATCAAATGTTTATTGTGTGCCAGAAATAATAATAAACAAAACGGTCAAAAACTCCCGCTCTCACGAAGCTTACATTCCAGGGAGGGGAGACAGAGAATAAGCAAATAGGAAGCTCGATATGGTGGGTCCGATGGTGATAAGTGCTGTGGAGAAAAACGGAGCTGCTGGTTTAAACGGGGTGTTCAGCGACTGCTCCCAGAGAGGGTGACCTTTGGGCAGAGAGCGAGGGGAGGGCAGGGAGTGAGGGTTGGAGATGTTTGGGAAAGGAATGTCCTGCATAGAAGAAATAAGAGTGAAAGCCCTCGGGCAGGAGCTGGATGGCCATGTGAGGAAGAGCAGGAAGGCAGGGGTGGTGGAGAGTGTGGGAGCGTGGAGGAATAGCCCTGATGGACAGGTGGAGTAGATGAGCCATTGGCGCCTGTTCATCTCTCTGACTTAGTTTAGTGGGATCTCCCTGACCACCATGTGGAGAGTAGACCATCGAAAGTCAGGACAGAGCTGGGAAGTATGGGCTGTTGCACTTGTCCTCATCTCGGTTTGGTTCACAGTAGTGGCTGTGGAGAGTTTGAGATGTGGTTGGATTTTAGATCATTTATTCAGTTGACCCTTGAATAACGTGGGTTTGAGCTTCAGGGGTGGTTGGTTAAATCCATAGATGCAGAACTGTGAATATGGAGGAACCTTGGATTCCTAGGGTAAACTAAATTCCACATGGATTTTTCACTGTGCAGAGGGTTGGTGCCCCTAACTACCATGTTGTTCAAGGGTCTACTGTAGTTAAGTTACAACCAAAAATACTTGCTGTCTTATTGGATGGGATGAGAGAAAGAGGAACCAAGAATGACTCCATAACCTTTGGCAACAGTCTATTGGGACAAGTGCTATCATAAGTGTTATTAGCATCTGCTAACAGCCAGGGAGCCCTCTATTTCTAAGACACACTGTTACAGTGCTTAAAATATGTGTCTCCTTTCCTTATCGAAATTGACCTGGGAGGGAAGCACTTTTGTTTTAAATTCCTTATTTAAAGTGTGATCCGAGTTCTTTTTTGTTATGGATCTGTTCTCCTGGCATGACTTTGCATTTAGAGGGCTGGCGTGAGACAGGCCAAGTCTTATTTGAGCTCGTACTGCTGGGGGACACCCTGTGCTCAAAACACTGATTTGAGAATGATGCTGATTCTTTAGAGGAGAGTGGAGCTGTGAGAGGAAGGCAAAAATTGCTGTCTAATTACATGGTGTGGTTTCGGGATAAAGCCATACCTGGAATTATTAGTAAGGGAAGGGGAGGAGAGGGGGAGGGAGACAGAGATACGAGCCTTAAAACATTTCCTTTCACTCTTTTTTTAAAAGGCACTTTCCATAGGAAGTGATTGTGAAGCAGAGTTTGGAAAAGCGGGAGTGGTCCTTGCATACCGTCATGTGCACTCATAATATCTGTTGTATCTCCAGCCCCAACACTGCCTTCATTTTCAGCATCATTATCCCTTATGGAGACTTTTGCAGTAAACCTCCCTCATTTATTGAGGCTTTGTTCATTTTCTCAAACTTATGTTCTCTTTGTGCTTCAATCTGCATTGTCTCCATTGGCCTGTTTTCAAGTTCAGTGGCACTTTTTCCTTGCCATGTCCGGTGTACTACAAGCTTATCCATTTTTCTGAGATTTTCCATTTGTGTGCTCAATATGCTCATCGTTTCCATTAAATTCTTGAACATATTTATAATAGTTCTAAAGTCCTTGTCTGTTAATTCCAATATTTATGTCATATCCGAGTCAAAATTTTTGCTTGTTTATATTTTTAAAATTTTTTGTTATATGCTCAAACATGGCTAAATGTTTGAGAGTATGAGTTACTCTATCATCTTCTAAAAAGTGTTGAGTTTTGTTTTGGTAAGCTGTTACATTTCTGTTGGCCTAGCTAGATTGTGTTGGATATAGACTTTTCAGGGTGGATCTAGAGTGGCTTTGCTCTTGTTTTTTTTTTCAATTCTTCTTGTCCTGAGCCTTATCAGGTTTGTATTTGATCAAAGACTCAAGACTTGGGTAGATTTGGAGGTATTGCTGCTCTTCACAGGTCCTTTTATCAATCCTGCCCTCAAGATTCCAGCCCTTCAGCAGTTCTGAATCTAATTGCTGTTTATCTGCCCAGTGAGACTGCAGCTGCTTCCATGGGCTCTGTGTCCTTAAGCCATGCCTGAGAAATGCTCCCAGGTAGAAATTTGGGACGCATCAGGTGCCTATCTCGTTTGTTTTCTAGCTCTCAAGTTTCACAACCCTGCCCTGCCTGTCATCCAGTGCCTGAAAACAATCACTTCGTGTATTTTGCTGAGTTGTATTATTTTTTATAGTAGGGGAGTAAGTCTGATAATCATTACTACCCTTATTCAGAATGGGAAGCTTTGCCAAAGGAATTTAGTGGAAACTTACAAGCTGATTTAAAAATTCATATGTATGTATGAAATGTCCAAGAATAACCAAGAAAAGAATGACCAGAAAAAATTGAAAGAAGCTTGTGTAACCGGCTCCTAGAACACAGTATAAACCTGTAGAAATTAAAATAAGACAGTCATGGTACCAGATTAGGAAAATGGATCATAGAAAGTTCAGGTGCAGATCCGCATATGTTTTCTGATAAAGATGGTAATTCTAATCAGTGGTGAAGTAGATGAATAGTTGTTAAAATATTAAGATGATATTAAGTAGTTATTTAATATATTAAAATGTATGTATGTAGTTCAGATAATTAGGTTTGGAAAAATTTAAAGTTAGATCTGTATTGCACACCACACATTTACAAAAATTACAGATGAATTAGCTTAACATTAGAAATAGTCTAAGTGATACTGCTTTTCCTTCCAATGCATTGACAATTTAAATGAATATAGAGGGTCAACAGAACAATTATTTCTCCGCTAACTATTTGAATTTTAAGTGTGCCGTGGACTTAAGTAATTAAAATTCAGTGTCTTGTTTCTGGGCCCAGTTCTGACTATGAGTTTGTCCCTGGAGCCCAGACTCACTCCATGTGGCATAGACGCAGTGCTCATTAGTGTAAGGACAGCTGCTGTGTTTTCTAGGCTAACTGTTGTTTCAATCATACATCTTGATTCACAGAAATTTTTTTTTTAAGATATATGTTATCTATTGGGAGATATATTCATGCTTTAAAAATAGAAATTAGTATAGTCTTTTTAGAAATCCATTTGAAAATATATCAGGAGTCCTTGTTACAGTGAGTTCACAACTGGAAATCTATCCTAAATAGATTTATTCAAATTTCTTATTCAAAGAAAAAATCTGTATTTAAAGATACTGTTTTCAGTATAATTTATAATGATGAGAACTTGGAAATAATCAAGTTCTCCAAGTAGAGAAAGCTGGTTAAATAAACTTAAATGATTATATAGCTATTGAAAGAAGATATATAAGTAGTGACTTGAAAATATGTTTGTGTTTGGGGTAGGAGGGGCAATATTCAGAACTCGTGATTATAATATAAAAGATCTATACATGAACAAAAGATAAAGTTCCTGCATAGACACAATATTATATGATTTTGTTTGAGTGATGGTGCTATGGGGCTGTTTCTATTTACTGTATTTCCCAGCTTTTTTAAACATGCAATTTGTCTTTAATGAGTAGTGAAGAAAACATGTATTGTTTGAAATATCTACATATGCAAGTGAGAAATACTTACTTTTAGTGGCAGAAGAATTTTTCTAAAAGTTCAATATTTAAAAATAATGTGTGCTGTGGGGTAACTTGTGTTTTTTTATGGTATCCTCAGTCAAGTAGAGGCCAACGAAACAACTTTTCCAACATTGTTTCTCTAGCATTAATTTTCATGGGGAAAAGCTGACCTTAATTTTCAGTTTTTGGTTGTGTTACAAGTGATCTTTGATCCTCTGAATTGCAAAGACTTTTCTGTATTTGGGTAAACTATATATAGTATAAAATTTACCACTTAACCAATTTTCAAGTGTATAGTTCAGAGGCATTAAGTACGTTCATGTTGTGCAAATAGTTACAAAAGTTTTACACATCAGCTTTCACTGACTGTGTGTATGCGTGCTCAGTTGCTTAGTCGTGTCATTGACCATAATATGAAGTTAGTCCCAATCCCATTGCAAAGTTTTTTAATGCTCTACCTATTTACTGAAAGGCATGCTCAGTACTAGGGGCTTCCCTTGTGGCTCAGCTTGTAAAGAATCCACCTGCAATGTGGGAGACCTGGGTTTGATCCCTGGGTTGGGAAGATCCCCTGCAGAAGGGAAAGGCTACCCACTCCAGTACTCTGACCTGGAGAATTCCATGGACTGTGTAGTCCATGGGGTTGCAAAGAGTTGGACATGACTGAGCAACTTTCACTTTCATACTCAGTACTGTGTACTGTGTCTGGGGATACAGCAGTGAATAGGACAAATGTAGTCTCTCTCCTCCCAAGGTTTACATTCTGTTGGGGAAGCAAATGGAATAACTGGCTGTGTGGGGAGCAAACCTACTGGGGGAGGATCCTGAGCAGAGACTTGAAGGATTTAAATTGATTTAAATCCTCTTAGGTATTTAAAGGGCTTCCTTGGTGGCTCAGATGATAAAGAATCTGCCTGCAATGTGGGAGACCTGGGTTCGATCCCTGGGTTGGGAGGATCCCCTGGAGAAGGGAACGGCTACCCACTTCACTGTTCTGGCCTGGAGAATCCCATGAACTGTATAGTCCATGGGGTCACAAAGGGTCAGTATTTGAAACAAGATAAAGAGGAGGGAGCAGTGTCTGAAGCAAAGCGAACGGCATATGAGGGACCACCTGGGGCAGGAACAGAGAGAAGAGGGGTGCAGTGCCAGGAGTGTAAGGTGATGATGAAGAGACAGGACGGCAGAGCCTCGAGGCAGTTTTTCCTGTGAAAAATGTGAAACCACCAAAGGGTTTTAATTAAAAAAAAAAAAAAAGATTTATAGATGGTTCTTGATTGTGGATAGTGGAATATCAGCAGGGCCTGTTAGGATCTGAAGAGGCAGGGTCTGGTGATGGACTGGAATGTGACGGTGAGTGGAGGACACAGGAATTGCGCTTGACTCCTAGGTTTCTGGCTCGAGAAATCATTTATTGAGAAAAAGAACACTGGAGTTTGGGGAGGAAGATGAGTTCAGACTGGGACAAGTACAGAGTCAGAGAGCCTGCAGGGTGTCCAAGAGGAAGCGCTTACTAGGCAGTTCTCCTTATGGGTGGGAATCCCAGGAGAGAAGTCCGGGCGTGCAGATGGTGAATGATCCAACAATAATTAGCACATTTCACAGTATACCTAAATCTTTCTACATCTCTTTCATCTGCTTTTTGTCTCTCAGCAGTTATAGGAATGAATTCTATCACTGCGACCAACAGATGGTTTCTCTTCTAATGCTGACCAACACTTAAAAAACATAAATGTTTTGCTTATTGCCTTGAACTCCACCTTCAGTATGTAAACCCCAAATCCCATCAAAGCAAACTTTGAGGCTGCCAATTTTTTTTTTTTTCAAATGAGCCTATGAAAGTTTTGCAGAGTCTGACCCGACTTAGCAAGTAAACCACCACATGAAAGTTTCAGGCTTGAATGCAGTTTAGACTCTCTCATCATCCAGGCAGAAAACAGTGGCTCGGGTGGTTAGGAGCTTCATGAGGTTACATAGCTGGGCAGCTGCAGAAATGGCCTAAAATTCAGGACTCTGTACTGACCGAGCAGTCTTCTTTTCACTGCTTTTTATTGCTTTCCCCTCCTATTGAGTAGCTGCTGGCTTCAAAGTACCACTTACTAATGATTTGTTTCTTAAGGGACATGGAACAATGCCTACTTTGGTCTCAGAACCCTGAGGGCCAGAAATGTAAGTTTGGTTTTTGAGAATATATTTCTTTCTATGTTTTCTTCATTCTCTCCTTCTCTTCCACTATTTCCTTTCTATCCTCCCTTATTTTAAATTCTTTTTTTTTTTTTAACCCCCCAGGCAGTTGGAGCCTTGGGTGTGGCTGATAACTAATTCCTAAATGTCGCTTATCTAACTTTCAAGTTAAACCATTTCCTTCTCCTGTGGAGGGCTGATAGTCACATTGAGTCACAAGCTCTCACCTCAGAAGGCTTAGCCCTTCCTCCGTGCAGCTAAGTGTCTGGCAGGGGTGGAGATGTGTGCCCTTGTGTTTTTTCCCCTCAGCTTTATGAAGATATAATGACATATAACCTTGTATAAGGGTAAGGTGTACAGTGTGGTGATTTGGTACATGTATGTCTATAGTGGTTTTTTATAGAATGTTTAGTCTAATGATAAGAATTATCCAAATGAGAATTTTGATTTCTTATTAATGCACTTTAAAACTTCTCAGGGTTTACGGATCTGTTTGAGTCACTAATGAAGAAATAACTCAATCACTGTGCTTATGGACTACAGTTTTACATATAGTTTTAGGAACCCCATAGAGTCAAAGTTAAAGAACTCCTATTATATAACTTGGGCTACTCTCAAGGACATATGAACCAGTTTTTCTAGAAAAAAGCTTGAGAATTTCCTCCTTTTCTCCAAAGTACATTTTAAGGGATTGAATAAGAAGTGGTTAACTTCTCAAATGCCTTACAGACAGTTCACATCTGCTGATCCATTAGTCACCATTGACTAATATCCATCTTGGTGACACGCTTGCTGGAAGTTTTATTTTTTTTCTTTTTTTTTCCCATTTACTTTTATTAGTTGGAGGCTAATTACTTTACAATATTGTAGTGGTTTTTGCCATACATTGATATGAATCAGCCATGGATTTACATGTGTTCCTCATCCCTATCCGCCGCCACACCCCCCCGCCCCGGAAGTTTTAAAAGGTGGTTGGGTGGTACTGAATTAGAGAGTTAGAAATTTGTTAATGTCTTGGTAGAAATTTTATATCCTCTTAATATTCTTAAAATTAATAACCCTGTTAGGTATTGTTTGAGCCCTCGAAAAAAAAAAAGGACTGTCATTTTGTGGTCAAAGTCAGGGCAAAGAGTAGCCTCTTTTATTGGTGCTAAACTATCTCTGATGTATCTAGTTAAAAATAAAAGGGAGGAGAAGGCCAAATTGCCATTGTCACTTTCAACCCTTCCAAAGACAAAAAAGCTTCCTAGGTGGCACTAGTGGTAAAGAATCCGCCTGCCAGTGCAGATGATGCAAGAGATGTGGGTTCGATCCTTAGGTTGGGAAGATGCCCTGGAGGAGGAAATGGCACCCCATCCCCCCATTCCAGTATTCTTGCCTGGAAAATGCCATGGGCAGAGGAGCCTGGTGGGCTGTAGTCCATGGGGCTGCAAAGAATTGGACATGGCTGAGGGACAGCATGCACACAAGAGACAAAAAGAACCTGCAGACAGTCCATGCGGGACTTGGAATACAGTGTCCAGAGCAGGCTCCTGAGCCCCGCCTCCCCGAGCTGGAGATAGAAACAGCCTCTCTGCACCGGCTCCTTTCATCCCAGCCAGCTCCTCCACTCCCCACTTATCTGAAGTTCACATTCTCTTCATTTCATTTCTCCATCTCTGGGGAAATTTCTCCCAGGCTATAATTCCAGCTGCTTGGGATGAATTTCTGGTTAGTCAAGGTAAAATTCTTTTCCTAATTCACAAGTTTCTTCTGGGGAGCTTCTAGTGACTAACGGGTACCTTTTTGTTAAAAACTTTTTTCTTACCGTTATCTAGAATTATATGATTTGTGTGCCTTCCCTCCCACCTAGAATGAGAGCCTGCTGAAAGCAGGGGTCTTATCGGTCTCACTCCCCGCGATATTCCTGTAATGCAGGTCAGTGCCCAATGCCTGCTTCCTGCAGGTGCTCAGTAGATATTTGAATGAATCAATGAATGAATATCTTTCCCACAAACTCCTCAAGGGCACTGATGGGGCATGGCGGCAGACACACACAGAATTTTATTAAAAGTGGTCAGCCTGTCAAGCAGAACCCAGGCACTTAGCCTCCTAAGAGCATGGCCTTGTGGTTTGCTTCCACTTTAGAACTTTCTGTGGTCACAGAGAAGCCACACAGAACTTCCTGTGCGCTCCTCTGGCCAGTAAGAGAAACGTTCCTTTCTGTCGGAGTCTTCAGCAGAGCGGCCGAGCGGTTTGGCCCTGGAGCCAGACTTCCTAGGTCACATCTTCCTGGCTGTGTGACCGGCAACTTCCTGTGCCTTTACACGCCCTGGTTGATTCATCTGTAAAGTGAGGCCAGCAGTAGCCCTTGTTCGGTAGGGTTATTTTGAGAATTAAATGAGTTGTCATAAGTAGTGTTAAGAACCATTCTAGCACATAGATGCTCAGTTAATGTTGGCAGGATAAATGAGGATGGGAGTAGTTGTGGCGGGGGCAGTGGTTGTATTTGGCCAATAATGTCATAGCGTGAGTTTGTACTTTGTACTCGGCTTTCACCTAATCCTTCTGTTTTATTACATTTTTCATCATTGCTTTCTTAAAATGTAAGAACTGAGTCATCTCTTAGAAATAAAATTTCAAATGTTCACATTAAGTAATTTTTTAAAAAGATACCATTTTAAGAAACACACTTTGATTTCTTGTATTAATTATTTATAATTTTATGCAAAGGTTATTGTCATGGGGATACTGAATAGGTTTTTCTGCTCCAGAATCTATACAAAATAAGTTTCATCTCTTTGGAGTGTTTCTATAATACTGTCATTCATATCTGAATCTTCCTCACATATTTTCTAAAGGAAAAGATTAATACGTTATTACAAAATCAAGCTGAACTGCCCAGTGTGGGAGATATTTCCTTTCAAGTTTATTTCTTTGAATTTTTAAAGACTATTTCACATAGAATTTAATTATGCATCTCTGTCCTTTTTAAAATATGGTGAATTCATAAACTCTAGATTGAAAGTTTCTGTTAGGAAGAATTATTTTTAGGCCAGCCTTAAGAATAGGAGTTGGGAGGAGGGGATGGTGAGAGAACAAAAAGAAAAGCTTTCAATTATAATCCACACCCTTACTTAGTTGAAGACTTTCATAGTAATCTGGGCCGAGAGGGAAACTACAAATAAAATTGAAACATAATTGGTCTGTGACCTAAATCTGTCTTTTTTGGGTTTTGTTATTGCTAAAGTATTAATGGCAGAATTAGTATTCATAGTTTCCTGATAGTTTTCACTTTCTTTTTGATCTTCTGCTCTTCTGTCTCCATTTTTAAAAGGCACTTAAGGCAGAAAAGCAACCTTGGAAAGGATCTTAAAGGGAGAGAGAGTATAAAAGCAGTAGACAAGATGTTTGAAAATTTTCTCGTTTTGTTTTTTAATGGGGTATGTGGATAGTAGGTGTGTCCATGAAGGAGCTTCAGTTTTGTATCAATGAGTTGTCCTATTTTCAGTTCATTGAAGCTCTCTGGCTTCCCCTCATCCAGGAAGTTACAGATTTGGGGAATCTGTTGTCCTGTTGATGATATAGTCACTCAGTCGTGTCCGACATTTTGTGACCCCATGGACACATTTTGTAGCCTACCAGGCTCCTCTATACATGGAATTCTCCAGGCAAGAATACTAGAGTTGGTTGTTATTTCCTTCTCCAGGGGGTCTTCCCAACCCGGGGATCAAACCCAGGTCTCTCACATTGCAGGCACATTCTTTACTGACTGAGCCACCAGTGAAGCCCCTATTGATGATAGCATTCAATTTTAATTCTTAAGATACCAGTCCTTTTCTTACAAAGAGCTTCACTGCAGGGTTGGTAAGATGAGTAACAGAGACTCTCTTGGGTCTATGGATGACACCGGAAAATGACAGAAATAGAGAACACTTAAAAAAAAAAAAAAAGGCATAAGATATTTGACTTGGAAGCAGTGCAGACCTAGAACAGGTACCATAAAAGAAAATCATTTAAATAAAAGAATAAAAGGTTGAAAAAAAAAAAAAAAGAATAAAAGGTTGAGAAACTTGGTTAGTCTATATAGCATATTGTGATCTTTTTTAATGGTTTATTAATGTCATTCATTGTGTTATTTTCAGTTGGAAAGATGTTGGTAGCAGAACGTGATTCTGCTGCATGCTGTGGTATCATTTAATACATGTAGCCTGACTTGTGTGTCATGGTAGAGTTGATTGTGATTCTCAGGAGCCTTCCACAAGAATGATCTTTCTTATGCTCTCCAGGTTTTCACCTGATGGCAGGCTAATTGTATCATGCAGTGAGGATAAAACTATTAAAATCTGGGATACCACAAATAAGCAGTGTGTCAACAACTTCTCAGATTTTGTAGGGTAAGTCCATTTCTCTTTTTGAATTTTTATGGGTTAGTATGCTAAGGAGACATTTAATTGTTTACAATTCAAATAAAGAAAGAGAAATTGAAATATTAGACCATCTTATTCCTCCCTCCCAGGTTTGCAAATTTTGTGGCTTTTAACCCTAATGGTACATGCATAGCTTCAGCAGGTTCTGACCATACTGTGAAAATCTGGGATATAAGAGTGAACAAGCTACTCCAGCATTATCAAGGTAAGGATTCCCATAACAGAATTGAATTGTACAGTGAGCTTCTCTTACACTGGCAGAGACTATTATCAGTGTGGCTTGGCCCTATTACTGAGTGTGATGCACTGACCAGAGAAAAGTTAGCCACCATCAGCAGCGTGGTCCAAGGAGCTGGGGTAGGTGCCAGCCTGCAGAGGGAGGTGGATGAACCTTATAAATGATGCCAGAGCTGTAAAAAAAAAAAAAAAAGGAAAAAGAAAAGAAAAAAAGTTACTAGAAGATTTTCAGACTTTGGTTATCTGCTTTGTATAAGAATCCAGGATTAAAATTGACTCAGAAGGAGATACCTGAGCACAAATAGGTGTTATAACTGGCAGAAAACAACATCCTACTGTGCCTGTCTATTGAAGTTAAAAGAGAAATGAATTGATTTCTTAATGTGTATTAGATTTATATTAAATCCAAATTTCTGTTCCTTAATAAACATAATGTAGCAGACACTGTGCTAAATTCTCACATCAGCCCTCAGAGGTATTACTGTTACCTCCACTTTAAAGACAAGGAAAGTGAGGCTGAAAGAGCCTATGTAACTTGCTAAAATATCGCTCGGACTGACATGGGTCTTTCTGTTTACAAAGTACGCTTCTACAAAGTACAGTGATTATCAAACTTTGGTCACTGTGTTATACTGCCTCCTGTTGGAAGGATGGTGTCCAGAAATGAATTCTCAAACTGGCACGGCTGCCCTTCTCCAAAGACATCCCCATACTCTTCGCCTTGTCCCAAGCAACCAACTGGTTATTAAATTTAGTTTGAGGCTAGGATGTATACATTACGTGAACTGGTGGTAGACAATGATTGTTTATATTGGCACTATATCCAAAGATTTTATAGTTAGGTAGTTAATAAGACCATCTTTCCTGGACAGATTCTCATTTTCTGTCTCATGAACTGGAAGCTTAAGCTGTTTGATGCCACACTACTTATTTGTCTTAGTGAGCTATGTAGAGTTTTGGTGCTATGGAGACATTACCTCTAATTGATTCTTGGTTTCAACCTCATATTGCTAGTAGAGTAAAGGGGCATCTTTAGAATTAAGAATTATTCTCTGAACTTTTTGCTTTTATTTTCCACAAATCAGTTCACAGCGGTGGAGTTAATTGTCTGTCGTTCCATCCTTCGGGTAACTATCTCATCACTGCTTCTTCAGATGGTACGCTGAAGATCCTGGACCTCTTAGAAGGAAGGCTTATATACACACTTCAAGGACATACGGTGTGAACCCTAAGATATTTGCTTTAGCTCTGATCCACCTTGTTATATGGCTGTATTACTTTCCCAAGTATACCACACATGGCTGCTATTACAATTTTATTTTTGGTTTTTTTGCTTGCAAGGATGTGTTTTCATCCTCTGGAAGCAGCTCTTCGAAATATTATTTATTGTAGTTCTTGTCAAAATCAATGTGTATCTTTCAATGGCCGGTAACGTAACCCTCCACAGCTGTCTTCCTCGGTATGTAGTATGGGTCTGACTGCTTAAATGGTGACAGATACGTGTTTTTCTGACTTCTGCTCTTTCCCCTCACGTGCCAGCTCTGACCCTCTCAGCCTCCCTACCCTTTCACTCTCGTCTTCCACTAAACTGATGGGTGAGTTTAGAAGGAGAAACTTGACAAGTCGAGCCTAATGCCCTCAGCTCTTAGGAGCCTGTGCTCATGGCTCTCCTCTGGCATTTCTTGTGGGGAGGCTAGCCCTTGTCCAGTCTTGCCTGTGACGGGGTACTCAAGTGTGACTCATTCTGGGTTTCAGGTCTAGAAAGCCTGTTTGCCCACAGATGAAGCCATGTTCTCTCTTTACAAGCCCTCATCAGTAAGAAAGATAGTATTTCTTTGTCTTATTTTTTAATTAGTTTAGGAATTCAGTGGGGAAATGGGGTGCTGTTTATGGAGCCTGTTCACTCAGACACACATGCACATACTGATATATAATATTCCAAAGGAAAACTTTTTTAAGTGTAAAAATTATTCTTCCTTTCTGGGTAAATGTTCAAACTTCTCTAAATTTTTTAGAATACATCCCCCCCTTCTTTTAAAAATAAGATGTACTAGGTACTTCCTTTTAAGCAAGCATAAGCGATTTATATCCAGAAATAGACTGGGCTTTGTGGCCTAGGGGAGAAGTTTTCTTTTTCTGTCTTCATGTATCCTGCTGGGCTTCCTGCTTGCTTTATCATTTGTTTCACAGCTGTGTTAGAGGGAAGCAGAAATAGACAGTTAACCAGCTCAGATATATGTGTACCCATGGATTTGGGCTGGATTAACAACCAATAAAAGTGGCCATGGATTAAAATATCCTTGGAAGAAGGACTGAGTACTGGGGAAAAAGGTAAATAAAATAATTTAGGAGAAAAGCACTATACGCGAAGATGGAAATTTTCACAGTCTGGACGTGAAGGTATTTATGAGGTGTTAACCTGAGACTGTGGGCTGGTCTACGTGAAAGATATAAGAGGCTCTTCCCCATAAATTTTCATGTATAGATTCTGTTCAGTTCAGTTGCTCAGTTGTGTTTGGCTCTTTGCAACCCCATGGACCGCAACACCCCAGGCTTCCTTGTCCATCACCAACTCCTGGAGCTTACTCAGACTCATCATGTCCATTGAGTCAGTGATGCCATCCAACCATCTCATCCTCTGTCATCCCCTTCTCCTCCTGCCCTCAATCTTTCCCAGCATCAGAATCTTTTCCAGTGAGTCACATCTTCGCATCAGGTGGCCAAAGTATTGGAGTTTCAGCTTGAACATCAGTCCTTCCAGTGAACACCCAGGACTGATCTCCTTTAGGATGGACTGGTTGGATCTCCTTGCAGTCCAAGGGACCCTCAAGGGTCTTCTCCAACACCACAGTTCAAAAGCATCAGTTGTTTGGTGCTCAGCTTTCTTTATAGTCCAACTCTCACATCCATACATGACTACTGGAAAAAGCCATAGCTTTGACTAGACGGACCTATGTTGGCAAAGTAATGTCTCTGCTTTTTAATAAACTGTCTAGGTTGGACATAGCTTTTCTTCCAAAGAGCAAGCATCTTTTAATTTCATGGCTGCAGTCAACATCTGCAGTGATTTTGGAGCCCCCCCAAAATAGTTTCTCACTGTTTCCATTGTATGGAATGGAACTTATTACTGACTTATTAAAAAAACAAACAGTATACAAGCATTTCTGAGATGAGAAATGAATCCTCTTGACTAGAAACTGACCCAGAGGTCATTCTGTGACTGTGCCAAGAGCCGTCCAGCGCCGCAGCCATTGCTTACCACGCTCGCTTTCCTGTTACCTCCCACCCTGATAACTGCAGTAACTTCCTAAGTGGCTTCCAGCTGTTCGTTCAAACTCCAGCTCATCATTCTCACAGTCGCGGTATCAGTTGTCATCAGTCACAGCTCTTCTCCTATCTGTGTCCTGCTCTCAGAACTTTAAGTGGCTCACTGTTGCCCACGTGAAGAACTCGGTGAAGCATGTTGGGGTTCAGGAAATGACTTCTCTTCATACAGCCTCGTTCCCATCACTTCCAGGGTTATCATTCAGCTTCTGCTAGTGATTTGTTGAATAAGATTCCAAAGCCAGAAAATTTTAACAGAAGAAATTCTTACTCACTGACCTATGCACAGACTTCTTTAAAGGGAAGAAAAGTGTATTTTCTCATTTTTATTAGTATCTCTTTTTCAGTTAGTATTGTTTATAGATGTCTTCAGATAACTGAGTTGATGCTTTGATTCTCTTTGCCTGCCTTGGTTGCTAGCAGCTGAATATGTCCTCAGACTTATTGCATAACTATTCTGCACAAATTAGGATGAAAAATTAATACTCACAGCCTTCTTGGCCACGGAAACACATTATCAAATGCTTTTTTCCCTTTTATCTCCCTTTATGTCTTAGGGGCCTGTCTTCACTGTTTCATTTTCAAAAGGTGGAGAGCTGTTTACATCAGGAGGTGCAGATGCACAGGTTTGTAAAGCTCTCTGCTCCCTCTTTGATTTGATTAGGGGAAATGGAATCTGAGACCTCAGCTGAGATTTTTACAACCAGCTAGTTTGTCTATTTCAGATGATTATGAATGAATTTATATTTTAGTTAGTGCCAGGGAATCTGCTCTCTCGTAGCTGAAATGGTACCAGTTCTGATCATTTTTGGAACTCAAATAGCAGTTATTTTCTTTTGCTCGTCTTTATACTTACTTATACATAAAACTAACACTGAGTGCCTAATATTGGTGTGGGCCTTTTCACTTGAATTGTTGCCTAATCTATTGTCTGTGTGTTTTATTTTTCAAATGTTGATTAAACTTCTTGAGTATGGTACATTTAAATTGTAACAAGTCTGTATTTATTTGAAATGACCAAAAGTCATTCAGAGCCACATTTATTGAATAAGGTGGACATAAAGAAAATTCAGAATATGAAATCTCTCCCTATTACCCTTTTAAAAAGTATTGAGATATAATGTTGTGGGAATATATATCTAGCCTTCCTATTTTGACAGCCTATTCTATATGTTCATTTTTTAAAAATTTCCTTCTACTACTTGTACTTGCAAATCAATAACTGCCAACTTGATTCATTTTTAATAGGTCTTATTATGGAGGACTAACTTTGATGAACTGAATTATAAAGATACTAGTAAAAGAAACCTCAAAAGACTGCACTTTGATTCACCGCCACATCTTCTCGATATCTACCCAAGGACACCACATCCGCATGAGGGAAGAATTGAAACTGTTGAAGTGAGTATTTAATGAGTATTTGCCCTGCCATTTGTAAGTGTTCACTTTGGGACTATTGGTGAACTATATGCTTGGAATTATACTTAATTATATAAAGCCTAGTCCTCCTTTAAAACAACAGCACTTTAAGAAATGATTATATTCACTAATAAAACTATAAATAGAGTAGTATGTAAAGTGCTAAAGCCTCATATTTGCAGCTTGAAGATTTAGAAATAAAACTTAAAAACTGTGATAATAATAATGGGAAATGAAGAATCAAATCTAAGGCCTCTGGCTGTAAAGTCTGAGCTAGTTCGTGTTCTAGATGTGTTTAGGAAAGTCGTGTGATAGCTGTCATGAGAACAGCTGAAAGGCAAGAATTTTTAGAGCAATTATTGAAATGGGTATCTTGAAGCAAGTCTTAGGAACAGTAAGAAGAGGTTGAAGCATTACATCTAGTAATTGAGACCATTTTACTGTTTGCCAACATATATTTTCAAGTATATAATTGTCTATTTAGCTGTAAATTTGTCTTTGCTGGATACTTAGCTGGTATTAGTCTATTTCTTTCCATCTTGCATGATTCTTCTTAAGTTCATTTTTCTCTCAGCAAGAGCTGAAATCAGGAATCACTATTGTCTGTTAATCTGAATTTTTCCCCCAATCATTGGCAGAATCTTTCTTTGTTTTTAGAGTAGATGTTTTGAATTTTTAAGATGTTATTCCTGAATGGCAGTTCCCAGCCACTTCGTGACTGTTGTTCATGCTGTGGTTCGACTCCCTTCCAAATGGTTCCTGGGTCCCTCACCCGCCGTCAGTCCTTTAATTTTGGTTTCGTCACTCTTGGTCTTTTGTCCTACCTTAGCTGTTTCTGTTAGTCTCAGGGTTTGTGTGTGCGTGTGTACACTCAGGAGTAAGTTTCCAGAAAAAATTGATATCTTTGGACAGTTTTCTAGATTTTGTTGAATTTGGCCACATCATTGGGATTTCTTTCCTTGTTTTTCCATGGTAGTGTTTATTTTCAGTTCTTTGCTATAATTTTTGTCCTTTTCAACTTGCCACCATTTTTCCAGACCTTCTAAATAAAGTATTTTACCATTGTGCTTTACTTAATCTTTGTGCCATTTATTGTATTATCATTTCCTCACTTTTCTTTCTTTTTTTTTTAATTATTTCAACATTTATTGTAAAATGTAATAATAGGATAATGTGTTGAAATAAGAACATTCAGTTCAGTTCAGTTGCTTAGTTGTGTCAGACTCCTTGCGACCTCATGGACTGCAGCACGCCAGGCCTCCCTGTCCATCACCAACTCCCAAAATTTACTCAAACTCATGTCCATTGAGTCAGTGTTGCCATCTAACTATCTCATCCTCTGTTGTCCCCTTCTCCTCCTACCTTCAATCTTTTCCAGCATCAGGGTCTTTACCAATGAGTAAGTACTTCACATCAGGTGGCCAAAGGATTGGAGTTTCAGCTTCAGTATCAGTCCTTCCAATGAATATTCAAGACTGATTTCCTTTAGGATGGACTGGTTGGATCTCCTTGCTGTCCAAGAGACTCTCAAGAGTCTTCTCCAACACCATAGTTCAAAAGCATCAATTATTCGGCACTCAGCTTTCTTTATAGTCCAACTCTTACATCCATACATGACTACTGGAAAAACCATAGCTTTGACTAGACGGACCTTTGTTGGCAAAGTAATGTCTCTTCTTTTTAATATGCTGTCTAGGTTGGTCGTAACTTTTCTTCCAAGAAGCAAGTGTCTTTTAATTTCATGGCTGCAGTCAACATCTGCAGTGATTTCGGAGCCCCCCAAAATAAAGTCTGTCACTGTTTCCATTGTTTTCCCATCTAATTTGCTATGAAGTGATGGGACCAGAAGCCATGATCTTAGTTTTCTGAATGTTGAGCTTTAAGCTAACTTTTTCACTCTCCTCTTTCACTTTCATCAAGAGGCTGTTTAGTTCTTCGCTTTCTGCCATAAGTGGTGTCATCTGCATATCTGAGGTTATTGATATTTCTCCCAGCAATCTTGATTCCAGCTTGTGCTTCATCCAGTCCAGCATTTCTCATGATGTACTCTTCTTATAAGTTAATCAAGCAGGGTGACAATATACAGCCTTGACATACTCCTTTCCCAGTTTGGAACCAGTCTGTTGTTCCATGTCCACTTCTAACTGTTGCTTCTTAACCTGCATACAGATTTCTCAGGAGGCAGCTCAGAACATTAAGTGAATATAATATCATTTGCTTTTTTTTTTTTTATTATATATTCCTAGACTCTACAAATATTTATCAAGTTCATACTATGTGTAAATACATGGTGGTATATGTTTTAGATCTTCAAAATGGATTGTAAGAAATTCCATTTTCACCAGTATGATTAAATGGATACCTCCCACTAAAAACAGCTATGAATGCTTGATAAACTGTAGTCATCTATGTATTTACATGAGGATGGCTCATGGAATTTTATTCTATGCAATAGATTGTATTGCATTGAAATCATCATTCATTTTTAAGATAAATTATATACATTTTTAACTGGAGGATGGTTGCTTTACAGTGTCGTGTTGGTTTCTGCGATACAGCAGTGTGACTCAGCCTCCCTCCTACTTCCCGCATCCCACCCCTCCAGGTTGTCACGGAGCACCAAGCTGAACTTCCCACTGGCTGTTTTGCACATGGTACTATGTATATGTCAATGCTGCTCTTATCTGTGCACCTCCTCTTCTCCTTCCCCACCTATATCCACCAGTCTGTTCTCTATGTCAGCATCTCTATTTTTTCCCTGAAAATAAGTTCATCAGTACCACTTTTCTAGATTCCGTTTATGTATGTTAACGTATGATATTTGTTTTTCTCTTGCTGAGTGACTTTACTCTGTACAACAGGCGCTAGGTTCATCCACCTCACTCAATTCATTCCTTTTATGGCTGAATAATATTCCATTGTGGATATGTACCACAGCTTCTTTGTTGATTCATCTGCTGATGGACATCTAGCTTGCTTCGGTGTCCCGGCTATTGTAAATAGTGCTGCCACGAACACTGGGGTACATGTGTCTTTTTGAAATATGGTTTTCTCAGCGTATATACCCAGCAGTAGAATTGCTGGGTCATATGGTAGTTTTATTCCTCGTTTTCTAAGGAATCTTCATACTGCTCTCCGTAGTGACTGTATCAATTTACATACCCATCAACAATGCAGGAGGGTTCCCTTTTCTCCACATCCTCTCTAGCATTTACTGTTTGTAGATTTTTTGATGATGGCCATTCTGACCATTATGAGGTGATACCTCATTGTAGTTTTGATTTGCATTTCTCTAATAATGGGCAATGTTGAACATCTTTTCATGTGTTTGTTGGCCATCTTTGGAGAAATGGCTTCTTTGGAGAAATGTCTGTTTAGGTGTTCCACCCGTTTTTTGACTGGGTTGTTTTTCTGATATTGAGCTGCTATAACTGTTATTTTGGAGATTAATCTTTTGTCGGTTGCTTTGTTTGCAATTATTTTCTCTTTTGAGGGTTGTCTTTTCAGGATTGTTTCCTTAATTTCTCTTTCTGACTTTTGGTTGTTAATATATAGGAATGCAAGGGATTTCTGTGTATTAATTTTGTATCCTGAGACTTTACTAAATTCATTGATTAGTTCTAGTAATTTTCTGGCATCTTTAGAGTGTTCTGTGTATTGTATCATGTCATTTGCAAACAGTGGGAGTTTTACTTCTTTACCAGTCTGGATTCCTTTTAATTTTTATTTTTTTTCTGTGATTGCCGTCGCTAGGACTTCCAAAACAATACTTAATAATAGTGGCAAGAGTGGGCATCCTTGTCTTGTTCTTGATCTTAGAAGAAATGCTTTCACTCTTTCACCGTTAAGAATGTTTGCTCTGGGTTTGTCATATATGGCCTTTATTATGTTGAGGTAGCTTCCTTCTATGCCTACTTTCTGAAGAGTTTTTATCATAAATGGGTATTGAATCTTGTTGAGAACTTTTCCTACATCTATTGAGAAGATCATATTGTTTTTATATTTCAGTTTTTTAATATGGTGTATCACATTGATTGATTTGTGTATGTTAAAGAATCCTTGCATCCCTGGGATACACCTCACTTGATCATGGTGTATCATCCTTTTAATGTGTTTGTTTGGATTCTGTTTGCTAGTATTTTGTTGAGGCTGGTTGTTCATCAGAGATATTGGCCCATAATTTTCTTTTTGTGAGATATCTTCAGTATTGATATCAGGGTGATGATGGCTTCTTATAATAAGTTTGGGAGTTTTCCTCCCTCTTTTGGAAGAGTTTGAGAAGGATAGATGTTAGCACTTCTCTAATATTTGACAGAATTTGCTTGTGAAGACATCTGGCCCTAGGCTTCTGTTTGTTGGAAGATTTTTTTATCACAGTTTCAATTTCAGTGCTTGTGATTGGTCTCTTCATATTTTCTATTTCTTCCTGGTTGAGTCTTGGAAGGTTTTACTTTTCTGAGAATTTGTCCGTTTCTTCCAGGTTGTCCATTTTATTGGCATATAGTCACTTCTAGTAGTCTCGTGTCTGTTATGATCCTTTGTATTTCTGGTTGTCTGTTGTATCTTCTCTGTTTTCATTTCTAATTTTATTGAATTAAGTCATCTTTTTTTCTTGATGAGTCTGGTTAAAGATTTATCAGTTTATTTTTTATTTAAAGTTTATCTTTTCAAAGGACGAACTTTTAGTTTTATTGGTCTTTGCATTTGTTTTATTTGTCTCTATTTCATTTATTTCTACTCTGATCTTTTGTGTTTCTATCCTTCTACTAACTTTGGAGTTTTTGTTCTTCTTTTTCTAGTTGCTTTAGGTGAAAGGTTAGGTTGTTTATTTGATATTTTTCTTGATTTTTGAGGTTCATATTGCCATGAACTTCCCTCTTAGCACTATTTTTTACTGCATCCCATAGGTTTTGAGTTGTGTTTTCATTGTCATTTGTTTCTAGGTATTTTTTTATTTCCTCTTTGATTTCTTCACTGACTGACTACTTAAAAACTTACTGTTTAGCCCCTGTGTGTTTTTTACAGTTCTTTTTCTTCCTGTAATGGATATCTAATCTTACTGCATTGTGGTCAGAAAAAAGTGCAATTTTCTTAAATCTACCAAGGCTTAATTTGTGACCCAAGATGTGAATTATTCTGGAGAATGTTCCATGTGCACTTGAGAAAAAGTGTATTCTACAGTTTGGGGATAGAAGGTCCTCTAGATGTCAATTAGGTCTATCTGGTCCAATGTGTCATTTAAGACCTGTTTCCTTACTAATTTTCTTTCTGGATGATATGTCCATTGGTGTGAGTGAGATGTTTAAGTCCCCCACTATTATTGTGTTACTATTTCCACTATTATAGTTAGCATTTGCCTTGTGTACTGAGATGCTCCTGTGTTGGGAGCATATATATTATAATTGTTATATTTCCTTCTTGGATTGATCCCTTGATCATTATGTAGTGTCCTTCCTTGTCTCTTGTAATGGTCTTTATTTTAAAGTCTATTTTATCTGATATGAGAATTGCTATACCTGCTTTGTTTTGATTTCCATTTGCATGGAATATCTTTTTCCAGCCCCTCACTTTCAGTCTGTATGTGTCTCTAGGTCTGAAGTGGGTCTCTTGTAGACAGCATATATAGAGGTCTTATTTTTGTATCCATTCAGCCAACCTGTGTCTTTTGGTTGGATTGTTTAATCCATTTACATTTAAGGTAATTATTGACATGTATGATCCTACGGTTGTTGTTGTTTAGTCACTAAGTCACGTCCAGTTCATTTGTGACCCCATGGACTCCAGCTCACCGGGCTCCCATCCATGGGATTTCCCAGGTAAGAATACTGGAGTGGATTGCCATACCTCCTCCAGCAGATCACCCAACCCAGGGATCAAACCTGCATCTCATGCATTGACAGACAAATTCTTTACCACTGAGCCACCAAGTCCATAATCCTATTACCATTTATTGTTTGGAGTTTGTTTTTGTAAATCTTTTTTTTCTCTTGTGTTTCCTGTCTAGAGAAGTTCCTTTTTAGCATTTGTTATAGAGCTGATTTGGTGGTGCTGAATCCTTTTAACATTTGCTTATCTGTAAAGATTTGATTTTCTGAATCTGAATGAGATCCTTGCTGGAAAGAGTAATCTTGGTTGTAGGGCTTTTCTCCTTTTATCACTTTAAGTATATCCTGCTACTCCTTTCTGGCCTGCAGAGCTTCTGCTGAAAGATCAGCTGTTAACCTTATGGGGATTCCCTTGTATGTTATTTGTTGCTTTTTGCTTGCTGCTTTTAACATTTTTCTTTGTGGTTAATTTTTGTTAGGTTGATGAATATGTCTTGTCACCTTTCTCCTTGGGTTTATCCTGTGTGGGACTCTGGATTTCTTGGACTTCATTATTTCTTTTCCTCTCAGGGAAATTTTCACATAATATAATCACTTCAAAAATTTTCTCAGACCCTTTCTTTTTCTTTTCTTCAACTAGGCCCCCTATAATTCAAATGTTGGTGAGTTTAATATTGTCCCAGAGGTCTCTTGAGACTATTCTCAATTCTTTTCATTCTTTTTTCTTTATTCTGCTCTTCAGTAGACCATTCTATCTTCCAGCTCACTTACTTATCTGTTCTTCTGCCTCAGTTATTCTATTAATAATTTCTTCCAGAGTATTTTTGGGCTTTCCAGGTGGCATTAGTGGTAAAGAACCTGCTTGCCAATGCAGGAGACAAAAGAGACGTGAATTTAATCCCTGGGTCGGGAAGATCCCCTGGAGGAGGGCATGGCAACCCACTCCAGTATCCTTGCCTGAAAAATCCCATTGACAGAGGAGCCTGGTTGGCTATAATCCACAGGGTTGCAAAGAGTCAGACATGACTGAAGCAACTTAACACACACAGTATTTTTAATTTCAGTAATTATGTTGTTCATCACTATTTATTCTTTATTCTAGGTCCTTGCTAAATGTGTTAAAAGAATCTTGCATTTTCTCCATTCCATTTTTGAGATTTTTAGATCATGTTTACTATCATTACTCTGAATTCTTTTTCAGGTAGTTTGCTTATTATTTCCTCTTTGTTTTTTGCAGCTCCATGGTCTGTTGGTCCTGTGGGTTTTTACCTTGTTCCTTCAACTGTGCAATAGTTCTCTGTCTTTTCATTTTGTCCTTTTGTGTGTGAGGTCTCCCATCCTCAGGCTACCCTGGTGGCTCAGACGGTAAAGCGCCTGCCTACAATGCGGGAGACCTGGGTTCAATCCCTGGGTTGGGAAGATCTCCTGGAGAAGGAAATGGTAACCTACTCCAATATTCTTGCCTGGAAAATCCCATGGACGGAGAAGCCTGGTAGGCTACAAGCCATGGGGTCGCAAAGAGTCGGACACGACTGAGCGACTTCACTTTCACTTTGTTTATCCTCAGGCTATAGTGTCATAGTTCTTGCTTCCCGTCTCTGCCCCAGGTGGGTGAGGTTGGTCCAGTGGCTTGTATAAGCTTTGTGTTGGGAGGGGCTTGTGCCCGCATTCTGGCCAGTGGAGGTGAGTTTTTTCCTGCTGATGGGCAGGGCTGTGTGAGGTGGTGTGTGTTGGGGTATCTATGGGCAGCCTGCCTGCTGCTGCTTGGGACTGTGTTCCTGTCTTGCTTATTCTTTGGGTGAGGTACCCAGCACTGGGAGCTTCAGACAGTTGGGTGGTGCTGGGTCTTGGATTTGAATAGAAGCTTTTGTGGGAGTTCTCACCGATAATACTGCTTGGAGTCAGGAGTACTCTTGTGGTCCAGTGTCCTGGACTCAGCACTCCCACCCAGAGGCTAAGGTCCCACTTCTGGTTAGTGAACCAAGACCCCATAAGCCGTTTGTCATGGCAATAAAGGGGACTTAAAAAAAACAAAAATGAAATCCAGACAAATGTTAAAAGCAAAATTAGACAGGCAGAAACAAAAACAAAAGAACACATACACACACACATGAAGCTAAAACAGAAAGCAGATTACAGGAGAGCGACCTGACAAACAAAAGAAAGCAAAGATGAAATCAACCAGTTAAAAACAAAACTAAAATACAAACCAGAAAGCAGAACCAAAGCAGAGTGCCAGCTGAGGAATAAAGCAAACAAAAAAAAGGCAAAAATGGTAAAAGAAAAAAAAAATTCAGAAAAGCAAATTTGAAATGGAAGTATATATAAAAAATATCTGTATATATTAAAACAACATCAACAAAAAGAGCCAAACAAAGCCCAAAAAGAAAACAAAAAACAACACAAAATTTTAAAAAGACAGTGTAGCAGAAAGCCAAAGTAGAAGTAGAACATATATAAAAGCAATAAAAAGTATGATTAAAAAATATATATATCCCCAAAGCCTAAATATAAATAATAATAATAAAAACAACAACCACAACATCAGAGAAAAAGGAAGGGAAAGAAACCCTAAAAACCCAGAACCAACAGCAGGAGTCTCTCCCCTACTTCAGCTCCCCCACCCTCAGGTGCAGGTCTGGTCCTGCGTGCTCCTGCTCCTCCTTTCTTTCATCCTTCCCAGTCACGCACAGATCTGTATAGTCCTTTCCTGTGGCCAAGGACTCCTACTAGTGCTCAGCCAGTGTTCTGTGAGAAGTGTTGTATCTCTAGATGTACTCCTGATCTATCTGTGGACAGAGATGCACTCCACGTCCACCTGCTTTTCCACCATCTTGCTTCTCCCACTTTTATTTCTTTGAAAGAAAGAATATATTGTAACTTCTGGTTTATCACATTTTGTTTCAGTTTCTACAATTATAGATGCATTTGTTGACCCCCTGTGATCAAATAAATTCACATCAAGTACATGTGAAATATATTTTAACTTGAGTTTCCTTTTCTTGCTTTACCTATGCTGATTTTATTGACTCTTGGTGTTTTTCATGCTAGTATTTCTATAGCTTGGCTGGGCCTGATCAGCAGCATTGCTGTTGTCCTGTTATCCATTCAGCCACCTACCTTTCCAGAGTGGTAGGTGACAGAGCTGCGGGCTGAGCCCAGGTCTCCTTACTCCTAACCTAGTGATACTTCCATAATATCACACTGCCTCGGCTCTGGGGACTCAAGCCGTTTTCTCTGTGATTTACTCTCAGCCTTAGCCCACTTAAGAGTGCTAGACTTTCTTTAAGATGTCAACAAGTTCTCTCAGTAGCTCTGCTCTGGCAGTCCAGCCAGAAAGCAGTAAAACTAGCTGGGTTGCTTTGTATGGCTAGGTCAGGATGACCCAGGCCATGCAGAACCATTCTATACCCATATTTTTCACATAGGCACTTAAAAATCTATTAAAAACTGGCTTTTCGTCTTGGAGTTACAGCTATTTGGTGCAGAATCTTGAACATTGGGACTGAATGATTATGTTTGTTGCCTTGAGAAAGTCAGCCTTCGTGTACATTTTAAATTTGCTGTATGTTGCTCTTGTTTAGTCGCAAAGTCATGTCCGACTCTTTTGTGACCCCGTGGTCTGTAGCCCGCCAGGCTGTTCTGTCCATGGGATTTCCCAGGCAAGAATACTGGAGTGGGTTGCCATTTCCTTCTCCAGGGCATCTTCCCGACCCAGGGATCAAACCCATGTCTCTTGCTTGGCAGGTGGATGGTTTACCACTAAGCCATCAGGGAAGCCTGTAAGCACTCATACATATTTACTAAATGGGGACTGAAATAAAGTTTCAGTAGCAATTGTCATCTATCATTTATTTACCAATAAAATCTTTGAAAATGGCACTTCTGAGAAAGTGAATGTCTGGATACATAATTCAGTTTCTAATACTAGGGGATCAGAGACCAATTTATAGAGTCGTTATCCATTTCTTTTCCTTTTCTTAGTTATGGAAGATGATTGGGGGAACTAATGTTCTGTTTCCCTAAATGTAACAAATAATTATGATTTAATACTCTTAAGTATGGCTTGTATATAGGACGGCGACAGGAGCCATGTCCTGAGAGAGTATATAGATTGTACAAAAAGATATTCTTTACAACTCCAGTTTGTTTTTATTTTTTATATTTAGCAAAAGGCTTCATTCTTACTAGATGCCCAGTAATAATGAGTATTGAACATTTACTAAATATCAGTTACTACCTGAGCACTTTACATTTATTACCTGCTTAAACTAAATATACAATATGGCTTACATTTGTCAAAATTCAGATTTCCTGACAGAAAATGCCAGAGACTTTGTGATATAGGATTCGGCATAAGAACAACCAACGTTCTGTTCATATTTTTCCCATAAAATCTCTTACAGTAAAGCAAAGATATAAAGTTTTCTGGGCAGAGAACATCTTTAACATTATGAATAAATAATTGTTAAATATGAAATTATTTTTTAAAGGCTTCAAACTAATGTCTATGAATCTCTCAAGAGCTAAAATGCTGTTAATTTTTAGATATCACTTAGAATAGTGTGAATCAGAATAGAAGTTGTACTGTGTATTATGTAAGATAAGCAAATTTTACTTTGAAATACTAAATTTGATGGATTAAACTTTTGTTTTCAAAGCTTTAGGCAAAATCAGTTTCAGAGCTTTAGGCAAAGTAATATGTTACTTTGGAAATAATTGAAAACTAGCAACCCCCTTTTTTTGAGGTCAAAATTCCTAATTAAAAGAATAAAAATATATTATTAGAAAATGTGAAATAAATCACATCTAAATGATCTAATTTCCCCAGCTTCCTCTTTTTTTAGTAACCCAGAAGTGTTTGATTTCTGGGTTTGAAGCAACACCGTATTCCTGTGATTCGTATTTTATTGTGTTTTCTGTTAGGCTGATTTTAATCACATAATCTCAGTCTTCTGAGTGAAATTATTTGACATTTTACAAAAGTCATCCATTTGCCAGTCTTTTTAAGGGTACCACTTGTTTGAAGGTGTGGAATCTTAGGGAGTCTTAGACCTTGGGTACCAGCTGACTATACATAAAAGTTACTAGTTTTATGTTACGGATAGAGAGGGTGGTGGCCAGATTGCTTTTAGAGTAAATGAGAGATGAAGGTCACATGAAAGAAGGCAGAAAGCATAAAATCTTCTTCTTCACTGTGTCAGACAGACCCCTCCTCTGTCCTTTCTGCTCATCTAACTGCAGAGCCTTTGTTAACGCTCCTGGCCTGGGCACACTGTCTTAATTAAAACGTAAGAACAACTTCTTTCTTTTCTTGGTGGGAAAGCAGCTCATTTTCAATACTAGGTATTTTAACCCTGTCCGCATTGTGCAGTGGCGCATCACTAATTCACGCTGACTTGTCTTTCTCAGACTGGCACGAGCTGGGCTACACAGTCCACACCCCCAGACAAAACCCAACTCTCCTTCTTGAAGGAGGAACTAACTTCAAGTGTGTGCCTGACACTTTTCTTCCCCACCTTTTTGCACATTTTGATGGGAAGACATAGAGCCATTCTAAAGGACAGTGGTAGATCTTGGAGACAGAAAGCCTTCAAAATAGCTGTTCGGAGAGTTGCAGGATATTGTAAGAAGGGCTGGTAGTGGTGGTGTTCAGTCTCTAAGTTGCATCCAACTCTTTGCAGCCCTATGGACTGTAGCACGCCAGGCTCCTCTGTCCTCTACTGTCTCCCAGAATTTGCTCAAATCGATGTCCGGTAAGAAGGGGTAGTAGTTAATTAAAAAGATGTTGTCAATAATTGTTTTTTTGGTTTCTGATTTCATAATGGCCATTTGAGGTTACCTTAGTCACCATATTGCATAGGAAATTCTGTATGATATTGAGCAAGAAGAAAAACTTCCTTTAACTTAACCAAATATTTACATAAAGACACTGTGTGGTAGTCTGGCCACGATTCATAGTTGAAAACTACAAGTGATCAATTTACGACTTGGAGTCTGAGCTTGAGTTTTTATCTCAACCTTCTATTAAGGTTGAAACGTTGTGTCATTAATTTATGGTTAATAAAACTGACCACTCCTCTACCAGTTTTGTATTTCAGTTCTAGCTGTGGTATGTGTATTGTTTTGTATCTCTGAAAATGTTCTTTAGAGATTATATAATAATAGCAGCAGTAATAATAATATCTAACACATGCAACATTATTCTAATTGCCTTACATAAGCTGTCCTTAAGTCTTCCTAAAAGCTAAAATAAGCATTATTTCCATTCCATGAGAAATTGAGGTCCGTGTAAGTTAAATCTTAGAGCTAGCAAGCAGCAGCCTGAGAATTGCAACCAGTCACCCTGGTTCCATTCTGTACCTTTAACTATTTTCATACAGTGCTTCAATAGAATCAAAATTTAATTTCATCCTGTTAACAAATACTGGACATCAGAGTAGCTTTAGATTATGCAACAGTGGACAGGATGGGCATGTTTCTTACTCTTCAGAATTTGTTAGCTCATGAACGCCTCACTGTGGTGGATATACCAGAACCTCAGCATGGGATGGAATCTGTGAGGGCACCTGTATTAATCCTCCATCATGCATGAATCCCTTCTTCGGTGATTAAAACTCAGCCTCTCATAAGGCAGGTGATTCCCATTTCAAGGCAACTGTAGTTATTGAAGCGTTATTTCCTTCAATAAAAATGGAGAGCTAGAAGGTACTGTTAATATTCGTGGAGATTAGCTTGCAAAGAACTTAACTGTGTCACTGTCTCAGCATATTTTCTTTGTGGAGAAGACTATAAACTTTTACTTAGTGAGACTTTCCTGCTTCATTTAATGAATGTGGCAGCAACTTGTAGCACAATACAGTAAAATGTTGTTACAGCAAGAATTTCCCAGCCCGTAGAAGCTCAAGGATTTCTCTACAAGAGACGCTGATCGTTTCCATGTGATTTCATCTTTTGGAGCAGTTCTTGTTTCAGATGGCAAAAGCAGATTGAATTTTTCATTGGTTAACAATTTCATATCTACACTAGATGGCAGTAGATAAAAGAAAATAAGGTGTCTGCAAGCACTTTCTGGACAGCTAGCTCACCATTGAAAGGAAAGCAAGTCAGCCTCAGGTTTCTTACCTTTGCCTCAACTCTGGACCCAGAGCTGATGGGAAGGAGGCTGTGCGTTCTGCTCTGCGGAATGGCCAGAAAAAACTTAGGCGGCCAAATAGATGGCCTTGTGTGGTTCTGATTCCTTCTTTATTGCAGTATGGGGATTATTGGGTGTGTACGCCTCTGCCTGTAACGCAAGTGGCTGGATAAATGTAAATACTTCATAATGTTTCCAAAGCCACAGCTGTACCGATCAAACATGATACGTGCTTTTTTTTTTTTTTTTTTTTTCATGATACGTGCTTTTAAAAATCATTCCACTCCTCTTACCGCAGATTCGCTCTTAAAATCATTCCACTCCTCTTACCGCGGGTTCAGCCCTTATTACCACCGGGATACATGCAGTGTTGTGCTCACTGTCACATCCCTGCTTTATTCTGGATACTCTACATGTTCCCGTCAGCACAATCTTTCTAGAGCACATTTTAGCCTCCAGTTTCCCTGTGGCTTCCCAGATGCCCTCCCCCCTCACGGTTTGACCTTGCCACCCTCTCCTGTGGCCGCCTGTGCAGCAGGCTGTGCCAGCATTCTCCTCTGGGCTCAGGGAGGCTCGGGACCTCGTCTCCGTCTCTCTTTGCTTTTGTTTTCTTCGCTTTTCTAAAGAAGTCATCTTAAGCTCTCTTTTCTCCATGGGAAGCCTGTCGCAGTCCACAGTCCCTTCCTGAGGCTCGCTGGTGCGCTTGTCGTTGGGAGCCCTTATTTGATACCAACTTCTGCTGTCTTTGTTGCCCTTTGTTTACTGCTTTGTATTCATAACGTTTAGTGTAAATAATTAGTAACCTTGTGGTTTCTTTCCTTTTTTTCCCCCCAATTCTGAAATAATCTCCCTCAGAAGTAGTCACCACTCTATTATTCCCTTGCTTTTCTTTTAAATTTTACTGTATATGTTTGAATCAATAATTAGATATTATTTCATTTTGGATAGTTCTAAACTTTATATAATGGAATCATACTATGTATATTTTCATAAAACCTGCTTTTTTATTTAACATTAAAATCCTGAGATTTGTATGTATGGATTCTGGATTCATGCTTTCATATGTTGTTGTACATAGTTGTATTTCATTCATTTTCACTGCTGTATAGGATTCCAGTGAATTTAAGACAGTAATTCCCATGATTATGTATCTGTTCAACTGTTGATAAACATTTGGGGATTTCTGATTGTGGTTTGTTTCTTGAATTTATTTATTTTATTGACAATGGATTTACAATGTAGTGTTAGTTTCTGCAAGATTGTGGTTTTTGTTTTTGCCATTAGAAAAAATGTTCTATAAACAGTGTCAGCAGATCACTGAACTTTCCAGCTTTTGTAATCTGATCGGTATTAAGTGGGATTTTGCTTTACGCTTCCCTTTTCTAATTACCACTAATGTTTCTGAAAATCTCTTCATATTCTAGATAACAGTTAGGTTTCCTGTGATGTTTTCTTAGGACTTCTGTTCTTTTCACATTGATTTGTAGGTTTTCCTTATATATTTTAGATATCTGTCCTTTTCCAGTTCCAAACATAGTATCTCCTCCTGTTCCATTATCTGATTGTTAACTTTATGGTATCCACTGTGAAACAGATCCTTAATATTGGTGTAAACAAGATGGATCAGTTTTTAATAATTTTTGGCCTTATGGCTTTATGTTTGCTGCTTCAGTTTAAGATATCCTTCTCTACCCCAGGTCAGAAAGATATTTTTACACATTTACTTCTATTAACTTTATAGTTTTAACATACCATTTAGATTTATAATTTATCTGCTGTCCATCTTTTATGTAGTATTAGGGATCTATTTAGTGAGCCTGTTTTCTCAGGTACAAGTCATCCTTCCTCTATTGATTTGTGGCACCATTTTTATTTTGTATTTGGTTTTCATATATACAGGGCTTTGCTCCTGAGCTCTTTATGGTATAACTTTCTTTTTTTTTTTTTTTTTTTTTTATTAGTTGGAGGCTAATTACTTTACAATATTGTAGTGGCTTTTGTCATACATCAACACGAACCAGCCATGGATTTACATGCACTCCCCATCCCGATCCCCCCTCCCACCTCCCTCTCCACCCGATTCCCCTGGGTCTTCCCAGTGCACCAGGCCCGAGCACTTGTCTCATGCATCCAGCCTGGGCTGGTGATCTGCTTCACCCCAGATAATATACATGTCTCGATGCTGTTCTCTCGAAACATCCCACCCTCGCCTTCTCCCACAGAGTCCAAAATTCTGTTCTGTACATCTGTCTCTTTTTCTGCTTTGCATATAGGGTTATCGTTACCATCTTTCTAAATTCCATATATATGCGTTAGTATACTGTATTGGTCTTTATCTTTCTGGCTTACTTCACTCTGTATAATGGGCTCCAGTTTCATCCATCTCATTAGAACTGATTCAAATGAATTCTTTTTAATGGCTGAGTAATATTCCATGGTGTATATGTACCACAGCTTCCTTATCCATTCGTCTGCTGATGGGCATCTAGGTTGCTTCCATGTCCTGGCTATTATAAACAGTGCTGCGATGAACATTGGGGTGCACGTGTCTCTTTCAGATCTGGTTTCCTCTGTGTATGCCCAGCAGTGGGATTGCTGGGTCATATAGCAGTTCTAATTCCAGTTTTTTAAGAATTCTCCACACTGCTCTCCATAGTGGCTGTACTAGTTTGCATCCCCACCAACAGTGTAAGAGGGTTCCCTTTTCTCCACACCCTCTCCAGCATTTATTGCTTGTAGACTTTTGGATAGCAGCCATCCTGACTGGCGTGTAATGGTACCTCATTGTGGTTTTGATTTGCATTTCTCTGATAATGAGTGATGTTGAGCATCTTTTCATGTGTTTGTTAGTCATCTGTATGTCGTCTTTGGAGAAATGTCTGTTTAATTCTTTGGCCCATTTTTTGATTGGGTCATTTATTTTTCTGGAATTGAGCTGCAGGAGTTGCTTGTATATTTTTGAGGTTAATCCTTTGTCTGTTGCTTCGTTTGCTATTATTTTTTCCCAATCTGTGGGCCGTCTTTTCACGTTGCTTATAGTTTCCTTTGTTGTGCAAAAGCTTTTAAGTTTCATTAGGTCCCATTTGTTTATTTTTGCTTTTATTTCCAATATTCTGGGAGGTGGGTCATAGAGGATCCAGCTGTGATTTATGTCGGAGAGTGTTTTGCCTATGTTCTCCTCTAGGAGTTTTATAGTTTCTGGTCTTACATTTAGATCTTTAATCCATTTTCAGTTTATTTTTGTGTATGGTGTTAGAAAGTGTTCTAGTTTCATTCTTTTACAAGTGGTTGACCACTTGTGGGTTGACCCAGCACCACTTGTTAAAGAGGTTGTCTTTTTTCCATTGTATATTCTTGCCTCCTTTGTCGAAGATAAGGTGTCCATAGGTTCGTGGATTTATCTCTGGGCTTTCTATTCTGTTCCATTGATCTATATTTCTGTCTTTGTGCCAGTAGATGGTATAACTTTCAATAAACTTCTTTAATATCTTTACATGAGTTTTATTTTTCCATAAAGGTCTTATGCATCTTTGTTTTTCTTTGATGTATTTTTAAATTTTTATAGTATTGTAAATTATGATTTTTAAAAGTCTACATTTTCTGTGTACTAAAGTGCAGACATGTAATTGATTTTGTGTATCAATTTTGGATCTAGTAAACTCCCTTGTTAGTTTTAATGATTTAGTGGTAGATTCTTTTGTGATTTCTTTATAGATAATTATATATGAATGACAATTTTTATTTCTTCTGTTTCAATTCTTACATCAATGCTTTTATTTCCTTTTCTTGTCTTACTGAACTGGCTAGGATTTTTTTCTGCATCTATTAAGGTGGGTTATTTATTTTACTTTTAATAGCCCTTTATAGGTGAATCCCATTGATTTTCAAATGTAAAAACAATTTTTATTCCTGGGATAAATTAAACGTGGTCACAATGATCTTTTCTTACATACTGATAGATTTGATAGGCTAATATTTAAAAATTTTGTATCCATGCTAGTGTACAAATATATTTTAATTTTAGAATATATTAGGAAATACCCTCTAGATTGTTACAAATGACATCCAATTTCTTATGGTATAAAAATCTAATATTAGCCTTTTTAATGTATATATGCAGATTAATCCAAAGCTTGATGTAATCGATTTGCAGACCTCTACTCCCCCTGTTGTGGACATCCTTTCTTTTGATTCTACCACAGTAAGTTTCCTTTGGCATCTAAGTGGTATTTAATTGTTTGGCATAATCCATTTTCCTTAAAAAGTGTGTGGGAGAAAAGATTATAAAATTGACTAAGTAGCCTAACAGTTTAGAAAAAACCTATATGAAAAGTCAACTTACAATGTGTCTAAATTGCCACCAGGGGGAGGAGTACCAATTTCCAGAAAAGTAATTTGAGGACCTTGAGGGCCGGAGAATCCATGCTGTCTCGTCTCCTGTTAGGTGGTCCATGTGACATTTCAGGTGCTGTTAGAGAAGAGATTTCCTTCTTTGCTAATTACCTTTCAGAGGTGCTGAACTTACTTCTGTTCTCCTTAGAAGCTGTAAGAAAAGTAGTCATTTTCCTTTGTTCATCTCTCTTGATGGATAATCCAAAAATTAAGGTGTATTTGCATACATACAATTTATTTACTCAGTGTAGCTGAAGTCTTAAAAAATTGAGAGTTTTAGCCTTTCAATTTGAGTGTGCTTAATCTTTGCAAGGCAGATCGTTTCTGCCATCAATTCTGTTAGAGCAAAACTCGTCCTATAAACAAATGGGAGGAATGGCATGGTCTTTGGCAACACTGCTGAAATAGAGTCAGTATAGTTAAACACTTGGGGTAAATTATTCACATGTGGCCAAAAAGAAAACAAGCAAGAAAAGCCCTTGACATTACGATATTATAAACTTACCAGTAGATGTCAAGAATTGTTATTTATTATAGAGGAATTCTGCAGAGAACTAGTCTATCCTGTGTCAGAAAGAAGTCTGCTTATTAAAGGGTCTTTTTAGGGTGAATGCCATGCAGAAAAGACTCCCAGATCAGTCATAAGAAGTCCCAGAGACAGGAAGTCAGCTTGGAGGGTCAGCCTAGGGGCTGGTTGTCAAAGAGAATCCCAAGAATTGTTGGTAACTTTCCAGGTAGCGCTAGTGGTAAAGAACCCACCTGCCAGGGTGGGTCACAGAAGAGACGTGGGTTATCCCTGGATTGGGAAGATCCCCAGGAGGGGGAAATGACAGCCCACTCCAGTACTCTTGCCTGGAGAATTCCATGGACAGAGGAGCCTGATGGGCTCTATAAGGTCATAGGGTCACAAAGACTGGGACACGACTGAAGTGACTTAGCATGCATGCACTAGGACCTCAAGCAGGTCTGTGGTCTTATCTCTTACAATGTTCATGTTTATAAAATAACCCTATGAGCATTCCTGCATTAATAAGTTATTTATGAGATTAAAGATTAACTAGACATCAAATTCTTGCCACAGTGCTTAGCTTATAGTAGGTGCTCAATACATTTATGTTCAATGAATTACTCAAAGGGCCTGCTATTGAAATTTATAAATTCTGATGAGTTGAGTTTTTGCCCCAGTAGAGGAGCAAAAGATAGGTGGCTTTTGAGATGTGCTGCCTTCTTGTGAGGTAGTTGGTAGACTAAAATTGGATATTTCTGCCTTAGAAGATACAAGAGATCATCAAAAGTCTTTGGTCTGAACTTTGAGACTCACTCTCCCTGCCAGTACCCTTCAAACTTTGCAAAGCCTCATGAACTGAGGAATCCAGGTGTTCTTGATAGTATGCTATGGAGGTGAGCATAAATGCCAGCTCGCAAGTGATAGCAGGCTGTCTGTCCCTGGGTGGTGTTGAAGAAGCATCAAAGTCAAGTGTCTACATTATGGGGCCCTAAATCAGGAATGCCAGGGCTTCACTGGTGGCTCAGATGGATAAAGAATCTGCCTGCATTGCAGACTGGGTTTGATCCCTGGGTCAGGAAGATGCCCTGGAGAAGGGAATGGCTACCCACTCCAGCATTCTTGCCTGGAGAATCCCATGGACAGAGGAGCCTGGTGGGCTACAGTCCATGGGATCACAAAGAGTCAGACATGGCTGAGCAACCGACTCAGGAATACAGAGTAGGTAGGACCTCAAGAAGACAATTTTTTTTTTCCAAGTTGAAGTGTAGTTGATTTACAATGTTATGTTAATTTCCGCTGTACAGCAATGCGATTCAGCTATACACATATATACATTTTTAAAATATTCTTTTCCATCACGGTTTATCACAGGGAATATAGTTGCTGTGTTACACAGAAAACCTGTCTTTTTATCTTGTGATTTTATCCACCCTATACACAATAGTTTGCATCTGCTAACCAACCTCCCAATCCATCTTCCTGCCTTGGCCATCACAAGTCTATTCTCTATGGGCAAGATAATTTTTATAATAAACATGTAGCGGTGTTTGTAGTTGTGTTACAAAACAGTGTAATAAGACTGAAGACTACATTTATTATCCACATTAAGGGATAATATTAGATTGAATCATATGATGCTGCCATTTGTAGGCAAAAACAATCTAATATCTGTGATTGCCCATGGTTCAGCCCAACATACAAGTCTTAAAAGGAAGATTCCACCGTTACTTTGAGTTGTGTGCTCAATGCTACGTAAAAATAAAATAAATAAGAAAACAGAAAACAAAAACTCATTTGTTATGAATTGGGTTGGAATTGGGCTAATGAGATCCTACCTATAATCTGGAAGATAGCTGCTTTTCTCCCAGCAAGACATAAAGAATCCTGATTGTATTTCTCTTACTAACACATTTTCTGAAAACATAGATGCTCATGAAGCATTTAGATTTTATACGGAGTATCTTTAAAGAGCTTTCCTTTAAATTTTCAGTGTATCTTTCTTTTAGCTTATTGATAGATAAGCAGTTAGAAAACTAAAGTGAAATCACTGTGATTGTTTGCCTTTCCATTAATTTTGTGGTATGTGTTAGTCACTCAGTTGTATCCAGCTCTTTGCAATCCCATGAACTCTATACAATCCCATGGACTGTAGCCCACCAGGCTCTTCTGTCCATGGAATTCTCCAGGCAAGAATACTGGAGTGGGTTGTCATTCCCTTCTCCACGGGATCTTCCCAATCCAGGGATTGAACCCAGATCTCTTGCATTGCAGGCAGATTCTTTACCAATCTGAGTTACCAGGGAAGCCCGCTAATTTCATGGTATTTCTTAATCTGTCATCTCCTCTACATATTGGCTGCTTTTCTTTTGCTTCTGCACAACAAGTCAAGCATAATTGTAAAGGATATTTGTTTCTATTCTGGCATATAGCACTAGTATGGTGTGAACTTTGCATGTGATTATAATTTAAAAATCCAGAGAAATGTTGGAAGCCAAAAAAAGCAGTATTTAAAGGTGGTTTTTGTTTTTGTTATTATGGTTACTATTTATTTGGGGGATTTGTTTGGTTTTTGCAGACTGGAAGAACATTTCTTTAGAAATTCATTTTCATCAAGATGAGATATAAAAAGATTACTCTTTAAAACTTATTTTGTGAAATTTATTAATAGGATAAAAGCAGATTTTTTATGATATAAGAAATAATTGGCTTCTGTTCCTGTTTTGACTTGATTTAATATTACATTCAGGCAGATTTCTAGATCTTAGTGTATTGATATCTGTGCTCTGATGCCTTCTTACAACAGAGAAGAAATTATGGGATACAGTGTAACCGCTGGTATCTTTGTGGCTTGCACTTGTGTCTCTGATGCCAGGCAGGAAGCTTGATACAATATTTCAGGATCAAAATAAGCTGTTCCCAATCTGCATTTTAAAGCTTTGTTGATAAAAAAAAAAAAATGTTTCTGTAAAGGCTGTCACATAGACATAGTTTAAAAATGATCTCAAATTTCTGAATCTTATTCTAATTACATTGTCACTTGTTAAATACTGATCTTCTGAAGATTATTTAGTTCAAGATTCTCATTGAATATTTTAATGTTTTCACTTATTCGTTTAGAAATAGACCAAGATTTTGTCATCAAAATTGTACGGAGCCATTTAACATTAGATTGACATGTGGTGTGGCTACATCCTCAGCCCCTCTCCTCACCAGGCAAGCAAGACAGGAATTCCTCTGTTGTTGTTCAGTTGCTCAGTTATGTCCAACTCTGTGATCCCTTCGACTGCAGGACACCAGACTTCCCTGTCCTTCACCATCTCCTGGAGTTTGCTCAAACTTACGTCCACTGAGTTGGAGATGCCATCCATCCGTCTCATCCTCTGTCACCCCTTCTCCTCTTGCCTTCAGTCTTTCCCAGCATCAGGGTCTTTTCCAATGAGTCAGCTCTTGCATCAGGTTGCCAAAGCACTGGAGCTTCAGCATCAGTCCCTGCAATGAATATTCAAAGTTGATTTCCTTTAGGATTGACGGGTTTGATCTCCTTGCAGTCCAAGGGACTCTCGAGTCTTTTCCAGCGCCACAATTTGAAAGCATCAATTCTTTGGTGCTCAGCCTTCTTTATGGTCCAGCTCTCACATCCGTACACGACTACAGGAAAAACCATAGCTTTGACTATATGGACCTTTGTGCCAAAGTAATGTCTTGCTTTAAAAAAAAAAAATTTATTTTACTTTATTTATTTGGTTGTGCAATGCAGCATACGGGATCCTAGTTCCCTAACCAGGGGTTGAACTCACACCCCCTCCATTGGAAGCTCAGAGTCCCAGCCCTGTCCTGCCAGGGAAGCCCGATGTCTCTGCTTTTTAATATGCTGTTTAGATTTGTCATAGCTTTTCTTTCAAAGAGCAATTGTCTATATAAAGTGGCATTTCTTAAAAATACTGACTAAGCAAAATTTACTTAAAATACTAAGATTACTAAAATTGTTATTTTTAGATAAACTATATTCCTAGGTTTTGATGTATTTTATTATTACTTTTCCAACAAATGACTACAATGGAATTGTCAATCTTGCTCATGTTCAATTGATTGACCATCAAAACAATGGACCTTCTCAGAGAACCGTGTTTCTCGTTTTCACTCTGGGAACTACATAGAGTATGAACGTAATATATATGCCTTTCTTTAGAATTAGGGACAGTTTCCAGATTAAATTTGCTTAAATAACTGAGAGTCGACAGTTGCAGTACAGGAGAAAATCAAAGTCTACAGTCTCTTTTTTTGCTCTATCAGTCAAAATATTTAAAGCCACACTGCATGGAGGCATCACATGACATCCTGAAGACAGGATGTCAGGGTGTCTGCCTGACCTCAGGAAACTTATAACCTAGGTAGAGAGAAAACACAGTATAAATGTCAGTTTCAAAATACTGGCTGCCAAGAGTGCATGCTAAGTTGCTTTAGTTGTGTCCAACTCTTTGTGACCTATGGACTGTAGCCTACTAGGCTCCTCTGTCCTTGGTATTCTTTGGGCAAGAATACTGGATTGGCTTGCCATGCCCTCCTGCAGAGGATCTTCCCGACCCAGGGACTGAACCCGCATCTCTTACATCTCCTACATCGTGAGGCAGGTTCTTTACCACTAGTGCCACCTGGGAAGTTCAGATGCCGGGGTATATGATTGTCAAATGAAAGATTATTAACAGAAGGATTTGGTAAAAGGTCATGAATGGGCTAGAGGAAGTAAGAAGACATCTCTTAAAGAAAAAAAAAAAAAAAAACACCTTTGACCAGGTCTTGACCTGACTGGAGATGGGTAGAATTTTGATAGGGACATTCCAGGTGGGGAAAGCAAGGTATAAGTAGATGCCTCAGAAGTGACTGAAAATGTGATACGTACTGAAGTAAGGCAGGTGCATCCGTCTCATCTGGAGTCTCTGACATCGCCTGACTCATGGGCTAGCAGATGTGGCAGAATGCCAAGAGCATAGCTGCCCGCACACAGTGTTAGCTCTCAATCCATACTTCGTGAGTAACAAGGTGCCTGTACCCAGGGAGCCTGCATTATATTCTAGAAGGGGAGACAAGCAATTCACAGATTTAAAAAATAGACCGTAGAGTATAGCAGACAGAAACAGTGCAGAGGTGTAGATAGCACTGAACTCGGGGAGGTGGAGGGGTGCGTTTAGAGAGAGTGGTCAGGACAGGAGTCGTGTGAAAGGTGGTGTTTGTGGAAGGAACTGAAGGAATGCAGTGAACAAATCAGATGAGTACGTGGGGAGGCCCTCCAGGCCAGTGGGAGCAGTGATAGAAAGCCAGACTGGGAGTAAGGAGGATCCACTGCCCGGGGGGTGGGGTTCCTTCAGAGGAAGAGGCACGATCTGACAAGTGCTGTAATAGGTTCACTCTGGCCACCATATGGAGAAACAGCTGGCGAAGCTGGTGGTGGTGGTGTTTAGTTGCTCAGTCGGGTCTGACTCTTTGCGAGCCCATGGACTGCAGCATGCCAGGCTTCCCTGTCCTTCCCTGTCTCCTGGAGTTTGCTTAAACTCATGTCCATTGAGTCGGTGATGCCATCCAACCATCTCATCCTCTGTCGCCCCCTTCTCCTCTTGCCCTGAGTCTTTCCCAGCATCAGGGTCTTTTTCAGTGAGTCAGCTCTTCACAGCAGGTGGCCAAAGTATTGGGAAAAGGCGGTGGAGGAGAGCAGAGAGACCAGTTTGGAAGCTAATGAAATCATCAGGCAGGAGGCAGGAGTTGCTTGATCCAGGGTGCAGAGGAGAAGGTTTTAAGTGATCTGATTCTGAATGTATTGATATTCTGAAGGCAGAGCCAAGAGGATTTCCTGACAGATTGGATGTCAGCTGTGAGAGTCCCTATCTCCTGTCCCCGGGGATAGTAAGGTGCAGCCCTGGGTAATCTCCGGGTGGCCGAGATTATCTCCCCATTCAGCATCATTTTACCAGAGGAGTTGCTGAGAGAAAAAAGACCTTTGATTTTCCTATATTCTTTTCTGGGATCAAGAAAGTGGTCAGCTGAATCAAAGCAAGAAATACTGTACTGTTCCTTTGACTTGGAGAAGGACAATGGTGAAACATTCTCTTCCTTCCAAGATGTCCTTTAGATTTGCATTTTTTAGCAAAGTTCATTGATTTCCCCTTCTGGAAAGATGGTCACGGTCACATCAGTCGATTTTTAGGAAGAGAAAGGTTAAAGTTAATCCAGTTTCATGGAGGTTGTCATATGATACATGCTATCTGAAAATACTGATGTATTGATAAAATAAAAAGACAGACAGAGAGTAAACTTGCCAATGCAGAGAGGATATCTCCATGGATGTTGTGGCAACAGTTCATCCTGGTTACTAGACAACATTGCATAACTAGTTCAGAGTTATTCCAGTTCCTAACTGCTTATGTAAGCAAAGATTTGGAAAGACTTATTTGAAAGAATAGTGTATTCAAACCTAAAAGTCTCAAAACTAAAATTTGTAATTTGGAAAGTGTAAATTGGCAATATGCAATGGTTTGTCCCCAGATACCCCATTTACCTTTCCAGGAACACCAGTAAAAATCACGTTGCACAAAGCTTCTGCTTACACTACTTCTCTGTATGATAACATTCCTGGATTATCATATAAACAGCATCTAAAGTTGGGGGTAGGTGAAGTTCTTTTTTAAGTGTTTAAACTTTGCAATAGTTTATAAGGTAGCATTTGACTTGTTAGTTTAGTGCATATGGTTGCCAAAACTAGATATGTTTGTATTTTTGTTGTTGCTTACTAAGCTTTAGGAAAAGGCATTTTTATGGGCTCTTTAGGCATTGATTCAGTGGCCCTCAATATTTTTCTCCTTTCCCCACTCTTAAGTGTTTGAAAGAAAATAAGCATAGGCATTTGTAAAACCCAGCTCTGGACTTGACACAGAGGTTCTTTCCACAGTTATCCTCATGTTATTAAGACAATTAGTCTTAATTTCAAATGATAATAAATATGTCAAGTGAGATACAGTAATACTTTTTTAATTCAGTGTCTCAAAAAGTTGTGTAACTGTTAGATATTAGGAGTAAAAGTTGAATTCTTATCAGAGTTTGAGAAATAATTTTAAAACCTCACTCTTTGAAACTAAAAGAAATAAAGTAATTAAATTGTCAGAACATTTTTTTAAAAAAAGTCACACATGATAACTAACAGAAGTAAATAAGAAAAAATACAGTTCCATAAATCTCTTACCCTTTAGAATAGAAAACACATTTTTTTTTTTTTCAGATACAAGTTATTTTAGAGAAAACATTAGAGAGAATGAGACTATTTTCAAGTTAGTTGCATCCTTGCTTGGGTACATCATGACCCATATGTTATAAGAACTACCAACAGTTGTAAATGTGATAACTGACCTTTAAAAAAAAAAAAAATGTGTTTTGGGATTATGGAAAAAAGCAACCAACTAAAACTTTTTAGTCTGTTAAAGGAACGTGGCTTTTTCAAAAACCTGATTTACTAAGTACCACTGTAAAGGGAGATTAATAGTGTTGGTCAGAGGCTTTCTTTTTTTCCTCCAAATAAAATATACTTTTTTATAAAAATCATAATAATCAAAGTCCCTAAGTGTTTGACTCAGCTGTCATTAAGGATTTACTAATTTGAGCTTCACTCCCTTCAAGTGTCAAGGTCACAGAGGAAGAAAGCTTACATTGTGAGTGCTTCCTTTTACCAAAAATTTTATACTAATTAAAATTTTAGGCTTAGTCCTAGTTAAAAATTTGTGCAGTAAAACTGGTCTTTATAGCCTGTTGACAAAAGTGGTTTAGGACTTAAACTTTTCTATATGTAATGGAGAGACCGAGTATTTACAGAAGGATTTTATAAAACATGCTCTCTGGGAGCCCAACGGAGGAAATACCTTTTTGAATTTCCTTTAGAAAATGAGCACATTGCTGGGAACTGGAGGTGTTAAAATTCCAGGTATCGTTTCTGCCTCCCAGCTTCCTGAGCCCCTGGGTTTCTGAACTGCTGCAGCTCCCCCGGGCTGTCCCAGGCCTGGGAATCTAAGCCGCATCCCCAGTTCCCACAGCTGAGACTGAGGCATGCTGAAAATGCCCGACAGCCTCAGCCCACACATCCAGTAACAACTGGTTCCTTCCTCTTCCTGTGGAAAAGCAACATCCTCTGAGAGGAGCAGAAAGGCACCCTGAGGAATGCAGGAACAGCAGTGAGCTTTTCACACAGGACATGACTGCCAAGGGCCTGTCTCCTGGACGGCCTGCCCTGAACCAGCTTCCTGCTGACCCGGAGGAGGGTTTGCTCTGGAGCTAAACGCCACTCGCGGCTCTGTTAGAGCCGTGTGGAAAACAGTAAGCCTCACCCGCAGCTGTCCCAGATAGGACACCCGTCTGGTTTTGCGTTATTCGGTGCTGCTTATACAGTGAAGCTAGCTGCCTCTGCTCCTTTATTTAGCCACCTGACAGCTAATGATTTGGTGGAGGTAGTCCACAGGTCCGCTGAAATCAATTTTTCTGTCAGTTCTTTGTGCTTTATGACGTCAGGTGATGTAAACTATTAATATATTAGGTCCTAAGAGAGATTGAAATCCTCATGACCCGAGGGAACTGGCAACTGAAGCTCACTGCTGCTTGCCTAGTTCTGTGTCTTTCGTTCCCCCTGCTTTTCCTTTCTGAGACAGTCAGGCCTCAGTAGAAGGTACCATTCTGTGTGCACCGTCATCCATCCTCGAGCATACAGAAAGCTGCTTCAAACCAACCAACCCATCAGCCCCTATGATTTAAACATTACGATTGACTTGAAATGACTTTTACAACTGAGGAATGTTCTGGTATAATTTGACTTCCTTTTTTTTTTTTTCTCCTAATTCCTACAGTATTTTCTTTTTCCTTTGGTTGAAACAATGATGGTTACTATAAAGCCCAACTTTAATATCATATGTACTTTTTAAACTGCTTTCCAGATAGATCACTACAAAATTTTGGTGGGTTTCAGCATTTATGGTGGCAAAATTCTTTTAACTTTTCGTGTATTTGTTTGGATTGTTTTACTGAAGCACATAAGAGTTACTTGTTTGTTTTAAGTTGAAGGAGAGATGCAGAAGGAATGCCAGGCATTTCCTCTTCCTCTCAGAATGTCTTTTTAATGAACATTCCTCTTCCCTCCTATGAACAAACCATCTCAGCTCAGCAAGGGGCCTCTGAGTGTCTAACTTTCTAACAAACCAGCTTCTTTCCTTTGTTCCTTCAGCCCCAAGTGGGGCTTGCTTCATGCATTTACTATTTCTTCTCACCTCTGTGCTTCCTTTTAGCCTTTGCAGACTTCCAAACCTGTCTAACTGGGTTCCCTATATTAAATTCTCTCTATTAAAATAACTGTTGTGGTTTCTGTTTTCCTGCTGGGTTCTGAATGATCATACTAAAGATCCTAAATAAATAAGATGTACAGAAAAAAACTTAAAGGGTATTTATTTCAGCATTACTTTAAACAACAGCAACAAGAAATGGACACAAATCAAACAAATATCCTTTAAGAGAGTTAAATAAAATATATTATGTCAAGTGATAGAATATTATATATTCATACCATGTTTAACAACAGTAAATGAGTGTGAATGACTGGATTTGATTCTGGAATGATGGAAAAAATTACTGTATAGAACATCATTATGACAGTTGACAAAAATTGAGTTTGGGCTTTCCCTCCTTGGCAGGACTTTGTAATTACTTTTCTTTTACTTCAGGGACCGTCTGAGGTCCTCAACCTCACCCTGTAACTTATTTTAATTTTTTAATTTTTTTTTTAATCTTTTTTTAAGGCAGAGTATTCTTTGTGGCAAGAATTGTGTGTGCATAAGGTTTCTTTGGTGTTACTGGTATTCTTTCTGGTGCATACAGATATAATTTCCTGTGTGGAATAGGTGATAATGTCAGTGTCCATCAGATTTGGTTACAGTGTGAATTTTATAAAGTGAATATCATTTTCCATTGACTTTTTTTTTTTTTTAACTGAGCTATGTTTTCTTGGTAAATACTCTGTTCATTGGTCTGGAAATCTTATGAACAAGGCTCAAAAGCTTGCTCAAGCCCGTAATATTTGGGGTTTCTTTCCAGTGATTCGAGGCACTTGTCCAGCTGTGCACCTATTTGTAGAACCCAGACTGTCTCCTCCAACCTTCCTCTCTCTCTTGCCGCTATTATTGCTCAGATTAGGGATCCAGTCCCAAAGCTCACGGCTCCTTAGACTCAGTTCCCATCTCGTCTTGGGGAGTAATTATGTCCTGTTAGTGTTACCCCTTGTCCCCACAGGTGAAATGTTAAAAGACATCTCAGAAGTCGCTTGGAAATTTCCTGTTTGACGCTACAGGTTCAGTACAATGAATCTGTGCCCTATTTTGCCCATTCTTTAAGGTTGATATTATGTGAAATAAATTCATGTTAAATGACATCTAGCATTAAACAAAGTACCAGAGTAAATGTTATTCTAAACTCAGAAAAATACATTTTAGGGATAATAATCGTTTAATGAAATTTCAGGATGAAAAACAATTGCTCATTTTAAGCATTCTTTTAAGATAAAGTGAAGACCGCTGTGTGCTTTGGAAAATCAGTTGAAACTTTTGAAGAATTTGACTAAGAAATTCAGTCTTCCAGATTTGTACTTTTAGAAAATTCTGTGTACTCTCTATAAAATTCAGTACACAATAAAATTACTGAAAAAAATTCAAGCTGTTAAAAACTATTTAAAAACCTCATTTTTTCTTTTTCAAGAAATAGTTTATATATATTATGTGATTTATAAATGCCATAAGGCTATAGCTGTTTTACATTTTGGCCACTCATCTATCAGAGAGTCACACCTTCTTCCTCCCAACTCAGGGGAAACAGCCTCTGTCTGACATACAATTAAATGACATGAAACATTTTAAGCAAATAATATGTTTTTAAAAAATCACCATTTTAAAAATTGAGTATACTGATAGGTTCATCAAACAGAATTGGAAAGAAAATTCTGTTTAAAGATAAATTATCTCTTCCCTGAAGTATACTTGAAGCATTTTATTTAAAGAGCAACAGTCTTTCCTAAGGTATTACATGATTAATATTTTAATCAAGCATTAAGGTCTTATTATTTCTGTTACTATGTGCAGTAACTATTTTTATGTACTTATTAGCTGAGAGAAATGACATTCCTGGGATTTATCTCAAACTGTGTTTTATTTGTTTATTTTTAGTTTTGCTTTGGCACTTTTTCCAGGCAGTTCTCTTGGCAACAGTGGCAATGCTTCTGGTTGCCATGCTTTATGCAATTAAACTCCTCCATTATATTCCACCTCAAAACTTATTTCATATAAATGTTCTAGCTGTTGTATCCAGCTATTAACCTATATAATTTTTTCTACAGTATTTTAAATCAAAATTATTTTCCTAAATGTAAAAAAAAAAATGGATTTTTTGAGAATCTAACAATGAATTTTGAATGGAAAAAATTCAGAAGGTACTGAAAGTTTTTGTCAGTGCAAAAGAGAGAGGAGGGAGATTTGGATCTGACCACATTAACCAGGATTTACTTTTTTTCCTCTGCTTCTTATATACCTAGCACAAGAAAATCTGGAGCACTAATAGACTGTGTATATGGAGGACATGGCCAACCAGCTTGTCAGAGTAGAAAAACCAGTACATATGGAATTACTCTTCTGCCATGGCTCTGCAGCCCCTAGATGAGTGAATCTTGGCAGGAATAGAAAATCTTACAGGCTACTAACCACAGATGAGCTGTATTTCTGTAGGAGCTGAGCTCAGTCTGGTGAACCTTGTGGTGTGTAGCATCCTGAAGGGAATGACTCAGCCTAAGTCAGGGGCTGGCTCAACAGACATTGTTCATTCATTTTTCAAAAAATGAATATGCCAGGAACTAAATAGGAATAGGGGGTGGAGGGGGAGGAGGATGGATGTAGGTTATGATGATGAGCCAAAGCTATCATGGAAAGTTACATGATACAGCGAAAGTAGGAATTGTGCATTTGATTGAGTCAGGAGTGTAAGTGAGGTAGGATCAGAGAAAGTTTCCCTGAAAAAGTTGTTGGAGCTGAGATATAAAGCCTTGCTATTCAAAATGTGGTCCATGGTTTATTTGATCATCACCTGGGAGCATCTTAGATCTATGCAGAGTCTTGGGTTCCATCCCAGGCCTATTGAGTCAGACTCTGCATGTTACAATCCCCAGGTTACTTATGTGTACATTGAAATTTGAGAAGTGCTGGTCTAAAGCTTCAGTAAGAGTTGATGTGAGGACATTAAGGACTGCAGGCGTGTTCTAGGCTGAGGGTATTGTACATGCAGAGACTTTTGGGGACCTTGGTATGCTCTGGGGACTGAAAAGATGGCTGGAGCGAAGGGATGGGTAGGAGAATGTGGTGTCCAGGCAACCAAGAGAGGAGTGTTTCCAAGAAGATGGGAGTGTCAACATTGCTGAAAACTAAGAGAAGAATTTTTTAAATGATGAATTTGACAAAAGTCTTTGGTCACCTTTTGGAAAACGTTTTCAGTGGACTAATACAGGTGCAAGCCAGTATGAAGTGGGTTGAACAATGAGTAGAGGGGGCAGGGTGAGCAAAGAAACAGCTCAGTACAGTTCAGTTCAGTTGCTCAGTCGTGGATAGGCTTCCCTGTCCATCACCAACTCCCAAAGCTTACTCAAACTCATGTCTATTGAGTCAGTGATGCCATCCAACCCTCTCATCCTCTGTCATCCCCTTCTCCTCCCACCTTCAGTCCTTCCCAGCATCAGGGTCTTTTCCAATGAGTAAGTTCTTCACATCAGGTGGTCAAAGTACTGGAGTTTCAGCTTCAGCATCAGTCCTTCCAATGGATATTCAGGACTGATTTCCTTTAGCATGGACTAGTTGGATCTCCTTGCTGTCCAAGGGACTCTCAAGAGTCTTCTCCAACACCACAGTTCAAAACCATCAATTCTTTGGCACTCAGCTTTCTTTATAGTTCAACTCTCACATTCATACGTGACTACTGGAGAAACCATACCTTTGACTAGATGGACCTTTGTTGGCAAAGTAATGTCTCTGCTTTTTAATAAGCTGTTTAGGTTGGTCATAACTTTTCTTCCAAGGAGCAAGCGTCTTTTAATTTCATGGCTGCAGTCACCATCTGCAGTGATTTTGGAGCCCAAAAAAATAAAGTCTGTCACTGTTTCCATTGTTTCTCCATCTATTTCCCATGAAGTGATGGAACTAGATGCCATGATCTTAGTTTTCTGAGTGTTCAAAAAACATTCAGAAAGAGACAGTTAGAATATATTAATCTTTTATTCATTATATGTGCTGTGCATCTATTATATACCAAGCAATGAGAATACACAGATGAAAGACAGTCCAATAATAGTGATAAATACCTAAATTGCTATGGGAGTACATCAATAGAGTGGTTAAATAAGAAGTTTGAGTGTGTGCATGTGTGCATGTGTGTAAGTGCTAGAAAATTAGAGTGTGTGTGCTCAGTTGTGTCTGACTTTATGAGGACCCATGGACTGTAGCCCACCAGTCTCTGTCCATGTGACTTCCCAGGCAAGAATACTGGAATGGGTTGCCATTTCCTTCTCTGGGGGTCTTCCTGACCCAGGGATCGAACCCATGTCTCCTGCATTGGCAGGTGGATTCTTTACCATTGATATACCAGAGAAGCCCAGAAAATGAGGGTGGGGGACAGAAAACTTAATCAGAGATAACTTCCCAGAAGGGGTTGAAATTTGAGCTGATTCTTTAAGGATTTGCCTGCCATTGTGGAAAACACACAGTTCAGTGAGAAGGGTGAGAAGGCTTGAGAGGGGATGGCGAATTCAGGGAACCATGAACATTCCTGGTTGGCTGCGGGGAACAGTAGCCGACTCTTGGGGCTGAGGAATAGCAAGAGATGAGTCAGGAGAGAAAAGATGAGGGTGGATCATGAATGATCTTGAATGCCATTTGAAGGTATTTGGATTCACCCTAATAATTTTTGGCAGACCACTGAAAGATTTTAAGCAGGAGAGTGGCAAGAGCAAATTTGGGTTTTAGTATAGTTACTCTAGAGACATGATAAAGGAGAGGTTAGAGGGAAGTGAGACTGGAGGCATGAACATTAGGAGGCAAGTGCAATGGTGATCCAGATACAGGGTGGGAGGCGTTTGATCTGCAGCAGTAACATGGAGGGGAATAAAGAAGAGAAGACCGAGCCATGAGATCCTGAAGAGAAAGAGTTAAAATTCTGTTTACTGATTAGATGAGGAGGAGAGGGAGGAGTATAGAGCACTTCCCAAGTGTAAAGCTCCTAGGTAGATAATGGCAGTGAGAGCCAGGGCTTGGGTATGGAGCATCCAGGCAGAAGTACAGATCTAAGAATCTTTAACTGAGTAAGATGTAAGGTCCCACGGGATGATCCCCAAACTGGGTCTCCGTACCAGATACATTAACGATTTTGATAGATGATCGGCAGTAATCTCACCTCATTCATCCGAAGGAATCATTAGACAACTGTCTGAATAATGCTGATTATTTGGTAAATACTGTAACAGAAACATAAAGCAGATAAAGTGGGTTGCATTTAATGGCTATAAGTAGCAGTGTGCTCTAGTGGTGTCGTGGCTTCCTCTTTAAGAACTTCCTGCTTACTCCTCTGAGTATGTGTTTAATGCAAATAAATTTTCATGATTCTTAACCACTCTTTTTATAAAGTTACTGAATCTAGTTCATATTCTCTTTGACTCATGATGGCGTGAAAAATATTTTTGAACTTTATGATATATTTGAACATGAATTCTCCTGGACCATGTTCCCCATGGTAATTTTTTAAAAATACAGTCATTTTCAAAATTAATGTTTTAAATTGAGGTATAGTTTATTTATGATATTGTGTTAGTTTCTGGTGTAGAGCAAAGTGATATATTTACATTTTTTTTTCAGTTTCTTTTCCCTTATAGGTTATTTAAAAATATTGAGTATAGTTCTCTGTACTGTACAGTAGGTCCTTCTTAGTTATCAAGTCATGGTTGTTATCCTTTGGTTTCTGAGTTTCTTCCACTAGCAAAATTAGAAGCAAAACACCCATACCTTTCTACACTATAAACATATAAAAATGTAGGAAAGAAAAATATAGTATGTTTATCAAACAGTAAAACATGGCATCTTCAGTTATTTATAATGAAGTGTTTGTTATTGATTTTCTACTTATAAGCTCTCTGTCCTAAATGCCAGAGACATAGGTTAGATCCCTGGGTCAGGAGGATCCCCTGGAGTAGGAAGTGTCAACCCGCTCCAATATTCTTGCCTGGAAAGTCCATGGACAGAAAAGCCTGGTGGGCTACAGTCCATGGGGTCACAAAGAACTGGACACGACTGAATGACTGAGCACACACACATTTATTTATTCAACTGCCACCAGCCCTTAAATAGCCTATTAATTAGAGAAACCAGACATAGGAGAATTTTTTAGACTTTGAATATAATGGATAGAAAATTATGTTTAATTCAACAGATTTTATTAATTATTTTCTGCATGCCTTATACAGGCAGTACTCACCATATTGTCAAGTATCTAAAAGAAAACGAGGTATGACTTCTGTCTTCTAGAAAGGTGCAGTTTAGATTTTGGTGGAATCAGGGGAGGACACAATGTGATAATATTGATAATGATAGGTCATTGATTACAGACTATAGATTAAACTCTTTACCAGTATTCTCACAGCCACCTTATTTTTTTTTTATTAATTTATTTTTTCAGTGGGTTTTGTCATACATTGACATGAATCAGCAATTTTTTTTTTAATTTATTTATTTTTTCAGTGGGGACAACCACCTTATAATACATCCCAATAAAATTTCTTCATTTTACAGATGAGGAAACTAAGGCTTGAAGAGGCCAAGGAATTTGTCCAAGGTCACACAGTTAGCACACAGACAAGACTAAACCCGAGTCTGTGTGACTTGATGCCTCATTCATATAGTGCCATATTATATGTCAGCATGGGTAATTACACAGTATTACAAACAGCAGAAACGGAAGGAAAAATGACAACTGCCTTGAAGAAACAAAATTTGAATTTTTATAGAGATTTAAAACAGGGACAAATTGCATCTATTTGGGGAAGATGAGGAATGACTTCATTATTTTGCAAATGCAAATTAAAATCAACTAATATAAAGTGCACTGTGTATACCAAGATCACATAGAAAGCTTTCACTTTCTGTTTTTTGAATGATATAATGAATAATAAATAAAACAGTGCTTCTCAGTACCCAGCTGTGAATATACATTCCTGTTATAATCACAGTTGTCATTAATCATACTAGAATGTTTACATTATGCTAGCTGGTGAGCAGAACCATAAATAAATATAATATTTGCCCTCTAAAAGATGTTCTGTAAAGCTTGCCAGTTTTCTGAATGTAGCTTTGTTAAATGATTGGATGAATTCCTGCCTTAAAATTGCTTCTTTATAGTATTAAAACACAGTGAGGAAGCTAGTCTTATTCAAGTGAGCAAAGCATGAAACATGAGTTATTTTATGTGTACAATTAAAACATGACTTTTCACACACAGCTTACTTCTCCTGAACTCTTGGCACTTGAAGAGTTTTAAGGAATAGTAGACAAGCTTGTAAAAAATGTCAAGGGATGGCATTATTTATCTGAGGGAGTCAGTAAGCCCAGGAAATAATTTTTCAAAAATTTATTCTAAATAATCCTTTTGATTCTGTGGTAATTTTACGTTTCATAAAAACAATGAGGATAGTTATTTGAGGAGTACCTTTGGCTTGTTGGTTTGGTTGGTCCTCTGTGTACATTACCATGATACTAAAGTGGTGGTGGTGTATTTGCTTTTGCAGCACATATACTGAAATTGAAAAGATACAGAAAATACTAGAGTGGCCTCCACAAGAGGATAACATGAATTTATTAAAGGTGCCATGTGTTTTGGAATATTTTATTTGTAAATAGGGAGGCTCAAGGTCATAAAGATGTTAGATTTCCCCAAATAAATCTACAAATTCAAGGTAATTCCAATAAACATCCAGTAAGATTTTTAATGAAACCTAGAAAGTTGATTTCATGGCCTATATGGAAGAGCAAAGGGCCAAAAATACCCAGGGCAATTGTGAAGCTCTTTGAAGCTTGCGGACTCATTAAGCTCTAAGAATGAGCTTCCCTGGTGGCTCAGATGGTCAAGAATCTGCCTGTGATACAAGAGACCCAGATTTGATCCCTGGGTCAGGAAGATTCACTTGTAGAAGGGAATGGCTACCCATTCCAGTATTCTTGCCTGGAGAAATTTTTGGACTGAGGAACCTAATGGGCTCCAGTCCACAGGGTTGCAAAGTCGGACACAACTGAGCGACTCACACACACACACACACACACACACACACACACACACACAGTATTGTTACAGGGTGAGACAGAGTCCACAGTGGAGATCAGCGTGAAGTAGTACCTCACTGTAGTTCTGATTTGCACTTCTCTACATGAGGCACTCTTAAATATTAATTAGAAAAAAGAGAAGTAGACCAACTAAAAAGTGGACAGAAGACTTAAATAGGCAATTTGCAGAAGAATGATCTCTATACACGTAAAATATGCTCAAGTCACCAATAATCAAAGAAATGCACAATAAAATTAAAACCTTGAGAAATCATTTCCTGTCCATTACTTTGTTAAAATTTAAAATGTCTATCAAATATTTTTGACTTTGTAGAAAAAGGGGAGATTTTCTTCTGCTCAGGAAATAGTAGGTTGATCCCATCATTTGGGAGAATATCTGGTAAAACTATGACTGTAGAGAAACTCACCTTCCTGTATACCGGACACATTTGTAAGAGTGCTTACTATGGAATTCAGTGCTAGTTACCAGTACAAAGGATACATAAACTACGGAATAATCCATCAGTGGAATGCTATTCGGCAGTGAAAATAAGTGAAGCAGACTTATCTGTAGCAAATCCCACGGTGAACAGCAACTGCTAAAGAGACCTAATGTAATACTATTTTATGTGAAGCTTGAGTATATGCAAAAGCAATACTGCTATTTAGGGATGTCAGCTTGTGTGATCAAAGTAAAGGCACATAGCTTGGGGTGACAGACACCATACTCAAGATGGTGGCATCCTTTAAGAGGGAGAGGTAGAGTATACTTTATTTCTTAGGTGGGGGAGAGGGTTGCTTTATTATTCCTATACCTTTTCACTGAATTTTTTAGCAAGTTTATTACAATTGATTTACAATGTTATGTTAATTTGTGCTATACATCATAGTGATTCAGTTATACATATATATACATTCCTTTTGCTATTGGTTTCCGTTATGGTTTATCATAGGACACTGAATATAGTTGCCTGTGGTATTCAGTAGGAGCTTGTTTATCCATTCCATATATGAGTTTGTTTCTGCTGATCCCAAACTCCTGAGTGATTCCTCCCCTACCTTCTCAATGTTTGTGGTGAGTCTGTTTCACAGATAAGTTCATTTATGTCATATTTCAGATTCCACATATAAGTGATATCATGGTATTTGTCTCTCTCTTTCTGACTTAACTTCACTTGGTATTTTCATTGAATTTTAAGAGCAAAATTAGAACTTAAAAACATCAGTTATTATGAGATGAAAAGAGGATTCCAGATTCATTCAGAAATGTTAGTGTTGCAGTGAGGTTGCGTCTCTTATTCATGCCTATATTAATTTCACTGGATGGCTGATGTGGATTCAGAGAAGGGGTAGCTTTCTGAAAGATGAACAGATGGGTTTTGTTTTTTTTTTGAGACATGATGTGGGTGAAACTAAACCAAATGTGGTCTTCCAGATCAAACTTCAGTTTTTGCAAGATGTGATCCTTACTTAAATGTAAAACATCTTTTAAAGCAGTACATCATTGTACAATATAAGCTACTACCTGCCTCAGAATTTAGATGTGCGCGCGCACACACACACACACACACACACACACCTTTTTTGAACAGAGTGAGGTATCGCTATAAATAATGGTTGATTTCTACCCTAGTCATTTCAGCAGTTTGCATTAAATGTTCTTGTTGATTCTACAGGAAAGAGATAATAAGAATGAATCCCTTAGTCTGTAGGCCTTTCGGGTATAACAGCAGGATTTACAAGAGATGTAATAACTACGCTTTTTCTCTTTAGAATTTACAGAAAGTTTTATTGGTTTTATATTCATCTAGGATACTGGGAATAGCATTTTTAGTTTTATGTTAGCTTAGAAGAGAGAGCACTAATTCTAGTTAATGGACTACCGGTGCTCTTTCTCCATCTCCCCTAGATAATTCTGGGTAGTGCTTTATCATTAATTAAGATTTATCTGATAGTGCACAATTGGAGACTCGGCACAGGGCATTTGAAGACAAATATTCCTTTAAGGGATTCATAGCTTATGTTTGGCTAATCATGAAACATGGAAGGATATTTTTGCACAAATTTATTTGTCCTAGCTCTATCCCACCTATTCATGGCTTCAAAATTAATAAGCTTCTCTGGAGATGATAGTAAAGATTAAAATAAAGACAGACAGGTTTATGGCCTTGGCTGTCATTTCCAAGGGCACTGAATTAATCATTCAGATATTCTAGTTGATAGCTGCATTGAGGCAGGGGTGTTTTTCAAGTCTTCTGACAAAAATGAAATTTTCAATTTGGTTTGAAGAGAGAAATCAAAGCCCTCAGTAAAACGTTATCCCCAAAGCTGCTTTTTTCTCTCTTTGAGAAAAAAAGATGTATGATTTTTCCCAAGGGATAAACAGAAGGCTTTCTCAGCTCAGCAAATTTAGTCTGGGAGACACAAATTTCGCATGACATTCTCCGATTCTATCCTAGAAATATTTTTAAATCAATCCGACTGGATCAGATAAGTAGGTTCTTACAAGGATGTACAATACACTGTCTGGATATAAGATGGATGTGGTTTTCTCTTTCAGGACGAACAGCCTTTTCTTCCTGAGAGTGTTAGAAACTGAGAATGAACCCTACCTGTGTCGTGGCCCTGTGACAAGCCCGCACGGGTGACTCCATAGCCCTGTGTTCTGCCTCTGATTAATCCATGCGCACCTTGGTTAACATGGCTTTTGATCTCAAGGCAAGAACCAAAGACAGAGCAACACTCTGACTCACTTCTGAAATGCATCCATCCTCTCCTGGTCAGGATTCTCAGATGAACTCAGTAACCGTCTGAATCCTTTGTGTTGATGGTAAACTCAGTGTAAAGCCTCCCACTCACTGGCCACCACTTCCTCTAGCCCTGCAGTTTTGATAACTCATCAGCCCCAAGAGGAACGCCAATCCACCGAGCCTCTGCCTTTTCATTGCTCACATTCTGTGTCTGTGTGCACGTCTCTTCTTAATGGGCTTAGATTCTATAGTCATCATCCTAGCCATGCCCTTGTCCCCTTTCTCTCTCCATTGTAGTCACCCCAAAACTTCAGCCTGGTTAAATTTTTCTGCCAACTCTGTACATCCAAGCAACTGAACTTGACTAGCCAGCCATGCTGACTGACTTCCCCTTAAATTTATTCATACAAAACTCCAGGAGCGCTCAGTACTGCCTAGCAATCCATTTATAAGTAGTTCCCTCCTCCCTGTCCTGTGACATCAGCGCTTTCTTTCTGTTTGATCTTTTTCATCAGCACACGTTTTGTAATGTAGTTCTCATCTTTCACAAGGAAAACTTCATTTGACCCCTCATCTGTTTCCAACTCCTGTCGCATTGCTCTGCTCTCCTTTTTGGCAAAACTCCTTAAAAGAAAGGCATACATTCAGTCTTCCTGTTTTCATTTTCCTTTTTTTCACTCTTCTGAATTCACTCCAGCCCAGCTTTTGCCGCACCATTCCACTCTTGTCCAGGTTCCAGTGATTCAGCCACATCAGTCTTTCTACACGACTTGGTCTTGGTGACCACTCCCTTCTCCTTACTTGGCTTCTAGTCCAGTACCTCTCCTTCCACATGAGCCGCTAGTCACCTTTCCTGCTCCTTTCTTCCTGCCTTATAAAGTCTTTGCAGTTACTCTGTTTGGTTCCTAGACTCATAGCTATAAAGAGTTACATGCCTCACACCCCAACTCCAAGGGAACAGAAGCTTCTGCAAGTGGTACCCTTCCAGGTACCCTGCCTTGGGTACTTCTTCACCTGGCTGTTCATTTGTATCCATTGTGAAAACTGGTCAATACATGTATGTTCTATGCTGTGTGCTAAGCCACCTCAGTTGTGCCCAACTCTTTGCAACCCCATTGACTGTAGCCTGCCAGTCTCCTCTGTCCATGGGATTTCCCAGGCAAGAATACTAGAGTGAGTTGCTGTTCCTTTCTCCAGGGAATCTTCCTGACCCAGGGATCAAATCTGGGTCTCCTGTATTGTAGGCAGATTCTTTGTGACTAGCACCGCCCGGGAAGCTCATATATATTCTGATAATTCCCAGATTTATATGTTTAGCCCCAGCCTCTCCACAGAAATCTAGATTCATGTATTTCCAGTTATATCCATGACTTTTCCTTTTGAAAATCACCTAAGCATCTCAAACTTAACATGCCCAAAATTTATTCTCTACCTTCCTTCACATTAAAAAATGCATCATCAGTGGAGCTAAATCATAATGTAACACCTTACCCAGCTTTATTTTTCTTTATAACCCTTGTTACTACCTGAGATTACATCACATATCTGTATATTTACTGGAATATAACCCCATGTCAACAGGATCTCTTTTGTTTATTCACTTCTTGTATTAGGCAGAGTAATGGCCCGAAAAGATGTCCATGTCCTCATCCCCAGAATCTGTGAATATGTTTCTTTACATGGCAAAGGTGCTTCCCAGGTGGTGCTAATGGTAAAGAACTTGCCTGCCAATTCAAGAGACAGAAGAGACGCCAGTTCGATCACTGGGTAGGGAAGATCCCCTGGAGGAGGGCATGGCAACCACTCCAGTATTCTTGTGTGGAGAATCCCATGGACAGAGGAACCTGGCGGCCTATGGTCCATGGAGTTGCTAAGAGTCAGACACAGCTGAAGCCACTGAGCATGCAAGCAGGCATGCACATGGCAAAGGGGCTTTGAAAATATGATCAAGTTAAGGATCTTGGGATGGGGAGATTACCCTAGATTATGGTCTGGTGCAATCACAGTGGTCCTTACAGGGCATCGAGGGAAGCAAGGGAAGTAGAGAAGTGGAGATCAGAGTGATGGAGCCTAGAGCTACAAATGTCAGCCTCCTCAAGGAGCTGGAAAAGGCAAGGATAGACTCCCCCCAGGACCACCAGAAGGAACTCTGTGGGGAACTCTGCTGACACCTTGACTTTAGCCCCATAAAATCTATCTGGACCTTCAGAACTTTAAGAGAGTAAATCTGTGTTGTTTTAAGCCACTAAACTTGTGGGTAATTTGTTAAGTCATGGTAGGAAACTAATATACTCCTATATCTCTGGCATCTAAAATTTTCCAGACCCATAAGTACTAAAATAAAACAATCTTGTTTGATAAATGGTATATCTTCATTGTTTTAGATACCATATAAAGATAATTGGAGTTTCTAATCTTGATTCTGAATGTTCTCATTGAAAATAAATGATCCATTCTTTCTTTGAGTCTTTGCTTTTATTTTTGTCCAGGCAAAAGATATTTTTTGTTATCCTAGTCTATTTCAGGCAGGCATTTTATAAGAGAGAGAGTAGTATGCATGTAGTGACTTAAAAACTCTCAGAATGTCAGGAATGGAAAGGACTTTTAAAGGGCATTCAGTTTGAATTTCCTGATCTGATGTTTGTGTATTTCTCACAATATCCCTGACAAGTGGCCATCCCAAGTCTATTTTAGAACCTTCAATGATGGGAAACTCACTTTAACTGCAGGGGTCAAGACCACTTTTGGATAGACTGTTCTCACTTTGTTTTATTTTCTACTTTATAGAATTAAAGCAAAACTAGAAATGTTAATTATAAGCCCAAACTGACTTATTTTAGGGCTTCCCAGGTGGCACAGGGGAAAAGAATCTGCCTGCCATGGGGGAGACTTGGGTTCGATCCCTTGGTTGGGAAGATCCCCTGGAGAAGGGAAAGGCTACCCACTCCAGTATTCTGGCCTGGAGAATTCCATGGACTGTATAGTCCATGGGGTTACAAAGAGTCGGACATGACTGAGCTACTTTCAGTTTCACTTGACATGTGAAGTGCCTCCTTCTGTGTTCATGCTTGTCAGGAAATCCTTATGCTATTTCACCAGAAACCATAAGATATACTTTTAGGGGATAAAAATCAAGAAGTGATTTTCAGGTAAGTGATAAATGCTTATATTGCTCCCTCATTGTGCCTTTGTGTGTACGTGTATGTGTGCTCATGTCCAACTCCTTATGACCCCATGAACTGTAGCCCACCAAGCTCCTGTGTCCATGGAATTTTCCAGGCAAGAATACTGGAGTGGGTTGTTATTTCCTTCTCCAGCAGATCTTACAGACCCAGGGATCAAACCCACATCTCTTGTATCTCCTGCACTGGATAGGAGTGCTCCTGGCAGGTGGATTCTTGACCAACCGTGTCACCTGGGAAGAGACCGCACCTTTAGGAGGCATTTAAGACTAATTTTTAGCAGAGAGTGGTATTATCTTAAGTTTATATTTCTTTCCAAATACTGTCAAATTATCAATATTTACATTTTGTTGATGGCTCATCAGATGCAGGACAGTCAGTTGAATTTAGTTTAACAAATGTTGAGCCCAGTCTGTGTCCCTTACTCTATGCTAGGCACCTTAGGAAGAAAAATGACCAAGTTATGGCTCCTACCCTCAAGACAGTAACCCTCATAATCTGCTAGGGAATACACAAGAAGTGATAAGTGCTCTACTGATGGCACAAAGACTTATGAGAGTATATGGTGTTAGAAATGTTCTAATTTCATTCTTTTACATGTAGCTATCTAGTTTCCCCAGCACCACTTATTGAAGAGACTGTCTTTTCTCCATTGTATATTCTTGCCTCCTTTGTCATAGATTAATTGATCATAGGTTATAAGTTTATTTATGGGCATCTATCCTGTTCCATTGATCTATATTTCTGTTTCTGTGCCAGCACCATACTGTCTTGACTACTGTAGCTTTGTAGTAGAATATGAAGTCAGGGAACCTGATTCCTCCAGCTCCATTTTTCTTTCCCCAGATTGCTTTGGCTATTCAGAGTCTTATGTGTTTCCATACAAATTAAAATTTTTTTTTTTTTTGCTCTAGTTCTGTGAAAAATGCTATTGGTAGTTTCATAGGGATTATATTAAATCTATAGATTCCTTTGGGTAGTATGACCATTTTAACAATATTGATTCTTCTAGTCCAAGAACATAAGATATCTTTCCATCTGTTTTTGTCATCTTCAATTTCTTTTATCAGCATCCTAAAGTTTTTGGAGTACGGTACAGGTCTTTTGCCTCATTCAGTTCAGTTCAGTTGCTCAGTCATGTACGACTCTTTGCGACCCCATGAATCGCAGCACGCCAGGCCTCCCTGTCCATCACCAACTCCCAGAGTTTACCCAAACCCATGTCCATTGAGTCGGTGATGCCATCCAGCCATCTCATCCTCTGTCGTCCCCTTCTTCTTCTGCCCCCAATCCTTCCCAGCATTAGGGTCTTTTCCAGTGAGTCAGCTCTTCCCATGAGGTGGCCAAAGTATTGGAGTTTCAGCTTCAGCATCAGTCCTTCCAATGAACACCCAGGACTGATCTCCTTTAGGATGGCCTGGTTGGATCTCCTTGCAGTCCAAGGGACTCTCAAGAGTCGTCTCCAATACCACAGTTCAAAAGCATCAATTTTTCAGTGTTCAGCTTTCTTCACCATTCAACTCTCACATCCATACATGACTACTGGAAAAACCATAGCCTTGACTAGACAGACCTTTGTTGGCAAAGTAATATCTCTGCTTTTTAATATGCTATCTAGGTTGGTCGTAACTTTCCTTCCAAGGAGTAAGCGTCTTTTAATTTCATGGCCGCAATCACCATCTGCAGTGATTTTGGAGCCCAGAAAAATAAAGTCTGACACTGTTTCCACTGTTTCCCCATCTATTTCCCATGAAGTGATGGGACCAGATGCCATGATCCTAGTTTTCTGAATGTTGAGCTTTAAGACAATGTTTTCACTCTCCTCCTCCACTTTCATCAAGAGACTTTTTAGTTCCTCTTCACTTTCTGCCATAAGGGTGGTGTTGTCTGCATATCTGAGGTTACTGATATTTCTCCCGGCAATCTTGATTCCAGCTTGTGCTTCTTCCAGCCCAGCGTTTCTCATGATGTACTCTGCATATAAGTTAAATAAGCAGGGTGACAGTATACAGCCTTGACGTACTCCTTTTCCTATTTGCCTCATTAGGTACGTTTATTCTTAGGTATTTTATTCTTTTTGAAGTAATGGTAAGTGGGATTGTTTCCTTAATTTCTCTTTCTGATCTTTCCTTTTAGTGTATAGAAAGGGAAGAGATATCTGTATGTTAAGTTTTTATCCTGAAACGTTACCAGATTCACTGATGAACTCTAGTAGGTTTCTGGTAGCATCTTTAGGATTTTATAGAATCATGTTGGGCTTCCCTGGTGGCTCAGACAGTAAAGAATCTTCCTGCAATGCAGCAGACCCGGGTTCAATCCCTGGATTGAGAAGATCCCCTGGAGAAGGGAATGGCTACCCACTCCAGTATTCTTGCCTGGAGAATCCCACGGACAAAGGAGCCTGGTGGGCTACAGCCCACGGGGTTGCAGAGTCAGACATGACTGAGTGACTAACACTTCACACACAGTATCATGTCACCTGCAAACTGTGACTGTTTTATTTCTTTTTGAATTTAGATTCCTTCTATTTCTTTTTCTCCCTGATTGGCATGGCTAGATCTTCTAAAACTATGTTAAATAAAAGTGGCAAGAGTGGACATCTTCATCTTGTTCTTGATTTTAGAGGAAATGCTTTCAGGTTTTCACCATTGAGTATGATGTCAGTTGTAGGTTTGTCATATATGGCCTTTATTATGTTGAGGTAGGTTCCTTCTAGGCCCACATCCTGGAGAGTTTGTTATTTTTTTTTTAATCATAAATGGGTGTTGGATTTTGTCAAAAGCTTTTTCTACATCTATTGAGAGGATCATGTGGTTTTTATTCAATTTGTTAATGTAGTATATCACACTGATTGACTTGCAGACATGGAAAAGTCCTTGCATCCCTAGGATAAAGCCCACTTGATCATGGTATATGATCCTTTAAACCTATTGTTGGATTTGCGTTGCTATCATTTTGTTGAGAATTTTTGCATCTGTGTTCAGTGATATTGCCCTGTAATTTTCTTTATTTGTGGTATCTTAGTCTGGTTTTGCTTCCCTGGTGGCTCAGCTGCTAAAGAATCTGACTGCAGTGAGGGAGACCTGGGTTCAATCACTGGGTTGGGAAAGTCCCCTGGAGAAGAGAACAGCTACCCACTCCAGTATTCTGGTCAGGAGAATTCCATGAATTGAATAGTCCATGGGGTCGCAAAGAGTTGGACATGACTGAGCGACTTTCACTTCAACAATTTGTCTGGTTTTGGAATCAGGGTGATTGTGGCCTCATAGAATAAGTGTGGGAGTGTTTCTTCTTTTGCAGTTTTTTGGAATAGTTTCAGGAGGATAGATGTTTCCTGTTTTCCAAATATTTGATAGACTTTAGCTGTGAAGCCTTCTGGTCCTGGACTTTTGTTAGGATTTTTTAAAACCACAGTTTCACTTTCAGTACTTGTGATTTGTCTGTTCATACTTTCTATTTCTTCCTAATTCAGTCTTGGAAGATTGTACCTTTCTAAGAATTTGTCCATTTCTTCTAGGTTGTCCATTTTATTGGCATATAGTTGTTTGTAGTAGTCTCTTATGGTTCTTTGTATTTCTGTGGTGTCGATTGTATTTTTGTCAGTTTGATTAACATGTATTAGTCTTGGCGTGTTCCTCCTTGGGTTTATCTATTAATATATGGGACTCTCTGCACTTCCTGAATTTGTGTGACTGTTTCCTTTCCCAAGTTAGTTAAATTTTCACCTATTATCTCTTCAAATATTTTCAGACCCTTTCTCTCTTCCTCTTGGACCCCCTATAAGGGGAATGCTGGTGCATTTAATGTTGTTTTAGAGGTTCTGAGAGTGTCCTCATTTCTTTTCATTCTTTATTCTGTTCCATGACAGTGATTTCCACCCATCTGTCTTTCAGCTCACTTATTTGTTCTTCTGCTTCATTTATTGTGCTATTGATTCCTTGTAGTGTATTTTTCATTTCAGTTATAGTCCAGCTGTTTGTTGTTTATATTTTCTAGCTCTTTATATTTTCTTGTATCTTCTTGGTCAGTGCCCCCATTCTTTTTCTGATATCATGGATCATCTTTACCATCATTATTCTGGGTTCTTTCTTCAGTAGATTGCCTATCTCCACTCTGTGTAATTGTTCTTCCGAGGTTTTATCTTGTTCCTTCATCTGGAACATATTTCTCTGTCATCTTACTTTGTCTAACTTTCTGTGGTTGCAGTTCCTGTTTCACAGACTGAAGGATTGTAGTTCCTCTTGCTTCTGGTGTCTGCCTCCTGCTGGATGTGTCCGGTCTAGGGGTTTGTGCAGGTTTCCCAGTGGGAGGGCTGTGTCAAGGTGTGTGTTTAGAGGCGGCTGTACATTCAGGACAACTTTAGGCAGCGTGCCTACTGATGGATGGGGTGCCCACCGTTTGGGAGGTGTTCCTGAGGCGTTCCCACCTTGTTGGTTGGTTGTCATGAGGTGTTTCAGCACTGGAGCCTGTTGGCTGTTGGGTGGGGCCCTGTCTCAGTGCGAAAATGGCAACCTCAAGGAGAGCTCCTGTCAGTGAATATTCCTCAGTATCTCTACCATTAGTGTCCTTGACCCTACAGTGAGCTGCAGCCCCACCTTCCCAGAAGACCCTCTGAGACCCTTAGGCAGGCCCGGCCCAGGCTCCTGTGGAGTTACTACCTCACCCTGGCCTGCAGTGCATCTGAAATCTTCTGGGTGCCCTCCAAGAGTGGGTCCTGTGGAGCTTCTGTTCTCAAGCTCTTCAAAGTCAGAGGCTCTGGGGGCTCCTCCTGATGCCAGACCCCCAGGTTCAGGAACTTCAAGTGAGGCTCAGAACGCTCCCTCCTGTGGGAATACCTCTGTGGTTTAATTATTTAATTATTGCCCACCCAGTGGTTACAGGACTTGATTATATTGGGAAAGCAGCCCCTTCTACCATCTTGCTGTGTTTTCTTTTTCATCTTTGAGTGTAGAATATCTTTTTTCATAGGTTTCAGTCTTTTTTGTCGACGGTTCTTCAGCAGTTGGTTGTAATTTTGGTGTTTCACGAGAGGACTCAAGCCCCAGTCCTTCTCATCTACTATCTTGTCTCACCATCTTGTCTCCTCCCCAGAGAAATCAAATAATAGTCATCTCAATGGATGTGACTTTTTAAAAATCAAGAATTAGACAGCACTTAACAACCTGTTTAAATGTATAACACCTCATCCTTCAGACAGATACATACAACATACAAACTGTATTTCACTGAAAAAAAAATCAAGGAAAATTGTGAATTTCCTCCATTCTCTTTTTTAGCCTTTTTTTCCTCTTGTAATTGTAATTTGCAGTAGTTGAAGATGAAAATTAAATGAAAGTTGGGCTTTTAAAAGAGAAATATTAAAACTATATATAATTTTAAAGTTTAGAAAATATAACTCTTCCCATCTTTTCTATGGTGTCAAAGACAACAGAAACCACTGTTAGAACTCTACCAGACAAGGGTGAAGAGATCTGCGGATATTTCTTGAATCCTTCTTTAATGTCATCAGAATGTTCACCTACAATCTTGAAAAAGAAAACAGAAGACGTAAGCGACCTCCCTTCTGAGAGTCAAAGAAGCATACCGCTTGCTGTAACCGACGCATTAGAGCATATTATGGAACAGCTCAATGTTTTGACACAGGTGGGTTGGCATGTTTCACGCTTAGAGGTAAGATGTACAAAATCCTGGTTACAGCAGGCTGCAGAACTAGCAGAGCAGGGGGGATACTTCCCTTCTTAGCAAGCTCAAAGGTGGTAGTTAACAGAGCAACACATGCTCTGCTGAGATGCTCTAGATCTTGTGGAGGCAAGGTCTGAGCTCATGCGTATGTAAACGTGTGCATACACACACTACTATATCTGGCATCTGAGGACCAGAAGGGAGGGGAGGAGACAGTGAAGAACCATTTTGGTACTTCATGCTATAAGTTTGATTCTGAACAGTAATGTTTTGCCCTAAGAATTTTCCAAAGCAGTGTATTCAGATTTGGATATCATCAAAGAAATATTTAAGGCCAAAAGAAAAAATGTATTGGGATTAATCATTTCAGTTAGAATGAAATATTGGCAGTGCTTTTAGTTTTCACTCTGAGGATATTTTCCTCTGTCCAATGTATAACTTCCCTCATTCCAAAGCTTCTTACAGGACACTCTGTTCTGGAGACGAGGTTTTCGCATTCCCCTTTTAGAATATTACCCAGTCTTTTTTTTTTTTTCATTGATGCTAAATTTCAGTTTATTTTTTACTGCACAGGATGACTTTCAGCATTCATTTTTTTTTTTTTACCACACTGTATACATTCTTTTATTAACTTTCATTATATAGTCATGCAGGTAGTGAATAATTAATTTTACAGTGAAAAGGAAAGACGTAATGGCTTAATCCCTTTTAATTACATTTAAGCAATTTTTTTTAATTTATTTTTTTATTGAAGGATAATTGCTTTAAAGAATGCCAGTTTACCTTTGAAAGAAGGAATACCATGAATCTTAACATACCAAAGGTCTTCCAACTCTTCGTCAGGAAATTTAGATGTCATTTAATGGAAGCAGTGTATTAAAATGGATACATCAAAGGCTGTCCTTCCAGCTCTCCTTGGTGTTTCTTTTGAATAACTCTTATCATTCTTTGATAAACAGGATGAGGATACTAATATTTGTCAGAGCAGATGCCGTCCCAAGTTGTACAGAAAGAAGCTATGACGTGAACTAGAGATGTCAATTACTTTCCCAGAATAAATATTTCAAGTTGAAATAGCTCTTGTGTAGAAGTTATCTAATTCTTGTTTTTAACCCTGGCTGTACATTATAATCGCCCAGGCAATTAAGAATCATTCAGATGTCCATTCTCATCTCCAGAGAATTCAAGGCCTTGGCATGGGTCTTTTAACGTTCCCTTCTGGGTTTAGAGCCAGTAATTAAAAATTTTACCCTTTAGATAACATCTCTGAACCTTGGAGTCAAGGGACATGGATATGGGTCATGACAGGTTGTGAAAACAAGTCTTGTGAGACCTTGGAGTCATAAGATTTGTTCAGTGAACATCATAGGAAAATCACCAATTTTTGCTTTGCAGTATTGTGCTGGAGGTGACTTTGTGTTTATCAGACGTCTCTAGCCTTTAAAAGGCAGTTTTTCTCTCAACCTCCCGCCAGCTTTAGTTTTGACGGGCCTGTTTCCCAGGGCCCTGGCTCCTCACTTGCGCTGCCACATTGAGTGGCAGGTCCTCTTGAGGGTCTTTCCATCCTCTGCTCTATCAGCTTCGTGACCCATTTCCCCTTTTTCCCTGATTCAGGGTTAAATGGACCACTTTAAACTTTACTGAAAGTCTCTACTTTTTTAACTGGAAGGACTGACTACCCTTCAAATACGAAAGAAGTGAAAAGCAGGCACAGTGCACTTGGAAAATGGGAACAGTGTGAATCTGTGGGCGAACAGCAAGTGAAATAAACACAGTCTGATTCACTTCAATGACAGATGACTGAATACCTCCTAACCCTGTGGCAGTGTTTATAATTCAGTACAGATTGTATTGGGTTGGCCAAAATGTTCAGGCTTTTCTGTAAGTTGTAAGATGTTACAGAAAAACTCAAGCATTTGGGCCAACCCAACAATATCACTTTCTCATTATAATTTTTCAGACAGTAGGTAACTGGAGTTAACCAGTGTTATGGGTGTTGATAATATACGTATCAAAAGCTTTTGCTTTTTGCATTGTGATAACGTATGTAAATATCAGGCAAAATGCTTGGAGCATAGTAGGCACCCAAGAAATATTAGAAAGTATTATGAGCATTGCTGTTAATTTTGATCATGTTAACTGCAGTATTATGCTGGAGGTGACTTTGTGTTTATCAGACATCTCTTGCCTCTAAAAGGCAGTTTTTCTCTCAACCTCGTGCCAGCTTTAGTTTTGATTGGCCTGTTTCCCAGGCCAATCATAACGAGTCATGATCTATAGTATGGAATATGAGAGAAAAAAAACTATTAGATAATAGGAAAAAAAAAACAAAAAGAACAATTGATTACTGTCAGAAACTGATAGGGAATCAATTCATTATCTTGAAACTTATTGACTAAAGTAACCATGCATTTGTGCTGCTTTTCCTGTATGAACTGTACTTCCAGGTAACCAAATAATATATGGAAGTGTATTTTATAAATCATCCCAACTAATAAATAGAAATAGAATGTCATTGCCCTCTGAAGAAAGAATAGGTTTACCGGGGGACCTAGTCTGAGTCTTATCAAGCCTTTGAATCCCGTTTCCAGTTTATATAAAATACAGAGAGTAAAAGAACAGATTTACCTGCACCTGGAGCGCACAGTCCCTGAAATCCAGTCTGGGAGGGAATCTACAGGTCAGATGGCCTGAGCCTGTAAACAGACAAATTATACAGAAAATAAAGCAAGGAAGTGGGGAATCTGCAGATTAAATGGGTAAGTTAAAGTTTTAGTTTCTAGGGATGCATATTTGAAAGGTAAAACCATAAAAACATGCAGATTATTACTATAGTGGTCAGGATAGTGGCTGTTATGGGGGAAGGTGCATGCAAGGCACTAGTTCTTGACCTGGTGCAGGTCACAAAGGTGTTTTTCTCATGAGAATTCATTGACACTTTTTAGTGTGCAATTTCCTGAATCTAGTTTATAGTGAAGTTAAAAAAAAAGACTGAAGTGATCGATAATTACAATTTAAAAGTAGTTGTGTGTGTGTGTTTAGTCATATACTTACTTACTGGCTGAAGGAGTTAGAATAGCTAAGATTCATAAAGTCCTGTTGTGCCAGGCACTAGCTTAAGCATTTTACATGCCTGATTTCATTCAGTCTTCCTACCAACCCTATGAGGTGCTATTGTCATCTTCTGGGTGCAGAAATGAGTGGCAGTCATTGTATTTTCAAAGTAAGCTAGGTATCCAGCTGTCTAGGGTAATATAGATATGGCCCATCATGGATTGATTGTGGCTGAATGACCGGTGATGCCATTTAAGTAGTAGTGGGGCATGTGGCATTCCGTCCCACCTCCCCTATTCCACATTACCTGGGACACTATATAACATGCCTCATGTGGTCTCTTCTCTGGCATTGATGCTTGAGAAGATCAGACTTTAGAATTGTCCATAGAGGCTTGATCATTTACTCCTTTTTCCTTAAATGCTTCCTCTTTTTCCCCTTTCCTCAAACGGCTTGGCCGTGCTTTGCCCTGTGGTGGGGTGCAGAAACGGAGCAAGTTCTGGAGCTCATTTCTGGCCAACCTCTTGGCAAAAGGGTAGGCATTACAGTTCTGAAAAAGATCAGTGCAGAGATTATCACCATCATCCTCACCACCAGATCACCAGGCACTGATGACTTTGTCCTCCTTTTTTGCAGACTGTTTCAATTTTGGAGCAGCGACTGACTTTGACAGAGGATAAGCTGAAAGACTGCCTTGAAAATCAGCAAAAGCTTTTCAATGCGATCCAACAGAAAATTTGAGCAGAAAAATATGAGCAGAGGCATGAGAAATAAACACATGTACATATACTCAGGAAGGTAGTACCAGATGCTTCATGCAATGCAACCATGTGCTAATTGTCATGGCGTTTCTTAAAAGGGTGAGCAACAGAACAAAAGGCAGAAAAGGCATAATTAAGGACCAGTTTAAACATACCAATCAATGTCTAGGACTAATTCAAATCATCACTATTTATGGTTCCAGTAATAAAGTGATAAGCATTCAAGTGGCTCTATATCCCCCCCCCCCCCGCCAATATTATTTTTTAAATGTCAGTTTTCGTTAATAGCTCAAATCCTGCCAGGAAAATAACCAAATCTTTGGATTTCATTGTTATTTCAAATTGACCATATTCGGGCAATTCCTTCAACAATTAGTGTACTTCTTTAGTGAACAGTACCCTTAGGGTGAAATAATTCACTTACCTCTAAAATGGCATTTTATGTGCTGAGAATGAATTAATGATCTGACTTGTATTTCTCAGTTAAAAAAATTTACTCTTTCTTACCTGTGCCATTTGATGAAAAGATGATCTCACAAACTCTCAAACCACGGAATTTCCACAGCAAGAATACGCTTATCTTAATTAGCAACAGCACATACAGGACATATGGCAGGGATTTTGATTTAATTTACGGCATACATTGCTTATTCTTTGACCAACCTGGAAGAAAATGAAGAGTTAGAAATATGTGAAGTACACGTATCTTCTTCCGTAGATGAAGGCACTGAATGTTTTCAGTTATATCCAAACCTGTGATATTAGTTTATGAAGATTAAATTAGTGCAGAATCCTCAAAACCCAGAACCATGCAACAGCAACACTTAAAAATATACACACATGTGTGTTCACATGCTTCAGGAATGTTTAGGGTGATTTTGGTACCTGGATATAAGGACTTTAAAAGAACATTTATTTGCATCATTGTCTACCTCCTTCTTTTAATTGTGATTTGAAACAAAATGAAAATGAGTAAAACATTCTAAACGATCTTGGTTATAATTTAAGGATTTTATCTTAAACAAAATAAGAGATTAAATTGGGAAAAAAATGAATTTAGCTTGCATTTCTGTTAACCTATATCAAAACCAGAAGGTGGGAGAAGACAGTCCACATTTATGATGCCTGCAGGCATACCATGGGGAAAATACTATGTTTTGGAAAAGAAAAATGTCCTATTTACGTACGGGTCTATATTGAGAAACTCCTCAAAGTGATTTCAATTGTATTTATGAGGTGGTTTTGTTTTATCACCTCGTGTGTTTTAAGTGCCTTTTTATACAATACTAAGTAGGAACTTCTAGACCATTTCAAGAGTTTGTAAGACTAAGTGGCATTGTATTTTTTATAACCTCGTTGAGAAGACTAAGAAATGAAATGTCATACCAATTTTTGTTTACTTTGTTATTCTTCAAACAATAAAGACATTTTGCCTTTAAAAAAAAAGTTGTTTCCTTTTAAATGATTAAAATCTAGAAATAATACTAAATTTCTTATCTAGCTCACTCAACTTTAACCTTCATAACAACCTCCTGGAGAACTTGTCAAAACAGTTCTGGTGCTTTTCCCCGGGTTTATGATTCACTAGGTCTGGTCTGGCAGGGCCCAATAATTTGCATCTCTAACAAGCTCACAGGAGATTTGGTGCTATTGGCCTCAGGCCGACAGTTTAGAAACTATTGACCAGTTATAACCACTTCCTGCAACATGGTGTTGCCACATACTTTTATAGTCATAGACCTTTATTATAAGTGATATAAAAACAGTGATGACAGAAGTTTAAAAGCCTTAAAACTTTTTCAGGAGGGATATTTTATAATCCTCCTTCCCTCCCCCGCACCTTTGTTAATGCTTTTGAGGATTCTTTCCTTCAGATTCCAGCCTCTCATTTGTCCTAGCTGCCTATTCGCTGCATGAGCAACATCTCCACTTGGAAGACCTGGCAGGCCATCTCTGAATGTGCCCAAAGCCAGTCCCCACTGTACCCTCAACCACCAGCCAGCTCCTCCGTCCCCTAGTGTCCGGACCTCCAACTCTCCTTCAAGGCACTCAGGTTGGAGTTATCCTTGAATCCTTGATCCTACACTCCACTCCCATTCCTTCAGCAAATCTTATGAGAACACATGAAAGACCTGATCATTTCTCACCCCTCCATCAGCCACCAAAACAGGCCACCGTTGTCTCTTCCCTGAATTACTGTGGTACCTCTTAACCGTCTCCACTGTCATCTTTGCACAGCAGGCCAGAGTAGTTCTTGAAAAGCCGGAGTTCAAACATGTGGCTGTTTTGGCTCCAAACCCTTCAGGGCTTCCCATCTTGGAGTAAAAGCCTAAGGCTTGACAGTGGTGATGTGCTCCCCACCCCTTCATCTTAGACCTTCCCCTTTCCCTTGGGGGCCACACTTACTCACTGCCCTTGGTCACAGTGGCTTCTTTGCTTCCCTTTGTAGAAGCTAAACGCCTCCCACCTGAGAGCATTGGCCTTACCATTTCCTCTGCCTGGAGCCCTGTCCCCAGGCTTCGCTCATAACATTCCAGCCCAGGTCACATGTTGCCTTTTCAGAGGTGCCCTTCCTAATCAGCCTATGTGAAATAGTAACCCTCCATTCACTCCCTGCCTAGCCCTGGTACAATAAGATTGCAACACCGTTCCAGTTCTGCCTCTTCCACAGTGAACTAACCTTCTCAAAAAGTAAGCACTGTCACCTTTAGATTCCCAAACTAGCACAGTTCATAGGAGGAGCTCAACAGATAGGTATCCCAAAAAATGCTCAACCCAAAAATTGAGAATATTTTCTTCAGTGCACTTACTGAGGATTTAAGCCCGAGATACAGCCTCTCAGATAACTCTAAGGGACTTTTTCTAAAGAGGTAAGACAGGAGCCAGGATAAATAGAAGTTTTGCAAATAAAACAACATAACAAAACAAAGACAAACTAGGTAGTCAGAACATTAAAAGATTACCGTTAAAGAAAACCAGATATCTCAAGCTAATGAATTTTAGCACTTTTCTATGAATGTATAAGAAGATGCAAGAGTCTGGGCTTATTGATATTATTCCTTTGATATGCATCTTCACTATCTAGTACTGGTATCCTGTTTTTTCTCCATTCTGAATTCAGGCTGCCCAATCGAGGGTGGGTGTAGTGACCACAACATTCTCTGTTTAGTGAAATGCTGGGAACATTCTATATCTCCAATATTCTATGTCTCTCAATCATAAATTCAAGCATTTGGAAGGCATTTAATGATCAATTTTGTCCCACAGCACTAGGAAGTTTCACTCCTAGAACAGCTGGAGACTGTGTGATAGGCTATTCAGTCTACACAGACATACTTTGAAATCTCATAGCTTCACTGTAACAGTTATGAATCCCGTGTTACAATATACTTAGATATAAACTTATAAAGTAAGTTTATAAACAATATAAACTTACAGTATAAACTTGTGTGCTGAGTCGCTTCAGTCGTGTCCGACTCTTTGCGACCCCATATAGCCCACCAGCCTCCTCTGTCTGTGGGATTCTCCTGGCAAGAATACTGGAGTTGGTTGCCAGGCCCTCCTCCAGGGGATCCTCCCAACCCAGGGATCAAAACTGTGTCTCCTGCACTGCAGACAGATTCTTTGCTGCTGAGCCACCGGTGAAGCCCATAAACAGTATAAACAGTTTATAAATAATAGCTGGAATAAGTTAAATTTGCTTTCCCAGAGGACTAGGGCTTCACTCCTTTTGGAAAAGACATAAGATTTCTACTTGCCCTTGATAAACCCTTACGGAGGCTATGAATTAGATTCCAGGCAAAGGAGCCTTCCCAACTGTTGGAGTTTTTAAAGGTTACTTTTCCACCTTTCCACTCCTTGTTGTCAGTTTCTATCTGATTAATTAGGCTCAGTCTCAGGTCATTGTGGGCTATAGCTTAAGTTTCTGATTTGTAGAGACATGCAAGAAGCCTTCCCTGGTGGCTCAGACAGTAAAGAATCTGCCCTCCATATGGGAGACCTGGGTTTGATCCCTGGGTTGGGACGATCTGGAGGAGGGCATGGCAACTTCCAGTATTCTTGCCTGGGGAGAGAAAGATCGTTGCTTTTAATTCTCCAAAGAACTGGAGTGCCTCCCAAATGATATTAAAAGATGGATTTTGCCCAACTATATTTTTTTCATTTGATCTTTTAACATAAGTGAGAAGATTTCCAACTAAACTGAAACTCAAGAGTTCTATGTTCTAGAATTTCAGGGTTAATGTATCAGGCCTTCAGGAGCTTGCACAAGGCATTCAACAAAGGCCCTCTTTCAGAGTGCAAGGCTAGACCCAGAGTAAAGTTTCTTTTTTTTTTTAAGTTAGCCCCTAAATATTAGCTCCCAGTTTTTACTTTATAATGCACAGTTTCAGATAACCCCATTGGTTTCCTTTAGTATGTTAATTAGTGTATCTCCTGAGGGACAGATTCATATGCCCTGCCTTGTAATACCAAGCAAGGGAAGCATTCTGGAGAAGGGCATGGCAACCCACTCCAGTATTCTTGCCTGGAGAATCCTCATGGACAGAGGAGCCTAGTGGGCTACAGTCCATGGGGTCACAAACAGTCGGACACGACTGAGTGTCTAAGCATAGCACAGGGAAGCATTCCCCAGCAAGACCAAGTGTTTTTTCGACAATGTACTTAGGCAAACCAGCTTCAATAAAACCTATTTAAATATACCAATTTTTATAAAATTTCATCTCAGTTCTGCCAACTTTTACGCCTTTAGCTTTTAGTCTCCATTGTTGTTCCGTCGCTAAGTCGTGTCTGACTCTTTTATGACCCTGTGGACTGTGGTCCACCAGACTCTTCTGTCCATGCGCTTTCCCAGACAAGAATACTGGAGTGCCATTTCCTGCTCCAGAGGATCTTCCTGGGCCAGGAATTGAACCTTTGTCTCCTAACTGGCAGGAAGATTCTTTACTGCTGAACCACCAGGGAAGCCCCTTTTAGTCTACATTAGGACTGAATAAAAAAGCCTTGCTTTTACAAGGAGTCCTAGAAGCTTTCTTTTCATATCTGACCATTCATCTGTTTTTGTATAAAAGGTTTTGGGGCCCCCAGCGAGGGGTTGAACCAAGAGACTCAGGCCCTTTTATCAGTCTTTTAACTTGATTTTGATTAGTCCTAACTGTTGCACCAAGTAACTATTCATCAAGTATCTCAGTGTAATTTTCTCCCAAACTTTGATCTGGGATAAATAGAGCAAACTTGTTGGGGTGCTTTAATGTCGGGAACTGAAAAGGAGGGTCTCTTTGGCCCATCCAACCTTGGAAAATACTTTCAAAGTACTTATCTAATAAAGGAATCCCATCTAAAATAGGCATAAAACAATTGAAGCCCAACGGTATAAAAACAAAAACCCAGGACTTCCCTGGTGGTCCAGTGGTTGAGAATCTGCCTGCCAATGCAGGGGACATGGGTCTGATCCCCGATCCAGGAAGATCCCACATGCCTCGGAGCAATGAAGCCCATGCACCACAACTGCTGAGCCTCGGTTCTAGGGCCCGTGCTCTGCAACAAGAGAAGCCACCGCAAGGAGAAGCCCACACGCTCCAACTGAAGAGTAGCCCCTGCTCGCTGCAACTAGGGGAAGACTGTGCAGCAAAAAAGACCCCATAAAACAAAAATAAAGAAAGAAACCAATTGAAAACACCAAAGATAAATTCAGGCTCAATAAGCATATAACAGGATCTTCAACATCATAGGTCACTAGAAAGTTGCAAATTAAAACAAGCAGAGATGACTACACACTTGTTAGAAGGACTAAAATGCAAACACTGTGGACACCAAAGCTGGTAACCATGTGAAGCAACAAGAGCTCCGTGATAAGAATGCAGAATGGTGCAGCCACTTTGCAAGACAGTTTGACAGTTTGTTACAAAAATAAACATACAAATTATAGAGCTGTCCAACAATCAGTTATCTTTGGTTGTTTAACTAAATAGATTGAAAATGTGCTCACACAATAACCTGGACATGAATGATTATAGCATCTTTATTCATAATTGCCAGAACTTGGAAACCAACAAGATGTCTTTCAGGGATGATTTGTTTAATAAAACTGTGATCCATCCAGACAATGGAATATTATTCACTGTTAAAAAGAAATGAGCTACCAGTCATAAAAAGATAATGGAGGAATCTTAAATGTATATCACTAAGGGAAAGATGACCATCTGAAAAGGCCCCTAAGTTGTTTGCAACTCTGGTATTAATTTCTTTAAGTGCAAGAAATATTGAAAATACTATCATATGCTATAATGGAAACATATAAACATGAGGTTCTAGACACCTGGACAGAAACCATATCTACCATGTAGCTTTCATAACTGATTCAAAAGACTTCTGGGAGATAAGGAGGGAGGAAAAAATGGGAGAGAAGATGAGACAGAAATGCACAGATGCTAAGAACATATTAAACATGGGAAAGCCAAAGTGGAATAAGCCCACTCAAGTGATACGTGTTCTTCTTACTCTCACAAAGGTAGGCAAACTTGATATCATTATTCATTCAGCACTTGATTTCCTGGTAAAATACACAGTCAGCAAGAATGCTAAAGGCAGGACCCCCACATGCTGGATGCCTTTTGGTACTTTACCAGACCAAACCCTGCAGAGTTAAAGGGCTGTGGTGTCAGGGACACCAAGACAAAATGAATACGCATGTTCATGGTTTACAGTGAAGGGAACACACAGGGGGACCCACCTTTCTGCACTCTGGGTCAGGACCCTAGAAGGGGAGCTATAGGGAAAGGCAGTCATGACTGAAGAGAAGACTTCTTAGAAATGATGTGTTTTTTGTTCCACACATGCCTAGAAGAATCCAGTATGTCTCCATCTCATACGCAAATGAATTAATCTTCCAAGGCATGCTTCTCTGTGATACACATGGGTGGTGTCACCCAAATGAACTTTGAAGTGGGAAATTTGAACCCAAAATCCTAAGTTGCCATTCATGAACACATCAACCCCATTCCAAAACCTTTTACAGCAAGAATTAAAACAATGTCTCCAACATGGATTCATAACTCAGTTCAGTTCAGTCGCTCAGCCATATGCAACTCTTTTCAATCCCATGGACTACAGCATGCCAGGCTTCCCCATCCATCACTATCTCCCAGAGTTTTCTCAAACTCATGTCCATAGACTCAGTGATGCCATCCAACCACTTCATCCTCTGTCATCCCCTTCTCCTCCTGCCTTCAATGTTTCCCTATATCAGGGTCTTTTCCAATGAATTAGTTTTTCACATCAGGTGGCCAAAGTATTAGAGCTTCGGCTTCAGCATCAGTCCTTTCAACGAATATTCAGGACTGATTTCCTTTAGGATGGACTGGTTGGATCTCCTTGCAGTCCAAGGGACTCTCAAGAGTCTTCTCCAACACCACAGTTCAAGAGCATTAATTCTTCAGTGCTCAGCTTTCTTTATGGTCCAACACTCACATCCATACATAACTACTGGAAAAACCATAGCTTTGACTAGACAGATCTTTGTCAGCAAAGTAATGTCTCTGCTTTTTAATAAGCTGTCTAGGTTGGTCAAAGCTTTCCTTCCAAGGAGCAAGCGTCTTTTAATTTCATGGCTGCAGTCACCATCTGCAGTGATTTCAGAGCCCCCCAAAATAAAGTCAGCCACTGTTTCCACTGTTTCCCCATCTATTTGCCATGAAGTGATGGGACTGGATGTCATGATCTTTGTTTTTTGAATGTTGAGTTTTAAGACAGCATTTTCACTCTCCTTTTTCACCTTCATCAAGAGGCTCTTCAGTTCCTCTTTGACTTTCTGCCATAAGGGTGGTGTTATCTGCATATCTGAGGCTATTGATATTTCTCCGGGCAATCTTGATTCCAGTTTGTGCTTCATCCAGCCCAGCATTTCACATGATGTACTCTAAATAGAAGTTAAATAAGCGGGGTGACAATATACAGTCTTGACCTACTCCTTTCCCGATTACGAACCAATCCATTGTTCCATGTCTGGTTCTAACTGTTGCTTCTTGACCTGCATACAGCTTTCTCAGGAGGCAGGTAAGGTGGTCTGGTATTCCCATCTCTTTAAGGATTTTCCATAGTTATTTTGTGATACACCCAGTCAAAGGCTTTGGCATAGTCAATAAAGCAGAAGTAGATGTTTCTCTGGAACTCTCTTGCTTTTTTGATGATCCAAATCCAAATCCAGCTCAAACATCTGGAATTTCATAGTTCAGGTACTGTTGAAGCCGGGTTTGGAGAATTTTGAGCATTACTTTGCTAGTATGTGAGACAAGTGCAATTGTGCAGTAATTTGAACATTCTTTGGCATTGCTCTTGTTTGGAAGTGGAATGAAAACTGACCTTTTCCAATCCTGTAGCCACTGCTGAGTTTTCCAAATTTACTGGCATATTGAGTGCAGCACTTTCACAGCGCCATATTTTAGGACTTGAAACAGCTCAGCTGGAATTCCATCACCTCCACTAGCTTTGTTCGTAATGATGCTTCCTAAGGCCCACTTGACTTTGGACTCCAGGATGTCTGACTCTAAGTGAGTGATCACACCATTATGGTCATCTGGGTTGTTAAGGTCTTTTTAGTATAGTTCTTCTGTGTATTCTTGCCACCTTTTCTTAATATCTTCTGCTTCTCTTAGGTATATACCGTTTCTGTCCTCATTCAAAGTCACCCAATTTTGGAGAATGCAACTTAGAGGAAATGGCAAATTGTTGAATTAACATCATCCATTCTGAGGGGAATCCGCACTGGCTCAGTGGTAAAGAATCCTCCTGCAATGCAGGAGATGCAGGTTTGATTCCTGAGTGGAGAAGACCCTCTGGAGAAGGAAATGGTAACCCACTCCAGTATTCTTGCCTGGGAAATACCATAGACAGAGGAGCCTGGCGGGCTACAATGCATGGGGTCCTGAGAGTCAGATGTGACTAAACCACCACCACCACCATTCTGAAGGGGCTTGCTTCCAGGTGCTCAGGGTCCTTACTGTGGTCACCAAGAAGCTCAGTCCCTGATATCTAATCCTTAACAAGACAATCAGATATAGAGGGTCCTGGACACCGAAGACCAGAACAAAAGGACAAATAGCTGAACCAGGCCTCTCCCCCAGGCACGGAGAACCTCAGCAGCCAAGATCTTTCCTATTGCCTCCAAAATCCCGCCAGTGGGACTTCCAACTACGATCTACTCAGCACTGTGGAACAAACCCAGCCAACACGCATGCTAAGCCACTTCAGTCCTCTCGGATCCTTTGCAACCCCGTGGATTGTAGCCCTCCAGGCTCATCTGTCCATGAGAGTCTCCAGGCAAGAATACCGGAGAGGGCTGCCAAGCTCTCCTCCAGGGGATCTTCCCAACCCAGGGATCAAACCAGTGTCTCTTCTGTCTCCTGTGATGCAGACAGATTCTTTACCACTAGCGCCATCTGGGAAGCTCCATGGAACAACCTAGAGCCAGGTACATTTCCATAATGAGGTTACTCACCGAAAGATGTCGTTCTACCCAAACCCCAAACCAAGCTAAAGTGATGGCTGGTGCCTGGAAGATTCCGGGGTGGTGCTGGGACCCAAGGCCACGGGTGCTCATACACCGGCTCTCGGTGCCCCCAGGGACCATGATCCTCGGGCAAAGGTCCCTCTGGGTGCCCTCCCGCTGGCTTCCAAACTGGTCACCAAACCAAGTTCGTCTTGCCAGATACACAGCCAGACCAGATGCAGACGGTAGAACTGGGGAGAGGGTTTCTTTGGAGAAAGCCAGGCGAGGAGACAGGACAGGCTTCAGCTCTGCCTCAGAGAAGGCACTGGTGGATCAGGATGAAGCCGCTTGGCGGGCTGGGGCGTGGGCTGCGTGCGGAGGGCCGGCAAAGGTAATCGGCAAAAGGTGCGTGGGAAGTGCCCTTCTGCGCAGGCTCCAGGTCCCTAAATGTTCACAATAGACCAGCCCGCAAAGGGTGCAGGCCCGGTGCAGGGGTCCGGGGTTCTATTCAGTCTCGCCTGCTGAGCCCCAGCTAGACACAGCTGAGGCTCCAAGTTCCTGGAAAGGAATTCCTCCGGGAAACAGTTCATTGGTTAGGCTCTGTGCTGATTGGAGAACCTGAACTCTTCACGACTTTAGGATTCCTGAGGGCAAGTGGAGTGAATCTAACCCTTGGGTTCAGCCCCTCATCTTTGGATCGTTCTTTCCTAGGGAGGGAAAAGGGCTAGGTCAGCTCTGGGTACTTCCTGCGGATAAGAGGTGGACTGGACAGGGCTGGAGGAATGCCCTGGTTAGCGCTCCTCTGAGACTACTTTTGGATTTCTGGTTTCAAATTCACCTTTGGATCCCAAGAAATAAATCCCACCTATGTGCCAGATGTCAGAGCAGCTGTAGGCCCAAGATCTGAAGCTTAACATGGACCCTTGAGGGCACACAGAATGCCAGCCATGGTGAACACTTAGGATTTTTAGGGGGTATACCCTGTGATCAAGAGAGGTGTGTACATGATCAAGGGGGAACGGTGCATGTGACCCAAGATGGGGCACGTGAACAAAAGGGGGTGTGCAGGTGAACATGGGGGGTGTGCGTATGATCGAGGGGGGCCACCCATGGGATCCATGCACGCGAGGCTTTGTAGGTGAGGCTGGGGTTGGTGGAGCAGGTGATGTAGAAAGTCAAGAGAACAGTCATCCGAGTGGCCTTACCACAGTCCACCCCTACTTGTACTACACATAACCCTTATGATCTTGGTCTGCCCCTCATCCTTGATAGCCCTGGAATCAGGTATGGAGAAGTGCCCTTCAGCCAAACATCACAACTGTAGCACAGACAACAGCAGTGAGAGTATCAAGAGTCCAACTGGTGGGTAGACTTTGGAGACAGGTGCTTTATTGGATCACCCTTTCATGGAAGTCCAAAGGATGATAGCAGTACCTTGCTGTCAACCCAGCAATCAAGCCCATTTCTCAGTGAGGCCACGGTCGTCGCCCAGGCCACAAGCAGATTCCCTCTGTTCAGACTAAGGAAGAAACATAAAACACAGGCACAGTACAGAGAAGATCACGACTGCTAGGCAAAATGCAAGCAGTAACAGCATCCTGAGATCATGGCGCCCCTGCCTGTGACTTCCTTCCTGGCCTTCAGGACCATTCCACCTGTTCACCATCCATACCCCCACCGGAGCCCAGTGCTGGGGAGGCGGTTTAACAACAGCCCACAGGGTTCATGTGATGGTGACTTTCTCCAGTAGGGGGCCCAGATTAATTACCTTAGTGGTCTTAGGAAGGGCCAGGTAGAAGCCCGGGTGAAATCTGCAAGTCCTTCTCTAATTCTGTTCCCCATGGGGCAGCAAACTCAAACCGCTGGGGACCTACTTTCTACTCCCATCTTATCGTGTGTTCCCCTGGGGTAGATCCTGTGACAAGGGCAAAAGTGAGTTATTTTCCTGACCAGTAGTGGTCAACAGTTGAAATCAGGTTGTGTTGACTAGTTGCCTTTGGGTTCATATGGCATAGGGTTAGAGATGACTGCTCCTGGGATGCTCAGTTATATAGTTCATAGGGCTTAAGTTAGTCCCCGTGTGGAGAAAGCAGGTTTCCATCTCAACTGTTGTTTAAGTCATCCACTCATCCTTTCAATTAGCCCAGCAGTAGCAGGGATGTAGGGCAGGTGAAAAGGCCGATGTATGTTGTTTTTGTCGGTCAATTCCTGAACTTCACAGCAAGTGGTTTTTTGGTGTGTTGCTCAAGGACTCAGGAAATAGCAACCCACACCAGTGATCTTGCCTGGAGAATCCCAGGGATGGGGGAGCCTGGTGGGCTGCCATCTATGGGGTTGCACAGAGTCAGACACAACTGAAGCGACGCAGCAGCAGCAGCAAGGACTCAGGCAGGCTTTTTGGAAAGTCTTCCACGTGGTGGAAAGCATCATAGACTGCACATAGCCGCTGTTCCATCTGCTCCATCACTCTGTGTCATTGCTCTGCACCCTTCCACAGCTGGGACTAGAGCCCCAAGGGTATTCTTTTTATTTTGCTGTTGCCTCGGGCCCCTATCAAACCCTTCCGGGTAACTGCTGCTGCTGCTGCTGCTAAGTCGCTTCAGTCATGTCCAACCCTGTGTGACCCCACAGACGGCAGTCCACCAGCCTCCCCTGTCCCTGGGACTCTCCATGCAAGAACACTGGAGTGGGTTGTCGTTTCCTTCTCCAATGCGTGAAAGTGAAAAAGTCGCTCAGTCGTGTCCAACTCTTTGTGACCCCTTGGACTGCAGCCTACCAGGCTCCTCCATCCATGGGATTTTCCAGGCAAGAGTACTGGAGTGGGTTGCCATTGCCTTCTCCGGGTAACTGGCAACGCTCAATTCACAAGCCTGTTCCTGAGTTAATATCCCTAAAGCCTGTGTCTATAATTGTCTAGGGGTGGTGGGTGGGGATAATCATTTTATTCTGTAGATAATCCAGGTCCTTGCAATCATCTGTATTCACCAGCCATCCTCATGCAATCAGGAGCATGGGGCTGTTACTGTATCCTGGAAACAGACTGAGGTTAGCAGGAATATCAATACAATGGAAGAGAAAGACTTATCTCATGGTACTCAGCTGTCACTGGGCCGCACATGCCAGTGGATAGATGGTTCAAAGTTATCTCCTCAACTATCAGGTCCCAGATACCAGAGGATGGCTACCCTGGGGTTACCTCCACAACATTCCATTCCCTGTCCTTACTTGCCGACATCATGCACTCAGAGGAGTGTCTGAGGCTCAGCAGTTGTTGGGCTGCACCCTGCCTGCAAGCCTTGCACTTGGCCAGCCTGGAGACTAAAGAAAGAGTCCAGAGACAGCCATGGAGACATCAGTGATTTATTGGACAGGGGAGCCTGCACATCCAAGGCAAGGGGTCCTGGAGCAGTCAGGACATGGCAGAAGGAGGCTACCATTTCTAGGGGGAATGATTCCCCCTTATTGACTTATCGGTTACCAGGGAAACCAGCAGCTGAGCCACATCCTCATCAGGAGGGCTGATGTTTCCTTTTAATAAACTAGTGGGTGGAGACGTTCTGGCCGGAGGAAAGACGTTCATGTGCGTGGGGCGTTGGGGAGGCAGGGACTGATGAAACAGGGGGTATACAGAGAGCAAGAGAACAGCCATCTTGAGTAGCCTGACCATACAACAGGGTTGGAAGATAAACAGTCTGCCCCGGATAGAAATATTTGGCTGCTAAGGAAAAAATTTAAATATTTAGAGGTTACTCACAAATAATTGTGCTCAACTGATGAACAAATTTAATGACAAAAACAGATAGGTCTGTAGCAGATAAGTGGAATTACATCAATGCACTCTATGCTTCATTTTCCCTTATGGCTTATACAACATGCTGCCTTAGCAAGTCACAAGATCTTAGACTTCATGCACCAGAGGATTTATGAATGTACATTGAATCTAGGAACACAGTGTAATTGCCAGGCTGTCCTCTATAAGCTCCAGCTGTGACTCAGCCAGATAACACAATGGTAACCTGGCCTTACTAGGAAAATAGGTCAATGGCTTGCCAAGAGGCAGAGGTTAATGGGGGGTGGAAAGGGTGTTTATAACTACTTTTTTGTTCGCAAAGTCCATCAGTTGCATTTTCTTTTGGGCCAAATCTCAAGCATGTTTCTATTAATATTAAAAATAAAGCCTCTGATTTGAAATTCTTCTCATAATAAGGTAGATTTCACAACAAAAAGCAGTAGAAGAAATAATTCAATCATCTTAAACTTCTAAGTTTATAAAGTACATGAATAGAAAAAATTGGCAGAAATACAATACATAATGTAATTAGGATTATCAACAGTTCATAAGTAGAATTTGGTTAATCCACATGACACAAAGTGATACAAAATTAATACAGCAGATTTAGCATATGTGTGAAAAACTATATGAAAATATAACTAAGTTTGCTTTTTTTGCCCAAGTGTATTTTATACAAATATTGACCACATACTGTAACACATAAGTAAGTCACAACTCTGTATTCCATATATCCAGAGAGTAAATCATAAAATTAGATTTACTAATCAAAAAGTATGAAAAAGAAAACTTTACTGAATAATATTCAGGCCAGACAGTAAACTCCCAAATGTAGTGAAGAATATTTTTAAATGCAAGTAGATATGCGATATGTCAAATTAGATGAGATATAGTCAAAATAATGAAAGTATGAACCAAGCATCTCCCTAAAAATGTAAAGAGTGATCATAATAAGTAAAAGGAAAATATAACAAAGTTACATAAGGAAATGTGAAAAAAATAGTTGGCACTTAGAAAATGCTGAGGTTAATCATTAACCAAAAGAGAATAAAACTTGTTTTACTTCAAAAGTAATTAGTAAAAACACAGTTACTTTAGGGCTTCAAGAGTAATTAATAAAAACGCGGTTACTTTAAAATTTGTTCATTCAGGTTACCATTACTGAACATTTTTAAAGTAAATGTCAGGCATCAATCAGAATGTAAAATTTTGAGAGATCTAATAGAAATGTGATATACGTTGTTTATTTCAAGGTTTTTTCAGTGGCTCTTGAATAGCAGCTACGTATGTACTTTTTATCTAGCTTTGTGTTGACGGGAGACGGATATGTCAGGCTAGCATTAGTAGCTGCTTTGACACAAATCCTTTTCTTTTACTGTCATATCCTAATCCTTCTGCAGACTCCAGGCTTGGAATAAGAAGTGTGAGGAGGAGCAATCTGTAGAATAGCACACTGGCCTTCTGTGAACAGGAAACTCACACTTGCATGTCATTCTTTGAACAGAAGCTTCTCAGGTCTGTCATTAAGAAAATAAATCATCCGTCTTAGTCTTCCACCTCCGATCCTTTCAGTGACTCAAAACCAGGACATGGCAGGATGAGAATAGCACCTATCCATTGCCTGTGTGTGTGTTTAAAATTTTATTCTAAGTTATCTTTTTTTTTTTTTTGAATACTCTTCCATTTCCTTTTATTTTTTTATTGGAATAAACTTGCTTTACGTTATTCCTTTAGTTTCTGCTCTGGTGGTGGTTTAGTCCCTAAGTCGTGTCCAACTCTTCTGCAAGCCCATGGACTATAGCCCACCAGGCTCCTCTGTCCATGGGATTCTCCAGGCAAGAGTACTGGAGTGGGTTGCCATTTTCTCCTCCAAGGGCTCTTCCTGACCCAGGGATTGAACCCAAGTCTCGTGCATTGCAGGCTGATTTTTGTTTTTTTTTTTTTAAATACTTATTTATTTGGCTGCACTGGGCCCTAGTTGCAGCATGCAGGATCTTTAGTTGTGGCATGTGGGATCTAGTTCCCTGAGCAGGGATCGAACCTGGGCCCCCAGCACTGGGAGTGAGGAGTCTTAGCCACTGGACCACCAGGGAAATCCCTGCAGGCTGATTCTTTACCGACTGAGCCACCAGGGAAGCCCCAGTTTCTGCTGTTCAACAACATAAATCAGCCATATTGCAAAGTGATTTCGTGTTAGTAAAATAAAATGGGTAAAAAGTTTTAAAAAGAAAAAGTAACACACACAAAAAAATGACATGTATCACATTCAGATGAGACACCTCTCTGCCTTACTCAAAAAACCAAGATTGTCTGTCCAAGATATTGGTGAGGCCAGATCAGAGGACAAGAAGCCTCACTGAGGCAAGGGATTGTGATCCTCTCTGCTGGATAGACAGGGGGAACCTTCCAAGATCGGGGCCAAGAGTTGCTTGTTGAATTGACTTCAGGATATTTTTGCATCTCATAATGCTAATGAAACACTATCGCTACCTTAGGTTGTTTCCTCAGCTTAATCCCCAAAGGAAATCCCTCTGCTTTTCAGAGATAAAAAGTTGGTAGAACAAAGAAAGTCAGGGGAAGCGCAGGGGCCTTTAGCTATAGAATTTCACTGAAGCCTTTCCAAGCCCCGAGGAGAGAACCCAAGGGTTATACTGTTTATTCCTACACCTGGATTAAATATCAGGGTCTGTGAGAAGATGAATCATTCAGAAACTCGGCGTTCTTGTAGGGAGCTGTTGCTTTTTTAGAACTTTAATAACAGCTGTGGCGAAGGCAAAAATCACATAGCAAGTTCAAAGTTTGTCAAATCTTCTCTCTGTCCTGCTCTCAGCTACTGAGAGTCTCAATCACGGAGCACGGAGGCCCGCGGTGACTGGTGACGTTGATCATTCATTGTCTCTCTGAAAAGGAGAGATTAAAGATGAAATATCAGGGTGAGAACAGAACAAGCTGCTTGCGGTGGTGGTTCTTTCTCAAGGGAACTCCTGGCTAAGACTTTGATCGTTTTTCATTTTCATTTTGTCCTTACCCTGAATGATTGAGACAAAAGACGCAGGCCTTGATTTTGAACCACAAAAGTCATGAACATGAAACACACATATGAAAGGAGTCATGGCCTAGCAGGGTCCTGACTCAGATGTTTCCCGTACAGCCCACATGTGTTCAAAAGAGCACATCAAAGCTCAGCTCCTACCCTGGGGTGTTTCAGAAACAGCAGTGGGAAGTAATTATCAATTACCATCAATGTAAAACACTAGAGATGATAAAATCGTAGACTGTATTTATTCACCATTAATATACACGTTCTATGTTTTAGATGGATTGTAATAACCCAGTAGCGGTGTAGCCAAAATGTCTTATAAGCACCTCTTCTTACCACTCCTCTGTGATATACCTGTACATCTTTTTATCTGGTGTTGCTCAAGTTGGCTACTAGTTTAGCCAGAGTTGCAGACTGCATTTAGCAGACATGTTTTGTTTGGCTTCTAAAGTATTTTGTTTTTCAATTTAGGTGCCCATGTTTTGTTGTTGTTCAGTCGCTAAGTCGTGTCTGACTTTGCAACCCCATAGGCTGCAGCATGCTCGGCTTCCCTGACCTCCACTATCCCTTGGATTCTGCCCAAATTCGTGTCCATTGAATCAGTGATGTCATCCAACCATCTCATTCTCTGCTGCCCCCTTCTCCTTTTGGCTTCAAACTTTCCCAGCACCAAGGTCTTTTCCAATGACTCTGCAGATTCAGCTTTAGCATCAGACCTTCAGCATCAGCCCATGTTTAAAAAGTGAATAACTTGACATTAACATGCAGGTTTCTGACTTCCACTGAAAAACAAGAAGAACTGTTATTATATTAATGTCGTGTGGTACATATTGTGTATTGTATCTTATGTTATTATGTATCAGGCATTCAGTTCATTCGGAGGTAGCCTCCAGTTCACGGGCCTGCTTGTCTTTGTGGTCCTGACCTTCTGTGTTGAGTCAGTGTCTGGACAGTGTGCTTCGGTGTCTCAAAGGTACAGCTCTTATGAGCTTGAAGACTTGGAAATGCGGGAACAAAGGAAACCCAGTTCTCTGTTTTGAGGAAACAGGAATCCAGTGAAGGATTAGTACCAGGGCCTGGGCCACAAGCACGGTCATTTCACTTCTGAGCCAGCCCTCTTTCCACTGCCCCATGTTGCTTCCTTTGCCTTCTATAATATTTTATTTCAAAATGATAGCTGTATTTCAGAAACCATAGAGCTTTAAAATAACCATGTTAAATGAAAAAAGCAGGAAAAAATGCACACTGTACAGTATGATTAGAACAGTGTTAAAATAGTACATTGAAAAATGACTTTGAGCAATGGCATTAGGAACATTTTTTCCCCACAAAGTTGCTTAATAATTATGTATTAACTTTTAGAATAAAATAAAGCTCTATTTTTTTTAAATATTCTAAACACAAGGAAGCAGACTCTTTCCCTTGTCATGACCATCCACCTCCCTTACCAGAAACTTACTTCCTTGCTTCTCTATAGCTCAGATTGGCCTGGTGCCTCCACCCTGACTGATGAGATGGGAGGGGAAGTCTGCTGGTGGCTCCATTATTTTCAGAACTTTCCGTCTTGAACACAGTTATGTGAAAATGCCAAGCAGAATTCTGGAGGCAGAGTTACAGATTCTAAACTTGAGTGGAAAACAAAAACAAAAGCATAGATCTTTTGAATGCATCCAGCTTGAGATGCCAGCATTCAGTAATACCCGACGGTTTATGCAGTTATTAGGTTTTCTATTGCTGTGGTTTAACTGATAAGTCACGTCCGACTCTTTTGCGACCCCTTGGACTGTGACCTGCCAGGCAAGAATGCTGGAGTGGGTTTCCATTTCCTTCTTCAGGGGATCTTCCTGACCCAGGGGTTGGACCACCATCTCCTGCATTGGCAGGCAGACTCTTTACCACTGAGCCATCTGGACTTGCAGTCAAAAACTGAAGATACATAAAAACATTGACCTATTTTTTCAGATACTTATTTTCCAAGTACTAGCTAAGTAAATTGAAATGAGTCAATACCTTTGTTTATTTTACCCAATGAAGATGGGTGGTCAGGAGATCAAAAGAAGACTCATCATGTTCCCCTCAAGACCATAATCATCCTTTTGAGTTCATTCTTCATGAGCTTGGTTCTAACAATCCTTGGGAGCCATGGTACTGATTAGGAAGAAAAATCTCCACTCTGATCATTCAAAAGAGTGAAAAGAAGGTACGTGTTTGATTTCATAAAAGCCTTCTGCTTCTGCTGGAGATACAGAGCACACGCTTAGAATGGGCGGCTGTCTGATGTGGTTCGTTTGTGATGCTGGTTGTTGGGGCTGAGGAGGTAGGACTGAGAACTTTAGAGAGGATAGATGAGGGGGGCAGGCAGAGAAGCTGCAGCAACTGGAAGTCATTTCAGAAGGAGGGTTTAAACATTTGCAGATGGTTAAACATTTGCAGAGAAGAGAAGACTTGGAAAATGCGAGAACTCTGAGCTAAATTATTGTGGGTTCAAAGATTAGACATTCATTTGATTTGTTTCAGGTAATGCAGGGATTTTTAGAAGGATATATGTCAGCATAAAGAAGGTAAGAATCTCAATGACTCTTCCAGGCAGAAGATAGCTTAGGGGAGGTTAGCTTACCAATTGGCGAGAAAACTGTAGCTTAGAATAGACCATGGAACATTCAAGCCCAGCTCCTCCCTTGAGACGCTATGATCCTGTGTTACATCTGCTGAGCTGGTCAATGCAGAAGTCATTCTGGGACTAAAGGAGAGTCTCACATCTCAGGTGACCTTGTGGAGTTATCAAGAAACTCTCATAATTGTTTGGCTCCGGCTGTTCTCTGAGGCACATATTTGACAAGCAGCAGGTTTTAAGGAGTTACTTGTAGCCCAAAGGGACCCTAAAAATTTAAACCAAATTCACTGCTAAGGTTGACTTGAGTAGCAAGTACTTGATGGTGAGGAGAAGGCTTAAGTGTCTCAGCTCCCGGCACTATTTTGAATTGAAGCGTTGAGGTTCTCACATTAAAATGTGTGAATGGCATAGTACTCAGCCATAAAAAGAATGAAATAATGACATCTGCAGCAACATGGATGGACCCAAAGATGATCTAACTAAGTGAAGTAAGTCAGAGAAAGACAAATAGCATATGGTATCATTTATATGTGGAATAATCTAAAATATGACACACATGAACTTATTTATAAAACAGAAACAGATTCACAGATATAGAAAGCAGTCTTATGGTTACTAAAGTGGAAAGGAGAGGGGAGGAATAAATTAGGAGTCTAGACTTAGCAGATACAACCCATTGTTAATAAAATAAACAACAGGGGAATTATATTCAACATCTTGTAATAAACCATAATGGAAAAGAATATGAGAAAGAATATATATATATATATAGAGAGAGAGAGAGAGAGATACGTAACTGAATCACTTTGCTGTATACCAGGAACTAATACAGCATTCATTTTATGAAATAACAATATTTATACTTATTTTATCAATTAACTATACTTCAAATTTAGAAACGTATGTGTGCATGTGTGTGTAACACACCTCATCACATGGTAACTTAGCAAATGAATTAGGCAGTAATCTAATAACAAAGGGTTGATAATATCAGGAATGGCAGCCGGAAAGTGGCTGTAGGAGTAACTAGTTACATTAATTTTCAGTAATTTCTTGGGTCTTTTCCTTTGGGGCAGTGACTGGGGGACAGAAGAGAAGGAAGGAGAGACTCCTGCTCTGGGACAGGCTCAGGCACTTTCTGAGGCTTCCTACGGTAGGCAGCTAAGCCCTAGAATCCTTCATCACTTGGGTGATGAATGAGTGATGGCCAGTCTTCAAAGCTAGATGTAGTCTTCTGAAAGCACTGTATTTGTGGCATTAACTATTTCATAGGAAAGGCGGAAAAATCCAACCTGTGTTGATTTCTCTTCATTGTTTGCATTAGATCAAACTAAAGCTACATCATTAACCTCAGCATGGAGTCTCCTTGGCTGCAGCTGACTGACCCATGCCAAGTTACAAATATTTGAATTCACGGATGCTGTTTGGGAATTACTGCAAGTGTAACAATGACACATTGTTCAGTTCTAAGCACTTTGTGAGGACCTGTCTTGAGAAGGGTTTTACTTCAAAATTATGAGGCAAAAGGTGGAGATTAAGGCTTAAAGAAAATAACCTTTGGAATTCAGCCTCCAGTAGGGGAACTGGCAAGCAGTCTGTGTTCAGCACTCTTTTCAGAAGTGTCCTGAACATAGCTGTGTTCCTAGAGACCAGGCTTGCCCGGTGGGGCTAAAGATAAAGAAAAATCCAATCATGCGAAAGAACGCGAAAAAAGGAAGCAAGGAAAAATATGGAAAAGGCAACTCAATTCACTGGCGTGCTTATCTGTTCCTCAGTGAGCAGCCACTGGGTCAGATACTGCTTCTGCCCCCTACCGTCAACTCTTGGGGAGCCCCTTCCTCACCCCAGGACGAGTTAACCTGGTCAAGAACTGCATGAGGAGCGGGTGATTGTCTGGGGAGACTTGTGTGGCAAGAGCAAGCAGTTACAAGACCGCAGTCCTCTTTTGGCTTAAGTTCCACATTGTGGAGGACATTCTGATAACACCACCCCAACATCGATCCCACCCCGCTCTCCATGGTGTAGCCGCCAGGTGTGGATGGGTGAGCCCTGGCTGGTCCAGGCTAACAGGGCAATCCCATTTCCCTGGATCTGGGGACTGGTTAGGGTCCATCTGTGCAGGACGAGCACAATACGCTCTTTGTCTGTCTGTGAAGGCAGAAGTATTAGACCCAGTTGCTGTTTACAGCATCTTGAAATCTCCAGAGGGGAGTCACCTTGCATATAAGCTGACAGAGGCAAGAAGGCAGAGCTGTGAGAATAAGAAGAAATGGCCTGCAGAAATGCGCCAGGTCCTGAGTGAGCCGTCACTCATCACGAGGACCTTCACGCTTTTCCCATCAGCGTCCTTCATAGCTCACACAGGCTTTGGGACTAAGCACCTGAAGAAACACAAATGTCACTGGCTGCTGTGTGATCGGTGTTTAAGTGGGAGGGAAAGCATTAGCGTGGCCGAAAGCATCTGCGAAATACTGAATTACGCAAAATGCAGCCGTTTGCAAGCCATTTATAAATGAATACATTTTATAAATGTCCAGGAAGGAGCTCTTCTGTGAAGGGGTATGTAGACTTATTCAACTTAGAATCAAATGGATTATTTGTTTTTGTTGTCATTTGTTTTCTGAGAACACATCAGGGCTTTCGAGAAACTCGGTTTGGGAAGATTTGCTGAGTCATCGTCAGGCATTTATACTCTAGGGAAGTAGCAAAAGGGCTTGGGATGTGAGACAGAAGTCAGGACGAGAGGCAGAAGTACTCCTTCCTTCCCAGACCCACCCAAGAGCTCCCGAAAGTGAGAGGACTTGCTCAGAGGGTGACCCGCTGCGCTGGCTGTGTGCCGTTGCCCCCTCTGGGCTTTCTCGGGGCACTCCACCCCCACCCATACATTAATTCAGCAGACCCTCAGGGTCCCAGGTAAATTATATACACATACATATGTGCATATGTGCTTAGTCGCTCAGCCGTGTCTGACTCTTTGTAGACTGTAGTCCGCCAGCCTCCTCTGTCCATGGGATTTCCCAGGCAAGAATACGGGAGTGGGTTGCCATTCCCTTCTCCAGGGGATCTTCCTGACCCAGAGATTGAACCCACATCTCCTGTGTCTCCTGCATTGCAGGCAGATTCTTTACCCACTGAGCCATCAAGGAAGTCCATAGATATAAAAAGATCAATGGATATTGTCTGTTTGTATCTTATATATAATAATAACTGTCTATAGCTACAGATGTTTGTTTTATGATGATAGTGAACTTTCTCACTTTAAGAGGAATAAGTAACCTAATGTTTCTTGCTGTAAGACACAGACAGAGAACAATTAATACAAATAACTGCCACACACATTTTACCCAAAGTCTCTAGTTCCTAACATTTTGATACTTCTGTTTTATCATTATCTATGTGTGTTTCTATCTCTATCTATCTATCTTTATCTATTGTCTACCTAGTGAGCTATTTCCCTGAAATAATTGAAAGTTGCAGACATAATGCCCTGGTTTCACTAGATATGATCATGTGAATTTATTAAAAAGACAAGACCATTCTCCCACATAATAACCACAATTCAACCATCAAAAACACAAAGCTGACACTTACACAGTATCACCATGTAATCCATTCATGCCACGCAAATTTTACTTATTATTCTAGTATGTACCACCCCCCCCCCCCATTTTTTCTCTTGTTTCTGGTTCCAATCCAGGGTAATATGTCACCTTTATTTTGATGTCTCTTTTATCTTCAATCTGGACTTGTCTTTCATGACTGCTATATTTTTGAAGATTTCCACCAGTTGTTTTGTAGAATCTCCTTCAGTTTGGTTTGTTCGGTGTTTCCTTATGATCATACTATTTGCATTTTGCCAGATATATCATGAAAGTGGGGGCTTCTCTGGTGACTCAGATGCAAAGAATCTGCCTGCCATGCAGGAGACCTGGGTTTGATCCTTGGGTTGGGAAGATCCCCTGGAGAAGGGCATGGCAACCCACCCCAGTATTCTTGCTTGGTGAATCGCATGGACAGAGGACTTGGCAGGCTACCATCCATAGGGTCACAAAGAGTTGGACGCTATTGAGCAACTAACACACATACATACACATCATGGAAGTGGGGTTGTGTTTCTCTCAGTGAATCATATCAAGTGACATGTAATGTCAACATGTCCCATTATTGGTGATACTTATTTTGATCTCTGGTCAGAGTCAGGCAGGTGTATTTAAAATAATAAACCTGAGGTTAAATGCCACCACTCCAACTCTGAGAGGTGCCTTTGTTCCAATCCCACAGAAGAAGATAAAAGAATCCAGAATGAAAAGAAGAGCACAAGAAAGTGTATTTACTAAGGGCAATCAGATTTTCTTAGTTTAATAATTTCCTTGATTATGAATGAGAAGAAAAAGCTGGGTTTTCTTTTTCTCTTGTCTAACAGAAAAGGGCATGTTATGGTTGGCACATTCAGGAAGAATCAAGTTTGCCGTTAAACAGATTATAAAACATGTTTATGCAATCACAAGCCATGAGATTATTCTAGGTCATGTTTCCATTGCTTACTCAGTCATCTATTCGCATGAATCAATTTTAACCTCCAAAGCTATCCAGTGTAATCCAAACATTAATAGTGCATAAGTTGCAAATGGTTCAGAGAAATGACAACTTAGGGCTGGAAATTCTAAGTGTGGAGCAGCTGTTTTCAAAGGTAAGTGGCACATTGTGGAAACAAGGCAGATAGCCTTCTAAAAAATTACCCAGAGTCCCTCGTGGGATGCAGGAGCACCAGAATTCTTAGATAGTACAGGCTTGGAGCAGCAATCTGTCTTAAAAATGGACAGCTAAGAGTTGTCTTCAAGGTGTATCATAGGCAGCACGCTTTTTAAAGTTAGATTGCATGCAACAGATCAGTGGAAGTATAACTCTCTAAATATGCTTTTATACCCACTTCATATACTACTGAGACAATGTCCATTATACGTATCAAGTAATATGATTATTTTTATATGTAACAAATGGCTTAAACCAATCTGACCAAGAGATGATCATGAGAGTCTTCCTGAGAAATTTCAGCAGTTTCTTCTAACAGGCCAGTGGGCCTTACTTGATCCATACCAGGTTCAGTTCAGTTCAGTTCAGTTCAGTCGCTCAATCGTGTCCAACTCTTTGCGACTCCATGAATCACAGCACGCTAGGCCTCCCTGTCCATCACCAACTCCCGGAGTTTACTCATACTCGTGTCCATCAAGTCAGTGATGCCATCCAACCATCTCATCCTCTGTCATCCCCTTCTCCTCCTGCCCCCAATCCCTCCCAGCATCAGGGTCTTTTCCAATGAGTCAACTCTTCGAATGAGGTGGCCAAAGTATTGGAGTTTCAGCTTCAGTATCAGTCCTTCCAATGAACACCCAGGAGTATGTCACAATTCAAGTGAGTCTCCGAGAGAAGTCCAGACATACATACATGTGTTAGCAAGCAGGCAGGCGCAACTCATAGCTTTGGACAGCTCCCTTTCTGCTTCTGTGGATATCAGTCAGCATCTAACAGGCATGGATTGAAGGGGACTTGCTGACATACAACAGGACTATACAGGCAACATTTGAGTTAGATCAAGCAAGAGGGTCCTGCAGGATATGGAAGGACCCAGGGCAAAGAGGCCCTAGACCTCTTGAGAGTAACCAAAAAAATCTAAAGGTGCCACACAGCACAAATACACCAAGCTGGTTCTTGTGTTGTTGCTTTCTTATTGCAAGTTTCTCATTCTGCTTATTACAGAAAGATCAGAAAATATAGTCAACAAAAAATATCAGCAATCTATGATCCAGTTTGTCATGGACTGCCATTTTTAAACATGTAAATACATATAGATAGGTATCTACTGCTGCTGCTGCTGCTAAGTCACTTCAGTCGTGTCTGACTCTGTGCGACCCCATAGACAGCAACCCACCAGGCTCCGCCGTCCCTGGGATTCTCCAGCCAAGAACACTGGAGTGGGTTGCCATTTCCTTCTCCAATGCATGAAAGGAAAAGTGAAAGTGAAGTCGCTCAGTCATGTCCGACTCTTAGCGACCCCATGGACTGCAGCCTACCAGGCTCCTCCGTCCATGGGATTTTCCAGGCGAGAGTACTGGAGTGGGGTGCCATTGTCTTCTCACAAATAAACATATATTTTTTTACAAACATGGGAACTTTGCTTTTCTTTTAAATATATTGTGTGTGAATGCATGCTAACTTGCTTCTGTCGTGTCCGATTCTTTGCCACCCTATGAACCCTATGGCTCCTTTGTCCATGAGATTCTCCAGGCAAGAATACTGGAGTGGGTTGCCATGCTCTTCTCCAGGGGATCTTCCAGACCCAGGGATTGAACCTGCATCTTTTACATCCTCCTACACTGGTGGGTGTGTTCTTTACCACTAGCGCCATCTGGGAAGCCCAAATGTATAGTTAATAGCTTTCCATATCAATTCATGTATTTGAAAGTCAGTGCTGATTAATAGATTGGTTAAATAGAACCAGTCTGCTACTGTGAGGCTCTTCGATTGTTTCTAACTTTTTGCCTTCACAAAAAATCCTGCCAGAGAACATCTTGACAAAATTCTTTAATCATTTCCTTAAGAAAAATTCCTGGAAGTGATGTTGCCAAATGAAAGTTCATGCTTATTTAAGTTTTCTTTTCCTGATTTTCTTGTCCTTAAGTAATATGTGTTCATCTTCTTAACACTTGCTTCCTATTTCAGTGAGAAAATAAATGCCGCCAGGAGATAACTTGCACTCTCTCCCACACCACTTCTACCACTATCTGACCTGATCCCTGCCTTCCCTTCTCTTCGGGACTGGATGCCGGCCCCCCTTGCCTATGCACGGACACTGCTCCAGCAAGTGTCTTTTCACTTTTCTGCACCATCAATCTTTCTTCTCCTTCCTGGGGATCATTATAATCAATAAAACAACTCTTATTTTTCCCATCTCTCTAAACAAATAAACAGAACCCTTCACTTGGCCCCATTTCCACTTCTAACTACAGGTCTATTTCTCTCCCCTCTGCAGCAAACTCCACAGGAGTTGTCTTCGTTCACTGGTTCCAGTTCCTCCCATTCTTTCTTAAACTCACTTCAATCAGGCTTTCATGTGCACACTCCAACAAAACTGTTCTTGTCAAGGTCAGCCATGACCTTCAAGTTGCTGTAGTCAATGAACAACTTTTCCTCTCATTTTACCTAACCAATCCACAGCAGTTGACACTGATCATGAATCTCTCTCCTTGAAAAAGGTGGGTTTTTTTTTCACAAGGCTCAGAATATCATGAGCTCCTGGTTATCCTTCTCCTTCACTTCTTCCTTCTCAGCATCCTTTGCTGGCTTATTATCATCTCCATGAACTTAACTCTAGCGTGTTCTAGAAGGCAGGGTTTGGACACCTGTTTGTTGTTTAAAGGCACTCTTTTGGTCATTTCATTCAGTCCCTCGGCCATAGACGTGTTAACAAAATCCCAAATGTAACACTCCAGCCTAGGCTCCTTCTCCCACCTGTATCCCACCCCCAACTCCAGATCCATCCCTCCTTGACATTGCAAATACAGCGTGTCCAAGACTGAACCGCTGATCGTCCCCTTCCCAACTGTTCTTCCTACTGATGTCCCAATGTCAGTCAATGGCAACTCTAACTAGCACCATAAACCTTGGAGTCTTCCTTGATCTCTCTTGGCCCCTCACTCTATCCATCCGAACCTTCAGTAAATCCTATTGGTCACATCTTCAGAATATATCTTGTACCATACCATCGTCACCACCACTCTGGTCTGAACTACCAGAACATCTTTCCTGGACTGTTGAAAGAACCTCATGACTGGTCTTCTTGCTTCCACCTTGCTCTCCTAGAAACTATTTCCAACATATCCAGAGGGGTACCAACAAAGGATGGGCAAGGACATAGAGCTCTGCTGCTCAAAATCAGACAATGGCTTTCCATCTCAGGGTAGGAGTAGAGTCCTTGTGAAGATCCTAGTTGCACATAATCAGTCTCATTGCCTTTCTAACCTCAGGTCCTGCTACCTTCCCTCCTCTTGCTTGCTCTGTCCTCGCCTCATGCATTATTTGCATGTGTTAGTTGTTCTGTGTGGAAATGCTTCTCCACAGACTCCTGGAAGACTTACTCCCTCACCTCCGCTCAGTTTTTGATTAAATATCACCTTTCTCTGAGCCTTTCTTGACACTTATTTTAAAAACCACACTCTGGGGTTTCTCTGTGGTCCAGCGGCTAAGACTCTGCGGTCTCAAGGCAGGGGGCCCAGGTTAGATCCCTGGTCAGAGAACTAGATCCCACATGCTGCAACTAAGACCCAGCACAGCCAAATAAATTAATATATTTATTTGGGTCTTAGTTATGGCATGAGAACTCTTAGTTGCTGCTTGGGGTATCCAGTTCCCTGACCAGGGCTTAAACCTGGGCCCCTTGCTTTGGGAGCTTGGAAGCGTAGCCACTGGACCATGAGGGAAGTCCCCAAAATAAATATTAAAAAAATAAAATAAAATAAAAACCACAATTCTCCACCCCATTTTTCCTGATATGCTTCTCCACTTGATTTTCTCCATAACACTACATACTGTATTATTTCTTTTGTTGCCTAGATCCTCCCATTAGAATCTAAGTGCATGAGATTTGCTGTTGTATCTCCTGCACCTGGAAAATCCCCAGCATGTGACAGGTGCTCAAGACATGTCTGTTGAGTGAATAAATCTTTCCAAAAAATTAGAAAAGTAAAAAGAGAGAATTAGAAAAAAAAAAAAAAAAAATCACCCAAGGAAATTTTAGTCAGCCATGAGAAAGAAAGCAATCCTGCCATTTACAATAACATGAATGGACCTATGGACATTAATCTAAGTGAAATAAGTCAAACTGAGAAAAACAAATACTGTATGAACTCACTTAAAAATAATAGAAACTACAAAAGATGTTAGAAAAAAGAGTAGAATGGTGGTTACCAGGGGCTAAGGGTGGGGTTTATGGGGAGATGTTGGATAAAGGGAAAAAAATTCCAATAATGAGTTCTGAGGATCTCATGTATAGTATGGCGATTATAGCTATAATACTGCAGGATATAGTTCAAAGTTGCAAAAAGAGTAGATCTTAAATGTGTGTGTGTGCACTCTCTGTCACGTCTGACTCTTCATAGCTCCACAGACTATAGCCCAACAGGCTCCCCTGTCCATGTAATTTTCCGGGTAAGAATACTGTAGTGGGTTGCCATTTCCTACTCCAGGGGATCTTCCTGACCCAGGGATCAAACTTGCGTATCCTGAGTTTGCAGTGATAGGCAGGTTCTTTACCACTAGCCCCACCTGGGAAGCCCCATAAGTCTTAAATGTTCTCACCCCAAAAAAGAAATGGTAATTATATAATGTGATGGAGGTGTTAGCTAAAGTTTTGATGGTAATCATTTTGCAGTATATAATTATCAGATCAACACACAGTACTCCTTAAACTTACACAATGTTATATGTCAGTCAATTCTATCCCAGTAAAGCTGAAAAAGAATCATCCCATCACCACAGTATCCAGAGAATCATCGCTTATGTACATATGAACTCACATTTCTCCCCTGTATCCCTATGTATTTTTGGTGGAGTCACTATATGTGTGTGTTCAGTCATTAAGTCATGCCCAATTCTTTGCAGCTACTTAGACTGTAGCAAGCCAGGCTCCTCTGTCCTCCACTATCTTCCAGAGTTTGCTCAGATTCATGTCCATTGAGTCAGTGATGCTATCCAAACATCTCATCCTCTGTCATCCCCTTCTCCTTTTGCCTTCACTCTTTCCCAGCATCTAGGTCTTCTACAGTGAGTCAGCTCTTTACATCAGGTGGCCAAAGTACTTGAGCATCAGCTTTAGCAACAGTCCTTCCAGTGACTATTTAGAGTTGATTTCCTTTAAGACTGACTGGTTTGCAAAGTTGAAAAAGACACATGTACCCCAGTGTTCATTGCAGCACTATTTACAATAGCTAGAACATGGAAGCAAACTAGATGTCCATTGAAAGATGAATGGATAAAGAATCTGTGGAATATTACAATGGAATATTACTCAGCCATAAAAAAGAATGCATTTGAATCAGTTCTAATGAGGTGGATGAACCTAGAGCCTATTATACAGAGTGAAGTAAGTCAGAAAGAGAAAAACAAATACTGTATACATATGTATGGAATCTAGAAAGATGGTACTGATGAAATTATTTGCAGAGCAGCAATGGAGACAGAAACATAAGAACAGCCAGATGGACATGGGGGTGGGGAGGAAGAAGAGGGTGGGATTTATGGAGAGAGAAACATGGAAACTTACATTACCAGATGTAAAATAGATAGCCCATGGGAATTGGCTGTATGACTTAGGGAACTCAAACTGGGATTCTGTAACAACTTAGAAGGGTGGGATGGGGAGGAAAGTGGGAGGGAGATTCAAAAGGGAAGGGACTTATGTATACTTATGGCTGATTCATATTGATGTTTGGCAGAAACCAACACAATTCTATAAAGCAATTATCCTTCAATTAAGAAAATAAATAAACTGAAAATTGAAAAAAAAAAAACCCACCAAGATTGACTGTTTTGATCTCTTTGTGGTCCAAGGGATTCTCAAGAGTCTTCTCCAGCACCACAATTCGAAAGCATCAGTCCTTTGGCACTCAGCCTTCTGTGTGGACCAACTTTCACATCCGTATGTGACTACTAGGAAAACCATAGCTTTGACTATATGGGCCTTTGTTGGCAAAGTGATGTTACTCTATACATAGTTTAAAAACCTGCTTTAAAATTTTCGATATGCATATAATTTAGACTTTGAACACATACCCCCAGAGCCATTCCGAAATAACAAGTTATACCTTGCTGGGAGTTTATGAGGGTCTATTTTGCAATTTCTCCCCTGAAACTTGTCCTTACCAGATTTGTTTTTATATAACCCAGCCAATATAATAAATCTGCCTGTGATCTTGAAATCTCTCTTAGCCGACTTTACTTTCAGTGGCTTCCCAGTTTCCTGTCCCCTTCACCACTTCTCACTATACACATATCCCTCCTCCTTCCTTAATAATGGCAGGGATTCAAGAGAATGAAAAGTGAACTGTCTTGATAGAGAAAATTTCCAGAATTTCAAAATCTAACTTGTTAATACACAGAAAGTCTGATAGCTTGAATGAGGATGGCCAAGTATGAACACAGCTGTTATTCACTTGTGGTATTTTGAAGACTCTCATAAACTATTGCTGCCTTGTATAGCCAACCAGCTGTGCCCCGTGTGACTCCACGGGGTGCCATGGACACAAACCACAATGAGAAGTCACCCCCTCGGAGCTGTGCAGCGTGACAGCCCCCTTAAAGGTCTAACTATATTACACTTAGTTCAGTTTTAGGAGTCATTTCTGAGATGCTTTCTTTCTCTGGCTCTGTCCTTTCCCTCACAATCTATTGAGTGTTTATCTAAGAAAAGCACACTTTCTGGTGTGATAATCAATTTTTTTAAAAAATTATCATTTTTGGCCCTTTCTCTGATGGACAAGAAAGGCATGCAAGCCATTTGGTCTAGTAAAATGAGCAGACATGTCTGCCAAATGAGTGTGCTAACATTCTCTCCAGGGGGAGCTAGGGATGGAAGCAGACAGTTGAGCTTTGAAACCCACGACATCTCCGGTGGGCCAGCGTCTGGCTTCTTTGGACCTTGATGCCTTGTCTGCTTCATCTATTTACTCTGACGCTCAACCCCTAACTCAGGCCCCACGTTGCATGTGATGGGTCTTATGTGTGTGAATCTAATCTTTTCTCATTGCTGCAAGAACCTTTTAAACACCTTTTAGACCTAAGAATCCCTTTCTACCAAACCAGGAATCCAACAAACGCTTACCCAAAATGTTAGCAAAAAAAAAAAAAAATAGATCAAGGCAGAGCTGGTCTGGCTGAAAAGTTTCTACCTCTTCACCTGTAGGTCTCTTGGAAGCAGAATCTGAAAACCTGGCACCTCTCTGGAACTCACGCACAAAGAATCCTCTTTCCTCCCATTCCTATGCAGTGTCCCCTAGATTCCCCTGGAGACCAGAGAGAGGTCCTTGCTTAAGGTACAAAATGTTAGTGGAGAGCACCAAAAAAACTCAGCAATGCAGATAAAGAGTATTTTAATGCATTACTCTAACAATCAAAATTAATGCAAAAAGTTGAACTTCCCTGGTGGTGCATTAAATAAGAATCCGCCTGCTAATGCAGGGGACACTGGTTTGATCCCTGGTCCAGGAAGGTTCCACATGCCGCAGAGCGACTAAGCCCGTGTGCCTCAGTTACTGAAGACTGCACCCTCTAGAGCCTTTGCTCCGCAACAAGAGAAGCCACTGCAATGAGAAGCTCACGCACTGAAACTGGAGAGTAGTCCCCGCTCTCCACAATTAGAGAAAGCAATGAAGACCCAGCACAGCCAAATAAATAAATAAAGTAGTGTGCACATGTCAAAAAAAGCTTTTTTAATTAATGCAAAAACATAACGATGAACAAAATATGACCATGTTAGATAAAGACAGGATTAGCAATGGAGCCATGCTGAGCCACACTGGAACTTGAAACAAAAGGAAAAAATGAGTCATACGAACCTAATCTTGATAATACTCTTTATCTTGATTACCTAGTTTCTGGTGTCCCTTTAAATTTTGAGCCCAAAGTGAGTGCCTCACGTCTCCTTACCTGCCTCTCCTGGTACCCTTTACATCTACTACTCCACATTGTGTTATAACTGATTGTTTCTCATGTCTTGCTTCCCTTCTTAGACTATACACTCCCTGAGTATATAAGGATCATGTCATAGTAGTCAATATTTCTAATATATTAAGTTCATAGTAAGCATTTAATAAACATCTTTTAAATGAATGGATTGGACTAGTAACTATTGGCTATAGGTATTTCCATCTAGGTCAACTTCTAACTAGCCCTGTGATCGAAGGCAAATGATCATTTCTCTGGCTTCAGCTTGCTGCTGCTGCTGCTGCTGCTGCTAAGTCACTTCAGTCGTGTCCGACTCTGTGCGACCCCATAGACGGCAGCCCACCAGGCTCCCCCGTCCCTGGGAGTCTCCAGGCAAGAACACTGGAGTGGGTTGCCATTTCCTTCTCCAATGCATGAAAGTGAAAAGTGAAAGTGAAGTCACTCAGTCATGTCCGACTCTTAGCTACCCCATGGACCGCAGCCTACCAGGCTTCTCCGTCCATGGGATTTTCCAGGCAAGAGTACTGGAGTGGGTTGAAACTGAGGTTGAAGGGGAACAATTAAGTGACTTCTTCCAGGTCCTACAATAAGCATTTGGAGCTACCAGTAATTAGAAGAATTACATGTAAATATAATACCCAAAATTCAACATTGATTCCATTTTCCAGGGCTCCTACCACTAAAGCATACTTATACACATTAAAATATCAGGTAGAATTAGAAAATCACAGCAATATATTAAACATATTCATATTATATTCTTTGGGTTCTCTTTCTCCTACTCATAGAAAGTTTCTCCTAACTCATAGTAAGTTTTCCTTACCATGCTGAGTTTGTTTTTCTGTTAATCTTTTTTTCCCGAGTAAGAAATGAGACTGTTCTACAATACATTCTCTTAAAGAACTTTAAAAGTAACACAAGTTGTTAAAACATTTTTCCAGTACATGTAATTACATTACTACGACTCTACCACGATAAACTACTAAGGATGGTGACAGCAGTTATTTTTGAACGTTTATCCCGTCTCAGGCATAAACACCTCGTCTGTATTTATTCATTTAATCTTCACAACTGTGAGGTAAAGTTTTATTATTATCTTTATTTTATTTATAAGGAAAATGAGGCCCAAAGGTAATTTTGCTATGCTTATGCATTTATGGTAAGTTACACAAGAAGGATTAAATCCAGGCAGTCCGGCTTCAGAACTGAGGCTTTTAAATGCCATACTATGTTGCTTTTCCTGCTTACCTATGTTTTCAAAATATGTTTCTTTTACCTGGAGCAGGACTACACTGGTAACCATCAAAGTTACTTTTATAATAATGTTTGGAAGAGTGTAAAATGAAAGACTTGCTCATCTCAAATGTCCTTCCTTTATCTGTGAATTGAAATCATCTATCTGTAGAAACATGTGCCTGTGTGCTAAGTCACTTCAGTCATGTCCAGCTCTTTGTGACCCTGTGGACTGTATAGCCCACTAGGCTCCTCTGTTCATGCGGATTCTCCAGGCAAGAATCCTGGAGTGGGTTGCCATGCCCTCCTCCAGGGGATCTTCCCAACCCCAGGGATCAAACCAACCCTGTCTCTTATGTTTCCCGCATTGGCAAGTGGGTTCTTTACCACCAGAGCCACCTGGAAACCACCCTGTAGAACCTGGAGGAGCCCAAGTCTCCCCAAATATTCCCTGCCTCTTGGTTGATGGTATCAGTAAAGCAGCTGCAGGCATGCTGGTGTTTTACAACGGAGTGCAGGGTTGTATTTAGGAAAGCTACGGAGTTCTCTGTAAAATGCCCTCTTGACCAGATAATTGCTTTAAACTTACACATTGCTGAGACTGTATTTTCAAACTGCTTAGAGGGTAATTTCTCCAGTAATGCTATCCTGCTTGGGGAATTCAGGCACTCTCCTTTCATTAGACCAGTGTATGTTGTGTGTCTGTTAGTCAATCAGTCGTGTCCGACTCTTTGCCACCCCATGAACTATAGCCCACCAGGTTCCTCTGTCCGTTGAATTCTCAAGGCAAGAATGCTGGAGTGAGTTGCCATTCCCTTCTCCAGGGCCAGTGTATGTTAAGAAATACTTTTCTCCTTCAGTTCCATTCCTGTCAGCCTGTAGTTTTTAAAACTTAGAAAAGCCATAGAAGTATTGAAAAGCATTTTATGCTTTCTCATCATCTTTTGTATGTGATTGAGAGAGAAGAAAAGAAAGACAAGAGTGAAGCCATTCATTGCAGGTTTAGAAATATGTCTCCATGGAGCACCTACTGTCTAACCTACTACATACAGCCTTCTATGAGAAGCACCTCAGACAAGGGTCCCACCCTCAAGGAGTTTTCCGATCTTCCCAGGACAGAAAACATGAACACAGAAGCACTCTGAGTTGGTTAGGTGATCCACTACCAAGATGGAAAGAATAGTAGGAGAAAAGAAGGAAGCAGATCATCTTCATACATCTAGTGTGTGAGGACGTAGAAGTCTTATCTTGCGCCATCTCTGTAACTGTCTTTTTTAACATTAATTCTTACTGGAGTAGAATTGATTTATAGCGTTGTGTTAGTTTCTGCTGTACAACAAAGCAGTTCAGTTAAACATACATACGTTTCCACTCTTTTTAAGATTGTTTCCCCATATAGGTCATTCCAGTATTGAGGAGTGGGTATTGAGCAGTGTTCCCTGTGCTATTCCGCAGGTTCTCATTAGTGTAACTGTCTTTTTTTTTATAACTGTCTTTTTGAGTTGAGTACTACTCGGTCTTCTCTGGTGGCTCAATGGTAGAGAATCTGCCTGCCAATGCAAGAGATGTAGGTTCAATCCCTGGGTCGGGAAGATCCCCTGGAGAAGGAAATGGCAACTCACTCCAGCATTCTTGCCTTGAGAATTCCATGGACAGAGGAGCCTGGAGGGCTACAGTTCATGGGGTTGCAAAAGAGTCAGACGTGACTTAGTGACCAAACAACAACAAATGACTATCTCTAATATAAAAATAAGGACATTAGGCTTAGAGTTGGAGAAGGCAATGGCACCCCACTCCAGTACTCTTGCCTGGAGAATCCCATGGATGGAGGAGCCTGGTGGGCTGCAGTCCATGGGATCGCTGACTTGGACACGACTGAGCGACTTCACTTTCACTTTTCACTTTCCTGCATTGGAGAAGGAAATGGCAACCCGTTCCAGGGTTCTTGCCTGGAGAATCCCAGGGAAGGGGAGCCTGGTGGGCTGCCGTCTATGGGGTCGCACAGAGTCGGACACTACTGAAGCGATTTAGCAGCAGCAGCAGCAGCGGGCTTAGAGTAAAAGCCAATCAGTTTGCATAATTTGCTTTCCCAAAGTGCTCATGAACACGTTTTGCTAATATGTTTGAAATGTATTACTTGACCTAGATACTGTGAAGTTTAACCAGATAAGGATTATTGCATTACCTCTCTTCCCCTCAGTGATGCAGACCTTGGGTTTGAAAGCGGCTTTTGTCTAATCATCTCATCGATGGAGTGTTTGTTTATTAGCATATCACCAATGTTTGGGGAATTAGAACAGGCCCTTAGTTTCATTTTCACACTAACTATTATTTAGGCTTTGGTCCTGGGCCACCAGACACAAAGGTTCTCACGTATTATTTAGTAGTACCAAAAGCTCAGGGTTCAGTGACCAAAATTTGCCACCTGGCTCCATGCTCCATGGTTTTTCTTTCTTCTTTCCAGAGGCAAGCTAGATGCTGGCTGTTTCCATGAAGGAGGGCTCAGGGGGGAACCTGCCACCTCTGTCACTCTAAAGCCATGACCTTGAAACAACAGCTTTGGGACAGCAAAACCTGTAAAACTTGTTTGGTGTGTTTTTTAATGAGTTTACCATGATGGTGTTCTACCTCTCCTTCCTTCTCTACCCATGACCCCAGGCAATGAGAGAGGGGGTGAGATTTAACCATCCATGACAGATGGCAATTTGGCAGCCTTGGAAATGTGGTGGTCTGTTCACCTAGAGGCCAAATGTGAGGCTAGAAACGCACACATCTCAGGCCTCAACCTGAGTCTGAGAGATTCAACCTTCTTGTTGGGAATCAGAGGGACTCAACCAAGCTCTCAAAGATTCATAACATACTGGCCTGCATGACCATTAAGTATTTCTCCCTTAAGTAAAGTCAGATGGATCAAGGGAGGACAGTGACTCACCTGGCATTTGTAACTTTTGAGGTGGCAATCCTATCCTTATTAAAAGGGGACTTTTAATAATTTAATTAAAAAAATGACTAATTTCTATTTTTGTAGGACAATTAGAATATCTATTCCACACTTGGTCAGTGATATTTTTAGTTATTCAATGAAATATTCATAGAAATATTGGCACAGAGCTTTTTGAATCTAAAATGTAAAGCATCATCACAAAAGTTAAGAATATGAAATAGCTGAATGATGGTATTTGATGAGAAAGGGGAGCTTCCGGTAAGTGGTTTGGATGGCTCCTCTATTCAGGCAGCACATAGTTGATTTGAGTCATAGATGTGCATGTTTTTCAGGGTCTTGGCTTACAGGTGAAAACATGATGGTCTTTCCACCGCCACATACAGTCTTGTTAGCACTGGAGGCGGTCAGGAAGTCAGCACTATTTCCCAGGATGGTGGAATGTACTCTTTCCTGTAATAGACCCAAGGGGAAGAAAGCAAAATAATTAGAAAACAAGGTCCCTAGAAGATCTTAAAATTTAATTGTAGGAAAAGAATCTGAATTCAGAGAACTTCTCAACAACAAATGGAAGATTACCGATGTACCCACGCATGGCATGGCACAGGCATGGTCTGTCATATCATTCCTGGCCTCCTCCATCTATCGCACATCCCATCTGTGCCTCCCCACAATCCTTTACCTGCTCAACCTGTACTCATCCTAGAAGACTCTGGCATCAGCTTTTCCAGGAAATCTTCTGACACCCCGGAAGATGAGTGCGTGCGGGCTTCTGCATGCCTATCTCAGTCATCAACCTGATCACATTTTATTAGACTATTTTTTTTCCATGTGGACTGTGACCTCCATGAAGGCAGTGACTAGGGTTTACTCATCAGTGTAGCTCCAGGACCAAGCCCAGTGCAAGTAAATACCCAGCAATACAGAGTAAATCAATCCACAAATAACTGCTGATGGTTTGCAATGATGAGGAAGGACCACAGCGTAACCAGGGAGAGCTTCTCAGAGGAGTGCTGAGTAACATTTGAAGGAAGTGGAACTAATTGGATTGGTAGGAAAAGGACTGGACATATCATTTATGGGAAATGTCAGTAGCGGCACTGTGCTGCTCTCAGAAACCATTGTGCAGGGGATTCATGCTAACAGAATTAATAACAGAGGAAAGAGAATAGTCGGAGGGCCATGGAAAGCACTTTGTTCTGGATTTGATGGGCAGACCACATCACGCTTTCCATTACTGTAGTCGAGAGGGTAAGCCAATGCCAGCTTCCTGATCAAATGCTCACCAGAGAATCTCTCTTTGGCTTATTTAAATCCCACTGTGCTTTCAGTTTAATGCAGCATTTCCTTTATTTCCTGTCTGAAATCCTTATGCCTATTTCAGTGGTGCCATTGGATTATTTCCATGTACTACTATAAATCTATCCCCTAAAGATCCGGGCTAATTCAGGTTTTTCTTTTTTCTTTTTTAAGGCTGCAACTTTTTTATCTTCAAGCAACTATAATCTCACATTTAGTATGATTGGAGCATCAGTTCTCATGTATTTTTATGTCATGAAAAGCCCTTTATTGAGACCTACAATCACAACAGCACCATCAGGAAGAGGAAATGAGCAGGGCTGCTAACCAGAACACTCTGTACCTTTTTAAACATTAACCATTGTTCAGGTCTGTAGACCTGGCTGCCGGAGGCAGTGTGGGAAATCCAGAATCGCATGCAAAAAAATACAACTTATGGAAAATTTTAGGGTTCCCATATCTGCCTTGATCCAATAAAAGTATGATACCAAATATGCATATATTTATATATTGCACATTTTTTAGAGAAATAGAAGTTTCAACTAAACTGACCAATCTCTTATCTGAAAATAGCTCTATCTAACCCATGTCATCTTTAGAGAGCAAAGTCATTCCATCTGACAGTGTTTAAGCTAGGCTAACATCACACCATTAAAACATCACTATGAAAGAAGTTTTTGTTTCATGAGCAATTTTGTTTTACACTTAGATAGAACTTGATAATCTTTGTTATTTGCTGGCACAGCCTAGGCATATATGGGTTATCATTGATTTTTTTTTTTACAGTATTGTTATTTTTTTTTAAATTTTTTAAAATTTTAATTGGAGGCTAATTACTTTACAATATTGTGGTAGTTTTTGCCATACATTCACATGAATCAGCCATGGGTGCACATTTGTTCCCCATCCTGACCCTCCCACCCACCTCCCTCCCCATCCTATTCCTCAGGGTCATCCCAGTGCACCAGCCCTGAGCACCCTGTCTCATGTATCCAACCTGAACTGGTGATCTATTTCATGTATGATAATATACATGTTTCAATGGTATTCTTTCAAATCATCCCACCCTTGCCTTCTCCCACAGAGTCTAAAAGTCTGTTCTTCACATCTGTGTCTCTTTCGCTGTCTCGAATATAGGGTCATCGTTATCTTCTTTCTAAATTCCATATATATGCATTAGTATACTGTATTGGTGTTTTTCTTTCTGACTTACTTCACTCTATATAATAGGCTCCAATTTCATTCACCTCATTAGAACTGATTCAAATGCATTCTTTTTAATAACTGAGTAATATTCCATTGTGTTTATGTACCACAGATTTCTTATCCATTTGTCTGCCAATGGACATCTAGGTTGCTTCCATGTCCTGGCTATTGTAAATAGTGCTGCAATGAACATTGTGGTACACGTGTCTTTTTCAATTCTGGTTTCCTCAGTGTGTATGCCCAGCAGTGGGATTGCTGGGTCATATGGCAGTTCTATTTGCAGTTTTTTAAGGAATCTCCACACTGTTCTCCCTGGTGGCTGTACTAGTTTGCATTGCCATCAACAGTGTAAGAGGGTTCCTTTTTCTCTGCACCCTCTCCAGCGTTTATTGTTTGTAGACTTTTTGTTAATAGCCATTCTGACTGGCATGAGATGGTACCTCATTGTGGTTTTGATTTGTATTTCTCTGATAACCAATGATGTTGAGCATCTTTTTGATGTTGAGCATCTTTCAGATTTTGAGCATCTGAGACACACAGATGTTTGTTAGTCATCTGTATGTCTTCTTTAGAGAAATGTCTGTTTAGTTCTTTGGCCCATTTTTCAACTGGGTCATTTATTTTTCTGGAATTGAGCTGCAGGAGTTGCTTATATAGTTTTGAGATTAATTCTTTGTCAGTTGCTTCATTTGCTATTATTTTCTCCCATTCTGAAGGCTGTCTTTTCACTTTACTTACAGTTTCCTTCATTGTGCAAAAGTTTTTAAGTTTAATTAGGTCCCATTTGTTTATTTTTGCTTTTATTTCTGGGAGGTGGGTCATAGAGGATCCTGCTATGATTTCCATCATCAGAGAGTGTTTTGGCTATGTTTTCCTCTAGGAGTTTCATAGTTTCTGGTCTTACATTTAGATCTTTAATCCATTTTGAGTTTATTTTTGTGTATGGTGTTAGAAAGTGTTCTAGTTTCATTCTTTTACAAGTGATTGACCAGTTTTCCCAGTACCACTTGTTAAAGAGGTTGTCTTTTCTCCATTGTATATTCTTGATTCCTTTGTCAAAGATAAGTTGTCCATAGGTATGTGGATTTTTCTCTGGGCTTTCTATTTTGTTCCATTGGTCAATGTTTCTTCTTTGTGCCAGTACCATACTGTCTTGATGACTGTAGCTTTGTAGTATAGTCTTCAGTCAGGCAAGTTGATTCCTCCAGTTCCATTCTTCTTTCTCAAGATTGCTTTGGCTATTTGAGTTTTTTGTATTTCCATACAAATTGTGAAATTATTTGGTCTGGTTCTGTGAAAAATACTGTTGGCAGCTTGATAGGAATTACATTGACTCTATAGGTTGCTTTGGGTAGTACAGTCATTTTCACTATATTGATTCTTCCAATCCATGAACACGGTATGTTTCTCCATCTATTTGCGTCATCTTTGATTTCTTTCATCAGTGTTTTATAGTTTTCTGTATATAGGTCTTTTGTTTCTTTAGGTAGATTTATTCCTAAGTATTTTATTCTTTTTGTTGCAATGGTGAATGGAACTGTTTCCTTAGTTTCTCTTTCTGTTTTCTCACTGTTAGTGTAAAGGAATGCAAGGATTTCTGTGTGTTAATTTTATATCCTGCAACTTTACTATATTCACTGATTAGCTCTAGTAATTTTCTGGTGGAGTCTTTAGGGTTTTCTGCATAGAGGATCATGTCATCTGCAAACAGTGAGAGTTTCACCTCTTCTTTTCTAATCTGGATTTCTTTTATTTCTTTTGCTTCTCTGATTGCTGTGGCTAAAACTTCCAACACTATGTTGAATAGTAGTGGTGAGAGTGGGCATCCTTGTCTTGTTCCTGACTGGGAAATGCTTCCAATTTTTCACCATTGAGGATAATGTTTGCCGTGGGTTTATCTTATATGACTTTTATTATGTTGAGGTATGTTCCTTCTATGCCTGCTTTCTGGAGGGTTTTTTTTTTTTTTATCATAAATGGATGTTGAATTTTGTCAAAGGCTTTCTCTGCATCTATTGAGAGAATCATATGGTTTTTATCTTTCAATTTGTTAACATGGTGTATCACATTGATTGATCTGTAAATATTGAAGAATCCTTGCATCCCTGGGATAAAGCCCACTTGGTCATGATGTATGATCTTTTTAGTATGTTGTTGGATTCTGTTTGCTAGGATATTGTTAAGGATTTTTGCATCTATGTTCATCAGTGATATACTGGCCTGTAGTTTTCTTTTTTTGTGGCATCTTTGTCTGGTTTTGCTATTAGGGTGATGGTGGCCTCATAGAATGAGTTTGGAAGTTTACCTTCCTCTGCAATTTTCTGGAAGAGTTTGAATAAGATAAGTGTTAGCTCTTCTCTAAATTTTTGGTAGAATTCAGCTGTGAAGCCATCTGATCCTGGGCTTTTGTTTGTTGGAAGATTTCTGATTACAGTTTTGATTTCTGTGCTTGTGATGGGTCTGTTAAGATTTTCTATTTCTTCCTGGCCCAGTTTTGGAAAATTATACTTTTCTGAGAATTTGTCCATTTCTTCCAAGTTGTCCATTTTATTGGCATATAGCTGCTGATAGTAGTCTCTTATGATCCTTTGTATTTCTGTGTTGTCTGTTGTGATTTCTCCATTTTCATTTCTAATTTTGTTGATGTGATTCTTCTCCCTTTTTTCTTGATGAGTCTGGCTAATAGTTTGTCTATTTCATTTATCTTCTCAAAGAACCAGCTTTTAGCTTTGTTGATTTTGGCTATGGTCTCCTTTGTTTCTTTTGCATTTATTTCTGTCCTAATTTTTATTATTTCTTTCCTTCTACTAACCCTAGGGTGCTTCATTTCTTTTTGTAGTTGCTTTAGGTGTAAAGTTTGGTTATTTATTTGATTTTTCTCCTGTTTCTTGAGGTAGGCTTGTATTGCTATGAACCTTCCCCTTAGCACTGCTTTTACTATATCCCATAGGTTTTGGGTTGTTGTGTTTTCATTTTCATTCATTTCTATGCATATTTTTATTTCTTTTTTTATTTCTTCTGTGATTTGTTGATTATTCAGAAGTGTGTTGTTTAGCCTCCATATGTTTGTATTTTTAATAGTTTTTTTTCCTGTAGTTGACATCTAATCTTACCACACTGTGATCAGAAAAGATGCTTGAGATGATTTCAATTTTGTTGAACTTCTATCATTGATTTTTGCAGATCAAGGAACACTCTTTTGGGCTTTCTTGATTTTATTTCTTTTTCTATAAATGCGAATCATGGGAAGCAGCATTTAAATGATTCTATCAAAAATGGGATGGCTAAAATCATCATCATCATTGTCATTTTGATATTGAGTGTTTACTATGCCATGTACAGTGCAAACAAATTTTACACATTAGATCATAGAACCTGGCACTTACTTCTATTATGATACTTCTCAAGGTGAACTAAAATACCTTACATAAGCATCTGTCTCTACTACATTCTGTCTTCACTGTAGTACCCTGGGTATAGAGCCCATACCTTACTCATCTTGTTATGCCAGCACGCTGCACAGATTGGGCACTAAATAAATGTCTGATATTTAAGTAGAAATAACTTGAGGTCACAAAACCATATCATTTGAAGAATCTTAAAACATATTATGGCCCTACTACAATGTTCTTTCTAATACCAAGATCTGGAAACAAACTATATCCCAACCATAGGGAAACAGTTCAATATGAGCAAGGTTGGATATAACAAGACACACTTGATGCACTTAACATAACAGAAGCACATTCGCTGTGAAGATGCTGCTATCAGAAATATAACTGGCCTGTGTGTTGGGAGTGCTTTCCTTCTCTGTCTCCTGCTGAGGTTTCAGATCAGAACTTTCCCCAGCCTTTCCACCTTCAGACTGTCTCTGTATTAAGTGTTCTTTTCTAGTTCACCCTGCCTGGCCACTTGCCTTTTATTTTAATTAATTAAGTTTTTTTTTTCTTTTTTTTTTTTGCATCCTTTCCCCTACCACTCTAAGCCTTCTCAGGTGCTTTGTGCATTATTTATTTGCTCCCACAATTCTATCAAAATTGTACTGGCATCTTTCCCAACAAGGCATCCTGCTAGCAGACGGTTCCTGTCTTGCTTCCAACAACTCTTTTCAGGGGTTACTTTACAGAGATTCTGGGTTCAACAAACCTTCATCCTCCAGCAAGAGAGCTGCCCAGACAATTTCTGGTGGGATAAAATTAGGCTTTCCCCCAAATAACAGCAAAATAATAATAAATAAATGTATGTCCTCAAAGAGCATTTGCTTGGTTCTGCACAAATCAGAAGGGATTATATGTACACCTCAGGATTAATGATCAATGAATTAGCAGAATTTCTGATCCTATTAAAAATGCTAATCTCATGAGAACAGAGAGAACCAGTTGTGAAAGGGCTGAGCTGTCCAGACGGTGCCTGTCCCCACCGACCTGGCTCTGTGAGAAAGGAAGGAAAAGGGGAGGGAAAGAATATTTGTTCAGAGCTTACTGTATTCCAGACTTTGGGTAAGGGGCTCTTACAGACCCGGTGTAGTTTATCCTCACACCAACCTTTCAAAGCAAGATTACTGTCAGCTTTGTTCCTGATGGAAAACCTGGATGTCAGTGAAATTAAGCAGCCTGACTTGGGCCACCCAGCCAGGAAGTGCAAAGCTAGAAGTGAGGATCTGAACTCAGGTTTTTATGAGTACAAAGTCTGCCATGTTGTTATAACAGCGGCAGGGTTTGGTTAGACAGCTGGTAACAATGTTCAGGTTATTAAAGACCAAAAAGCAAAGTACAGGTCATCCCTGACAAGGCTGATTCCTCCTGTTACTGTGGACTCCAGGACTCCCTCCCACACTGACTGTGTTGCATAGACCTGAATGAGAAGTCACGTTATCCTGGATGGACTCTGAGAAGTCACGACCTTAGGCACAGGATTTAATGGCCACAGCCCCAGTACTGTGTTATTTGAGCAGGCGCTGGCCCCATGAATAGAAAGGGCTTGAGGACCCATGGAGGGAGCCTCTCTCTGTTCCTAACCTACTGTATCTTTTTATGGAAATTTCACCATCTTGAAAATAATTCCTTAGCACTTGCTTTTTCCAAAATATCCTATCGAAATACATCCACCCTTAAGAAAGTGACTCCTGAAACTCCTTTATCACCCAGTACCCAGGCAGGAGATAGTTGTGCAAGGCCCATAGGTCAGATGCCTGATGCTGAAGCAAGAAGATGAGTTCTAGAAGCACGATTTTCCCTTTACCACATCGTCCCTCACCATGTGCTCAGTTCTATCTTTTTGGTTCAGTTTTCCTCTTGGTAAATTATCGGTAACAACGGGACAGGAATTTAAATCAAGCAGAAGTGGAAACATGAGTAGACGTAAATGATTTGTCTCATTTAAGGACCACAGTCAAACTAACTTTAACATTTATGTTTTTAAAAGTATTTACTTCTTTGGCTGCACCAGGTCTTGGCTGCAGCAGGCAGGATCTTTGATCTTCGTTGTGGCATGTGGAACCTTTAGCTGCTGCGTGTGGGATCTAGCTCCCCGACCAGGGATCGCACCTGGGTGCCCTGCATTGGGAGCAAGGAGTCCCGGCCCCTGGACTGCCAGGGAAGTCCAACATTTGTGTTTTTAATAAATATTTAATTTTAGAATAGTTTTAGATTTATAGAAAAGTTATAGAGATAGTACAAAGAAAGGTTCTCGTATATCACACACCCAGTGTTTCCCTTATTGTCAACATCTTACAACAGCACAGAACGTTTGTCACAGCTAAGAAACCTAAAGTAATAGGACATTATTGACTAAAGGTTGTACTTTATTCAGATTTCCCCAGTTTTTACCTAATGTCCTTTCCTGTTCCCACCCAGTTGTCCCATCTCTTCAGGCTCCTCTAGACTGTGACAGTTGCTCCCACTTTCCTTGTTTGTGATGACTTTGGCAGTTTGAGGAGTATGAGTCAGGTAATGTATAGAATGTGTTTCAATTTGGCTTTATCTGATGTTTTCCTCATGGTTAGATGGGGTTGGTGGGTTTTGGGGAGGACAGCCTCAGAAGTAAAGAGCCCTTCCCATCCCACCTTATCAAGATTATGTTTATTGTGTACATGCGTACTCAGTCGTGTCAGACTCTTTGCAACCCCATGGACTGTGTACAGCGCCAGGCTCCTCTGTTCATGGAATTTTCCAGGCAGGAATACTGGAGTGGGTTGCCATTTCCTACTCCAGAGGATCTTCCACACCCAGGGATCGAACCTGATTATGTTCATTAAATGTTAAATCACAGTTGATTTAACATTTTTTTTTAAAGAAAATAAATCATGTGGCAAATTATTCTGAACTAGAGCCAGCTCTGTCCATTTTTTACAAGGACAGAACTGGCACAAAATCAAACTGTCAAAGTCTCTGGAAACAAACTAATGTTTCATTCAGTCCAAGTTCCAGGTTGTAACGTTTATGCAAGTTCCTTTTGCAGAAAACATTTGGAGTTCCTGAGGAGAAAAAAAATGGCTGTCTTAAATATAGAATGTAGTTAAGATGCCATGTCTGAAGCATTTCACAGACTTGCCAGCGAGTGTCATCACAGAACACCAGCTGTGGAACCCTGTTTGTTGAACCCACAGGCCCCAAGTCCCCAGAAGACAATATTAGCAATGAACCAGATTTTCACATTTCCTGCCTCCCCTGAATTCATAACATTTCCAAACTGCTGGGCTGCTCCTGGGAGTCTGTACCATTACCTTGTAGGGAAAGTGCTGGCAGAACCACCTTTCATTTGTGTTGCATAAGAACATCATCTTCATTTCAGTAATTTAACTCTGATTAAATTTAGCTGTCAGCCTTTAAAGTTCTCTGAGCAGCTTTCAGACTCAGAGAGGGAAGAGGCATGCCAGCAGCTTTTCTGCAATCCCTTCCCACCTACCTTCCTGCAAGCTCCTTTCCAAGCAGCTGGGTGAAGCCAGAATCACTCAGAGAGGAATCGTTTGCCAGGCTGGGAGGTGCCTGGTGGGAATGGATGCTTTCACTCTGTGGCCTGGCCCTGCCCAGGGAAGGCAGCTGGGAGCACCCAGCACTGCCTGCCACTTTTGCATCTTTCAAGTTGCTTCCTTTGGTTTCTTGCTTCTCAGGTCAATATAGCCTGTGGGGTTTGTTTTTGTTTTTTAAATTTAATTAACATTTAAAAAAATTGGAATATAATTGCTGTAAAATGTTGCGTTAGTTTCTACCATACAATGAAGTGAATCAGTTATATGTATACATATATCCCCTCCCTCTTGGACCTCTCTCCCACCCATCCCTCAGCCTAGTCATCTAGGTCATCCCATTTTTTTCCACATTTTTAAAACTTGAAAGATTGTTTGAATTCTATAGTGCTATAAAATTCTCAAAAGTTTCACACACATGATTTCATATAATCCCATTATTTTTATTACTATTATATATATTTTTTGGTTCTTTCGATTTTTCCTTTCTCTCCAGACCATCTTGTATTTTTCCTCTTCCTGTTTGGGTCCTCTGCTCTCACTGAAACCCACGGCTGTTCCCCCGGAGGAGTGTCTTTTCCTGTGCTCTCCACCGACTTCCTGCCATTGGGGGAGGGGAAGGAGGGGGCAGGAATGGGGCTGGGGGTGCGGTTCCCAGCCTTCTTCCCTGGCAAGGGCAGAAGCAGACCCGTCCTGGGCAGGGCCACACACAGCTCCCCAGGCCTCCTCCCACACCCCTCTTAACTTACTCTCTTAACAGTCTTAAGGGTCTCAAGGCTGCAAATTGCATTTTAGAGTTTTCATCTGGTGCTTTCTGTGAGCTCACCATGCAGGAAACTAAGAACTACAGAAAGACCTAAAAAGTGGTCCCAGGAATCCTGATGTAGGTTATGGCCATTACAGGCAGCACAGCCTTCCACTCACCAGGGTCCTAAAAGGATATATAAGGAGGAGTTTTGTAATCAGGTCCATATGCTCCAGGCTTAAAGACCAGGACAGATCTTCGATGTTACACAATCCACAACTGCTTTGATCTTCGCTGTCCTGGTCAGTATTCCCAGCTGGATAAATAATATTAGTCCAAAAAGAGCTTGCTGGGCAAATGGTAAAAATTGATAATGTCCTACATTTGCCAGAAGCACAGGTGCTTCAGATCAATTGGGCTAACCTTGTGGAAACAATTAGCACTAAGCCTTTTTATAAGACAAAAAAAGCTTTTATACTAACAGGTTCAGATTCTGGAGGTAAAATGAATTTTCTGGGAGTGAAAAATGTTCCCTGTAGAGCTGATGGATTGTTAACATTCAGCATGGTTTACTGAGCTCTTAAAAAAGAAGAAAAGAAAAACAACCCAAACAAAAGTAATAAAAATCTGTCCCATCACCATCAGCTTATTACAAGAGTTAACTTTCTGCTTATGAGTTTTTCAATGAAAACTCCCCTGAAAGCTTGAGATAAATATATTATTATAATACGGATTATCATTCTGCAAGTTTGCTCTTATCAGAACGGATCCAGGTAGAATTGGAGACTCCTACCAGAATATGGGTTTGAGTAAGCTCCGGGAGTTTGTGATGGACAGGGAGGCCTGGCGCGCTGCGATTCATGGGGTCCCAAAGAAACACGACTGAGCGACTGAACTGACTGACTGACTGACCCGAATATGGAGAGTTTCCAATGGCTTAGAAGTGTTTCTTATAACTAAATAGATAGCCTCATAATTGGGTTTGTGAGTACAAATTTGTCAAGATTCCACTTTACATGGCATGGATATTCTCAGCTCAAACCCTCAAAAAAATATTCCTCTATAAATATATAGGCAAATACCAAAAGCCGAAAGCCTCATTCTAGCTTTTCTCCAGTCGGGAGGCACACTATAAATGCAAGTCTCTTTCTGTTGGTGAAGGCATGTTGTGTGACTTTAAGCAGATACTTCGTCGTCTGGGGCCTCTGCTGCCTCATGCCTAGACTAAAGCGTTAGTTGCTCAGTCGTGTCCAACTCTTTGGGACCCCATGGACTGTAGCCCGTCAGGCTCCTCTGTCCATGGGATTTCCCAGGCAAGAATACTGGAGTGGGTTGCCATTTCCTTCTCCAGGGGATCTTCCTGACTCAGGGATCGAACCTGAGTCTCCTGAATTACAGGCAGACTACCATCTGAGCCAGCAGGGAAGTGCCTAGACCAAGGTCTAGCCCTAATAATCTGTGCCCCTAATTAGAACAGTGATCAGGAAAGAGGGTTCTGCAGCCAAGTCGCTGTGGTTTCAAATGCTGTCTCCATCTCTAAGTAGTTACCGATCAATGGGCAAGACAGTTAGCCTTGGAGCCTACATTTTCTCATCTGTAAAATGGTTATAGTAATAGTACCTGCCTGAAAAGGTTGGGGTAAGGATTAAGTGAGATAGTTATATGAAACACTTAGCATAGGGCCTGGCCTATTACTGGTGCTGGAGAAATGTTAACTTTATTTGTAGAATCCATATTGTTATAATAAATGGTTTATTTGTATGTGGTTTCCATCCTTTTCACTAAATTGACCTGCTTTCTTTTTTTTCTAATTGAAATATAATTGATTTACACTGCTGTGCTAGTTTCAGGTGTATAGCAAAGTGATTCACTTTATGTAAATAGATCCCACATGTGCGCGTGCCAAGTCACTTCAGTTGTGTCTGACTCTTTGCGACTCCATGGACTGTGGTTTGCCAGGTTCCTCTGTCCATGGGATTCTCCAGGCAAGAATACTAGAGTGAGTTGCCATTCCCTCCTCCAGGGGATCTTTCCGACCAGGGAGTGAACCCACATCTCCTGCGACTCCTGCATTGCAGGCAGATTCTTGACCACCAGGGAAACCTATATATATGTATATACACTTTTTTTCAGATTCTTTTGCCTTATAGGTTATTCAAAAATGTTGAATGTGGTTTCCTGTGCCATTCAGTAGGTCCTTGTTGTTTATCTATTTTATATATAGTAGTATGTATATGTTAATCCAAGACTCCAATACATTGATCAACTTTTATGCGGATGAATCAGGCAAACAGGTCATGGAAGACTGAGATACTGTTATAAATTCAGAGGTGTTGTTATTAACACGACATCAATGTTCCTTCTAGAGATTCTAGTGTTTTTGATGCAAAACAGTAAATAGGTGTGTGGTGTCCTCTCTGGATGGGTTCCAATGACTGTGTCTACCAAGAAGGCAAATGCCCCATTAGAAATGTGGTTCTTTTCCTGAATGATTTCTGAGCAAGGAAGAAAAGGTTTAAAAATAATCATTTTTGACAAATGACGGGAGCAGATTATAGAGGTATGTACTTTCTAAGACTGTGTGTGCATCTCAGGGGAATATTCTGTATCCTAATAAAAAATTATGGCTAATCCCCGTCGAACCCATAGCAACGGAGCACGTTGTGGTAGATGACAAGGTTATAGACGATGAGACAGCTGGAAGGGGAAGAGTGAGGAGTGGTGCTGACCAGGAAAGGGAAGGCCTGGTTTCTGGTCCACTTAAGCTAACTGGTTAATGATTTCCTGTTTTCATTTTCATTGTCTAAAGTGTTTGGTGAACTAATTGCTACTTTGCGCGAACAACCATTTCTAGCTGGGAGGTGAGGACATTTGACTCCCCTTCTCCCAGCGGTTAGACCCAGCGTCTACCTATGAGCCAAGTAGATCATCTCTCTCCTTTGGAATAGAAGCACCTAGCAGGCAAACACCTTGCCTGCTTAGTTTACCAGTGCCTGGTACAGGATATTAGAGAATATATTCTGTATGCGTATGGAATAGGTCCTTGACAGGCGCTTGTTGAGTCAAAGAACAGACAGAGGTTCTTCCTCATTAGGCTGCTGGAGTGGCTTCCGCACCAAAACCAAACAAGAGGAGGAGGGAAGGAAGAGAAAGGAGAGAAGGGGAAGAAGTGGGGTGGAGGAAGAGTGGAGGAGGAAGTGGGGAAGGAGAGGAGGGGGAGAGGTTCCAGCAAGTTGAGGAGGGCTCTGATCAAGGTTTCCAGAAGTTCGTCTTCTCTGCACTCCTTCCCTGGCTCCCTCTTGCTTCCTAAGCTCCATCAGAGAAGGCTGGTCATTGCTGATTTAGGATACTTTTCAAACCAAAGCTGAAAATAACTTCAAAAGCATGTGACATCTTAGGGATATCAAATGCCATAACCAGGAGATGCTGCTTACAGGAAAGTAAAATACAGTCTGTCTCTTTCTCAGTGGCTGTCATGCAGAAACAGTGGTTCTGGCTGATTTTAAAATTGCTGCCTAAATGAAGGAATGAGGATCTTCTGGGAAACGTAGGCTCCTAATGGAGGGTTGTGGTTTGAAAAGTTTCCCACGCAGTGATTTTTTAAAATGCCTATTGACCTCTCTGCAGTGGCTGCTTTTCCATCATAATCTGTTACATAATTACGGTGCAATTTCCAGGCTGCTTCTTACAAAACTGATTTAAACTTAGCCACCTAGACCAGCATCACTGACCTTTTTCTAGAATCTGTGGGGCTTATTAGAATTGCATTGGCAGAGCTAGAGAATCTGGTGATTTCAGCCAAATGAACCCCTGGGAAAATTGGTTCAAGGGCTCCTTTTCCTTCCTAGGCTTGCAAGCGATGCTGTAAAGCCAACAATTGCAATTTGAATGGCTTGAGAAAAATTGAGTTTGGTGCCTGATAAATGTTTGTTTCGGAGCGACGCTCCCCACCTCCCAAATACTGACCTCTCAGCATTGCACATTGAAACTTGCAGCATCTGAGAATCGACTTTAGTCCGAATTCTGTGATGAAAATAACAGAAGCAGAGTTCGGGTATCTTAAGCAAACAGATGAATGTATTGGAAGGATACAAAAGAGCTCACGGAACAGAAGGAGAAGCCAAGAATCCACTATATCAAAGTCTGAGAGAAGTTGTAGGAATTCAAGGGGCAGGAATAATACAATTCCCTTTGGCCATTGCTACCAGAGTAAGGGACTTAGAACCATTCTCAGTTTTCGCGTCACATGTCTCCACACTAAAATTCCAGGTCAAGAGCATCTGGGACACCTAGTTTCAGCTATGTTCGTGCTCTCTGTTTGGTCAGGATAGGGGAAGGCACCGTGATGGAAAAACGTGTCTTACTGGGGAAACGTTTCTCCTACAGGGATTTTTCTCTCCAGAGAAAAATCAAGGCTGTCTCTCTTCAGGCTGTGGTGGCATGTGTCTGCCCTACTGCAGGGGCAGAATGGGGTGTGTATTTTTAACTTGCCAGCCTCCAGTTCTACGTCATGTCTTCCTTCTCCTCCAAACCATGTGTTAGCACACCAGGCATCTCCACACCAGGCCAGCACACACCCGTCCCCGCAGGAACAGTCAGATGTGTGAGCAGCCTAGAATTTGGAGAAGGAGAAAAACGAGTAGAAGGAATGATATGGGAGAGTGGAGGTGTGGGTATCATGCTCTTCTTCTGAGCTGTTGATTTCTGTTTTCCTCAGGTCAACACATTTTTAATTTAATTTGAGAGAAACTCGAATTATACTTCTACGGCAATACTACCAAATCTGCTGTATGTGATTTCTTTTTATTAACATGTGAAGAGAAAACAAAGATAGAGTAATATCCAAGATGTTTTAAAATTTCTTTTTCTAGAACTGACCTCTCTATAATTTTTTATTACATCATGCAGTTAATTATAACATGCATCATTGATTTAAAATATTCTTTTATTGATGAGATAGACAATGACAGAAAAACGGAGGGTGCCACAGAAGTGGGGAAGTTGTTGGGCCAATTCAGCACCCTCACTTCTGGCTGCTCCAAAGTAGCTTGCTCGTTTGACAGTCCAATCCTTGATGCATTTTGCGCGAGGGTTTCCATGAAAATGACCTGTCAGGTGATACTTCCTAAAAATCTATAACGCAGCCAGGATTTCATCCCAGTGCATCCGGAGTGGAGCAAAACAACACCTCCTAGAGAAGAAAATGTCTTCCAGAGTTACGCCCGTGCAGGCCTTAGTTTGAAGAATACCTATCTAATTCTGTGGCTGCTTCAGAAAACATAGAGACTTGTATCTCTGGTAAACCTATTTGTTACTTCTTTTAAAACTCTGGTATGTTTTATACAGTTCAGCAAAAAGTTAACCCTTGACTTTGATTCATGTTAGAGCAAATCAGTATGTTCATTCTACTTCTCTTTTCCCTTTCAGTTCCAATTACCTCCCCCAGCACTGCAAATTGCCCTCACCTCTCTATGGCGACAAGTCCCCAACCCAGAATGAAGCTGATGTTTACCGGATACCTGTCGCGTGACAAACACGCACATATGTGTAATCCAAGATCCAGAGAGGTTTTTTAAAAAAAGTATTCAGGGTCACAAAGCTAGTAATTGTAAGTTCACATTGGAACCTCTATCTGTCTGATTTCAAAGCACATTCCTCCCATCGTATTACGTCAAATAAGATAGCTGGCTATCAGCTCATCTAGAACTACTACACATTCCAGGAAAAAATGCATATTACAAGTTCCTAAGACCAAAATGACGCTAGAAGAGTTGGCTAAATGGAGGCAGAAATATGTCAGATATGTTGTATCTGACATATAGTCTCTTAGTTCTCTCCCTTTCCCGTTGGGAGTGCCCAGAGGGTGAGTGAGTGGATTGAGTACTCCTGAGCTCATGTTGAGGAGTTTAGGTCAGGGAGAAAGATGGCTAAAGGTTGGAGGACCATAAAGTCATGGTGAAAACTTATAAACTAGATGAAACAAAGCTTTCATTTTAGTGGACATTGATTCATTCTTTCATACAATGAGTATTTATGCTATATGTTTGTGAGTGTCTATGAGAGGGCAGGCATACAAAGATGAGTAAGACATGGCTCTTGCTTCAAGGAATTCAGTGTCTATTGAGGAAGAGAGATAAGTTAACAAGCTGTCAGAGTGGAGTGGGATAATACATATTTTCTCTGTCCTTAGATGCCCTTTCTATAATCAACATATTATGGGCACACACTGATTTTTGCCTGTTCATTATTCTCTCCAATTTGACTTTCTCTAGAAGGATTACATCTTCTCCACTGGAAAATCTGATGAGACTGTTAAATCTAGGGGTCCTCAACCCTCTGTGTACACGTGTTCTAAGTCACTTTAGTCACGTCTGACTCTGTGTGACCCTATGGACTGTAGCCCATCAGGCTCCTCTGTCCATGGGATTTCTCAGCCAAGAACATTGGAGTGGGTTGCCATGTCCTCCTCTAGGGGATTCTCCCGACCCAAGGATCAAACCCAGGTCTCTTTCGTCTCCTGCATTGCCAGGCAAATTCTTTACCACTAGTGCCACCTGGGAAGACCCCTCAACCCTCTACTCACCAACGAGCAGCTTCCTTACCCAAGCTGGAACACTGTTTATTCCTTGGAATCAAAATCTTATAGGAGGAGAGAAAGAAAAAAAAAAATCCCCAGAAATGACAGACAATCATTCATTCTGGATCAGGGCGCTGACAATACTTGAGTGTTCCTAGACCCATCTCATCCCCTCCCTGCCAGTTTCTATCAATTTAAGCATCTTCTGGACCCTCCAGAGGACTGATAGAAATCCTCCCATTGCTTTTTTTTAAAATATGTGATTTTATTTATTTATGTTTGGCTACACTGGGTCTTTTTTGCTTTGCTTGGGCTTTCTCTAGTTGCAGCTAGCAGGGACTATGCATCATTGTGGTGCGTGGACTTCTCATTGTGGGGGCTTCTCTTCCGTTTTGGAGCACAGGCTCTATGCACGTGGCCTTGGCTCACAGACTCTAGAGCGCAAGCTCAGAGGTTGTGACCCACGGGCTTGGTTGCTCCCCAGCATGTGGGATCTTCCCAGACCAGGGATTGAACCCATATCCCCTGTATTGGCAGGCAGATTCTTATCCACTGTGACACCAGGAAAGTCCAGGTCACATTGTTAAACAGTGAAAAGACAAAATCCCCTGGGTGTGATATGGGTTGTCTAGGACAAGATTGAGAGCAGGAGGATCAGTTAGGAGACTACTGTAGCAATCCAGGTGAGACAGTGAGCGACTAACTCACTGAGTAGAGAGTGAAAGAAGGAAAGATGAATTCTAGAATCGAGAGAGATAGAGCTAGCTGGACGTGATGACCACCAGATGCAGAAATATGAAGAGTCGGAAGAATTGTTTTTCCATGAAACCATGTAGGGTAGCTCACGTCAACTCCTTTCTGTTGGTCTAGAGGGTATGCTCTGACCTGGCCTTGGTTCTGGCAGTATTTTCTTACCTGTGAAGGCTGCCTCTTCCCCCACCCCCCACCCCCACCCTTCTAGTCCTGGGATGAACATATCACTTCCTCCCGAAAAATCATCTCCATTATCCAGTTGGCAGGGACATCAAATTCCTCCTTTCACCTTGCCTCCTAAGCCCCCAGGGTACGTGTACAGTAGATTCTTGGAAATAGTTCTGGACAGCATGTCATTGTCCAACCTCAACAAGCACATTCTGATGACGACTGAACGTCGTGTGGATATCTGCTACATTTGTGATTCCATTTACATCCTCACCTACACGACCACAGCCCACGCAGTTCACACAACCTCAGCCCTCCTTTCCTATCGGATTCCTGAGGTATCCTGTGCTGTCAACTCTGCTACAGAGGAAAGGTGTTCAAGGAGTGGTGTGGTCATGCGGAAAGAACCCAGCGGCGCTGGGCAGAGGTGGACTAGGTGGACTATGCTCTTTACCCTCAAAAGGAACACATGGGTCACAAGCAAACAGCAGCCTTTGTGAGTCAGCGCCCACTCTGCCCGACTGTCCTTTGCACCAATCTTTTGAACCAATAAATACAGGAACACCCACAACTACCACCTCTTATCTGCAGGAAAATAAGCCAGTTAGGGAAGTTGTGCAAGACACTGAACAAACATCCACAAGAACCAAGGACTCCACCCTCCCTGGAAAGCCCTTCAACCCCGGATGTGGGGCGCTCACCATTGAGATGGAGAAGAATTGACAATGGCTTTACTTGGGTCTTTCTCTAGTTTCTTTTTGGAAGATATCTTGGAACTTGAGGATCTTTTTTAAAAAATAACATTTTAAGGAACATTAGTGGCATTCAGAATATCACATTATTTCCTGGGTGATCTTATGAAAAAAATAAAAGCAAGATATTGGTATGTTCTAGTGATTTTAGGAACCTCAGAATTTTCAGATCCATGCTATTAAATAACTCCCCTATTTAAGGCTGTCCAAGTAACTAACGTGCTGCAGTCTCTCAGACTGTGAAGGAAATCTTGAAGGATGACAGAAGACAAAGAAACAAACATATCTCACTTACAGTTGATGCTCCCAGGCAGTTTTTTGCTGGGTGATTAGATTATTGTATGTGTTACAACTTGATCACCTGTATTTCACTTTAAATACATTTTCCTCAGTTTCTTTGCCAGCAAAGCACACTTGATAGAAATGCCTCAAAATCAACTTATACTGCTTCACTAGTTTTATACATTTTAAATTTCAGGAAACAACAATTAGGATATTTTCAATGAAGAAAAGAGCTCCATTAAGCTGCCACAAATGTCAAAAGTTCCTGGCTATGCTAATACTTATGTAATTGTTCTGGAAACCCCACGCACCGGAGTAGACCTACAACACAAGGAGTGACTCACTGAATATTTCTACGCACATACACTCTCTAAAATGTGCTCCAGTTTTTTTTTTTCCCCCCTGATGGGGGAAAGACAAAATATGGTACATCAAATCCAAAAGTTCTTTCTGTTATTTTTTCAAAGTACTGCCTCACATGAGAGCATTAGAAGATGCTGCTGTTTTCACTAATGAAGCAGCCAGATGGGCTAGAATTAAAACAGGTTGAAACTCTGAAATCCGTCCTGAAAGACAAAATCACATAAAGAACGTGTGGGTTCTCAAGTTTCCAAATGGTCTGCATTTCCTCTTGTGACTTTATTCCCAAGTTTGTTTTTTAAAAGTTGTGGCTGGTAGCATATGACTGGTGTCCTATCTTCTGAGCAATGTTAAGGCACCTACCATCAAATGCCAATCAGAACACACAGGCCTGGGCCCACAACACCAAGGCTCATATACTCCCAGAGCTTTTTTTTTTTTTTTTTTTTTTTAATATTTATTTATTTGGCTGTGTGAGGTCTCAGCTGTGGCTTGTGGGATTTTCACTGTGTCAGGCATGATCTTTCATTGTGGCTAACGGACTTTCTAGTTGCTCTGCAGCATGTGGGATCTTACTTCCCCGACCAGGGATCAAACCTGTGTCCCCTGCATCACAAGGCAGATTCTTAACCACTGGACCACCAGGGAAGTCCCATCTCCAGGGGCTTTTAACAGATACCTTGTTATTGTTCAGCCACTAAGTGGTATCCATCTCTGTGATCCCATGAACTGCGGCATGCCGGGCTCCTCTGTCCTTCACTATCTCCTGGAGTTTGCTCAGATTCATGTCCATCGAGTCAGTGCTGCTATCTAACCATCTCATCCTCTGTTGCCCCCTTCTCCTTTGGCCTTCAATCTTTCCCAGCATCATGGTCTTTTCCAGTGAGTTGGCTGTTCGCATCAGGTGGCCAAAGTATTGGAGCTTCAGCTTCAGCATCAGTCCTTCCAGTGAATATTCAGGGTTGATTTCCTTTAGGATGGACTGGTTTCAATCTCCTTGCTTTCCAAGGGACCCTCAAGAGTCTTCTCTAAGTCCAAATGCTTATGGGGAACTTGCTGAAGCATATTGCATATGCTGTGTCCCCCACAGCATATGTTTGGTGCTACCAACACCACGGTAGAGCATTAGCAAGAGATGGAATGACGTTTAGAAATTCCATCAGTGGGGAACCAAACCGAGTTTGTTTATGTGAGGACTCTAGGGGAAGCTCTGTCAGGCAGTTGAAACAGATTGTAGATGGGAGTTCCTGTTTAGGCAGTGATGGGCCGGCTATATGGTGGTCATCAGAGATTTTCAACAAGAGGTTATCAGTCTGTACTCTACCTGAGAGGATGAAGAGGAGCAATCTGGCAGGCAATAGCCATCGTGGATCAAGCTGCCACAGCTGGAGATGAAACAGGAGTTCAGAACAGAACCTGGAGCCCAGCTGACCAGATACTGATTAGATGAGCTTACACTTCCTCTGACTAAGAGTAGATATGGGTTCAACTTCTGGGGTAGGGCTGATCTGCACATGAGTCTCCATGGCCTCAGCCCAGGATTGAGCCTGAATTCAGGGAAAGACACCAGGCAGCTGGCCAAGGACCGCCCACACCAAAGTTTTCGTGGCTCTCAGCCCACTTTTTTTTTTTTTTACAACTTCATCCCTTTTCGCAAGATGTTTTAATTACTTGAAATTCCCAAGTCCTAACTCCTCAGGATCCAGTTCAAAAAGCGTCTCCTCTGTGAATCCCTTCTTCACTCCTGACACTTTCTACACCTTGTCTTATCCTGTTTCTCTTTACACGTCTCTCCCTGAGTAGCCTTCAAGCTTCTTGCCAAATAAGCTTTGGCATCTCCTGAGCCCAGCACAGCACCAGCGCAGCTTAAGATCTGAATACATATTTGATGATAAATAAATGGATGACGTAACTGAATGATTCAGTTCACTTAATGGGGTGAGCAAGTATTTATCAAATGGAAGCTGATCAATAAACAAGTTAACGAATGAATTGTTAACATTCCATATATTGACAAAGGATACAGAATAATAGCAGTAGATAACAGTTATGTATTCCTGACTGTCCTGGGCGCCTGTGTTTAGTTCATTACATAGATTATCTTATTTCATCTTCACAACAACTCAAGATGGAAGTGCTATTATGACACCCATTTTACAGATGGAAAAATGGAGGCATCATGCTAGAGTCTTTAAGAAGTCAGTCTGATCTGAGATTTGTTTATTCTACCCAGCAACAGAATCACTCACTTCTCAGGCCTTTTACTTGCCATGGGGATGTGGTGACTGTTGGGGGTGGGAATAGATGACATCAGGCCCTCCTTGTCTCTCTACCTCTCTCCTCCTCCCCTCCCTGTCTTGCATTAACAAGAGGAGTATGTCCCCTTCAGTTTCACTGCTGGTTCCCCCATGACGACTGCCCCTTTCTCTCCTGATGAGGATAGGCTAGAGTTGTAATGAAAAAGAGCTTCCCTGGTGGCTCAGATTGGAAAGAATCCACGGGCAGTGCAGGAGACCCGGGTTCAATCCCTGGGTTGGGAAGATTCCTTGGAGGAGGGCATGCAACCCACTCCAGTATTCTTGCCTGGAGAATCTCATGGACAGAGGAACCTGGAGGGCCACAGTCCATAGGGTTGCAAAGAGTTGGATACCGTGAAGTGACTTAGCACGCACGCGTGCATGTACTGAAGTAGTCTACAGAGTTGGTTCCTTTGAGTTCTTGACCTTGCTAGTATCAAGGTGTACGTGTGGCTGAAGATGAAATGAAATAATAAGGCATTTCCGTAATCATCTGATATCAGTGTATCTACTTCCTTTTGAGGACCCCAGGAAGTACTTTACCTACATCATCCACTTCAGTCCTCACTCCAACCCCTGGAGGGAGGTATCCTTATCCCCCAACACACTTATGAGGCACCTGAGAGTCCCAGAGGTTTGGCAATCTTGCCTAATGTCCCTGAAGCTGGACAAAGAGCCAGGATTGGAATCGAGGGCCGTCTGCCTCCAAGAGATGCAATTCAATAACTGTCTATGGAGTCCTTCTTTTTGAACATGTTTATCAACACGTAGCATGCTGTCACTAAAATACTTTGGTGGTGGGGATATGGCCACAGTCACCTTCTCTGGCTATGAGTCAAGGTCTCCTTGAAAGCATGACTTTGATGGCAGCCTTTTGGTCTGCTTACTAAAGAAAGTCACAAAGATGTCATTCATTCATGTAAAGTCAGAGACAGAAGCCAGGTAGGATGGTGTCTCCAGTTGGGAAATCCAGACTCCTTCCTCCACTGACTTCCTCCGCCCTCTCCTCATCTGCTCTTTAGCAGCTCAGTCACTCATATTTTACACGCAGCCATTTTCGTTGACCTGCTCACGATGGATGACAAGCGGCTCTTACGAAACAGGGTACCAATAGGAGAGAGGAGCCCGGAGCCCACGCCCACACTGTTTGCTGTGTGAAATTCCAGACTGTTTAATCCGCTCTAACTCATCCTAAGAACCCCAGATTCCACTTTTCTGAATGACTTTCCCCTCCTTGAATGCCTACACAGTTATCTTTGAAGAAGGAGAAAAAGAATAGATGAATCATTTGCAGGAAATGGAGGGGGGAGAAGGGTGGTTGGAACAGCAAATGGCTGAGTGTGTGGGCACGTGGCTGTCTCTGTTGGTCCCTCCACCACCCTCTGGACACGTGTCCTCTGGGAGCCAGGGAACACTCATTTTGGGGTGGGGGCTGCGCCCGCTTTCAGATACTAACATGTAATGCCACATCTGCTCGGATTCCTCTCAGACACTGAAATTCCAGGGAGAGAGGGAAACTCAGGCTGGGCTCAGATGGGACTGTTGGTTCTCTCTTTGAAGTTTTGACATTAAACATTCTAATAAGGTGAAAAGTTCCTTTCAGTTAGTAGCAGGAGAATTTCTCGTGCGGCCTTCTTTCTCCGGTAGAATATGAAGTCAGGACGTGAATATTCTTTCCGTGCCGCAGTGCAAGCTCTCTAACCTGGGAAGGGGTTGGCAGATGTCTACAGGGAAGCCAGAGGAGACAGATTACCTACAGATAGAAATCTGCATTAAGCGGGAAAACACAAATTGTTCTTGGTGGGGCTTTTGGTGGGGGGGCGTTGCAGAAAGGACATAAAGACACTACAATCTTGGGGACAAGTGTCCATGTATTGCTCCCCAAAGTTAGCTGTTTGCTGTATGTATGGAGATGATACCAACTATGGTCTGTTCACCTGGATAACTGAAATCAGTTTCCAGAATCCAGAGAATCTAAGAGAACATACGCTTTTGGAAAAGCTTGATTTTTTTTCCCAGAAGGTTTCATGTAGACCCTCCTGTTACGTCTATGTAAATTTCCAAATGTTATCTGGATGTCACACTAGGATAAGTAATTATGGCTATTTTATTTTTAGATTACAAAACTCATTCCATCAATAAACTCTTCCACTGATATTTTCCCCCCACTTCCATCATCACCATCTGCCCTCCCACCTCTATTGCTCAGGACAGGACTCTGGTGTGAGCACGTGAATGAATGCGCAGAGAGGTAAGAGCTTGTTAGTTTTTAGTGCAATAGGATCTTTGGTAAAATACATGTCTAGAAGTTGAGATATGCTTCTTAAGGTGTGAGCACGCCTACTTAAGCCGTTCGTTAAGCCATGTCTGACTTTTTGTGACCCCACAGTCTGTAGCCCGCCAGTCTTTGTCCATGGGCTTTCCCAGGCAAGAATACTGGAGTGGGTTGCCATTCCCTTCTCCAGGGGATCTTCCCGACCTAGGGATTGAACGCAAGTCTCCTGCATTGAGAGGTGGGTTCTTTACCACTGAGCCACCAGGGAAGCCCATGTTTCTTAACACAAATTATTATATACCACTTGGAAACAAAGAACTGTGGCAAGATGCATTTTTAAAAATTAATGAACACTCCTTCAGAATCAACTTTAATCATAAAAGTCATCTGATCAAGAATGAGTAAACTCAGTCCAGAAATCAATCTGAATGATCATAAAAAAAAATCTGTCATCGTAAATCTTGTAAATAATAGAATTTTCACCTTCATTATGATGTGAAGACTTATCTGAAAGTCCTTCATATTAACCTTCACAAAAGCACTAATTCTTGGGTCCTCAAAAGCTTGAAAATAACTCTTCATAATTTATAAACATGACCATACCAGACTAATTTGTATGGTTCTTGGGATGTCCCACCCAGCTTCACCTGACCCCCAGCCCCAGGCTGGTTCTGAATAGACAGCCTCCTGGGGCTGGAGGGGGTGGGGGGGTTGGGGTGGGGATCTGGTGGGATCACAGCTTACCTGCCATAACAGGAACCTCGTCAGTGGTTCCTGGTTCCTGGCCCAGGTCTGACCCGACAAAACTCATGCCCAGGGAAGGCTGCTGCCCTCCCGCCTCTTCGAGGCAGCTTGCTAAGATGCGGAATCTGGCTTCCCTAACGGCTCCCTGAAATGGCTGAATAACAACTCAGATGTGCAGGGGACTAAAACTTTGAATCAAGGAATAGAGGCTGAGAAGATAAATCCTTCTTCCTTTCTCCACCCCCACCTCTATCTGATGGATTGTTTCAAGGTGACTTGCAGGATGAGCAACTGGCTCGTAATTCTTCATGACTTTATGGCCAGTCCCCAACACGCCTGCCTAGTAACTGCATTCCTTTCTCCCCTGTCTCATCTCTCGGTCTCATTTTTGCAGCCCTGGGATTGCAGAGGCCATCATAGCAATCTTTGCCATAGGTTTTATTCTCTAGGGAATTTGGCTAATACAATGATCAAAAAAAAAAAAAAAAAAAAATCAGACATCATATCTTCAGCCTGGCCTCCTACCTACAGTCTATTATCTTTTTAATAAGAATGAACCGAGATCTAAAGTTTACATCAAGGTTAACTAGAGCTGCTCTGGTCAAGTGTCTCTGGGTGGAGAATATGTTCTCGAAATCTAACTTTCCTGTAAGTGGGTTTCATCTCACCACAGGATGCTTGGATACTAGCAGTTCTTTTCTCAAACTGATTGCTTCTATCCAGCCTGGTTGAAGGGAACATCTGCCAACCCCTTTCTGGGTTAGAAAGCTTTCACTGTGGTACAGAAATAACAACCTAGAAACAGTTTCTCTTACATATAGCCTGGTGTTTACAAACCTACCTCCAGATCTCTATCGTATTACCTTTGATGCTACGCTCTATCTTCCTTGTATCCTTAACTTCCATTTCACTGTCAGCAAATTCCTGATATGTACGTATGATAAATCTGTCTCAAAGGAAAAATCAAAATCCTTTTGATTCAGGACATTCTGTTTTGGGTAAAATATGTATCTTTTAATCAACGGTTTGAGAATATCAGACACCAAGAGCAATGTGATATTTGAAGCTTGTAAACAAGACACTTTAAACCATACCCAGAATGAAAAAGTGAAAACTATTTCACTTCCATATTTAATGAACCAGATAGCATCTTCTTATGGACAGATAGGGGGTGAGGATAAAGGCACTTAGATTTTTAGTGCTACTGAAAGGCAGAGACTGTGAATGTTGGAAGAGAATATTAAGGCTGTTATTTTAATGAGTTAAAATTCTTCAGAAGGTTTGCATTGATGATATCTGAGGCTGAATTTAAGACAAACACTCTTCTGGGATTAAAACAAAACAAACAAAAACCGGGACTCTTGGATCCTGAGCAAACCTGAGGAATGAGAAAAGCTTTCATTATAAGATGGCATTTAGAATGAGACGGAAAGAAAAAGTCAGGTATCGGAGTTATATATCAAAGTGTGTTCAGGGATTGTTAAAGGCCTCTACATTTTTTTTTTTTTTTAATTTGAAGCTAATGATTGACTTATGGTATTTTAAGTTCAGTGGCTACTATCAACTTAATATTATGGCTGAAAAATAAGGTATAAAAATAAAATAGGAGTTTTATTTTATTAACCAATCAAAAAAAAAAGGGGGGCGGGGAGGGACAGAATATGAGTAGATAGTTCATAGACAAGGAAATTCAAACAGCCTTTAAACATGTGCCAAGATGCTTGATCTGACTCTTAGTAAGAGAAATGGAAGTTAAAGTCGCCATGAAATATCAAGATTCATCTATCAGATTGGCAATAGGTTTGACAGCACAGTGTATCAGCTAAAGTATGAAAAAATACATCAGTGGTAGGGATGCAAACTATAGAGTCTCAGAAAGGGGCATTTGGGTGATAAGAAGCAAAATTATATATTTGCATACTCTAACCAAGCAATTCCACATTTAACAATGTATCTCACAAACATACTCATACACAAAGTGGATAAGTGTATAAAAGCATACTGCAGTCATTGCTTGCACTAGTAAAAAAGATTTTGTGGAACCACCATGCCCCCTGACAGGAAGATTTCATAAATAAACCATGCTGTGCTCACGCAACGGAAGACTATTTGTGTGTGCTAAGTCACTTCAGTCATGTCCGACTCTTTGTGACTCCATGGACTGTAGCTCGCCAGGCTTCTCTGACCATGGGCTTCTCCAGGCAAGAATACTGGAGTGGGTTGCCATGCCCTCCTCCAGGGTATCTTCCCAACCCAGGGATTGAACCCACATCTTTTATGTCTACCTCCATTGGCAGGCAGGTTCTTTACCACTAGCAGCACCTGGGAAGCCCATGGCATACTATGCAGCCATTAAAAAGAATGAGGAAGCTCTATGTTTTCTGATGTGAGCCCATTTCCAAAATGTGTTCAGTGAAAAATCAAATTGCACTCCTTTATGTTTAGTCTGCACTGTTGTGTAATGATAATATCAGCAATAGTAAATGTGTATGTTTGTATATGTATAGTCTCTCTCTTTGGGAGCATGCACCAGAGTAGTTAACAATAGTTATCTCTAGGGAAAGGATCTAGGTATCTAGGAGAGGCTTACTTTTACTCTTTACCATTTCTTTCCTTTTGAATTTTGTTCCATGCATATGAGTATTATCTGTGCTGTGACTTAGTCACCCAGTCATGTCCGACTCTTTGAGATCCCATGGACTGCAGCCCGCCAGGCTCCTCTGTCCATGGAGATTCTCCAGGCAAGAATACTGGAGTGGGTTGCCATGTTCTCCTCCAGGGGATCTTCCCAACCCAGGGATTGAACCGAGATCTTCCACACTGCAGGCCGATTCTTTACCGTCTGAGCCACCAGGGAAGTCTGAGTATTATCTATCCAGATATGTCAATAATATTTATTTTTTTAAGAGGAGGAAAAACTGTATACGTAGATATTTTAAAGGGGGCTTTCATCTAATTCATAAGAAAACTATATTCTGTTGTTCCAAGTCAACTGGAAGCAACATACAAATTAATTTTTCATTTATTTTAAAATAAGCTTTATTTATTTAAAATAAACTTTATTCAGGGCAGTTTTCCATTTAGGGCAAAACTGAGCAGGAGATACAAAGATTTCCCATATGCTCATGTGCACAGCCTCCCCCATTACCTACATCCCCCACCAGAGTGGTCCATTTGTTATAAGCCATGAACCTATAATGAGATGTCATTATCACCCAAAGTCCACACATTAAATAAGGATTCACTCTTGGTTCGGTACATTCTATGACTTTTAACAAATATATACTGATACATATCCACCATTTTAATACTGTACAGAATAGTTTCACTGTTTTAAATATCCTCTGTACTCCACCAATTCACCCCTCTCTCCCTACAACCTCTAGCCATCACTGATTTTTTTCCTGTCTCAATAGTTTTGTCTTTTCAAGAGTGTCATATAGTGGGAATCATGCAGTGTGCAGTCTTTTTCAGATGTGCTTCTTTCATTTAGCAACATGCATTTAATTTTCTTCCATGTTTTTTCATATCTTGATAACTCATATTGTGATATTTAAATTGCCCTTAAAATAAGACCTAATTTGTGCAAGCTTTAAAAAGTTAAGTTATTCTTCTGTAATTTGTAATCTCCCAGTTGCTTGGTGATGAATTTTGCCAGTAAGTTTTCCAAGAAATGCATGTTAAGAGAGAACAAATTAAACAGAATAATTTACTGTACCAGAACAAATATTTCCATTTTGGATAACTAATCACTTCTTCCTTATGTAACTGTACCTTAGAAAGTACTGTATATTTTCTTCTTCTTATGTCTTCCTGCCATGTCTTCTTATTATATCATTCTATAATCACTTAGTTTTCATATATAAAATGAAGATTTTTGGAGTTCCTTATTGTAAGTCTAAATCTTCCCGCCCTGTGTTGGCGGGACTCCACCCATCACCACCATCACCATCCTTTTGGATCTTGAACTTGATACTAAGACCACACTGAGGCTACCTCTGCAACAGTCTCTCTTAGATCATGGTCCCAGCTGTAACCTACTTGAGGGGAGTGTCCCCATGTGATTTATTCTTTTATCCCACAGAAGACCTTGCCCCAACTCAGCAGAGATTTTGGGCATGGATTCTCTGAAAGGTAGAAGACAGTCATTTTGACAAAACGTAAAGCATTTTCAATCTGTACTGCATTCTGCAACAGATACCAATGATATATTTCCAAAAAGAGGAGAGAAGTCTGCCATGGTTCAGGGTGGTGAAATGGACATCTCGTTGTCAGAGAGACTCTGGGAGCAGGTGGAAAAGGCATGGCCAGGTGTCCTTTGCAACCAGGCCAGCCTTCAGGAGCCCCAAACACAAAAACACCTGATAGCAATATGCCCAATTCTCCACTTAAATAACCATGTTTAGCTCTCTCTACAAAGGACGTCCCTCCACCTCCACTGCAGCAATAGGAATAATCCCTTACAATTTTGTTTCTAATGAAAAATATGAGGGACAGAAGCCATATTCATTTATTTATTAACAAAACTTCACTTTAAGGAACAGTGTTTGTAATCACACTTGTTGCATGTATTAGAAACGCCACTTCTTGAGTAGTGGAACTTCTCTAGAAACTTAACTAGGATGCTTTTACTCCACTTTCAACTTTTCTGCAGGTCTGAAATTTTCATAATAAAAAGTTAGAGGCAAAAGGCAGTTTCTCTCCTGAAGAGAAATGACATCACTGGCATTTAGAAGAACAGTTCCCCCTCTTTCCTGGCTACAATTACAAGCATCTCTCAGTACCTCCTGGTGTGAGGTAGGATAAGGATTTTGTCATCTTCTATGAATAGGGAGGGATTTTGAGTCACAGAAGGGCTAAGTGATTTTTCTAGCCCCAGAAATAAGAAGAATAAAACGAAGCAAGATGATTAGTTCATTATTTTAGGAACAGAACTATTGTGGTGAAGAGCATCATTTTCTTGAACAGTTGCAATTCCTTCCTAATTGGTTTTCCTGCCCCCGTCTCTCTCCCCGCTCCCGTCTACTCACTCCTTTTGAGAACAGAACCATATTCTGAAATCACGTCACACGTATAAATATCTGTGATGACTTCTCACTACCTGAAGAAAAATTCCAAACTCCTTAGCAGGACCTCCAAAGCCCAGGTCCACCTGGCTTAAAGTTCCCTTTCCTCTTTCCTTGCCTCTGTGTCCTTCATGGGGCTTCCCATGTGACTCAGTGAGTAAAGAATCCGCCTGCCATGCAAGAGACGTGGGTTCAATTTCTGGGTCGGGAAGACCCCTGGAGAAGGGGTAGGCTACCCAGTCCAGTATTTTGGGGGCTTCCCTGGTGGCTCAGATGGTAAAGAATCCAACGGCAATGCGGGAGACCTGGGTTCGATCCCTGGGTTGGGAAGATCCCCTGAAGAAGGGAAAAGCTACCCACTCTAGTATTCTGACCTGGAGAATTCCATGGACAGAGCCTGGCAGGCTACAGTCCATGGGGTGACAAAGAGTGGGACACGACTGAGCGATTGGGCATGCACGCCCTCTCTAACTGCTCACCCACCCTCCAGTTCTCCTAATTGGTTTGGTCTCCAAACCTTTGTTCATGCCACCTGCCTCTTATCCAGAGTGCCTTTCTTTCTCTATCCCTCTGGGACCATGGAGAGAGGGCCATCTGCTAACAATGACACATTGCAAGTGCCAACAATTTCAGTAACAGAAATAATTTTTTGACATTTTTTACGCAAATTAAAAAAAACCTCACAAGTCACTGAGTCTAACTAGAGAATGTCACAGCTAATTCTCCATCTTTACAGCATTAGAGTACTACAGGAGCTATACTGAATTACCTAAAGGAAATTACCACATAGGCACTCTAACAAAAGGGCAGAGAAATCCCCATTATAAAGGCTTTGTCCCCGGGAAACTGGTCAGGCCAGGGGGGTGGATTAAGGGAGAGGGGTAGGGTGGAGGAGGGTGGGGCACAGCCAAGCAAGGGTTTAGACTTTTGGTAAAGAATCCAAAATTTCTGATGGCTCCAAAAAAACTTGACAAATTTACACACACACACAAAAAGCACATTTGTCAGACGTTTAACAAAAATAACTTTGGAACCACGCATGTGCAAAAATTACCGTAGAGAGTGTGCTGAGCAGGTGGCCTGTTTACTCAAGATGAGGTGTGCTTCTACCATGCGGCCTTTAGCAAAGCACCCTTCACCCACAAATGGAAGATTCCTCCCATTCATGGGAGAGTGGCTCTCATACTCAGTTCTGACTCAGCGCCTTCTCCCTCCACCTGAAAAGCTCCCGCCAGGCGAGACATCAAAGGAAGGAAGGAACTTCCCAGAGGGGACGTCTTAGATGCAGGAGGCCTTAAAACCTTGAGTATATAAATGGGTGCTCTTCCCAGCGACAACAAACCCAGATCACAGAGGATGGCTGCATGGCTTCGGCCAGCAGATTTCCAATTTGCCTTCTGTAGACTGTGCAAGGGGGATTCCAAGGCAGCGCAGTGGTAAAGAATCTGTACGCAGATTCGATCCCTGGGTCAGGAAGATCCCCTGGAGAAGGAAATGGCAACCCACTCCAGTATTCTGGCCTGGGAAATCCCATGGACAGAGGAGTCTGGCAGGCTACAGTCCATGGGGTTGAAAGAGTTGGACATGGCTTAGTGAATGAAGAAAAAGACTGTGCAGGCAATGGGCATGGCTGTGAGCCATCAGAGATGGAGGGCAAGAGAGCCTGCCGAAGTCCCAGATGGCTGGGAAGGCCCTCTGAGACAACCAATATTCCCAACGTCCCCAATTTATTCATCCAGATCTCTAGGCACCTTGAAATCCAGGCTGCTGACAGTAGCCACTAAGAGGGGTACTAAGGCAATGGGCTCTGTTCTTTAACATTTTTCTTTCAGAATCTTGCATGAATTTTTTTTTTCTTTCTATTCCTAAGAATAGAACTGACTTGTTCTATAAGAAACTGTATTGTTTCTTATGATATGATCCCTTTTCAGAGAGGTCAATAAACATTTATTAAGAGCTGTATGTGTGTGTGTGTGAATAATAAAAACAGGTAACTATCAATGAATTAGTATTGCTTCAGGACTATTCTAACCCCTTTACAAATATAACTCATTTATCACGATAGTCCTCTGATATACTATCTTCACTTCAGAGATAAGGAAACTGAGGTATATGACAATTACGTGATTTCCTTCAGAGTCACATGCTAGAAAGGTTTAGAATCCAAGTTGGTCTGACTCTAGAACTTCCAGTCTTGACCTGCAAGATCAAACTGAACGAAAACAGTAGACGCTGCTCTTTTATGACAGGTTGTATGAAGTCACTCTTATCAGGCAGGGAGTAAGGTGTACGAAAGAGGCTTTGAAGGGACTGAGGTATTTGAATTCCAGGGTAATGACCTGATATCTGAGGCCAGCCCTCCCCACTATAAAGCTGTGATAACAATATTCCTGCTATGCAGAATTACCAGGGTAGTTAGACTGAACATGTGCAAAGCTTGATGTAGAATCAATTGTAGCTTTACGTTATTATTTTCATGGAATAATTACCACCTTTGTAATTAGCTCACCAAATGGCCCAAAGCAGGACTGCTTAGACTGGGGATTGGAGGTCTCTGGAGTTCCACTAATATATTCTTGGGGAATCAGTGAGTTCTTAAGTTTGATCAACGGAGCTAAAGCATTCCTTGCATTGTGGACACACATAGTCGTTTCCATTGACTGCTGAGGCAAAAATAGGCTGGCAGGAAATAGTACCTACTTAGAAAAATAATTAGTTCTCTTACACAACAGCTACTTGTACTGCTCACACCTGCGTGAACAAAAGAACACAAGATGAGGCAAAAAGTCTCCCGGGGAAATATGGCCCACATAAGGAGGTGCAAGGCAAATGTTCTGCATGTAGAGGCAGCATGGCCAATGTGCAGGGTCCTTCACACATGAGGCCCCGTGACTAGGCCAGGGAAGGTTCTGGAAAGATGACTACATATAGGCCCTCATCCCCCTGGAAGGCCTAATTTCTTACGAAAGATCCTTGCTGAGGCTTTGAAAATAGTACAAGGGGAAGCAAAGTGCCATTGTTCCTTGCCCAAAACAAAAGAAAACTGAAAAGAAACCAACAGAAAATGAACTTGGCTGTAATGCTGACGCAGAGCTGCCAACCTCCTGATGAGTTCTAACATATGTATTTACATGCGCTTTTACATTTCCTACTTTGTCAAAATAAAGTGTAAGTGGAAATGTTTCCATGGTGATCCAGTGGTTAAGACTCAGTGCTTTGACCGCAGAGGGCACAAGTTCAATCCCTGCTCTGGGAATGAAGATCCTACATGCTATGTGACACAGGGGGCCCCCCTCAAAAAATTGATAAAGGATGACAGGGAAAAATCAATGAACGTTTTCCCTTTGGAAGGAAAAGGACAAAAGCACCTGAAGGAAGAAATCAACACTGCTAGCTTGACGTGAATTTCCTTACTAGAAACTAATTTCCAAAGTTAGGTTCAAGTTTACAAAGTTATGTTCAAAGACGTGTTCAATATTCTTGATAGTATCTCTGTGGGATCCACAAAGTACATTAATGGGCATTCCATCAGATGATGGGAAACAGAAACAGGCGAAAGACAATAAAGACCTAAGCTTTTGCCCGATTGGGGTCAAGGTCTGAAGTTCACAGGAGTTCCTATCTTATTTCAGGCTGTATCATTCCGGCAAGGTGAGGAAGTGCCATCTCTTTTATAGGAAAGCTCCGTCCGCCCCTCCCCGTGACTGTGGATGTGACTCTGGAACTCCAGCTGCTTGAGTCACCACCTTCGCTTTCCCGCCTTTCCCTTCACTGCTGCACTGTTTGGGGAAATTGTTAACCTGCCTTCAGCAAGGCCCTGCAGACCCCTTGAATAAGCTCCCTGCAGCTGACCCTAGGGCAAGCTGCATGAAGCTGGGAACACTGGAAGCGGTAAGCTGGCAAACCAGGATTTGCAGTCATGGTTATTTTCATTTGGGGCTCATATTTGAAACTCCCTTTGGTTTTCTCCATGCACAGCCCATCACTGTATATTACCTGGGTGTCCGATTGTCAGAGATTGGGGCCTCTTGTACAGGTCCTGCTGTTCGGACTTAACTTGCTGTCTTGAACCTCCTATGTGTATGCTCAGTCACATTGAACTCTTTGCAACCTCATGGACTGCAGCCCGCCAGGCTCCTCTGTCCATAAGATTTCCCAGGCAAGACTACTGGAGTGGGTTGCCATTTCCTCCTCCAGGGGATCGTCCCAGACCAGGGATTTAACCCACGTATCCTGCATTGGCCAGGCAGGTTCTTTACCACTGTGCCACCTGGGAGGCCCTTGTGAACCCATATGCCCTTTATTTACAGTCAGACTATTTCAAACATATTTTTCAAATGCAGTTAAATTCTGTTCTGAGGTTTAAGCTGTCCTGAAAGTCACCGACTATCACTTAAAAAAAAAAAAAATTGGAGTATAGTTGATTTATAATGGTGTGTTAATTTCAGATGTATAGCAAAGTGAATTAGTTATCCATATATCCACTCTCTTCATGTTCTTTTCCCCAAAAATCACTAGAGTATTGAGGAGAGTTTCCTGTGCTATGAAGCAGATTCTTATTAGTTATATATTTTATATATCATGGTATGTATATGTCAATCCCAATTTCCCAATTTAGCCCTCCCCTCCCCTTTCCTCCTGGTAACCCTAAGTTTGTTTTCTACCAACTGTGACTCTACTTCTGCTTTGTAAATAAATTCATTTCTACCTGCGTTTTTCAGATTCCACAAATAAGCACCACCATATGATATTTGTCTCTGTCTGTCTTCACTCTGACTGTCACTTTGAGGGCCTCCCCAGGACCTCTAAAAATACTGAATCCTGGATATGCCAGAAGGCTCCATTTTAAGTTTGATCTTCCAAAACACGCTCTCCATATTAGGTGAAAATCTGTTTAACTATTTTCACATGATGTGTTAATAAATGTCACTGTATTCACAGAGATTACTCCAAGAAGATTAAAGGTCGTACCAAGCCTTTTAGGTCTCATAAATCACAAGTGTTCTCAAACGCAGGAAAATTCCTGCCAAGTTGGAGTGCTTCTCCAATAACCAAGCAAACGTTTATAGCCAAAAGATTTTAAGGAACTTTCCAGGGGGAAATACGAGGAAGAATTCAGCACAGGTGCTCGTTGCATGCACAAACGCACACACGCAGAGGGACAGCAGGATCTATGAAACTGTTTCTGTGCACTTGTGAAAATGGATCAGAGATGACCCGCCATATTCTGCAACGTTTAAACAGTCTTCTATATGTGACTGATACCCTAAGTAGGGAACTGAGGCCTCTGGAAGTAAGGAAGCCTGTGGTTCTCACAGTCACTGGAATTCTCCTGAGAGAGCTTTTCCTGGGAGCCCTGGCAACAGGGCCAGAATGAGATTCAAAGCAGGATAACCAGAAACAGCCAATCAGCTTTATGCAGAAATGTAGCAGTGATTTTAAAAAAATCATCCATTGAGTATCTACTTTATGCCTTTTGTCTGTCATCTTGGCTGTCCCTAACCCTCACAGTCATTTTAGGTGGGCCTAACTATTCCCCATTTTACATACTGCTGAATTCCTTTCCTTGCTTTATATTTCACTGTAGCACTCTCCCTTTTTAACATGCTGTATAATTATTTATTTTGTTTATTGTCCTCACTAGAAGGTGCGCTCCAGGAGGACAGCATTCTTACCAGTTTTACTCACTGTTGCCTTCCTGGAACCCAGAGTAAATGAATAAATGAGTGAATGAATGAATGGAGGTGCAGAGTGGTTAAATGACTTTCCTCTGTCAAACTATTACTTAAGAGACAGAGCTAAGGTTCGAACTCAGGTCGTGGGTGCTACACCAACACACATCAGTAATGGTAGCTGTGAGGATAAGCATCTAAGACATACTCTAAGAAAGCTAGTTGGGCATTTATTGAATGGTTGACTGATGAAGAGGTGTATGAAGTCAAAGAAAACCACCACATGTAAAAGAAGCAGGGAGGAAATGAGCCTGACTTTTGATCCTTGACATCTGTGGGGAAGGAGCAACATAACACGTGAAGCCCAGAAAAGCCTGGTGGCCAAAATTCAGTTCAAAAGTGCAGACCTTAATTCCTTTAAACTTCAGGAGGAATAACAAAGTGTGGTGGGTGCGGTCTCCACAATGCCTTCTAATATGGGTACATGGTAATCCTTAAGGGTCTGTAAAGAGTCAGACCTCAAATCTCCACCCCACCATATGCAACCCTCTGACCTCAAGCAAATTCCTTAATCTCTGTAAAGGGGAATAATTTGCAAGGGTTTTCTGAAGACTGATAGAAATACCATATGTAAACACAGAAATTAAGACCATGCCCAGTGTGTGGTAAATGCCCATTAGCTATTACTTCAATTTTATCAGTTAGTGTACAGAGTGTTTAAGAGGGGAGCAGTAGTGAGAAGTTAGAAAGGTAGCTGGGTATATTTTGTATTTAACCGGTTTAAAGGATTCTGATGTCGGTCTGTAACAGCACATGCTTTTCTTGACATCTGAATCGCGATGGATTACACTGCTTAGTGCAGTTCCTCAGAGGATTTCTCCTGAGACTAGGGAATTCCAGGTGGGCTCTTAGGCCTCACACAGCATCGTTGGGATGGAAAGGACTGGGTCCATTCTGCAGGTTACGAATTCATAAAAATCAAAATAATACCAATGCTTGATGACACACCAACAACATCTTAGGGCATCTCACTATACCTTTTCAATCATTACAGAGATTCTATCAATTTCCTTATGCCAACGTGGAAGACTACAGCTTAAAAAGGTAGAGGATATAATCAAGGTCGCACATTTAGGAAGGGATGGGGACAGACCCCTTCAAACCCGGGCCGTCGCCACCCCAGGGGCCCTTTCTTTCAAGTCAGTTCAGTTCAGTCGCTCAGTCGTCTCCGACTCTTTGCGACCCCATGGACTGCAGCACGCCAGGATTCCCAGTCCATCGCCAACTCCCGAAGTTCGCTCTTTTTTTTTTTTTAAACACCGCACTTTTTCGGACCCAGTGGTTAGAAAGCCATTCTATAAAATGTCTAGAGAGGTGAAGGGTTTAGAAGCACGGGCAAAGCTAAATGTTTCGAGTTTGAAAAGTGTGGCCACCATCACCCCAAACTGATGCCCAGGCTCAGGTAACTGCATTTTTAAAATGGCTAAATGGAAATCAACTTCTCTCCCTGTCTCTTCTGTTGGAGGGCTTGGGCTGAAAGGTTTTGCACATCTCAGTTCCGCTGCAGGGCATCCTGCCTCTCCCCTCCTGGCCTCCAGGTCCCATTAACAGAAAGGCCTCGCGGTAGAAACATCTGCAACAGGTGGGGGCGGGTCGGAGGCGTCACCTCCCGCGCAGGCCTCCTCCAGCTCGAACCGGATGGTATCCAGTGAAATATGGGAGTTCTGTTCCAAGGGATGACCAAAAAAGGCGCCGGGAGAGGAGTGCCGCAACCCCCACCTTCTCCCAGCACGCTCCTCCAGGGGCAGCCCGACCGCAGCAAAGCTCCAAAATTGGCAACCTGGGCCTAGCAGCCGCCTTTTTTTTTTTTTTCCAGCCTACATTCTCCACACCAGGGAAGAGACGGGTGACTAAAGATGCAAATTGGAGCGGGGGCCTCAGCAGGCAGGCCCGTGGGTGCAGGGCGTCTAGCTTGGGGAGACCCCGCGACCTCAGGTGCCCCCGGCGGTATCCGCGGTGGGCGCAGAGCGCCGCGAGGGCGCTCGGAAAAGCCGCTCCCAGCCGAGCCTCTGCCTCCGCTTCCGCCTCCGTCGCCGCCGCCGCCGGGACAATGCGCGGCCTCTTTCCGCCCGGGGTTAGGGAGGGGCGGCCGGATTGGGGCCCGCGCCTTCCGGCCGCAACCCTCCCGCCCCCACCCCCTGCGCGCCGCGCCGGCCGCACACAGGTGGTTTTCCGCTCGGGAGCAGCAGGCTCGGGTACTTTCATATAACAATATGGTTGTGCGCGCTGGGAATGTTCCTCCCCGCCGCCGCCACCGCCGCGGCCCCCACCCGCCACGCCTCTATCCGGCAGCCCGCCCCACCCCGTGGTACGCCGGCCGAGCGCGGCTCGCTGCTCTGGCCAGCACCTCCCCAATTACCTGCTGGCTATGCAGCGCGGCAGAGACGCTCCCCAAAATCCCCAGGTCGCCTTTGGAGCAGGGGCAGGCACTCCTCACCCCACACCCGCCCCAGGCAGAACTGGAGCCCAAAGTTCTGCACTCGGCCCCCCACCGGTCCCCAGGGTCCCTAGACGCTCGGCGCCAGCTGAACTGGGCTGCGGAGGCGGCGGGTGCTCACGAGGAGCGCAACGCGCGGGAGGGGGCAGTGTTCCGCCAGTGCCCGGAGACTTGCAAGGGGGGGCGGTTGCTGCCCCGGGAAGGAAGGGGCTGACCCGGCGCGGGTTGTCGGGGTGGCTCCGTTCTCACCTGCCTCGGTCTACAGTAAACCAATCACCGAACCCACCTTGAGCCCCCGCAGCCTGCAGGCCTTGCGGGAGGACTTCCCCACGCTTTGCGGATGGTGGGGACAGCCTGCCCGGCTCCGCGTGCCCGGGTGCACCTCGTCCAGGAAGCCCCTCCAGGGAGGCTCCTGTGTCTGGAAGCTGAGCTCGCTGCTCAGAAATGATTAACGAGCGCTACCCCCCAGCGCGCAGTGGGTGACGGCGGGGACCGGGGAGGGGGTGCTTGGATCCCCGGAACAATGGCTTATAATGCCCCACGCCGCCCCAGAGGAATAAAAGCATCAGACTGCCCAACGACTTTGTTCTGCAGTCTCCACTGGTTTTTAAAAAATTAATTAAAACGCCGTTGTGTTTTTTTTTTTTTTTTTTAAGAGGCTTGCTTCCTATTACCTGGACTTCCAAGCATTTGCTTGCTTAAAAATGTTTCAACAAAATCCTGGTTTGTTTCAAAAGATGTTGGATTAGCATTTAACACCTCATCGGTCACTAAAGCCCAGGCAGTTTACCAGCGCCAACAGAGCCTCGGCTAAAAGAACATCAGGGGAAACAGAGCTGGGCTTTTAAAACTGGCAAACAAATGCCACACACACTGCCTAAGGGGCGGGGGGTGGGGGAGCGATCGTGAACTCCAGTGCAAATGAGTTTAAAGGGAAGAAAAGGGAAAAAGTCAGCACAAGTTTCCCTAAAGCTAGCTTGCGCTCACAGGCGTCGCGAACAAGGGCTTTTGTGCCCGCTAATTGCACCATTTGTGCGCAAAAGTTCCGACGCGAAGTGTGAACTCTCAACAGAAGGAAACATGAGACAACTGAAGTGCCCCGGTTTCTGTGCCCTGCTCCTCCTCCGCCGCCGCCTCCTCTTCTTTCTCCTTCCTCCCGCGGAGCCCGCTGTTGCAGCTTGTTTGCACTGGGGCTTATCCGGAGCGGAAATTCCTTTCCGTTTTTGTGAATGACAAACTCATTAACAATTCATCAACACAACCTGTTCCAGCCGGCCCGTCCCCACGGCAACAGCCCCTTCCGCAGAGCGCTCATTGGCTGGCCCGGAGAATGTATCCATTGAGACGCTCGCTGTTTGTATCCATTGAGGAGCTGCCTCGCGCAGGGGGTGTGCGAGCGCCGAGTCCAAGGGAGAGTGAGCAATCGAGGTTTGAATAATCCTAGGAGAAAGACGGCCGGGTGGATTTGAGGTGCAGTCTTGGAGGGAGGGGTTAGGAGCCGCTGGACTTTTCTTTCCTCCCTTCTCTGTAGCACGGAGTCCGAATTAATTGGATTTCATTCACCCTGGAGGAACAAAACTGTCTGGGCAGCTTCATTCAGAGAGATTCATTGACACCGAGAACGAGCGGCTGCAGCCGGGTGCAGAGGGAACCGCCGGCTTCACTTCGGTCTCGCCTGCCCCAACCGCTATCCCGGCTTGGGAAGAGCGAGGTGGACTCCAACCCCGCTCCGAGAGCGGCGGCTTCCCGCGGCGCGCTCGGCCTCTGCCTGCCCCGAGGGGCGTCTGATAGGCACCCCGCCCTCTCCGGCAGCTCGACCCCCATGATAGATACGCTCAGACCCGTGCCCTTCGCGTCGGAAATGGCGATCAGCAAGACGGTGGCGTGGCTCAACGAGCAGCTGGAGCTGGGCAACGAGCGGCTGCTGCTGATGGACTGCCGGCCGCAGGAGCTCTACGAGTCGTCCCACATCGAGTCGGCCATCAACGTGGCCATCCCGGGGATCATGCTGCGGCGCCTGCAGAAGGGCAACCTGCCGGTGCGCGCGCTGTTCACGCGCAGCGAGGACCGGGACCGCTTCACGCGGCGCTGCGGCACGGACACCGTGGTGCTCTACGATGAGAGCAGCAGCGACTGGAACGAGAATACGGGCGGCGAGTCGGTGCTCGGGCTGCTGCTCAAGAAGCTCAAGGACGAGGGCTGCCGGGCGTTCTACCTGGAAGGTACGAGCCGGGGGGCTCCGCGCGGGGGGCCAGGCGGAGGACACCGAGCTGCCGGCTGCAGGCAGGGCGCCCGGCCGGCCATTCTGAACCCACTGCTGCGCCCGGGGGTTGTCTGCCTGACCCCCGCCTGCGGACCTCGCGAGTCCCGCACCCACGAGCTTGGCCCGCGCGGAACCGGCCCTCTTCCGGCCGCACTCATGGGCCCTTTCTTTCTGACCACCTCTGCTTTCTACCCGAAATGTCCTTCCCCTTTCCTTACTTTTCTGTCGTTCGATTTTTGATTCAGATTTTGCAGGACGGTTTTGGTGCAGATTGGCACCTTCCAGCCCTTCAAGATATTCGGAAAAGTTGCCATTTTGTGCATTTCCGGATTCAAAAGAATGAGGGTTCCCCTGGGAGGCGGGCCGTTTGTTCTATTCCCAAGGGTGCACGTTTAAGTGTCTTTCTCTTATATTTGGTTTCGCGTGTAGGGGGGTTGGTAGAGTTCTGTGGTGTGTTTCTACGTGCGGCTGCGGCTCTCAAAGCTGTGAAAACTACTACGGGATCTCGGGTTACATGATTGTTTTTCTCCTCCTGGCAGGTGGTTTCAGTAAGTTCCAAGCCGAGTTCGCCCTGCACTGCGAGACCAATCTAGACGGCTCGTGTAGCAGCAGCTCGCCACCGTTGCCAGTGCTGGGGCTCGGGGGCCTGCGGATCAGCTCCGACTCCTCCTCGGACATTGAGTCTGACCTTGACCGAGACCCCAATAGTGCAACGGACTCGGATGGCAGTCCGCTGTCCAACAGTCAGCCTTCTTTCCCCGTGGAGATCTTGCCCTTCCTCTATTTGGGCTGTGCCAAGGACTCCACCAACCTGGACGTGTTGGAGGAGTTTGGCATCAAGTACATTTTGAACGTCACCCCCAACTTGCCGAATCTCTTTGAGAATGCAGGAGAGTTCAAATACAAGCAGATCCCCATCTCGGATCACTGGAGCCAAAACCTGTCCCAGTTTTTCCCTGAGGCCATTTCTTTCATAGGTGAGACTAATGAACAATTCTCGCCCAGGCTTTAAACGCAGAATTCCTCACCATTCTTAGAGTTTAAGCTGTTCATCTTTCAGGCTTGCTTGCTCATTTGTGGGACTGCAGGTCTCAAATGTTTCAGGACGGTTCTTGATTCTGGTATAGCTTCTTGCTTTAAAAAAAAAAAAAAAAGTGTCTTTTGACAAGGCTGCGGACCACAGGTGTATTGCAAATTTTGTCTGTTGTTTGACTCTGTCTCCAGTCATTTGAAAGAGGGGCCATTTGTACATAGACTGCTGAATTTTCCCACCATCTTTGGACTGGAGGAGGGCCAGGTAGAAGTACTCTTGGTAGACAGGAATCCTGGCATGGCTTTATAATTTTAAAAGACCGACCTGGGAGTTGTTTTAGGATACCAAGTTAGTTTGTTGGAAAGCTCTGTGAATGCGAGATGCTGTAATCCAAATGAATGTTACTGTGATACTGGTTCACAGTGAGACAGTGAGGGTAACCTGAGCCCAGCAGGAAGAACTGTGGGCTGAAAGCCTGGAGAAGCGAATCTCCAGGCATTGTAATGCATTTCCTATTACAAAGGAACTCATTTTCAGGCCATGTCGACATCCTGTTCCTCCTAATGGGCTGTCCCCTGTGACTTCCCTCTCTCTTTTTTAAAATGCCTGAATACCTCCATTGTTAGCTGCACAACAGTTGGAGAATAACTTAATAGACCCTTGCAGTCTGCTTGTCTGTATAAAAGGCATTCACGACCATATTGCAGGGTTTCTGGTATTCACATGCTGAGGCAAAGAATGCACACATTAAGGGGTTTTGTGTTGGCAGAAACTTAATACAAAAGCTCCCTTTTCAGAAAATATCTGAAATATGTAATTGTGCCCAGTGTACATGTTTTAGCCCAGTGATAACATTTTCTGCTGCCTGCAGGGCTCAGCTGCCACACACAATTACTTTTTAATCTTCAGTATGATTATTACTCAGGTTTTAGACTGATTGTTCACAAAGGGGGGTTTTCGGTCTACTGACATTTTTCCCTTTTATTTTTCTGTTTACAGATGAAGCCCGGGGCAAAAACTGTGGCGTCCTGGTGCATTGCTTAGCTGGTATCAGTCGCTCGGTCACGGTGACTGTGGCTTACCTTATGCAGAAGCTCAATCTGTCGATGAACGATGCTTATGACATTGTGAAGATGAAGAAATCCAACATCTCCCCCAACTTCAACTTCATGGGCCAGCTGCTGGACTTCGAGAGGACGCTGGGACTGAGCAGCCCCTGTGACAACCGAGTGCCCACACAGCAGCTCTATTTCACCACCCCCTCCAACCAGAATGTGTACCAGGTGGACTCTCTGCAATCCACGTGAAGGCCCCCGCTCCCCCAGCTGGAATGTGTCCAGTCGATCCTTAGCAGTTTCTCTTAGCAGCATCAGCCAGGCTGCTTTCTTTGTATGTGGCCCCAGGTGTCAACAGGACACCAGCTGTCTGTATTAGACAAGGTTACCACGTATGGAATTGGCTATTCCCAAGGGAGAGATTTGCTCCCTTCCTGTTGGAAGAACAGGACCTGCTGTATAGACCCAGGCCGTAGGTTCGCTCCACACCCGTGTGTACAGCCTACCCCTGCAGGGACTGGAATTCGAGGACTTCCAGGTACATAGGGTAGGACCAAATGGTAGGGTAGGAGCATGTGTTCTTTCGGGCCTTGTATGACTGTTTCTTTTGCATCTGGAACTGATTCTATATTGTCTTCAGTGAAGACCGATTCAATTTTGCATATAAAGGAGCCAAAGAGAGGTTTCAGCTCTGTGTTTGTAGTGTCAGTTTGCAAAAAACAAAAATAAATAATCAATCAAATGAATCTCATATTCCATTTGATTATTGTAAATATTTGATCTTAAATCACTTGACTGTTTGTTTGAACTGTGTTTTTCCTTTGATGGGTTTAAAAGAAATCATCCAAAGGGAGAAAGAGCAGTTTGCCACTTAAAAATAATGGAAACTTTTGCTCTTTTTGAATCCAAAGGATATATTTGCAGCATGCTCAACGTTACCAATTCTGAATGACATTTTCATGGACACTTAATGATCATGGAGACCTTGTTATGGTGCAGTCTTCAGTCTCTTTCATATCTTCCTTGTGACTTTTTTTCTCCTTAATGTAGTTTGACTCTGCCTTATCTTTGTAAATATTTTGGTTTGTATTGTCTCAGAGTGGATATCTTGGAAAGACACCAAAATCATGGGCTCACTTTTTTTGTTGTTGAAACTTCAGCTGTGCTAAACAGTATCTTACCTCTGTACAAAATTCTTCAGGGAGTGTCACCTCAAATGCAATACTTTGGGTTGGTTTCTTTCCTTTTTAAAAACAATTTGTGTGAAACTGGAAGCGTGTGTGTGTGTATGTGAAAGTGAGCATGGGTACTCATTCAATAGGCGACATGCATATGATTGTGAAGGAAGGAGACAGTGGCTCCATATGTTCATGGTGTAAAGTTCTGAGCTGAAATTTTATTATAAGAATGTAAAACCTTAAATTATTAATAAATGACTATTTTGGCTATCAAATGTGTATTTTTTCAATATCTCTCCTTAATTGTACTTTAGATGTGAAGTGATAAGTTCTAGGATTTTTCAGTTGGGGATTGATACTGGCTTGTATAAAATACATGTAGGAATATTGGGGCAAAGTTCTCACCTCAAACTATTTCCAAGAAGTTTTCAGGTGCAGTTTATGAAATTAGCCTTTTGCTTCAAATAAAAGTGACGTAATGGAAGGGATTGACTATATCATTTCCTATGAGTGTGAGTGTGAAATTCAGTCAGTTGTGTCCGACTCTGTGATCCCATGGACTCTGCTGTCCATGGAATTCTCCAGGTGAGAGTACTGGAGTGGGCAGCCATTCTCTTCTCCAGAGGATCTTCCCAGCCCAGGGATTGAACCAGGGTCTCTCTTGCATTGCAGGCAGAGTCTTTACCGTCTGAGCTGCCAGGGAAGTTCATATCATTCCTATGGACAAAATATAGTAAGTCTGGCTTATTTAAGAAAACTGATGCTCTTGAAGGAAAATGGTGTCATAAGAGCATAGCTTTCTGAAATTAAAATATTTAGATACTCAGGAAGAGCCATAAAGAGAAGGCTTCAGAATAACAAGATGACAGAGCAGTAACCTCTTGATTTTCCCTGTCAGGGTCTTCTGCTCAGTAATACACATACCAGGAAGAAAGTAGAGATAATTATTTCTCTGGCTTGTAACTGGCACTTCTGCCTGCAAATTCTAGTATTGGAATAGTAAATGAATCAGGGGTGGTGTCTTCCCTTTGGTGTATGTGACGGAGCATAGCTAAGCTAAGCTGAGAGTCTGGATGTGGCCACAAGATCACATTAGCGCTTAAAGCATCACCACGCCTGTTCTAATGCACTTGGTGCTTAACTAATTTAGAATGTGGGCCAGAAACCCCTGTTGAAAAAGAGAGGTTTTTTTTTTTTAAATGTTGAGGTTATTTTGAACCATTAATTTTCAAGGTAAAGGCTTAATATTCTGTCACTTCCCTCAGGACATCCCTCTCCTTGTCCCTAGTGTCCAAGTACACAAAAATAAAAGACAAGTGTATGAAATCAAAAAGAACTAGAACATACATTTCCAGCCCTTTTCGAAGGAGCTTAGTGCCTTTGTCTGCAGTGGAGAGAAAAGCGAGCTTTTCACGCACACGGTACATGGATGTCAGCTGGATTATCAGCTAGGAGGCAAATAACCCTGATTCTCTGGCAATTGTATCAAGCTGTCCCGTGTGACTTTTAGCAGCTAAGCGTGTACAAAAGGCAGAAAGAGTGCAGAAAAATACCAAGTCAGTCCCTCCCATTTGGGTGCCCTGAGTCAGCCAGAGCTCCGAAAGGAGAAGTGGGTTGCAGTTCAACTTGGCTCGTGTTAATCCGGTTCTGAACGGTTTCCGCTCCTGGCATTCCCTAAACTGCCTCTTCAAAGTAGGGATTTGCCAGCAGCCGTAGCAATTTCCTGTCCAGCTGCAGCTCGAGTAGCTGTGTGCGCTTCTCCTCCCTTCTCTTTTCTCTGATTTCTTTTCTCTTTTCTCTTTCTTCTCTCTTTAATACGGGCGGCGGATAATTTTAGTGCATTTCCTCTTTGTGGATTATCGTCTCCTTTCCTTCTAGCACTTGCAAACACTGAGTCCCTTCGGCTCTGCTCAGGCCGACAGCTGGCCTCCCCGGCACTTCCTCTCCGCTCACTGTGGGTTTGCTGTTTGTCACTCCACTTCTGAAATTAATAATGTTTTCTGGCCGAGTGCCACAAGCCATTACCACAAAGGGGAAGTAACACATATGAATAGCAGGAAGCCATGCAGGGTCACAGTGTGAGCTGAGCTTGTGGTGGGAGCATAATTGAGCCCGGCCCATTCAGCAAGTGTCTGACATCGATTTGGGGGAGAGGGGGCTCCCTGCCTTTAAGCAGCTCAAGCTGTGAAAAAAAAATTTTCCAATAAATTGGTAGCAAATGGTCTTTGTCATCAGTGCAAATAAAAGAGAGGGAGCAAGGAGAGTTTAGGGCCCCCATAAAGTTGCAATGTTAGGGATTTCTCCCCCCTTCTCCTGGTATATTGTTTCATAAGGCTGGTGAGCAGAGCGGGGGCCAGCTTCCCTCCGTTGCCACAAAGGGCCTCATGTTAAATGGGGATTTTTTACGGTTCACCCAGGCCAGAGGATTCAAAGAGCTATTCTCTTTCTTTTTCTTCTCTGGAAGGTGGAAGGTTGTAAATGACAGCGTGGGCCCCCACCTCACCCTGTGCCTTCCTTTCTCCAGGCCGGCCCTCGTTCCTTTGGTGCCTTTGTGCTTGCAGGAGCCCCCGTGAAGGCGATCATTTTGCATCTTGGAGTTGGGCTCACTTCCTGAATGGAGCCCTGCATGGTTACCAGGGCAACCTTTGCCAGCAGCTGCAGCTCCCCGGCCTGCCCCCTCACCTGCTGTCCCCATTAGTGGCTTCCTCAGGTCTCTCTGAGCCAGCTACCTTTCCCGGCCTTCTGCAGGGAGCTGGGGGAGGCGGTGGCTTCCTTGGAGGTTTTCTGCAGGTTTCATGGGACTGCTGGAGACTTAGAAGATGCATTGCTTAATGGTCAAAATCGGTCTTAAGGTTAATATCAGACTGAGAAAGGGTTATCTGGGGATAGAAATACCAGCACAACCTTCAGAGGAGTGAAAACGGAGGCTTGCTTGACCCAACAATTAGAAGCCCTAAACTCTCACTCTCACTAATGAATCAGAAGGCCTGGGCAAGTCACCCAATCTCACTGCATCTTTCTCTCTCTCTTTTTTTCTTGTCTGTAAAGTGAGAGAGTTTTTCTCTTTCATTCTAGGATTCTCTTATCATTCCAGTGTTCTGGTACACATACTAAATGGTAAAATGACCTGCAGATCAGGGGAAACAAATAACATTTACTGAGGGTATTAGATACTGTACTTGATGTATAATATTATCTCATTTAATCCTCAAAGCAGCTTTGAGATGAGTCCTATTATTACCCTATTTTCAATGAGGAAACTGAGGCAGAGAGAGGCCAGCAGAGCCTACGGTCCCCTTGTGGGAATTGGTAGAACTGAGCTTTGAAGCTTTAGTTCTTCCTGTTGTAAAACTGCTTGTCATCAGAATTTTCTCCTCTTTGTAAAGTCCTGTGATGCTGACTAGGAAGTGGTGACCCCATTTCGCAGCCGAGGAAGTGGAGGAAGCAGGGGTTAAGTGACCTGCCAAATCAAACCCAAATCAACAGAGTCAGAGGACCCTAGCTAATGTGTCATCGGAGAGATGTCAGGCTGCCTAGAAGATGCCACCCTCCCTCTACTGAAGAAGTTGCTCTGTCTTGGGCCCATGAGCCCAGAATTACAAACCTGATTTTTCCAAGGATCTCTAGAGCAGCTAGCAACAGGCCAGCTGGCCCTGACCCTTGCCCATACTCCCCTTTCAGGATTACACAAGTGAACTGGCCCCAGAGAGAGTCACTTCCTCCCTGTGATCCAGTTGGAAGAAAACTTGCCTGGTGATGGGGCGGGAGGGGAGGGGGGGAGGGGAAGGAGAGGGAGGGGGAGAGGGAGAGAGGGAAGCATGGGGAGCTGCAGAATAAGACAGGCATATTAGAAGTAAATGGAGAAGCAGAATACAAGGGCCGGTCACGTGAAAGCTGGCTGTAACTAAATATTCTTGAAAAGTCATCTAAAACCTCAATCTTCAGGCTTCAAACTGCTTCAAAAGGATTATTTTGGGTGTAAATTTATATGTTGTTCCTCACATACAAGATTCTGCAGACTTTCAAATACACACGCTCCTTGCGTATTCCTATTGCACTTGTCCCTGAATTAGTCTGGCTTTGGTGATGGAATCTCTAAACTTCTTTAAAGTCCATAATTGATTTCCTAAGAGTATTTAAGGGAACGAAACAAAGTTCAAACAATTCACAAATATTTATCCAGGCCTTGATCTGTGTTGCACTGCTTGGATGAAACAAGGTTAAAATAAAAAGTAGCCAAAGACATAACAGGCCCTCAAAGGCTGATGAAGACAAAGTCATGTTTCAAAGTGTAACCTCTCAATTTTGCTGCTGGTGCCCCAAGTCAAAGCGGAAGTCCAAAGGAGCTATTGGGCAAGTACTTGTATGTCCTTATCTGAGGCAACAGTCAAAATAACATTTTTTTTTTTTAAACCTCATGGACGGTAGCCCATTAGAATGGCTCCTCTGTCCATGGAATTCTCTAGACAAGAATACTGAATAGGTAAGCATTCCCTTCTCCAGGGGATCTTCCCAACCCAGGGGTTGAACCCAGCTCTCCTGCACTGCAGGCAGTTTCTTTACTGTCTGAACCACCAGGGAAGCCCTTAGATCCGATGTTTTATTTTTTATATGGGAAAGGATTATTAGCCCACATGTTTGCAGTTTGGCTCACCCACTTCCCTATTTTGTCATGGAAAATACCTTTAGAAACTGTTTGCAGGCTTTTAATAATAAGTTTTGGCCTACCATACCTCCAGAAATGAACTCTCAGGCACACAAAGGGAAAAAGAAAAAATATACACGATTTGATAATGACATCCTCAAAAGCACTAAGCCAAAAAAAAAAAAGAAAGAAAAAAAAAAAAGGTGCTTCTTCTAAGCTAGGATTCTCCTTTTCCTGCATTTGGAGACTCACTAAGTATTTATTACATTAAGGATTTTCCACTAAGTCTAGTTTACTTCCTATTGCAAAATGCTAACAGGATAAGGAAGAAAGAGGGGAGGGTACAGAAGAGGTTCTTTGGCAGCACATAACTCCAAGGACAATTGTAGCAGGAATATCCCTTTCTCTTATGTTCTGGCTATTATTGCTATGTAACAAACGAGCCCCAAACTTAGTGGCTTAAACAACAACAATCATTAGTTTTGTTCATAGGTCTGCATTAGAAGAGATCTCAGCAGGAAGGTCTGGCCTCTGCTCAGTGCCGTATTATTTGGGGTAGTTTGACTGCAACCCAGAAGCTCCATTTCCAGGATGGTGCCTTCACACGCCTGGCAAGTTGGTGCGGGGAGCTCAGCCAACGGCTGGTGCCAGGGGCTTTGATTCTTTTTCATATGGTCTAAATTTCCTCCCAGTATGATGTCTGAGTTCCATGGGTGAAACCCCAAGTGAGAGAGTCAGGTGGAAACTGTGTTGACTTTTACGATGTAGGCTCACAAAGGTAGTCACACAATGGTCTACACGATTTGAGGCAAGGAGATGAAGGAGGGGCAAGATTCTGGAAAAGCACATGGGATGGAACATAAGGCTACAACCATTTTTGAAAAACAGAGACTGCCACATCTTCTGTGAAAACTGCTTGAATTTGGGACTCTAAGAAGTAATAATGAGCCCCCAAATTAGTCTCATGATCCTATCTTGAAAAGAATATAGCTGTCAACAATGCTGCAACTATTCTTTTAATCAAACTCTTCTTTCTTCTATCTCTAATGTTCCCAATGTAGTAAAACCACTGAAACGATAACAAAGATTGACTCATGAAATAAAATATGAAACAGTTTGCAAAAGAATGTTAATGCTTTCATTTGGGCCAGAGAAAATGTTATATTTGTGATAGATTCAACCAAGTTATTGAATATAGTGATAGTTCATTATTTTCATGCAAAATAGTATTCTACTGTTATTTCATAGTATTCCATTGTAACAGACCCTCTTACATAGACAGTTGGATTTTTTCCAGTTTCAACTATTATGAACAGTACTGCTAAGAATACTTTTGTGCATCGACCCTAATACCCCTTCCCATGTGAACACGTTTCTCTGGGGGTAGGAAAGGAATGGAATAGGAATAGGCTGTGTAGATCCCCAATAATGGCAAATTCTTTTCAAAGTGGTTGTACCAGTTTATAATACCATCAACAGTATTTGAGTTTTTGTAGTTCCACATTTTTGTCAACACTTGATACTGTCAGACTTGTTTTAGTTGTCATTCATCTAGAAGATGTGAAATGGTTATTTATTATGATTTTCACTTTCAGTATTCTGATTCCTCATAAGGTCGAGCCTTTGTTCAGTGTTGATTGGCCAAAGGATATATATTTTATTTTGAAAATTTCCTGTTTAAGCCTCTTGCTCTTGCCAAGTTTTTGATTGCATAACCTCTATTTTTTGTGTTGATTTAAGGGCTTCCCTGGTGGCTTGGTCAGTAAAGAATCCGCCTGCAATGTGGGAGATCTCGGTTCAATCCCTGGGTTGGGAAGATCCCCTAGAGGAGCGCGTGGCAACCCACTCCAGTATTCTTGCCTGGAGAAGCTCCATGGACAGAAGAGCCTGATGGGCTGCAGTCCGTGGGGTCTCACAGAGTCGGACATGACTGGGTGACTAAGCATGGCACGAGGAATGCTTTGATGTCCTGAGCACTAGTCCGTTATTGATTATACGCATTGAAAATATCAGCGCAGTGATTTTCAGACTTTGCCCCTCTGGTGCCTCTCAGGGAAGGGCGTAGGCACCTTTAGTGGCAGGTTATATATTGTATCACTCTGAAAGGTGTTAATCAGAAAGACAAGGACAAAAATGGCAGTGGCCAACCTGCATAACCTTATATGGAGGCCTTAGGGAATCACGGGACTTGTGGGTAAAAACATTTGAAAACCACTGAATCTATTTTAACAAACATGGAAACAGAGTCAGAAAGATTGAGTTGAAAGAATAGCTACTTTGGATTACCTGGGGCTGGTGTAGAAGCATTTTGGAGTGTACTAAATCTTGTACCAAGTTTTGAAGAGTGCTATGTTTTTCACAGACATGAAAAGGATGCTACGGTTATAGGTGATGAATTATGCCTAGACTTGGAAGTAGTGAAAGACAAAGTCTTTGTAAGGCATGGGAATAGTATTTTTCAAGTTGTAAAACAGCAAAAATCAGGATGCCCAGGTATGTGGGGGGTGAAATTTAAAAAGAGTTTGCAGAGAGTAGAAAAAATAGTGCCTTTTGGTGGGCCTTGTCTCCCTTCCCAGTAACATCTTGAACTGGAAAAACTCCAGCTCTCTCCTCCTGTGCGGTGGGTTCTTGTGTTTCCTTTACTACTCACACACTTTTCTTTTGACACTTCTGATCATCAGACGGGCAGAGGAATTTCCCCATACCAAGCAATTTTCTGTGACACCAGCTGGATGTCCTAACAATTAAACCCCATTCTAACACTGTCTATTTAAAGATAGTGGCAGATTCCGTAGCTTCAGGGCTGAACCCCCCCCCCCCCGCCCCCACCCCTGGCCTGGCCACCCCCAAGATGGTTCCTATCCTACTTCAGATGCTAATAGCAAGTAGAAGGTCAGAGCTACCTACCACTTCAGCCCAATACGTGGCCACTAATCAGAGGGTCCCATGACCCAGGCTCCATCAGCTTGCTAGAGCTGCTCACAGAACCCAAGGTAATGCTTAATTATGTTTTTTTTTAATATATAATTTCTTTTTAAATATATAATTTTATTTATTTATTTACTTATTTTTTGGCTGTTCTAGGTTTTCATTGCTGGGTGGGCTTTTCTCTAGTTGGGGATAGTGGGGGGCTGCTCTTGTTTCAGTGCACAGGCTTCTCATTGCAGTGGCCTCTCCTGTTGGGAAATATGGGTTCCAGGGCACACAGCTTCAGTATTTGTGTCATGTGGGCTTAATCACTGAGGTTTGAGGATTCTAGAGCACAGGCTCAATAGCTGTGGCACATAGGCCTAGCTTCTCTGTGGCATGTGGGATCTTCCTAGACCAGGGATTGAACCTGTGTCTCCCGCCTTGGCGAGCAGATTCCTTACCACTGAGCTACCAGGGAAGCCCATCACTGGTTTCTTAAAGGATATGATGAAGGATGCAATTGTGTACCAGGGAAGAGATACAGAGGGCAAGGGTCTTCAGCAAAAGTTTATGTCTCTGTGGCCTTAGGTCCTTTTCATTCACTAGACAGGAAGCTCTTGAAACTCCATACTATTGGAATTTTTATGGATGTTTTGTCGAGTAGGCATGATCAATCATTAACTTCATTTCCAGCCCTTTTCCTTTCTCAAGATAATGGGAGGCAGGGCTGAAAATTCCTTTCTGATCATGACTTATTCTTTCTGATAACCAGTCCTCGTCCAAGAGCCCACACAGAGTCCTCTTATTAAAACAAAAGACTGTCTTATCCCCCAGGAAATTACAGGGTTTCAAGGGCCCTGTGTCAGGAACTGGGGACAGAGACCAATATATATATTTCTTACTATAAATCACAATATCACATGTCTGATTATAGAATCCTACTGTATATGACGGAGAATTAGCTTCAGAGGCCTCTAATAGAGAACAAAAACTAAAAATTGTCAAAACCCATGAGGACTGATTCTCTTCTGTAAAAGTCAGGAGGTGGAAAATCCTGGCCTCGTCGGACCACTTCACACAGGCTCATTTAAGAATCAGGTTTCTTCTAGCTTTGATTCCCACAGTCACAAAACAGAGGCTCATGCTGGCCATCACATTCACATTCCAGTCAGTAGGAAGGAGGATGGAGAGAAGGAAAAAGACGACACCCCTCACAGAGTCTGTTCCCTCAAAGAATCTTCCAGGAAATCCTGTACCACACTTGTCATCTGTGCCTCAGCACCCAGAGTTATCCACATGGCCGTAACTAGAGAGACTGCAGAATACAGACTTTAGTCGGGCACGTGCGTCCCCTAATATGTAATTGAGGTTCTGTTACTGGGAAAAAAGGGGAGACTGAATATTACTTACCCTCTTCATTCCTGGAGAAAACCCTACCCCCACTCTAGGGGGCAGGTCCATGACCCAGGCCAGGGCAAGAGTGCTGCATTTTCCCATCTCAGTGATTGATTCAGGGATAAAACATGATTCAAACTCAATCAATCCTATTACTCTCTGGATTTTTCCATGGAAAGGATTTTCTCTTATGGTTGCTAAGCTCTAGACCTACTCAGTTAGAATTGCTGGATATGAGGCCTGGGAATCTGTTTTTTAATAAAAGGTCCACAGGTAATTCTTTGATTGACCAGTTTGGGAATTACTAATATGTCATATATATTAAGCCAGTAGTTAATTTAATCTAGTATCTCCTGTCTCAGGATATTCAAAGAACAGTGTGAAAGGGAGATTGCTAGGTATCTTTCATAATATGAGCATCAAAAGATGGGGCATATATTAATTGTTTAGTTCTAGGTGCCCCTGAAGATAGACTGTCTTAGAACTATGATTTTTTTTTCTAGTTTATTATTTGCCCTATACAATAGCATTTGAAAATATAAATCATCTTAGAAATACTTTGTTTTAATTTCACCAAGACTTATAGGTCTGCTGTTCTCATTGGACTGTGCTCACTTTATGAGAACCCTCTGATCTTAAAGAAGAAAAAAAAAGAAACTTCTGTGATTTTATGGACTCTGAACCACCAACTCTTGTATTTTGTGTTTTCCAGTTTAAAATTCTCTGATTCCTTTAAAAATTCTAAAAATTTTAAGTGCCCTTTGGATGCGTCCAGGTTTGTTGTGACATTTTTGAGGTTTAAAGGCTGGAACTTGATCCAGTATTTCTGTAGCAAATGAATTCTGGCGTCTGTGTGTGTGTGTGTGTGCGTCTGTGCGTGTGTGCAAGCACTTATGAGACTGCTTTCTATTTTGTTTTTAACATCCTTCCTGATGATGCTTGCTTTTGTGACTGCCACAATGCTTTGGACCTCCTTCTTCGGGGAATGGGCTGCGATGATGCCATCATCCTTTTCCTGGATCACGTCTGCACTCGGAGGCCCTGGTCTCCTGAGAACAAGGTGGCTCGCCTTTTCCTGCGGGCACTACCTGTGGCTCCCTCCACTGAGCATCAATGTTCTCAGCCCACTCACACATCTCTGTGAGATCTTCCTTGTGTTTATTCTTGTCGGCCTGGTATTTCAATTGTCAGAGAGTCTTGGCATCATTTATAAATTTGAGATTTCACTTTATTGATGCCTACATTGTTTTTGGTAAATGATAACTTGTCCACATACAGCTTCATAAAACACAGAATTTTTAATATATCCTCAAACAGAAGAGTGATTATCCCTTTAATGTGCCCTGATAATATCTGTCAGCAATTCACAGGTAATAATAGAATCTGATTAAAAGTAGTGAGTCTTTTATGAAAATATAGCTTCATAAAATATATATAATTTCAAAAAATTCTTGCTCTCTGTCCAACTTCAATTCCAGTGAAATTTCTACTCCCAAATCCTTCTCGGAAGGACATTTTGGAACTGCCACTGACTTCTATACAAAGCTTCATATTTTTCAGGCTCTCCTAACACCTTGACAAAAGAAATCTAGAGTTAAAAAGTTAAAAAAAAAAAAAAAAAAGGGCTGGCTGAGTGGACCATAGATTATCTCAGATCAGATATGATTCTTAGCTGTAAAATGAAGATTACAAGCTCCATCAATGGATTCCGTCTTCCCAGATGAGACCCCAGATCTGTCACTTACTTTCCCTGTGAACTTGAACAAGTTACTTAGTCTCTCTGAGCCTTGGGTGTCCTCACCTGAACAATGGGAATAATACCAACACTTAGCTGATGGACTTGTTGTGAAGATTGAATGAGAAAATTGATGTAAAGCACTTAGTAAAATTGAATTATGATTGTAAGCCTCTGGGGAGTTCATTTAATAATAGACAAAGTGTTTGTTCAAAGAATATTTTGGGGGCTATAAAAAGATAAATTAGATACAAATCTTGACCTTTTAGCCTTGAAATGAAGCTAATAAGGAATGTAAGTCCTTGTGGGTACAGAGTGACAAATAGCCTCAAGTTAAGAACACAGATCCTGGATTTAAACTCCTGCAGGTTCAAATCTTAGTTTCGTTACTAGCTGCATGTAAAACCTTAGACCAGTTCCTTCACCTCATTAAATTTTTCCTCTTCTCTTCTGTTAAAAAGTGGAGATAATAATATTGTTTATTTTGTGGTAGTGTTGTAGCAAGTGAGAAAATGTACGTGAAGTGCTTAGCACTTTGGCTGGCATATAGAAACGGATGTCACCTATTTCCATCAAAGAGATCCAGAAGCAGTACTACAGCAATTGAGAGGAAGAGGGGAATGTTTTTGGTTTTTTTTTTCTGTTTGGGGAAGGGAAGCCTCATGAAAAACTTCCTGAAATTGCTGCTGAATCACAAAGTCAATTTAAAAATTTACCAGAGAATACACATTGAGCTTCCCAGCATTGGGTTTCCCAGGTGGTTCAGTGAGAAAAGAACCCCCCTGCCAATGCAGGAGGGTCGGGAGATTTGGGTTCAACCCCTGAGTTGGGAAGATCACCTGGAGTGGAAAATGGCTACCCACTCCAGTATTCTTGCCTGGAAAATTCCATGGACAGAAGAGCCTGGTGGGCAAAAGAGTCAGACACAGCTGAGCATGGACATACATACTGAGCTATTACCGTGAGACTGGTCTAACTATCCTTTGAGGTAGGTCTTACAGAGTTTTAAAATTCCCATCTTCCAAATGAGAAAACAGAAATCAGAGAGTTTAAATCGAGTCATCTGCTGGTATTTCCTCACAGATCAGTCTGACCCCGAAGCCCAGGTTGTTAACATCTGTTTTGTCCTCCACAGCAATGTGGATATTGCCTGTCTCACTGGTCCACTTCCTTCCCAGCTCGGGGATCAGGTCATTGGGAGAGCTGAATCCGTCACTGCAAGACTGCTGACCAGCAGCAAATCAGACCCAAGGAAGCTTGTGGCTTATTTTATCCAGGTCATACTAGGGTCAAGACAAATATCCCGACTTCGTGGTAAGACAAGCGAAACAAAACCTAGCCAAACCAAACCAAACCAGACCAAACCTATACCTTTTCAATCACATGAATGTTGAAGTCCATTGAATGGTGCCGAGTGATCCTGACAAATTCCTCTCCTCTGGCTGCCTTTACCTTGTCTTTTTTTTTAGTAACTCCAACACCCTCCACACATCAGTCAAGCTAGAAACTACAGCTAATTCAAACACAAATTAGTTATATTACTTTTAGGTTAGATTCCTTGTTCTTTCCTAATTCCTTGATGGGAGACAGGAAAAGCTCTAGTTTCAGCAACAGCATATCGACAGACCATTTCCTGATAGTAAAACCAGAATCTGCATTTTTTCAGCCTTTCCTTTGTGCCAGATTGTGTGCTATTTGCAGACTATCTCCTCTAATCTTTGGTAACTTCTTTGCGAGGCAGATCTTATTCTCATGGAGTGGTTAAGAACCAATTCCCTGATAGCTCAGCAGTAAAGAATCTGCCTGCAACGCAGGAGCTGCAGGAGACAGAGGTTCCATCAGGAAGATCCCTTGGAGGAGGGCATAGCAACCCACTCCAGTATTCTTGCCTGGAGAATCCCCTGGAAAGAGGAGCCTGGCGGGCTACAGTCTATAAGGTCACAAAAAGTTGGACAGGACTGAAGGGACTTAGGATGCATGCACAGTTGTTAAGTACAAGGGCTCTCAAATTAGATTGCTAGGCTCCAATCCTGACTCCATCACTTACCAGCTGTCTGACTTGAAGAAAATTGATTATGTCTCTATGTCTCTGTTTTCTTCCCTGGAAAGTAAAAATACTATAGAGATGTGGTGGGAAACACACTAATTAACACACGATAGTGTCTTGCTTATTTTAATTAACTAATGCATGTTAGCACTGTTGAGGAGGAAATAAATCTTCCTCTAACTTCATAGGTTTAATGATTGGAGGCTTGTGAATTAAGTGGACAAAAGCCAGATTGGCAAGAGCAAAGACAAACTTTTATTCATTTATGTTTGCAGTAGTTCACAGAAAAATGTGACTCAAGAAAGTGGTTAAAATTTGGGGCTTTTTTTCTTTTTACCATCTTAATAGTGGAAGAGGAGGGAGAGAAGGACACTTATGGGAAAACACAGACTTTTAAGAAAGAAAAATGGGCCCTTAGGGGAATAAATGGGAGATATGGTAGTTTTGTGACAAAGCCTATTAAGGTGATTTTCTAGTGCTGACTTCTCTCCAGCGAAAGATGTCAGTTTTCACTGGGTGGTTAAACTCTGGCAGGGCATTTATGACAGTTGAATTCTTTCAGGAAGCTCTGCTTCTATGCAGGTAAAGGGAGTTTAGGAAACAGACTCTTACAGTGGTATATTCTGGATCCCTTCAATTCTTATCAAGTCCATTTTGCAGATGGGCAAACGGAGGCTTAGAGAGATTGACTTACCTGTGACCACCAAGGCAGCCCCTGTGCTGGGAAAGATTGAGAGCAGGAAGAGGAGATGACATAGGATGAGACTGTTGGATGGCACCACTGACTCAGTGGACATGAATTTGAGCAAGCTCCGGGAGATAATGAAGGACAGAGAAGCCCGGCGTGCTGCAGTCCATGGGGTCACAAAGAGTTGGACACAACTAAGTAACTGAACAGCAACAACCAAGGCCGTAAAGGGTGGAATTGGAATTTGAACTCAGGTTGATGTGACCTCAGAGCCTTTGATCTTTCCACTGTGCATGATCAGAGATGGAGAAACTATAATCTCGTGGCAAAATTCTTAGAAAATATAATTTTTTTCGAAAGAATTTGACATTCCTGGCCTTCAACTTCATCATTTTTGCAAAATGAGGTTTTGAATTATATAACTTTGCAGGGCCTCCCTACCTCAAAATTAGTATTGATTTTAGGTGTTTGTAGCATAACCTTTCACTGGAGAAGAAATTATGGTCATGTTTCTAAGAATGTAGCAGAGGAGACACTTTGATGTGTGTAGGCGCATGAGCTTGCAAGCTAGGAGCTCATGTAGTTTCCTCGTGTGTACACCTGCGGATGTGGTTCAGTTGTGAAACTGAGCAGGAAAGAGCCTGTGAGGCTTCTGGGCACAGAAGTTTTCTGTCCTGCCTTTTCTTGACCCCAGATTCCATGACTTTCCTTGAGTTCCAAAGGGCAGATTTGAACACTTGCTAATTCAGGAAAGGAAGGGATACAAACCCAAGGGAAGGATAGCCAGGAAATCATAGTGTAACCTTGGGGCAGGGTCCTGGTTCCACCTCAAGGGATACACATATCTTTAAGCTTGTTAAGACGGCAACATTCCTCATATCAGAGAAAGACCACTTGAGGCTACATTAAAGGAACCAGAGAAACTTATCAAGAAGATGACCTGAGACTAGATTAGAGGACTGGAGGCCCTGCCCAGACCCTAATTTTATCTTAATCTATAATCCCACCCTTTGAACTGCTGCTGTCAAAGTCCTCATCAAATCCTCCTGGGTTTGGACACAGTTTTCAAGAGCAAGAGCCCACTGTGTCCCCTTTTGCCTGGCAAAGCAATAAAGCTATTTTTTTCTACTTTATCCAAAACTCTGTCTCTAAGATTCAATTCGGCTCCTGGTGCACGGAGGCTGAGCTTTCAGCATCAGTTTCTCTGAAAAGAATGACTGTCACCGGAAGGAAAAGGGAAGACCCGTAAGATGCAGAAAATTGAGTTGTTTATTTCTATCACACATGCTGTTAACCTTAGATTCTGCACGTCCTCAGGGAGTGTCTCCCTCTAAGGTCATTTCCAAAAGGTGATTGGCAAGGGAAGTCCTTCTGAAAGAGATAAGTGGCTTCTTAAAGTAAACTCAGAATAAATGGACTACAAATTCTGTTTACTAAATATTTCCTGGTTGATGGACTCTAACGTGCAGCCCTGCATGGCATTTGAGGAGGGGAAGAAAGAAGAGGTTGCATTCTGTTTCTGTATCGTTTGGGAAAAGCTTTTGGAAACTGCTCCAGATGGGAGATTACATAATTTCAGAGCAGTAACTCAAATCTATAGAAAAAATGCTACTGTCTGGATGATGTGTTTACAATGGAGACTGCTGAGATCTGTGAGAGGCTTTTGTTTTCAATTATTTAAAAAAAATTTTTGACCAGTTCCTGAGGCATGTAGGGTATTTGTTCTCCAAGCAGGGATTGAACCTTCAGCCCTTGCAGTGGAAGCACAGAGTCTTAACCACTGGACTGCCAGAGAAGTCCCTTGTGTGAGAGGCTTTTGAAAGCTTGCGGTAAAATTTGTTAAATGTATTCTTTGTAGTTTATTAAGTCTGTATAATTCCTTGCGCCACCACAAGATTTTCTGCGTGTGCAGCTTGCTTCCTTTGTCCTAAATACACTTTGCATTTTGTGTGGTTGCATTTCAACATCACAAGGTTTTGCTGCTGGTTATTCTAACCAAAGGCTTTTTCCTCCCCACTTTGAGAACAGATTGGAAGGCTGGATGCTTGAGCCAGAGCCAGCTGAGTCAAACAGTTTAAAAATTTTTTTCCCTCTTCTTTCTCTCCTTTTAAAAATATCTCTTCTTTCTTTATATTTCCTTTTCTGATGATGGGCCTTAGTGATGTTAATTTAGTAGCAGGATTTGTTTTTTTTTTTTTAATGAATTTATTTGTTTTAATTGGAGGATAATTACTTTATAATATTGTGATGGTTTTTGCCATACATCAACATTAATTGGCCTCAGGTATACATGTGTCCCCCATCCTGAACGCCCCCTCCTACCTCCCTTCCCACCCCATACCTCTAGGTTGTCCTAGCACTAGTTTGGGGTGCCCAGTAGCAGGATTCTTATATTGAGTCTAATTTTTCAAGATGATTTCTTCAGCCTCAGGATGGGACTGATCTAAAGTTTGATTGTCTGATGCAGTGAAGCCTATAATTAAACCCAAAAAAAAGCTAATGCAGGAAGAGAAGGCAAAGGATTACTAGTTGAGACCTGAAGTTGTAAGATACTGAAAGACAAAAAAATTGGCTTTTTTTAATCCCATGTGAGATTAAAAAAAAAACAAAACAAAACCAAAACCCAAACAACCAAGCAAACCAAACAAAACATAAGACCTGGCTTCTAAAGACAAGGCTCACTTTAGAAAAGAGAAAGAGAAAATCCATTTATTTAGGCATCTGTCAAGAAGTTTGTTCTTCCCACCAGAATAAATCACAGGTGTACCCAACGGGAAGCCCACCTAAAATAAAATAATAAAATCCTAATAAAATGCTGATCAGTTCAGATTAAGGAATAGGGTTCAAAATATTAAAAAAAAAAAAAAACAACACCTCAAAATCTCTTTCCTTAAACCACACTTCTCCTCATATCTTCCCTACAAGTTGATTCATTCATGTTTTAAATGAAGTAAGAAAAGCGGCCCAACTTTAGTTTCTCTTGGGACTGGGACTTGAGGTGCCTGAGCTGTTTCTTCTGTCTTTTTGTGACTTTCTGATGACTGAAGAGTTCCACCCACTTTGTTTAAGGCCTCTCCAGGGCTCAAATTTACACGTCGGTGGGATTTTTTTTTTGTTTTGCTTTAATTGCTCCTCCGAACTTTACTCATTTGGCAATCCTACCCACTACCTTTCTTGTTTTTCTAATCTTTAAGGGTAATAGCCCACATCCCCCTCCCCAGCAGGCAGGCTCTTAGGGATTAATGGTGACTGATTGATTTACAGTTTTCCTTGTTTTGTTTGGCTGGTTTGGTTGTTTTGTTTTCTTCTCACAGGGGGTGAAAAGCCAAATGGTGTTTTTCTTATTACTTTGGATCTCAGCTAGCAATCCTCTGAATTCTCGTCCTAGATTAGCCCTTGTTTTTTAGTATAACTACAGTGAAAAATTATAAACCAGTCAAAAGTTTGACAAAACATACTTTGGGTGTTAAAAGTATGCATAAGTGATTTTTGCATTTTTATATAAACAGGATTATCGTCACATATTTTTCCACAACCAGCTTTTCCAACTTCAATAATTTACTAAGAACTTCTTTCACCTTCCCTAAGTATAGCTTTGTTTCCTTAAAAGAGACTTTTTTATGACATTGTATTCAATGATACAAATGTGCAATAATTTATATGATTGACCTGTTATTGAGGAACATTAGCTTGTTTACAATTTTTCACTATGATCAGCAGTACTATAATGAAAATCATTGGTTTATTCTGTCTTAATTATTTCCTTTGGATAAATTCCTGGAAGTGGAATGACTGGGTCAATGACCTCACACGTTTTATATCTGATTCATATTGCCTTCTTGCCCTCTGCCTCAGACTTGCGCCATTATCTCATCGGACAATGTTGCCCTTTTTACCCTGTCCCAGTCAGTAGGGTGGCACCTATTTTAGAAGCTGGGGTTCTCTCCACCACAGTCAGAAGATCATGCAATGCCAGATCAAACTTTCTGATGATAACAATATTAAAGATATAAAAAGTAGGGAGAAGAGGAGGACGCAATGAATTTTCTACCTCCAACTTTGGTTTCTCCTTGATTTTATGAGATGGAAGTGAAAGAAGCAATTAATGCAAAAGAGAAAGTGTAAATCTGGTCGAGGGTATTTTTACCTCAGATCTCTGTACTCTGTACGTTTCTCAGGAAAAACAAGAGCCCCCCAGTTTTTTTCCCTAAATAGGAGAAACATTGCAGCAGACAGTATCTCCGCACAGGAATGCAGAGAGTAGGGTGGAGATGGGTTGGGTAATTTATTGAGGGCCAGCCCTCTGTATTCCAGGTGCTTTACATATACTGTCTCATTTACTCCCCCACGACAACCCTAGTGGGTAGTGGAGTTATCACCTTTAATTTGTATTTACAGAGGAGGGACCCTAAGCTCTCCGAGGGTAAGTCCACTATCAGCAGCACAGAATCTGGATTAGGTGGTGGTGAGGTAGTCGGCTTAAGGACCAGTTTTGTCATCTGACACATACGCCACAGGGAGTCCACTGTGGGGAAGAGGGTGGGACAGCGGCTGTCCCGGGGGACAAGGCCTGTGTGGGCCTCGGGGAGTCCGCTGGGGGGAAGAGCGTGGGACAGCGGCTGTCCCGGGGGACAAGGCCTGTGTGAGCCTCGGGGAGCCCGCTGGGGGGAAGAGGGTGGGACAGCGGCTGTCCCGGGGGGACAAGGCCTGTGTGGGCCTCGGGGAGCCCGTTGCGGGGAAGAGGGTGGGACAGAGGCTGTCCCGGGGGACAAGGCCTGTGTGAGCCTCGGGGAGCCCGCTGGGGGGAAGAGGGTGGGACAGCGGCTGTCCCGGGGGGACAAGGCCTGTGTGGGCCTCGGGGAGCCCGTTGCGGGGAAGAGGGTGGGACAGAGGCTGTCCCGGGGGACAAGGCCTGTGTGGGCCTCGGGGAGCCCGCTGGGGGGAAGAGGGTGGGACAGTGGCTGTCCCGGGGGACAAGGCCTGTGTGGGCCTCGGGGAGTCCGCTGGGGGGAAGAGGGCAGGGACAGCGGCTGTCCCGGGGGGACAAGGCCTGTGTGGGCCTCGGGGAGCCCGCTGGGGGGAAGAGGGTGGGACAGCGGCTGTCCCAGGGCACAAGGCCTGTGTGGGCTTCGGGGAGCCCGCTGGGGGGAAGAGGGCAGGGACAGCGGCTGTCCGCGGGGGACAATGCATCTGTGAGCCTCGGGGAGTCTGCTGGGGGGAAGAGGGTGGGACAGCGGCTGTCCTCGGGGGACAATGCCTGTGAGAGCCTCAGGGCTTCTGCTGGCTGTGTCTCTGTGTCCACAGATCAAGACTCAGGATTGTCCTAAGACGCCCTTTGCTTTTGGCGACAGTAGGGCCTGTGTTTGTTTCTAGAAATCGCAGTCACCATCACAATGAGGCTATGTTCATATGTAATCGGGTTTGACAGGAATTAATTTTTAATAAGAGGTTCCATTCAGACAAACAACTGCCCTGCGGGGCCACGTCAGGGTCAGTTGCCCAGGGCTGGGCACTGCACAGTATGTGCTCTTGACTGTGGCCTGGGGAGTATGTATGTGTGTGTGTGTGTGAGTGTGTGCGTATGTGCGCGTATGTGTGAGTGTGTGTGTTCTCGTGTGAGTGTGTGTGTGCACATGCATGTGTGTGAGTGTGTGTGTGCTCACACACATGTGTGGGTGAGTGTGTGTGCGCGCGCGCGAGTGAGTGTGTGCACGTGTATGAGTGTGTGTGCGCGCGCGTGTGTGAGTGAGTGTGTGTGTGTGTGTAGAGGGGGAGTAGGAGTTGGGATGGGGTTACTGATTGGTCTTCGATCTTAAGTGAGGACCAAGCATGGGTCTTAGCAGAAACTGGAGGAGACAGCTGGCTGTTTAGAATTTCCAAGAAGAATAAATCCGGTGCCCCCCAGGAAACCCCTTTTGGTTCTTCATACTAAATGCTCTTTCAACAGCTTAGAGGCTTAGGGTGTGCTGTTCACTGTGGTCTCGTTCAGTGCCACTTACTCTGTGTTGTTACTTAATCTTAACAACAATCTCACATGGTACAACAATCTTACATGGTAACAACAATCTTACAGGGTACTCTGTACTCATGCAGTCCCATATTGCAGATGAGGAAAACTGAGTCTCAGAGAAGGTAGACTACACACAACCAGAAAGCAGGGAGGTAGACTCTGTACTCCAGCTGCTGAATCATTCCGTGTCCCCTTTGTGGAGATGAATCTCCATCCTCACATTTCTCTGAGGACCAGTTATCGAAGTATTGGAACCACTCATGCTCAAACTCTGTCGTATTTACTCCATCCTTCTCACTGACATCACATTAAGCAACCACATTTACCGATGACCACTTTTCTCCCGTGTCACACAAATTCTATGTCACTCGCATCCCTTATGTGTTATTAACACCAATCAGGTGAATTTCATACCAGTTTTTGAAGATCTGGGCCTTCTGTGCTTTCTGTTAGAGGCTGCTTCCTTTTTATTGAAGAAATGCACACTTTGGGAAGCTTTCATTGTTTTTTTTTTTTTTTTTTTTTGGGTCCTGCGAAAAGGCAGAATCTCAAGGCTCTTCTTTCTCAGTGTGGGCGGCCCTGCCATTTCCAGCACTGCAGACTTATCCTCCAGCCGCCCCCAAAACATTTATCAGGAGATGTGACTTCTCTCTGAAATTACACAGGTTGGTTTAAAAATAGACGGCAGGGTTTCCCTCGGCAGAGAATGCTGTCAGGCTGCCCACTTCTACCTCCCTTCTTTTGTACATGTCAGAGCATTTTTATCTTGAAAAAAAAAAAAAGAAAGAAAGTGCTGTGCGTAAGTAAAATGGAGCCCTGAAATTACCAAAAAGGTTCATCTGAAGCATCTAAGGATGCCTTAAAAAAAAAAAAAACACTTCAGTTTCCTGATTAAGAATCATGCACAATTTGATTTTCTATGTCTCACCATCTTTGCAGGGGCATTGTTAGCATGAAAATGAATTTTAAAAATACATTCTAGCGGAGGCGGGCATCCTGACATGAAGAGTTCTGTTCTGTGTGGAAGGAGACTCGGCTGGGAGCACGAAGTAGCTTTGTTGCTGGGAATAGATTAGCTTGCATCCTGAGTGCAGCAAAGGGAGATAAAAAGTTAAACAAATAGCCCTAGGACAAAACAAATAAAAACAAAGCAAATAAAAATAAGGTTTGGAAGTAAAAACAGATTAATGGAAAAAAAAAAAACAACCACCAAAAACCACCCCACATAGAAATGCTGGGAAAGAGAACAGGGGCTTCCAACTTGGGTAAATATTCTCTAGTCAAAATCTTTTCAAAATGATAGGACTGGTTGAAACATCTTGTCCTTTGTGTGTGGGAATGTAAAAGTCTCCATTTCCCCCCCCAACCTTTGCCTCTCCGTTCCTCTCCTCTTATCTGTACTGTCTGTTCCTCCCTTATGTGGCTGTTCTCGGAAGTTCAGGAATTTGAGTGTTATGTGAAAGACTAATTCTAATTGGGCTCAGGGACATTCCTGTCAAATGGGAGATGTATGGGTGTCGTCCTGTGAAAGATCAACACTCCCGGCATCTGCTGTTCTGCATCCCTCTTTCATCCCAGTCTCTCTAAATACCAGGCTTAGCTAAGTGGCCTAACAGCCCATTATCCCTTCCCTGAGACCCCTCTTTTCAGCCCCTGTTTCTTTAATTAGCAAGATAAGTGTGATTCCCTAGCATTTCTTTAACATTGTAACTTTGCAAAAAGATGTTTATTATCTCATTGATTACACACAAAACCCTGTGAGATAAGGTGGGCAGGAATTCTTAAATCATGTTTGCTTCCTAGAGACCTGGGGCTCTCATAGGCTCTGGTTCTGGCTTATGATCGCATAGCTCATTAACGGTAGAGTCCATTTCCCCTCTTCAGCCCCAGGCTCCTTGGCGCCTTTGTTGGATGGTTTTCCCTAAACAGAGTGCTTCCTGACTTTGGACATCAGATGCTATTTGTGGATCCAAGTTAGAGATTATTTTGTAATGTGAAAGCTCTTCCAGGTTTATGCCTCCATATTAAAGAAGCTTTTCTTGTCTCAATCTAAATGACTTCATGCTTTCGGAGGTGTATTAGTTTCATTCATTCAACAAATATTTGCACAGACTTAATTTGAGCATATAGCAGTGAAAAAACAAATTCTTCACCCTCCAGGTGCTTATGTTTCAGTGGAAGAGACCAAGAATTTAAATAAAGAAATAAGTATATATATGATAGGCCTGGTGGTAAGAAGTGGAAAGAAAGAAAAGTAAGGTCAAATGAAGTATTGTGCATTTATATGAGATGGTCAGGGAAGGTTTCTTTGTTACAGAGATATTTGATGAGATACCTGAGGATCTGAGGAAGTGGGAGCTCCAGATATTTGGATGAGGAGGAAGATGATGGCATGGGCAGAGGCCCTGGTGTGGGAGAATGCAAATAAGGTAGCTGACAGCAGCTGAGAGGGGAGGTGAGTGGTGGGAAATGAGGTCAGGGAGGTGGGCAGTGGGAGTAGCAGTGGGATAGAGCCATAGCGAGAATTTTGGCTTTAACTCTGAATGAGATGGGTCACCACTGGGCTGGGCGGTGGGGGGTGGGGGGGAGTTGAGGATGGGATTCTGGTGTCAAAGAGGGCATTTCGACAAATGTCTGCATCCTGCTGGGCAATGGCCCAGCTCTGACCTCTCGCAGCCTAGCCTCTGTCCCACTCAATATCTTTTTGTTATTCACCAGAGGTGACTACATAACTTACATGGCCTCATCAAAAAAAAAAAAAAAAAAGTGGGGATGTGTGTTCAAAGAGTAAGGAAAAAAGGTATAGTTAAAAGTACTAAATATACAGCCATTTCCTTCCTTCTGCAACCCCTCTTTCAACTTGTCATAGTGGTTTAAATTTGCCATTTAATGTAGTTCTAAGTAAAGGGACATTAACATTTAAAATTATCAGCATTAATTTTACTGCTCATCTTCATATTGTGCAATGCCAATATAAATGCCAGTTTTAAATGCAAATGTAAGAGCATTTTACTTGTATGTGGAATCACTAAAATTATACATTTCAGGTTTTATAGTTGATACGTGTATGTTATTTTGTTTCTGCCAAAATGAAGGAAATGCTATACAAAACTAATTCAACTATTTTTATTCTTTGATATGTAACATCTACCAACAGTTTACCCTTTGCTTACCGATGGGTAAGGAAAGACTAAAAGCAGAAGGAACTACTGGTTCTCCTCTTTCCTCCCTTTAGTTTATGTCAGAGCTTTCAGGATAAGTAGTTGGCTAATACAGGGCTTCCCTGGTGGCTTGGCAGGTAAAGATTCTGCCTGAGAGGCAGGGGACCTGGGTTCGATCCCTGTGTCAAGAAGATCTCCTGGAGAAGGAAATGGCAACCCACTCCGGTGTTCTTGCCTGGAAAATTCCATAGACAGAGGAGCCTGGCGGGCTACTGTCCATGAGGCCGCTAGAGTTGACACTACTTAGCAACGAAACCACCACCACCAGTGCAGGGAAGTCCTAGGAGTAACCAAAGATAAGATGGAGTTCTTTGGCTATTTAAGTTTTTAGAATGCCTTGGTCTTCTTTGTGCATTTGGAATAAGCTCTGAAGGGAGTAGAAGGCATGGCCCCTAGGTGGGACACCCCTACTTTTGCAGCCATAGATGTAACACACTTTCTACTTGGTTTGAGTCTCACTGAACTCACGAATGTTGCAGGTCATGTGATTCTGTGCACATGGGGCCTCAAAAATGCTCGGTGTGAATGGGGTGGCGGGACATGCTGGCCAGATATAGTGTGTGTACTTCTTTACCATTGTACCAGTGTACCATTGGACCCGATGTAAGAAGTTCAAAGACAACATTATTAAGAATTTTAGGATGGTGGCATCAGAATATTAAACCAACAGCATGGCGCATGAAACCGGCCCTGGTTTTCATCCCAGTCCTTCTAGAACTCACCTAGTCTTTGTGTAGGAGATAGTAAGGGGTTCCCTGAGTGCCTTCCCCGTGCCTTCGTGGCAATCCACACCGCTTGTGAGGGTGGCATATAACCAGTCCTGCCTGAGAAGATGGTGCCTGCTTGGAACAGAGAGAACTGGGCCAGAAAGCACAGAGAAATCTGAGAAAAATGAACAAGAGAGAGGCAACTTAACATGGGTGAAAGAGAGACAGCAGGTGGGGAAGGGAAAGTGACTGATGGCAGAGGCAGCTGCCAGGGAGGCTCTCTGATGGCCTTTTGTGTGGAGGAGGGAGGGACATGGGGCTCAGAGAGAGGGTGACTCAGTTGTGTCCAACTCTGCGACTCCGTGGACTTATACAGTCCATGGAATTCTCCAGGCCAGAATACTGGAGTGGGTAGCCTTTCCCTTCTCCAGGGGATCTTCCCAGCCCAGGGATTGAACCCAGGTCTCCTGCATTGCAGGCGGATTCTTTATCAGCTGAGCCACAAGGGAAGCCCCAGAGAGAGGGGCGCCAGGGCGGTAACTATTGATAGGATAACCTCAAAGAGAAGTTCACATGAATAAAATCAGGACATAATCAGGGCCAAGGAATAAAGAAGCAAAGTTGGATATAAGTAACTGTTAATTTAAAATTTTTAAATTTTGAAAAGAGAGTGGGCATTAGTCTCCTGATTTTTTATAGGAAGTGAGAGAGAAGCAATGACTTTGAGATAGTCATTGTGTGTATATGAGCTATATATGTACATATATATATATATATATATATATATATATCTTTTCATTGCATATATCCTTTACACACACATATGTATATATCTTTTTTTCCCTCTCCCTTGGGGGAAGGATGAATGAGTAGAACTACTCTGCGACAGGATAAAATGTCAAGAAAAGACAAGCTTTCTGAATTTGGAGAAAATGAGAACCGTGGGCTTCAGTTTCAGACTAAAGAATAATGTCAGGAATGAGACATTAGGAAGGCGCTGGTTGCCTGACATTTGTTTGTGATTTACAGAGAAGGTTGTGGGAGCGTAGGTGTCACTTAAAAGAAGCTGAAGCTCAGAAAACTTCCCGAGAAGTTGTCTGTTTATGGGAGAAGATACCAGGTGGAATTTCCCTGGGGCAAAGGTCCTGAAGAGAAGATTCTGAAGAGAAGGCTGTGGTCTAGTTGGTGTTGCCCTTAGACCCCAGGCAAGAGGTGTTGGAGTTCTGAGCCCCCAGCCTGAAGGGATCCTGTCTTGGGAATATACTGGACAAGGAGTCTTCAAGACCAAGGGGACAGACTCGTCTGAAGTTCAAGCTCTTTTTCAAGACTAAGTCCGAGTGCCTAGGCTCTGTGAACTCCCCAGGCCTGATTTGCATGCCTATGTGGGCATTTGCCCTGAACTTATCCTCTTGGCTGCAGACTCTTGTGCATTTATAGCCAGGTGGGGTTGCCAAGGGCTAGCAGTCAGGCAGGGTTTGGACCGCTTGGATGTGCGTGCTGGATGGTCTCCCACCTTGCCTTTGAGGTTGCAGTGGCGCTGGCTGGACCTGGGAGGTGGAACGGGGTGGGCAGAGCTCTCTCCCCACGTCTCTGTTCCAGTGTGGAACTCCGAGGAGTCCTAAACTACTGAATTTGACCCTGGCGTTCCTTGCTATTAGAAGTAGACTAGTCCAACCAGGAGGATAGAATATATTTTATTTGCCCATTTATTCTCTTCTTTTTATAACTTTTAATTATTTATTCATTTGGTATGTGGGCACCCATTTGTTCTCCAGCTTTTGCCCTGCCTCCCTGTGAACACTTTGTAGGGGTTTAGCAGCTTAGATGAAGGTGAAGGTGATAAAATTCCACTGCCCCCCCCCCCCCCCCCGCTTTGTTGTTGTCTTGTTATTATCATTAGTAATTAAGATGGAGACCTTTCAAGGTGGAATAGCAGATCCTTCCTGCCTAAATTTACTCTGAGTTACTCCTCATTTTGTGAATGGATATAGCTGTTTTAAGGTGAAGAGTAAAAACATTTTGGTGTTATGGGCATCATTTGTTCCTTTGATACCTTGAACATGAGGTGGGGGAAATGGAGAGACCAGAATTACTGGTTAAACTGAGGATCTTGTTTCAAGCAGATGACTGCAAGACGTTCTTTCCTCCAGGGAAGCAGGTTTAGGAGTTCCTCCCTGAGTCAGGGAGGAAGCCAGAGGGAGTCTGTACAGCCTGCTTTTCTTTCTCTCTTTTAAACTCAGATCCTGACTCTCTTGTTCTTTCTCAGACTTAAAATTAAGAGTTTAAAAAAAGGGAAGTAAAACAGCTTGGGCAAGGAGAGCAGTAGGCCCAGAATGTTCTGTTGATTTCGAATGTTCAACTTCTGCTTTGGCTCCAGGACATGGGAGCAGAGCTGACTTGGTTGTGATTGGGGGAAACTTTAAGAGTCTTTTGTGGAACATGTGACATGGCCAGTATATTTTATAACAGTACGGACAAAATTTTAACAGATTCCTGTTGACAACATGAAGACACATTTTCAGAGCACTTAAGATGCCAGACATATGCTGAACATATGATAAGCATCATCTCATAATTAGAAGATTCTAATACAATTACTGCTTCTCATTTTACAGATGAGGAAATGAAGAATTTAAGATACCTGGTCAAGACTTTAGAGCTAGTTGGTTACTGACCGGACCTGAAACTGGTTCCTTTTGACAACAAAATTCATCTCTTTGACCTCGACTCTACATTGCCCAGCATTCCAGTATGTAATATGAGATTGAGTCAATTATTTCACTTAATTTCTAGAAGAGCAACATTTTGACATGTCACTTAGTCTGACCTTTTCAGTGAATAGTTGTGAAAGCACAGATCCAGAGAGGTCAAATGACTTTACTTGGGATCAATCAGCTTGTTAGTGCCAAAAACAAAATTCAGGTGTCAGAAACTTTGTATTGGCAATTATTCTGCTACATTCTGATGAGGGACTCATTTGAAAACACAGTTTGAGTAATGATAGGTGAGGAAAGTGGAAATGTTTCCTTTTAAAATTCAAACTTGATCGGGATGGGGAATACATGTAACTCCATGGCTGATTCATGACAAAACCCACTGCAATGTTGTGAAGTAACTAGCCTCCAACTAATAAAAATAAATGAAAAAAAAATAGGAAAAAAAAAATTCAAACTTGGAGTGGAGTTGCCAGCCTCTCTTATATCCCCTGCTTTTTCTCTGCCTTACAATCTGTGCTATGAGTTCTAAGAGCTTTTCTAAGGAAAGGCATTGCTTATGGCTCAACCTTAATATGTCATATTAAGGATGAAGGTGTGTGTGTCCTAAGTTGCTTCAGTCCTGTCCAACTCTTTGCAACCCCAGGGACCGTAGCCCTCCAGAGTCTCCTCTGTCCATGGGATCTCTCCAGACAAGAATACGGGAGTGGGTTCATGCTCTTCTCCAGCGGATCTTCCCCACCCAGGGATTGAACTGATGTTTCCTGCTTTGGCAGACGTGTTCTTTACCACAAGTGCCATCTGGGAAGCCCGGGATGAAGGTACATGATAGTTTCTCTTGCAGTGTTTTATGCCAAACGTGCATTTTGTTTTTGTGGTTGTTTTATTGAAACTTCTTCCTTCTCTTCCTAGGTGAGCAGGATGTTGGAGTCGGGAGAAACATGCCCCCATTTTTAAGTATCTAATTTATACTTGACTTTCATGTGTGAACAACTTTTGTTCTCCAACCAGCTGGATAGAAATTATGGGGAAAAGTCACACGATGTCTCTAATTTACTTTTAAATGCTTCTGCACAGAAAAGTAAAATGAGTTTAAAAAAGGAAACAAAAAATGTTGAAACTTTAACCTACCGTATGGATTCAGAAGTTGTTTCTGTTAGCTTTGGCAGTAGAACCGGTGTTCCCAAAATGCATTTATTTGTTCACAATCATTTGGGTAGCAGTCTGTGCAGGGCTCGGTGGTGACGGCTCATCTCAGGTTTCACTGTGGCTAGAGTAGGGATGAAGTAGATGGTTTGCAAAGATGTTCATGACAGTTCCTTTCATTCCTACACAAAGGCCCCTTGGCAACATGACTTTGCCACTCTTCTCATCAAATAGGGGAGTCTAAAGTAAGCCCCTCCATATGAATGAGTTCCATGCAGAGAGCACATGCATAATAAGCCCAATTAGTTCGTATTAATGACTCCAACAAAGTAAGTCTAGGTAGTCAACTAACACAATCGTCTATAAGTACTCTCCTGTAATGGGTTTATAATGCTTTCCACACAAAAAATGTATAAAAAACAAACACAAGAAATAAAACATTTTCAGTCTTATAGTACTGTACCTTGAAAAGTACACTGCAGTCCAGTACAGCAGCTGGCTCTTCTTAGCAGTACCAGCTATGTCACGGCTACTTTTACACTTGCTTCCAGGCCTCCAGGGCTTGACATAAAGGTACTGTCCTCCTGTACCCTATACAGAACCTGTCAGTAAACCATACAAAAGCGTGACCACGCGCAGAGGATGCACGCAAGTACTAACGTCCACTTGGCACGTGAACTCACATGACTGGCATGTTCACGTCTTTGAAAGTTCACAACGTGAAGGTTTGTACGTCGGAGACTGACTGTATTTCTCTACCCCCTTGAATCTGAATTTAACGGTGACTTTTTTGCCAGAGAGGATTTTGGCAAACAGGATGCGGCACCCACTTAAAGGGGACTTGCATTTGGGGGCTTGCACTCTTCCTGCTGCGATTGGAAAGACCGCCTTCTGAAGATGCATCAATGAACTTCCTGGAGGAGAAACCACAGGGAGAGGCAGACTTAACCATCTCTTCTGTCTTGACTTGAGGCCTCGGATGTGAGTGAGGCTGGCTTAGACCTTTCAATCTCTCTCAAGCTGACCTGGACCAGAAGAACTGGGAGAGATAAATCATTAGCTCTATAATCCACTTGTTATTCACTTTTTGGTTGGTTTGTTTAAAATATCACATTTACTGCCCATATCAGAAGTCTTACAGACTACAGTAATTCAAAAAAAATTATGTATTTATTTGGCTGTGACGAATATTAGCACGTGGGATCTTTCACTGGGACACACAGGGTCCAAAGTGCGGGCTCAGTAGTTGTGGCTCGTGGGCTTATTTGCTCCAAGGAATGTGGGATCTTACTTCCCCGAGCAGGATCAAATCCATGACCCCTGCAGTGTCCAGTGTACTCCTAACCGCTGGGCCACCAGGGAAGTCCTGAGTACAATGATTAAAAAAAAAAAAAAAAACTATGTTTGCATGCTTAAGCAGCCTGAATGAGTACCTAGCAATCTAAGGCAGTTTTAATCAATTTTGTCCTACAAAATGGTGCTATGATATTGTTGCGTGACTTAGAGCTGGTACGTTCCCATGCCCTTTGAGACAGCTCTGGTGGCTGCCTGGCTTTCAGGATCAAGGCCAGCACTAAGTGGGGCATTGCCCCCAACACCACCCGTGGCTTGGAATTGAGGGTGCTCCCAGGACACAGGAGGGCTGGGCTTATGGGACAGTAGCCCGTAAAGGTTAGGACCACCTTGGGGACAGCGCTGGTACTAGTGGGTTCGAAGACTCCTGGGTCATGAAAAACTGAAGCCTTTCAGTTTTGGAGTGATTTGTCTGGCAATGAAAACTAACCAATATATAAATAGAGCAATTTCAGAAGATTGTTTGGAACAGAATACCCTTAGAAAATATCACTGATTATGAAAACAATGCCACTGTCTACCAAATGAGGACAGCATAAAATTTACTGTTTTTTACTGATATATAATTGACATATATTTCATTGATTTTAGGTGTACAACATAATGATTTGTTATGTGCACATTGTGTGAGATAATTACTGGAATACACTTAGTTAACATTCACCAGCACACATAGTTACTTTTTTTTTATGATGAGAACTATTAAGATTTACACACCACACAGCAGTGTTAACTACAGTCACCATGCTGTAACTTACATCCCCAGCACTTATTTAACTTATAACTAAAACATGGTACTTTTTGACCACCTTCACTCATTGTACCTCCCCCCAACCTCCACTTCCAGTAATTTCCAGAGGTTATTAAAAATTGCTGTTATTAAAACTAACAATGATGATGATCATCCTGACAATGGAAATACCTCATTTCCTATAATAAGGAAATATGATAAAGGTCAAAGTTCTTCCATAGAAAGATCTCATTTAAATGTGTACACTCTGTTAAAAAATGTTTGTCCTATACTTCCATTTGTAATATTGGCATATATTCTTATGTTTCCTAAAGATATTTTTGAGGGAATAGTGTTAATAGAAATATGACAAAGTGTAATATCTATAGGAATTGGAGATATGGAGAACTGGTTGACTTTTCACGATTTAGTCAGATTGCTTTCCCCTGGATGGCTCAACTATTTGAAGGGAGAAAGGATTTTTATCGTACATAAGAACAAAGGGAGGGAGCATTTTGAGAGATCAGAACGTAGTGGGCACATCTGAGGGGAATGGGTCAGCATAAAGGTGACAAGTTCCTGGCAAGAAGATGTACAAGAGTTGTGTCAAAAGTGCGTGGAGGTCTTGACTTCAGGAATTAAGAAGAACACTTCCTTTTCCCCTTCTTTCCTCTTCATCAAAGTTCATCAAGTTTGGAGTTCTTAGCATAGTTAAGCTACATTATGACATACAATAGCACTTTCCCCAATATTTTCTTTATTAGTTCCTCAAGATGTTCAGCATAAAAGGGGGTGAGTTAAATAAGTCTGACAGTATATTAAAGCTACATTTTGTCAGTGCACATTAGTGTAGTATATTGAGGACTTTGAGAAACGTTACAGTAGGGACTTTCCTGGTGGTCTAGTGATGAAACAGTGTGCTTCCACTGCAGGGAGTGTGGGTTCAATTCCTGGTTGGGGAACTATGTGCCAGGAGGCCAAAAAGTTTAAAAAAACAATACTGTAGTAAAGAAATCATTCCCTCTTTTAAAAGTCCAATGCTTGTCAATCTTATTGAAAGATAGAATTATTTTCTTCTATAAAATGCTTTAACATCACACATAACTGGCTTCACTTGAGAAAATGAAAGTTAATTGACTCAATTCAATCTGCAGTTATGTATATGTGAATATACACCTTTCTGGTGGTTGTTCAGTCCTTAAGATGTGTCCCACTCTTTGCAACGCCATGAATGACAGCATTCCAGGCATCCCTGTCCATTACCAACTCCCAGAGCTTGCTCAAACTCATGTTCATTGAGTCAGTGATGTCATCCAACCATCTCATCCTCTGTCGTCTCCTTCTCCTCCTGCCCTCCATCTTTTCCAGCATCAGGGTCTTTTGCAAAGAGTTGGCTCTTTGCATCAGGTGGCCAAAGGACTGGAGCTTCACCTTCAGTATCAGTCCTTCCAGTGACTAGTCAGGGTTGATTTCTTTTAGGACTGACAGATACAATGATATGCTCTATGCAGTATTGGTCTCAGAAAATTAATATGTATAATAGGAAATATGAAACTGGCACACAAAAATATTATATGACGTAGAAGGAGATAAGAGTTGGATTAGTAATAGCTTTCACTGGAGGTAACAAAACCCAGCTCAAAGTGGCTTGAGGGAACGATTGGCTTATGTAATTGGAAAGTTCAGAAGTAGGTCAGGCTTGGGAAGCTTGTTCTATCAGGATCCCAGCTCTGTTTCTCTTGCCTTCTCTGGGTGTCAACTTCACCCTGGCTTGCTTGATGGGAACAACAGTTATTCTTGTAGAAACATGAGCCATATTATCCCTAACTTTCAAGTTCAAGAAGAGAGTGTCTCCTTCCACAGTCACTGGTCAAAAGTTCTGACTTGTGCTGACTGTGAACCAGTCCATGGGGCCTGGAAATTGTCAAATACCTATTGGTTTACAACTAGATTACCTGGATCAAAGACTCGGTCAAGAGAGATGAGATTATCCCCATTGGCATAGACCCCACTCAAGGAAATAGGGATGGGCTCAATCTCACCCAAATCCTATGACTGTTACCATAGACTGGAGAGCATAGAATGGATGTGTGTGCCAGGGGGAGTAACCACAATGTCCACTTACAGAGGGGCAGGAAGGACACCTTAGTTCTGTGGATCCAGTGATTGGTTCATCTGTTGAGAATCTTGGTGGAGTAGCTTTTCAGATGGTTGTCAAGGGCATGAGCTGGCTTTGGATATGAAGGAGAGGAGCAGTAAAGGGCTTTCCAGGAGGAGAAAGCTGCAGAGGCAAGTCAGATGAGCAGGGCTTGGAGGAGTGAAGTGCTGTTAGGCAGATCCATTTGGATGGAATAATCATAACAGTGTTTATATGGGAAAATTCACTCTGCGTTCCAAGTATTCAATAAGTTAAAAAAACGAAGTTTTGAAACTCAACCCATTAGTAAATTGGGAACTCCCTGTTCTCTTGAGTCATAGCCCTACTACCATTTATGATGTTTATGTTTCAAGAAGTATATAGTTGGCACATCCATGTAAAATCTTTATAGAAAAACTCCAGACTTGTTTGAAAAGATGCCAGGTTAACACAGCTGAGTTGACCATTGACGCGTTTTATAGCAAAATATTTGTTGATAGGAATGAAATGAATTCCTTATCTCTCCCTAAGGACACCTGCCATCCTTTAGATTAGTGGTAAAATGCAGTTTTAAAAATCAGATTTTGGAATAAATGCTATGAATTTTCCAGTATCAGGTGTTTAGCATTTTATTTTGAGTAACTAAAAAGACCATCCTGCTCTTAATGTAACATCAATTACCTAGACTAAATTTCAAAGCTGTTAATAAATTGAAGTACATTAATAGTGTGAGTTAAGGGAAAAAAAAGAGGCGCCTGATGCTGTGTGTGGAGAGAGCAGATATGCAGTTACCCATCTGGTAACAGAAAAAGCAGTGGGTGCTCTAGCATGTTTTGAGCCTTTAAAACATCTCTGTGTTTCTTTTCATTTTTAGAGAAGTCCTTACATTTACCTATTCAGTTTTTTTTTTTTTTTTTAATTGAGGTATAGTTGATTTACTATTCCTAAAGGAGATTAGTCCTGGATGTTCATTGGAAGGACAGATGCTGAAGCTGAAACTCCAATACTTTGGCCCCCTCATGCGAAGAGTTGACTCACTGGAAAAGACCCTGATGCTAAGAGGGATTACGGGCAGGAGAAGGGGACGACAGAGGATGAGATGGCTGGATGGCATCACCGACTCGATGGACATGAGTTTGAGTAAACTCCAGGAGTTGGTGATGGACAGGGAGGCCTGGTGTGCTGCGATTCATGGGGTCGCAAAGAGTCGGACACGACTGAGCGACTGAACTGAACTGAACTGAACTGAACTGAACTGATTTACTATTCAGTCATAAGAAAGAATGAGATTTTGCTATTTGCAACAACATGGGTGATTTTAAAGGGTATTATGTTTAGTGAAATAAGTCAGACAGAGAAAGACAAGTGTAAAATCACTTAAATGTGGAATCTAAAAATTAAAACAAATGAGTGACTACAACAAAAAAAGAATAAACAGATTCACAGGAATAGGGAACAAATTAGTGGTTACTTGTGGGGAGAGGAGAGAGGAGGGGAAGAGAAGATTGGGAGAGAGGATTAAGAGGTACAGAATATCAGGTATAAAAGAAGTAAGATACAAAGATATATGGTGCATGGAATATAGCCAATATCTTCCCACTTTTCATTCATGTTAATTTATATATTTCTTCTTTTCCTTAAAAAATCTAGCCTGGTGTTGTATGGAACATCCTATGAAATAACAGTTGGACATTTTCATTCCTTATCACTGCCTTTGATGTACAGTTTGATCCTTCCTAAATAGCTCCCAGCTTTGGTAGCGGTCACTCTGCTTCCTCACTGGTTGATTCTAAATCTGTAATTACCTCTAGGTCCAGAGGCAAGGATTAACAGACCTTACCCTAATTGCTTGTTTTTGTAGAGTTGTTAACAAAGATTTGGGCTCCAGAAACAGAGCCAGACAGAAGGAAGCCTGGAGTTCAAAAGTCTTGTAATCTTTGGCTCCACAGGCCTATAAAAGTGAAGTGTTGACTGAATGCAAACTGCCTGCAGGCTGAGAGGCCCAGGCCGCGGAAGGACAAGGGGCCCATGGATCATTTGAAGAGATGGGGGGTTTCATAAGGATTCTGGACTGAGCTGTTAATAGATGGCCCCATTTGATTTCCCCTTCCTCATGAATGCCCGATCTAGAGCACTCTGCTGCACAACACATCTTTTCTTACCTCCTGTGTTCCTGGAATTTAAGAATAAATGAGGCCTCTTGCAAATGCCCGGCATGAAAGGAGTAAATTGGAAATATTAAATGATGCTGGTGCAGTAATAATGTACTCTTGTTTCCTGGTGCCACTCTTGAGCTAATGGTTACAGGCTTGCAATTTGTGAGCAAGAAGATTAAGTTCAATATTAAACCGTGATTACAGGCAAGTAGGAGCAGGGGGCTCTTTTGGGAAAGTGTGAGGGATCAGTCACCTCCTCACCTCCAAGTATTACAGGTTACCGGAGGTTATAAGATTTAACGAGTATGGAAAATTTTGCTGGGTGAGAGGGCGTTTTAAAAAACGTCACCGGGAAGCTCATTCAAGTAGCTTTCTTAACAACAAATCCGGCCTTCTCACTCTCCATAGGATTCTTAGGAAAACTCTGGGTATCTTTACAAAGGAAAAGTGTAAACTACATGTTATACTAGATTGATTTGTGGAATAAAAGATCGATATATGATTTCATTTAAGAAGATGTAAGAGAATAGCACATTAAAATTGGTTATAAAAAGATGTCAGAAGAACAATGGAGACAGAATTTGGTTTTAAACTAGGCAGAAATTGTAGCAGAATAATGTTTCCTTTTCTTTCTGAGTTTCTTGTCAGCAAACTAATTTTCAATTATTTTAGCAGAAATATACTTTAAACAAATTAGAAAACAGTATGCATGACAGCTAAGTTGCTTCAGTCAGGCCCCATTCTTTGTGACCCTATGGGCTGTAGCCCCACAGGCTCCTCCGTCTGTGGGCTTCTCCAGGCAAGAATACTGGAATGGGTTGCCATGCCCTTTTCCAGGGGATCTTCCCTACCCAGGGATCAAACCTTCAAAATCTCATTATGTTTCCTGTGTTGCAGTGGGTTCTTTTTTTACCTGGGAAGCCCTAGAAAACTGTATAAATGGAAATAAGTATTTTTAAATGTTTTCAATGAATCTTTTTTTTTAAATTTTTTATCTCTCCTCTTCAAAAGAAGAATATCTTAGTTTAGAAAAATCTTTGTTTTATATTATTTTCATATTTTGCTTAAAAATAGGTACTTTCATCTTATTTTATCTCAATATTTGGACTTTTATAAAGTCAGGAGATTTCCTAAAATTACTCCTACATCACTAATTCCTATTCATTACTACATTTGAATTTCTCAAGGGAGAAAAAAAAAGGTTTGATATTTACGTGTAAATTTTTTGCTTACAATTTGAACTCATTTCTGATCTTTTGAAACTAAATTAATTTGAGGTACAAATTTATAACAATAGATTTTGTTATGGGAGTTGTGATTAATCCCATCTTTTTTTCCTCATAAGCAAGCACATCTGAATCTATCATATTCTAGAAGGCATTGTCTCTATGATATGTCTTGCATTGGCAAGTTTCTGAATTTCTGATCCCTGGAAAATATTTTCAACACCCGTTAAACAAAAACCCTCGGAAAGTAGTTCTGGCCTTATCTATTCAGAAAGAATTTCTCAATTTAATTATGAATACAGTGACTGACTATCCTGCAAAAGAATTATGTCAGTTCTATATATTTTGGACCCAAGTCTCTGGCAGCAGCTCTTTCTCCAACCCAAAGACATGGGTCCCCCAGGTAGTCAGAAAGAGGTTGGATGAAATGTGTGACCTGTGTGGCAGGGTTCAGGACTTAACTCACAATGAATGAGATGTGTAGAGAAACACAGCTTCTTTATTTTGTCTAGAGTCTGTCCCCTTCCTCAGTTCCCACCTGCTGGTTTGTGGGAAAAGTTAATTAAATTTCCAGTATGTTTTAAAATTAGTCAATCTGACAATTTAAATAATGCCTTTAGGCTATCCTCAGTTTCTCCTATGATTAAACATATTCAATCTCAGAGAATTTCTGTTTCCTCCCTCCCCGTTTCTAACATCGAGTTGGTGTGAGCAGAAAGGTGAGTATTGCTCAAACTTGTGAAGCCTTAAAGTGAATAAGATTTGGGGGTCTTTAAGGTGTGATGTCTTCTGAGCCCCTAGGTCATGGCCATTGATTCCTGAATTCTCTCCCAGTTTTCAGAGGTGAGATCTGCAAAAGATAAGCTATGGGCTGTTCTTTTGGCTCAGGAAATGCTACCAGTGTAGGCCATGGATGCTTAGAGTCAACCACCAAGTCTCTGGCAGTTCTTCCCTATGGCTTTCTGTTCTGGGGGTCTTCCATTGTTGTGGAGACCTTATGCTTTGCTGTGACGGGCTCCATGGTTGGCTCTTGGATTTCACTGTGAATCCAAGCAACAGGAAATGCAGGTGAGCTGGGAACACGAAATCCCAAGCCTTCTTTACCTAACCACACTATGAAGGTTTCTTTTAGTGGCTGTGTCTTAGACTGGAGGCTCTGCTCAGTGGTCCTACTTCAGACTCTAAATTGGGTGTAGAGAGTCTCATCGATACTGCCTGTGTGACATATTACTGCCTTTCTTGGTGGAAGCCAAGATGGGAAAAATTTGAAAGCTTGTGTTTACTTACCTTTGGTCTTTTGTCTTTTTCTGTCTCCTTTTCACCATCTATGTATATAAAAGGACAATCTCTCTCCTACTTTCTTTAAGTCGAATCCTCTGTCTGCCATAGTGATGGCTAGGCTGTGAGAGGACAGGCGTCCCTTTCACACCACGATAGAACTCTAGGATCTAAACTCTTGGTATCTAAAGGAAATATTAAAGTGATCCAGAATCCTCTCTCTATGCAATGATATGTCTGGCAGGGCTATTGTCTTGGTACTTTTCCATCTCAGAATCTACTTATAAATTTACTACACCTTGAATTTACTCTGCAAAAAATACCAATGTTTACCTTGCATCAACTGTATTACAGGCAGCTGCGATTTTGAGATTTTTGGAGAATCTTGGGGAGTTGAGCTATGTTGGGTCAGTTCTTTTTTTTTTCTGCAGTTCCTTTCTTCAGAAATATTCTTGATATTTTGCTAATTAAAATGGAAACTAAATGTATCCTTATAATGTATGTATTTTCCTTCTGCCAAAATATAGCCTTCTGAGATGTTCACCATCTATTTCATCTCCCAGCCCATCAGTTAGTTTCTATTAACTTATCCTTCTTTTCCCTTAGAGCACTTAGTCATAGTGAAATTATTAATATATATTGACATTTTTATTTGCTTGCCTGCTTATTTTCTGTCTCTCTCTCTACAGTATAAGCTTAAAGAGAGGAAGGCTTTATTTTTTTTGTTCACTATGATATTCCATTGCCTAGACCAGGATGTACTCAATAAACATATGTTGGAAAAACAAATTTATAAATGAATGAATGAATCTATAACCAAATTCTACAGTCATTTGACTTTGCTTTTCCTTCTAGGTTCAAGGACTCTGCATTTGCTCATTAATGATGGCTGATTGCCAATGACATTACTATAGATGACTAAGCAATCATATTCACTGAGGTTAATTCTGAGTTGTGTTTTTATTTCAAAGTGTTTCGAGCCTGAAAATTTCACTGGTCTCTGGGGAGTGTTTTCTGGAATTGGAGAAGTAGTATTCTGATTGCAAAATCAATGGAAGATAAATTTATGCAACAGTCAACAAATGCTATAAACTCTTGACAACACTCTATTTATTTTTCATCGTTATATTTTGGTACCAAATCTCACTACTTGACACATAGTAAATATTCATTAATGTATGTTGAATTTGTCCAGTATGAAATGTGAGTTCAAATCTTCCAATTGTGTTTTAAGTCTACATAAATTACCCTGAAGTCCCTAAACCCTGGATAAAACAATACTGTTCAAGATATGTTTACTCTAAAAAACAAATATTGTAAATTCTAGTTTGTTTCATTTTGTCTTAATTTAGGTCCTACTATTGAGACACTTCACGGCCAGCTAGAAAAAGTCACTATCAGTAAGTTCTTTACCATTGACACCTTAGTTCCAACAGTTCCACTGTGCTTTGTTCTAACACACTGCTGCTGCTGCTGCTGCTAAGTCACTTCAGTCGTGTCTGACTCTGTGCGACCCCATAGACAGTAGCCCAACAGGCTCCTCTGTCCCTGGGATTCTCCAGGCAAGAACACTGGAGTGGGTTGCCATTTCCTTCTCCAATGCATGAAAGTGAAAAGTGAAAATAAAGTCGCTCAGTCGTGTCCAACTCTCCGCAACCCCATGGATTGTAGCCTACCAGGCTCCTCCATCCATGGGATTCTCCAGGCAAGAGTACTGGAGTGGGTTGCCATTGCCTCCTCCTCTAACACACTAGCTGATCTTAAAGCCGCAGAACAGAACTTTTCACAAATTAATCAAGAAGCCCTTGTTATGGAGGTTGAGGATTTGCACAATCATTGTTCACTACTTGGGATGATGGATTAGTTAGATTTCCTACACTTGGAGGGGTTGACCACAAGAATTGTCCAGATCCAGGAATAAGTTTTTCCAAGCCTATTTCTACAAAGAACACATGAGCCCTCTGCTTTCTAGCGATCATGTCTATGAGTCGTCTCAGCTGCAACCCCAAGCCATTTGGATCTCTTGGAAAGGCCTCACCTGTGTTTAGGGCCCAGGCTTGGGGAACCAAGAGCTGGCCAAATCACCATGGCCACAGGACTACTGGCATATTCAGCCAGTTCTCTAGTGGTTCAGTGAAATGATTAAACTGAGTTATCCTAATTCACTCTTACCATGTCAGTAGTGCAGTTTGGGGAACACAGATTTACACATAGAGTCAGATGGTGCTGTTATTGTCTGCTGATGTTTTACTGGCATAAAAGTTACACGAGTTTTCCATCAATATAGTATATGGTTCACACCGGGTAGGCCATATAAAGCAAAGAGGGGCTGATGGAGAAAAGCCACTCTATTCAATTATATACACTGCTTATTTAACTTATATGCAGAGTACATCACATGAAATGCCAGGCTGAATGAACCTCAAGCTGGAATCAAGATTGCCAGGAGAAATATCAATAACTCAGATACGCAGATGACACCACCCTTAGGGTAGAAAGCAAAAAAGAATTTAAGAGCCTCTTGATGAAGGTGATAGAGGAGAATGAAAATTCTGACTTAAAACTCAGCATTCAAAAAGTTAAGATCATGGCATCACATTACTTTATGGCAAATAGATGGGGAAACAATGGAAACAGTGACAGACTTTGTTTTCCTGGGCTCCAAAATCACTGCGGACAGTGACTGCAGCCATGAAATTTAAAGATACTTGCTCCTTGGGAGAAAAGCTATGACCAACCTAGACAGCATATTAAAAAGCAGAGACATCACTTTGCCAGCAAAGGTCCATACAGTCAAAGCTATGGTTTTTCCAGCAGTTATGTGTGGATGTGAGAGTTGGACCATAATGAAGGCTTTGCACCAAAGAATTGCTGCTTTTGAACTGAGGTGCTGGAGAAGACTCTTGAGAGTCTCTTGGACAGCAAGGAGATCAAACCAGTTAATCTTAAAGGAAACCAACCCTGATTATTCATTGGAAGGACTGATGCTGAAGCTGAAGTTTCAATACTTTGGCCATTTGATGTGGAGAGCTGACTCTTTTGAAAAAACCCTGATGATGGGAAAGATTGAAGGCAGGAGGAGAAGGGGACGACAGAGGATGAGATAGTTGGATGGCATCACCTGCTCGATGGACATGAGTTTGAGGAAACTCCAGGAGACGGTGAAGGACAGGGAAGCCTGGTGTGCTGCTGTCCATGGGGTTGCGAAGAGTCAGACACGACTCAGAGACTGAACAGCAGCAACAACAAATTCAATTACTAATTGAGTATTAAGCACTTATTGGGTATCAGCCATTGCACTTAGTAGGCCCTGAGAGAGGTAAAAAGCAGAGCAAGAAACATTTCTTACCCTCATGAATATATCTAATGTTAGATATATTTATGCTTATAGATAAATAGTGCATATTTTAACATGGGAAGACAATTTAGTGTTTTTTGTTTGCATGTGGTATAGGATTGACGTTTAATTGCCTTAGACTGCAGCATTAAGAAAGGTTGATGACCGATGATTTTTCTTATCTTTTGGAACATATAGCATCTCCTGACTCTTCCTTTGCTCAAGTACCAGAGCCATTAAGTAGAGCACTAGAAGCTGCATGATAGAAATGGGTGGGTTTTACTGAAACAGATCAAACATATGAGTTGTTGAATTGGAATTTTATGCATTTTTTAAACAGTCTTTGACCTCCATTTTCTGTGACTCTCTTTTCCCCTTATTATTGAAAGTACTCAGAAGAAAATCCTATCTCTCAAGTTTTATTCTTTGCTGAAGCCCACATGGTTTTCAGAGTTCCTTTCAGTTACCCATGTTATAAGAGTGATATTTTTAACTTCAGACTCTTGGTGATTATTTTTATTTCGCAGGAAAATCCTTTTTTCCACCCTTCTATCCTGCTCACCAGCAGAGAGAAAACAGCCCCTTATAAGTCTTTCTTTCCTCCTACGGCATGTTTTATAATGCCAGTGCTCTTCACTTCAGCTCAGCTTCCAAATTTAATTCATTTGTTAGGCCTATTTTTACCTTGAGACATGAAATCTGAATGTGTTGCTAAACTATCAGAGAAAGTGCTTTTCTTTCTGCCTTCCATCTAAGGCAATGTGTGCTTTCCTAAATGGTATTATTTATAGCTGTGGGCTGTGAAAACGAAGCACAGACACGCTGCCTACGTCCCCTGTCACACTTTTTTTTTTTTGGTTAGAGTAGTTAGTCATTAGTACTGAATTGTTTGGTCACGAGCGGGGAGAGAGTGAAAATGTAAAATTAAATACCTTTCATTTTCATGGTTCTGGTGTGAAATCTATGGGGGAAATCCCTGAGTGGAGTAACCGGACCAAAGGGTTGCAGGTACATGGTGTTACTCAGCATCTCATGCCTCATCCCTTCTGCCCTGAAAGTCTGTGTTTGTGAATTTGTTAGTCAGGATAGGCTAGTTTATGTTGCAGTAACAAACAAGCCTTGCCCCACCTCCAACCTCAGGGATTTATAGGCCGATTTATTTTCTTATTGGCTCAGTTGTAAAGAATCCATCTACAATGGAGGATAGGCAGGTTTGATTCCTAGGTTGGAAACATCCCCTGGAGAAGGAAATGGCAATTCACTCCAATATTGTTGCCTGGAAAATTCAGTGGACAGAGGAGCCTGGTGAGCTATAGACCACGGGGTCACAAGAGAGTAGGACATGCCTGAGCAACTAAACAAACAAAAACCATCTATCTTCACGTGTCCTTTGCATGTTGGCCGTTGTGCCATATCCTGTCATCTGATGGAGCAGGCTTTACTTGGACCCCTTGGTGGTTGTAGCAGAGGGAAAAGAAACACAAACAGTTCGCCAATTCTGAAAGCCTCTGTGTGACACCCGTCATTTCTGTTTACATTTCATTGGATAAAACAGGCCACATGGGCACTTCTGAGTCCATCAGAGCAGCGATATGTAATCTTCCTTCAGGGGGGGATGCTATAGAGAGGGTCCCAGAATATTTGGTGAATGAACTATCGTAGTGGGGATTCACTGACTTTCGTTTGACAGTAGTCAATAGAAAGTAAGAATTTTCCAGATGAGGACTGAATTTTGAGGTTGAGGTTGGCAAAGAACTAGTATCTTTTTTTTAACTTTTATTTTTTCTGGGGTGCTGGAAATAAGATAGAGGTCCTCATTGCTTAGAACTCTAGGCTCTTGAAGGCCACTTTCTAATGTATTAACATATATGTTATATCTATATTCATTGTGTTTGTTGTTTGATTTACTCAGTTAAAAAAATAACTTTGAACTGCGGCATTTTTACGACTATCATTTTGTCCTTGCCTATGTCTTCAGGTTCATCTTTCACCACACTCCTGCTTTGGACTCCAGGCTCTGGCTGCAATGAAATATTTGCTATTCTAGAACTTTCTTTGGAATGCCTTTGGCCTTGCCTTGTCTGGCTAATGCCTCTCACCCTGGGCTTAAAGTCAGTATCACATTTCCTAGTCTTGATTAGGTGCCTCTTTTCTCTTATAGAAGGCTGTCCATATTTATTGTTTCCATAACACTTATCCTATGGAAGTATGTTATTGTTCACCAATTTTTCTCATTATATGTAATTTGTCATTGTCTTGGGAGGCCCACAACTGCAGCCTCAATACCCATCACTCTCCTCCATTGACCCTGATGCTCCATTGACACTGGTCACCTTTGTGACCATTGACACTGGTCACCTTTCTTTTCCATAAATAAGTCCAATTTGTCCACACCTTTATTGCCTTCTCACTATCCATTCCTGTTACCTGTTCTTCTCTCTTATCTTCAAATACTGGCTCTTTTTTTATCATTCTGGTTTCAGCTTCCTTAGAGATGACTTTCTCAAGTACTGAATCTATAGTATCCACCCAGACTCCGGGTATCATAGCATGCTATCTTTGCACGCTCCTTAACACTGTCCAGTACTTTTCTTATTCTTTCATTTGTTTGTCATCTGCCTCCCTCCATTAGAATATACTCCAAGAGAGCAGAAACTTTCAGTTCTGTTTATATCTGTGTCACTGAGGATAGTGTCAGTACTACTGTTAGTGAGTGAGTGAAGTCGCTCAGTCATGTCCAACTCTTTGCAACCCCATGGACTTTAGCCTACCAGGTTCCTCTGTCTATGGGGCTTTCCAGGCAAGAGTACTGGAATGGGTTGCCATTTCCTTCTCCAGGGGACCTTCCCGACCCAGGGATCTAACCTGAGTGTCCCACATTGTAGGCATATGCTTTACAGTCTGAGCCACCAGAGAAATCCGTATTTCTGCTAAGTAGTCAATAAATAACTATTGACTTTTAATGAATTAATGACATTATAGTAGTTCTTCAAGAATCAAGGTTAAAGCTTTTATTGTTGTTAAGCATTCAATACATATTTAATAGTTTTAAAATAAATTAGTAAAACTCCAGAGTTCTCCAAAACCCATTTGAAATCTCATCTTCCATTGATAATTTCCACTCACATTATCAATCTTTCATAATACTTCTTAGAATTTTTTAATATAGTTATAATATCTTCTCCTTTTCTTTCTATTGGTATATGTTATGCCCCTGATGATAACAGTATCTTTTACTTTAATTCCCCCTTCAACACAACAAAAAGTTGGAAAAAGTATATTTTGGGGTAGATTTCATCTTATCAGTGGGTTGTGTAAGAAGACTTTGTTAGGCAAGTATTATTGTCATAGATTACTCACATCGAAAGTGAATTTATCAAGAGTCAAAGACTCCTAAAAGATCTTCAATCACTCAGGCCAAATTTTCATGACCCTTTATGACTTAAGCCTAGAGAATTAATTTCTGTGACTCTATGGAAATTGCTTGAAATGAACTATTAAGAAAATGCCATATGATTTGGAATCATTGAAGATTTTTCCATGATTGTGTTCAAGTATAATTTCTTACTCTTGCAAATGAAACATACATCAGATTTTGATTTTAATACCTTTCCACTTCACTAACAAGGTATATGGCCTCAGACAAGTTAGTGGCTTCTCTGTGGCTTGACTTCTTCATCTCTAGGTAGGAGATAATAATATTGATCTCTCAGAGTTAAGAGAATTAAATATATTAATACACGTGAACACTTAAAACATTGTCAGGAAAGAAGAAGGTGCTATATCATTGTCAGTTATCATCATCATTATTTTTAATAATCTAATTTAAAATCAGCAGTGAACTTCTAAGAGATGTTTAAAATTTAAGTTTTTAATAGCTTGGACTCCCCCAGTGGTCCAGTGGCTAAGTCTCTAATCTCCCAATGCAGGCAAGGGGCAGAGGTTTGATCTTTGGTTGATGAACTAAAATCCTGCATGACTCCTGGTGCAGCTAAAAAAAAGTAATACGTTGGTTCAACCTTCAAGGTTCTGTAAAATTTATCTTCAGAGATTCTAGAATATAGCTTATGAAGTCTAAGTCAGTGGGGCTCAAACTGGGTTCTGTGGGGCTCCTTCTAAGGTCACTGTGGGGTGTTTGGAGTGGGGAGGAGCAAGAAACTAAGTGTGTAAGATTTACCCCTCCACCAACCCTGTTCTTTTTCTCACTCATTCTAGCTCCACAAGAGGAACTTTTCCTGATTTAAAAAATTAGGCCTTTGCATAAGATTTTTGGAGTCTGTGCCTCCACAAAAGAAGTGAGAAGTTTGAATACTATTGGTTTGGGGCAGTAAAGTTAGTCGCTTGGGAGCTAGAGATGAAGAAGGGCAGAAATGAAGACCTCTCTTGGCTCTAAGGTGACCCCAGGATGCAAATACATCATTTGGGAAGATGCCAGCATTGTTCTCATCTGCTCTACTTTGCGCTTTTCCTCATGCCCCTTCCCCAGCATTTGGCCAACACCTAGCATTTGATACCTTCATTACCTTGATCTTAGCCTTATCTTTGATACCAGGGAGATCAATATATTTTATATTGTGCTATAAATATCATAACCTCTGTGTACCCCAACCAGATTGATGTCCAAATACCTAGAGTTCATGTTGATGAACAACCTTAGGTTAACTGTTTAGCATGTAGAACAAACAAAATATTAATAAAATGTTACATGTTTTAACTGGTTGTTATGTGGTCATGTCAAAAGATGAGATGGTTGGATGGCATCGCCAACTCAATGGACATGAGTTTAGGTGAACTCCGAGAGTTGGTTATGGACAGGGAGGCCTGGTTTGCTGCGGTTCATGGGGTCGCAAAGAGTTGGACAATACTGAGTGACTGAACTGAACTGAGCTGAAAAAGATTCTTCATTGACATGGTGAATTCATCTTTTCTCTGATGCAGATCAATATGTAGGGAGACAAAAACCAGGAATTACAGGAATGTTCTGGAGGAGTTTTTCAGGAATTTATCTTATCAAGGGCAAGCACTGGCCTGAGTAAGCTTGCTGCTCCTGCTAAGTCGCTTCAGTTGTGTCCGACATAGACAGCAGCTCACCAGGCTTCCCCATCCCTGGGATTCTCCAGGCAAGAATACTGGAGTGGGTTGCCATTTCCTTCTCCAATGCAGGAAAGTGAAAAGTAAAAGTGAAGTTGCTCAGTTGTGCCCGACTCTTAGCAACCCCATGCCTACCAGGCTCCTCCGTCCATGGGATTTTCCAGGCAAGAGTACTGGAGTGGGGTACCAGTGCCTTCTCCAGATTAAGCTTGAAAAGATAACATTAATATGTTATATTTTAGTCATATTCTATCCCACCATTTTGATCCCTCTGCTTTGTCTACTCTTTTGTGTTGACCTGTTTCTTTCTTCACATGTTTCTTTTTGTCTCCCTTTTCTTTATGCTTTCTTGCCTTCCTCATTCACCTGTTCTCTCATTCACGCATTCTCTTTTCCTTTCCTGACCTCTTTCCCTCCCCCCCCCTTTTTTTTATTATTTGCTTACAGTTTTCTTATGGGTTAATTGAGAAATAATGACATTTGCATTAAATGTTACTGGTACACATAATCTCCATGGAATAAAATTGACAATGTCTTAAACTGCACATGGTAAAAATTGTCATTGATTAAAATTAATAGAAAAATAAGATCTTAACAATATTTAGATTTGCAAACTCTCACCCAGAAACATTGAACTTGGTAGATATAATGGTGACAAAAGAAAAACTCACAAAGATTGAAAGAAATCAATAAAAATTGATGTGACAAAAACCTTGTTGATGAATGAAATTATGATTTTATAATTTAGGTGAAAAACAACTAATGTCAATGAAATGATCTCAGTTAAATAAAGAAGAAAATTGAAAAAAAAAATTGAAAATGGTTACAGTACTATTTTGATCAAGAAATAAATTGGTTCAGTGACGTTTGTCTGGGACATATTTCTTTTTTTCTTTTTTTTTTGGCTGGACTTCATAGCATGTGGGATCTTAGTTCCCCAACCAGGGATTGAACCCATGCCCCCTGCAAGGGGAGTGTGGAGCCCTAACCACTGGACCACTCAAGAACTCTCTGGGACCCAATTTCTTGAAAACTTTTTCAATACTGGCCTAATCTGATCAAAATGTTTGTACTATAAAATATCCTCAGGGTCAAAATTTCTTTAGAGACAAAAATAGCTGGGTCAAAATTGTGAGGTTGAAAGTCCTATAAATATTATTTTGTAATCTGATTTTTATATAGCAATTTATTTTGTAGAATTTTCTATGTCTTGTTTGCCTATGATATTTCAATGACTGCATATTCCATTCTGTGAAAATACAATATTTTATTTAACTAGTCTTCTATTACTGTAGATTGCTTTAAACTTTTTGCTATGACAACTCTTATGAACAATAGGGATGGGTGGTACACTTTTCATAAGAGCACCATTTCTGGAATCTATTTCTGTATGGATTTCAGAAATAGATTTGTATGAACTGCTGTGAAGGAAGAGACTCTGCAGCTCTTTCTTTTTTACTTCATTCAAGTTCTGGTTATCTGGCATTGACGATTATGAAATAAGAGACTTTCGGATTAGATTAAAACTTTTAAACTTCCAGTGTTGCCTGAAACTGTGATAGAATATGAGACAGCATCTGATCTTGACTTTTGAAACAAGTAAATTCAAAATATCTCAAATCAAATAGCTCAAAAACAGCATGAAAGGATTGAAATGTCATATAAGACATGCTAGGATTTGATCAGTCAGAATTTATTTGACTTGTGCTTATTCCAGTGCTATTTATAGTCAAAGGTAAATATAATTTTAGTTTTCTCTTTGAAACCACAAGGAGAACCAACTGTAGTTTCTCTAAGAGGCTAGAAGAAATGGATTGGGGATAAACTAATTTCATACTCATTGCTTAGTGTAGTAAATACAATTCATGATTAGTCGTTGAATAAATGAATTAATAAATGTTAGCGAAAATCAATTTTAATTTCATACTTTGTGACAAGCAAGATATTTAGAAAGTCTAGCACCTAGCACCTCGTACTGCAAATTCTGGTATTCAACATCAATTCTTGGCAGATGAATGAAGAAACAAATACACACTTCTACTGCCTTGGATGTCACTGAGTATTTAAAAAGGGTCTGAGACCAATATGATCACCTTGTAGCACCGGTTACACCGAGTGGCCAATGGCATGGACTTTGGCCTACAGTGAATTTGTGTGGCTGGTGATGAAGGCTGTGAATGAATGCTTTGGGGAAGTTAGTTTGCCTTGCCGAAAAAATCACTGTGTGTAAATCATCTACAGGTGCTAGGCCCTCTTATTTTGTAGATAAAAGAAGCAGAGGCTGAGAAAGTTAGAATGAACAGATAAAAGGAGCAAAAACTCTTTCAAGGTTGCACAGGAAGAGGTTTAGCTTAGATATCTACCCAGTTCTTTATGATCCCAAAGCCTGTGAACCCCACTACACCCACTGTCTCTCTGTCAGGTTTATAATCCAATAATGTTTCTTAAAAACACTCCTGCAGAAAGATGGATGGACCTAGAAATGATCATGCTGAGTGAAGTAAATCAGACAGAGAAGAGATATCATATGACATCCCTTAAATGTGGAATCAAAGAAGAAATGATACAAATGAACTTACAAACCAGAAAGAGACTCACAGACTGTTGCCTGTACCTACTGCTATGTTTAAAATGGTTAACCAGCAAGGACCTAGGGTATATAGCACATGGAACTCTGTTCAATGTCTGGCAGCCTGGATGGGAGGGGAGTTTGGGGCAGAATAGATACATGTATATGTATGGCTGAATCCCTTTGTTGTTCACCTGAAACTATCACTACATTGTTAATTTGCTATACCCCAAAACAAAATAAAAAGTTTCAAAAAATAAAATAACTGGGGAAAAAAAGCATTTATGTTTCTAGTACCCAGAGAGAGTTGCTCCTATTTTCTAGAATTTTAGGAATGCTATCTGAGTTCAAAAAAAGATACTTGGGATTATACTTTGAGTTCTGTATTGCAGTTTCATTTATTTTTTTCTTTTCACAATATATTTGAACAATTTCTTCATGATATTAAGTATCCTTCACCATACACTTCAGTGGCAACTTCCCCCACCAAAACCCCAAGTAAATTTTAAAGGTCTTTCCGGGGAGAGACTTAAAACAATACATCTATCACAGTGTTTAGGGTAACATTTGACATAAAAGAGGTAACAATAATTATTACAGCTGTGTCTATTTTGTGCTAGGCATTGGGCAAGTTGTAATGTGGATTAATTTGTTTAGCTTTTGTAAAAGATCTGTGAGGTACTATTATCAGGATCCCTTTTCCATATGATGAGAGTGTCTAGGTCACTTAGGGTTAATAAGTGATGGAGGCAGGTTTCGGTTCAAACCTGGCCAGCCTGACTCTTAAATCCATGCTTCTAAACACCATGCTCATCTACTTATAACAGATATGCAATGAATCCTTGTTAACTCTAGGAAATGGAGAGTAAAGGTAATTAGGGGTATGCCTTGACATTTCTCATGTGCAAAAAGCCCAGAGTTCATCCTGATTGGTGAACTGCCTGAATTCTGGATTCTTCTGCTAGGCTTTTAAATTGAAAAAAATCCATCTTTATTTCTCCCAATTTCCTCGTTTTTGGGTAGCCAAATCTTGGCTCTACCTAAATTCTCTCCACTATTGCAAGCTTAGCTTAGTTCTTGGGTCCTCCACAAAACATTTCCTGTATCTTCAGACCTTGCTTCCAATCTCTCTTCTTTGGCCTCTTCTCTAATGCTAAAGATTTTGTCTTATTTCTGTTTATATTTCTTAATGTCTCAGGAAGAATCCTTGATTCAGGGAGGATAGGAAGTCAATATTCTTTTGTTGAGTGAGGATATGCCCAAATGAATAAATAAGACTTCTCCTTTGCAACTGATTGCCGACTGCAGTAGTCTTAGCTCTGTAAATAGACTATAAGCTATAACCAAGCACTAAGGGAATAAAATCACATAAACTGGGAACAGCAGAAAAAATACAGTAGAAACAAGTAACAGTTACTTCCAAGTATTAAACTTTTCAGACCCAGAGTGAAAAAAAGGCAAAGAAAAATCAACTTTGACCAGTTCTCCATTCCCCAAGTGCCTGACACAATATGTGCTGTATTTGTTGCAGCTCAGCTTGGAGTACATACATGGTGGAGAAGATGGTGAACTCTTTGTTTTTTGACTATCATTTTACCTTATTGGTTTCAGAGATTAAGACTTATTTTGTCCTTTTATCAGTACTTTCTTATTTATTTGTATTTTCTATTTGCTTGTTCAGAATACTTATTAAGGAATTGTTTTGAAAGAATCATTATCTTCAGGGTTAGCAAAATTAAATATTTTTTAAATTTTAACTATTAATTTTAATAATTTAACTATAGATTCTTTTGAATTTCCTATTTGTGTAATCATACTGTCTGAGAATAATGACAACTATACTTCTTCCTTTTTATTCTTAAAGCTTCCATAAAAGTGGTAAGAGCAGGCATCATTGTCTTACACCTTGCCTCAAATGAAAATCTTTTACACTGCATCATTAAGGAGGAATTCTCGAATCCTTTGTTTGGTGTTTTCAATCATTATCCTTTATAATGGTTATCCTTTATAATGATCCTTTGTAAGATCCAGCTGGTCTTTATTTTTCATGAATCCTATTATATGTAGAGTTTCTCACTGCATCAGCTGAGTGTCTTTCCATCCTTTTATGTCTCACTTTATTCTGAATGTTTCTTTTGATCTAACCCTCTCTTCACAAATTTCCTCTTAAACTCATTTAGTTTGTTGTTAAACTCATCCATTGTATTCTTAATTTCAATTATTGTATTTTTCAACAAAGCTTTTAGAGCTTCTATGTGGCTCTTTATTTCTAGTGTTCCAGTTCCCTGTCGAATTTCTCAATCTTGTCTTTTATCTTCATCATCAATGTAAAATAGTAAAATATTACACTTTAAAGTCTGTGTCTGACAAGTCTAATACCTTAAAGTAACTGTTGCTTGATTAGGGTCTATTTTTTTATGCTCTTTCCAGTTTATATAATTTTATTTCTCTTGTGCCTGGTTATTTTTTGTTGTGTTTAGTACATTGTGCACAACTGTTTTTAGAAATAATCTGAGGTCTAGGATAATCTTACCTTTCTCTAAAGAGAATTAACATTTGCTCTGCAAAGCTTCTGACTGTGTTTGTGATACGTTAATTTTCACATGTAGAGATGTTGTAAAGGTGTCCCACAATCTTTTAAAAGCCTATCTATTCTGAGTTCATCCTTAAGACGTGATGTTCAGGTCTTAACAGAGGTCAAAGAGTGAGTGTTCCGTCTTGGTAGACCCTGGCCCCAAACTGTGTCCGCCTAACTCTGGCAAATTGTCAAAAGTGCTCTGGCTCAGTTTCTCAGCTTCTCAGCCACTCTATCTGGAATTGGCACAAGTCTCCAAGGGGAAAAGTGGCCCCAGATAGAAAAGCTTTCTTTCTGGGTTTCTGCCTTTTCCTGGATCTTTGTCCTTTTTTTAATGCTCCTTTGGCTCCTCAATGCTTTCAAATAGAAGTATTTATACCATAGACCTTGCCCTCCTTATGTAGTCTGCTATAACTGGAATTAGGATGTCTCTGTGTTCTTGAAAAACACCCAAAAAAGATGTCCTTTTCATTATAGGGGACTGGAATGCAAAAGTAGGAAGTCAAGAAACACCCGGAGTAACAGGCAAATTTGGCCTTGGAGTACAGAATGAAGCAGGGCAAAGGCTAATAGAGTTTTGCCAAGAGAACGCACTGGTCATAGCAAACACCCTCTTCCAACAACACAAGAGAAGACTCTACACGTGGACATCACCAGATGGTCAACACCGAAATCAGATTGATTATATTCTTTGCAGCCAAAGATGGAGAAGCTCTATACAGTCAGTAAAAACAAGACTGGGAGCTAACTGTGGCTCAGATCATGAACTCCTTATTGCCAAATTCAGACTGAAATTGAAGAAAGTGGGGAAAACCACTAGACCATTCAGGTATGACCTAAATCAAATCCCTTATGACTCTACAGCGGAAGTGAGAAATAGATTTAAGGGACTAGATCTGATAGAGTGTCTGATGAACTATGGACGGAGGTTTGTGACATTGTACAGCAGACAGGAATCAAGACCATCCCCAAGGAAAAGAAATGCGAAAAAGCAAAATGGTTGTCTGAGGAGGCCTTACAAATAGCTGTGAAAAGAAGAAAAGCGAAAAGCAAAGGAGAAAAGGAAAGATATTCCCATTTGAATGCAGAGTTCCAAAGAATAGCCAGGAGAGATAAGAAAGCCTTCCTCAGCGATCAATGCAAAGAAATAGAGGAAAAAAACAGAATGGGAAAGACTTAGAGATCTCTTCAAGAAAATTAGAGATACCAAGGGAACATTTCATGCAAAGATGGGTTTGTTAAGGACAGAAATTGTATGGACCTAACAGAAGCAGAAGATATTAAGAAGAGGTGGCAAGAATACACAGAAGATCTGTACAAAAAAGATCTTCATGACCCAGATTACCACGATGGTGTGGTCACTCACCCAGAGCCAGACATCCTGGAGTGTAAAGTCAGGTGGGCCTTAGGAAGCATCACTATGAACAAAGCTAGTGGAGGTGATGGAATTCTAGTTGAGCTATTTCAAACCCTGAAAGACGATGCTGTGAAAGTGCTGCACTCAATATGTCAGCAAATGTGGAAAACTCAGCAGTGGCCACAGGACTGGAAAAGGTCAGCTTTCATTCCAATCCCAAAGAAAGGCAATGCCAAGGAATGCTCAAACTACTGCACAATTGCACTCATCTCACACACTAGTAAAGTAATGCTTAAAATTCTCCAAGCCAGGCTTCAGCAATACATGAACTGTGAACTTCCAGATGTTCAAGTTGGTTTCAGAAAAGGCAGAGGAACCAGAGATCAAATTGTCAATATCCACTGGATCATGGAAAAAGCAAGAGATTTCCAGAAAAACATCTATTTCTGCTTTATTGACTATGCCAAAGCCTTTGACTGTGTGGACACAATAAACTGTGGAAAATTCTGAAAGAGATGGGAATACCAGACCACCTGACCTGCCTCTTGAGAAACCTGTATGCAGGTCAGGAAGCAACAGTTAGAACTGGACATGGAACAACAGACTAGTTCCAAATAGGAAGAGGAGTATGTCAAGGGTGTATGTTATCACCCTGCTTATTTAACTTATATGCAGAGTACATCATGAGAAACACTGGGCTGGATGAAGCACAAGCTGGAATCAAAATTGCTGGGAAAAGTATCAATAACCTCAGCTATGCAGATGACACCACCCTTATGGCAGAAAGTGAACAACTAAAGAGTCTCTTGATGAAAGTGAAAGAGGAGAGTGAAAAAGTTGGCTTAAAGCTCAACATTCAGAAAACTAAGATCATGGCATCCGGTCCCATCACTTCATGGCAGATAGATGGGGAGACAGTGGAAACAGTGGCTGACTTTATTTTTCTGGGCTCCAAAATCACTGCAGATGGTGACTGCAGCAATGTAATTAAAAGACGCTTACTCCTTGGAAGGAAAGTTATGACCAACCTAGACAGCATATTAAAAAGCAGAGACATGACTTTGCCAACAAAAGTCTGTCTAGTTAAGGCTGTGGTTTTTCCAGTAGTCATGTATGGATGTGAGAGTTGGACTATAAAGAGAGCTGAGCACTGAAGAATTGATGCTTTTGAACTGTGGTGTTGGAGAAGACTCGAGAGTCCCTTGGACTGCAAGGAGATCCAGCCAGTCCATCCTAAAGGAGATCAGTCCTGAATATTCGTTGGAAGGACTGATGCTGAAGCTGAAACGCCAATACTTTTGCCACTTGATGTGAAGAGCTGACTCATTTGAAAAGGCCCTGATGCTGGGAAAGATTGACGGCAGGAGGAGAAGGGGATGACAGAGGATGAGATGGTTGGATGGCATCACCAACTCAATGGACATGGGTTTGGGTGGACTCTGGGAGTTGGTGATGGACAGGGAGGCCCGGCGTGCTGCGATTCATGGGGTCACAAAGAGTCGGACATGACTGAGCGACTGAACTGAACTGAACTGTGTTCTTGACTTTTGATTGTAAACTTTTTGTGCTCCACTCTCTATACTGTTTGACGGAGTGAATGCTTTGAAATTTATGCATATTCCTTTTTTTTTTTTTTTAGCACTGTGAAATAAGTTGCTTGGATATCTAAAACCCTAGCTACCTAAAGTGGACAAAATATTGAGGGCTTGCTGTAGAGATGACTGGACATGTTCACATGTACCAAAAGTATAGCTGGAAAAACTAGTTACAAGACAAGTGCTGAAAACAGGCTATTAAAAAGAAAAGTGTTCTGTCATATTTGATTTTTCTATATCATGAAAATATTTTGTCCCTTTTCATTCCAAAATTGGTATGTCAATGTTGGTTTTTCTGTTTAGAAAAAGACTATACTATCATGTTATTTCTATTCCTTAGCAACTCTGAAATAACAAATGGTAGCTAATTAATGAAAGAAAAAGAGCACATTGATTTAGAGACAAATTTGGGCTTCACTCTTTGTGACCCCATGGACTGTAGCACGCCAGGCTCCTCTGTCCATGGGGATTCTCCAGCAACAATAGAGTAGTCGGTTGCCATGCCCTCCTCCAGGGGATCTTCCATACCCAGGTATTGAACCCAGGTCTCCTGCACTGCAGGCAGATTTTTTACCATCTGAGCCACCAGGGAAGCAAACAGAGAGGTCTGAACAGGGACTTGAACCCTGGACCCTCAGATTAAAAGTCTGATGCCCTACTGAATGAGCTATCTGGGCATTAGGGATACCAAAGGAACATTTTATGCAAAGATGGGCAAAATAAAGGACAGAAATTATATGGACCTAACAGAAGCAAAACATATTTAAGAAGAGGTGGCAAGCATACACAGAACTGTACAAAAAAGATCTTAATGACCCAGATTACCACGATGGTATGATCACTCACTTAGAGCCAGATATCTTGGAGTGTGAAGCCAAGTGGGGCCTTAGAAAGCATCACTATGAACAAAGCTAGCGGAGGTGATGGAATTCCAGTTGAGCTATTTCAAATCCTAAAAGATGATGCTATGAAAGTGCTGCACTCAATATGCCAGCTAATTTGGAAAAGTCAGCAGTGGCCACAGGACTGGAAAATGCCAGTTTTCATTCCAATCCCAAAGAAAGGCAATGCCAAAGAATGATCAAGCTACCACACAATAGAACACATCTCACACGCTAGTAAAGTAATGCTCAAAATTCTCCAAGCTAGGTTTCAACAGTATGTGAACTGAGAACTTTCAGATGTTCAAGCTGGTTTTAGAAAAGGCAGAGGAACTAGAGATCAAATTGCCAACATCCAATGGATCATAGAAATAGCAAGAGAATTCCAGAAAAACATCTGCTTCCTTGACTATAACTAAAGCCTTTGACTGTGTGGATCGCCACAAACTGTGGAAAATTCTTAAAGAGATGGGAATACCAGACCACCTTACCTGCCTCTGGAGAAATCTGTAAACAGGTCAAGAAGCAACAGTTAGAACCAGACATGGAACAACAGACTGGTTCCAAGTTGGGAAAGGAGTACGTCAAGGCTGTACGTTGTCACCCTGCTTATTTAACTTATATGCAGAGTACATCATGCAAATGTACTGGATGAAGCACAGGCTGGAATCAAGATTGCAGGGAGAAATATCAATAACCTCAGATATGCAGATAACACTATCTTAACGGCGGAAAGTGAAGAGGAACTAAAGAATCTCTTGATGAAAGTGAGAGTGAAAAAGCTGGTTTAAAACTCAACATTCAGAAAACTAATATCATGGCACCCAGTCCCATCACTTCATGGCAAATAGATGGGGAAACAATGGAAAGAGTGACAGACTTTATTTTCTTGAGCTCCAAAATCACTGCAGATGGTGAGTGCAGCCATGAAATAAAAAGAAATTTGCTCCTTGGAAGGAAAGTTATGACCAAACTAGACAGTATATTAAAAAGCAGAGACATCACTTTGCCAACAAATGTCCACACAGTCAAAGACATGGTTTTTCCAGTAGTCATGTCTGGAAGTGACAGTTGTACCAAGATGGCTGAGTGCCAAAGAATTGATACTTTCAAACTGTGGTGCTAGAGAAGACTCTTGAGAGTCTCCTGGGCAGCGAGGAGATCAAACCAGTCAATCCTAATGAAACCCTAAATATTCATTAGAAGGACTGATGTTGAAGCCGAAGCTCCAATACTTTGTCCACCTGATGTGAAGAGCTGACTCATTGGAAAAGACCCTGATGCTGGGAAGGATTAAGGGCAGGAGGAGAAGGGGACAACAGAGGATGAGATGGTTGTATGGCATCACTGACTCAATGGACATGAGTCTGAGCAAGCTCCAGGAGTTGGTGATGGACAGGGAAACCTGGCATACTGCAGTCCATGGAGTCGCAAAGAGTCGGACACAACTGAATGACTAAACTGAACTTGGGCTTCATGGTTCCTTTGGATGCTTTACAATAACAGTGAGTGGAGAAAAAATATTTATAACATTTCTTTGAAAGTTACTTTTAAAGGTTTTTATCAGAAATAACTTTGGTCAAGATTTATGTCAAATAGAAAGGTATCTGGTTAAGTGAGAGATACATTAAAAACAAATATAAAAAATATATAAATACTAAAAGTGAAAATTTTAGTATTTCTTCATTTGAACTAGTAATATATTTTTGTTTCCAGTTATAAAGAATGGATATAGATGAGGTTCTATCAAATATCATTCAAGATGTATCTGTCAGATTGAGTTTTTTTAAAAACAATGCAATTCAAATCAATCTTAAGATGGCTATCAATTGCACCTAGAAACAAAAACTCAAACATCACATGACTTAAAAGAAATTATCTAAATTTTATGATTTGACCTCCACTCTCTCTCCCTTCCTTCCCTGGACTCTGTTATTGCCTAACTCTTTTTGTATTCCTTGAACACACCAAGATTGTTTCTACCATAAATTTTTGCTGGTGTTGGTGCCTTTACCTAGAAGCTTAGCTTTTGTCTTAGCTTGCCTTGTTTTTGTTGTCCAGGTTACAATGTAAATTCCTTAATGAGAATGTATCTCACAAATGGTCTAAATTAACCTCCTGCTGCTTCTGGTTCAATCCCATTTAATCAGCTTGTTTCATTTTCTTCAAAGCATGTATTATTATCTACAATCATCCTGTCTTTTTGTTTTTTTGATGTTCTATGTCCTCTTTAGAAAATAGGCCTCTGCCCATTTCCAGGAGTCTAGAACAGGGCCTTTCACACAGTTGGTATTGAAAATAATTCTTGATGAGCTTTCAAACATAATATTTGAAAGGTTGTTGAAGAATATGTCAGTTATTTTGATAGAATGTTTCATTTCCTGGGTCAGCAAATTATATGTCTGAAAAATTCTGGCCTGAAAAATTCTGGCCTAAAGGGTATTAAGTGTCTAACTTAAAGATGAAGACCATTCCTCAGTGTTCAAATTTGCCTAGAAGATTGATCTATCCATCTGTTTATCTATTTCCCTCTATCTATCTATCTATTATATATATGACATTTAGGAGACATATATATTCATATGGAAGAATGAGATCATACATACTCTGAAGAAGAAATTTGGAAGTGAATCTCATTAAAAATATTTTCTGAACAGCATTTGCCCTCTATCAAGCAGCTGATGATGTATTTCTGATTAATTTTAAATAGTAACATTTCTACTGAGGTAAAAGGCATCCCTAACCCTCATCCCCCAACCCTCATCCCCTAGTCCTGCACACACACATGAGCACGCTCTCTCAGGATTGGGATGGTACTCAGAGGAAAAAAATACTGGTGCTAAGATGGTAATGAAATTTCTAGTTACCATGGCTACCTTTAATCAAAGTCTATATGTATGGGAGTTCCTAAATCTAGCTAAAAATGTGTAATGATATTCATCTGGCATAGAATTTGACTAATAATTAAATTCAGTTATATTAAAAATCTACCACTATCTATCAAGTGAAGATTTAGTCTTCACCTGTGTCAGACAGAATTCAATAAAATGGCCTCTGAGCATCTCCTGTATAATCCCTCACTCTTGCCTGTGAATGTGATGGATTTCATTCCTGTCATTAGGTTACATTATGTATTATAACAAAATTGAAGGGATTTCGCAAATGCAATGAAAGTTCCACATTAACTGACTTTGAGTTACTTGATAAGATTATCCTGGGTGGGTCTGACCTGATCAGATGGGCAGCTCCATATTCAGAGCCTGACATGAACAAGGACCATGGCCACATCAAACACTTCAGGAACATGGGTAGTACACAAATTGATTCATTTTAATTTCATGGTCTCAGTGAAATAAATCCTCCCAGAAAAATGAAGAATTCTTTATAATTTGATAATTCATTCCTAATTTTCCTGTTTAAAATTTATATTTTTGTATATACTCTTCCCTCAAAACAAAGATCCCTCGGGTTTTTTTTTTATACCAATTACAGTCTGCCAGCGTCCTTCACACACAGTAAGGCCTCTTTAAATCTTATGTGTTAAGAGTCATATGACACAGCTCCACAGACCTGGGGCCTGCAAAATAGTAGACTAGGCCAAAATCAAGTAGGCTGAGGTTCATTATGGATTTTTTTTCTTGAATGATAAATGTCTTGATGGCAAGAGTCTTGAAACTGTTCTGCTGACAAACCCACGTTTGCATAAGAGACAGCAGGAGGCGGATGTAGTACTAACCATTAGGTTCTATTATGTTTAAAAGGAGCATTAATTCAATTGTTTCTGGCTTAAAAGTGAGCTATATTCACATTGCATGCTGAGATTCCATCCTATGCTCCAAAACACCCGCATTCATGAAGTACTTTATTGCCTTCTATTCATTTCATCCCTTTCCTAAACCATGGGCTCACTCCACAGTCATCTCCCTACTCTGCCTTGTTCATCCTTAAGAAGGGGCTCATTTCCCTTCCTTTGTGTGTTTTCTTTGCTGATTCCTAATTATTTTACTGCATTAGTTGAAGCTGTTAGCAAAGTCGCTCCAAAAACAGACTTTGTAAGAGTGACAGATTCTGACTTTCATATAAAATTATAAACCTGTGTCCATGGAAACAGAAGGGAAAGCAAAACCTGACATCCCCTTCCCTTTTTATCTTGCCGGGTGGCACAATGAAAAATAACCACAGTGGAAATAGCTGAGAACAATTATGTGTTGTAGCAAATCCAATATCCCAGGTGTCAGGAAGGCACGGTTCCACAGCCTGCAGATTTTGGTCTGTTGCTAAGGAGGTTCACTTACCATGTTTCAGCCACTAGAAATCCCAGTGTGTGATTCTGATCTGTTATAAACCCGAAAGCAACAGAATGTTAGGTTTTAAGAAATGATTTTTTTGGATAGGATTACTGTGACAGTTTTGAAGTGATAGAGATGTATTTACCTGTGAATACTTTCCTCTTTATTCATCAGTATACTACTGTGATGGCTGTGGAAATTTGCCATTGACATCTCCTTCAAGAGAACCTGCCAGTGAAGCATAGTTAATGGAGACCCTCAGCTTCTCTCCGTTAGAATCCATCCCAGTGGCCCTTTTTTGATGGCTGTCCCCAACTAATGGCCAAATGGCAGAGGGAACTACAGAGTGAGAGGGAATTCTTATGCATTTTGATGGCTTGAGGAAAAACAAAGTAAAATTCAATTCCTTTGGAAGAAAATTTCTTCCATTTGACTTGAAGCTCTGGTTTCTTGGCTTATAAAGATATGAAGGGAAAAATAAAAATAGATACAGTAAGCAAGTGTAGGAAGAAAAATCAATAGAGCCTCTCCAAGTGAAACCTAAACATCAATCACTGGTAAAGTCTAGAAAGCAAGTAATAAGCTATCATTAAATACTTTGTGGTCTATGGTCTTGCATATTTTCTCTGTTTACTACTTTCATCTAATATATATACCCTATACCTTTATGGAATATTCTTTTACTTGGCTGCTTTGGGTGTTAGTTACAGCAGGGAGGTCTTTACTGCATCATGTGGGATATTTTTCGTTGCAGGGCATGGACTCTAGCTGTTGTTCTCTGGCTCGGTATTTTCGGGGTTCAAGATTAGGTTCTCTGCAGAATGTGTGATCTTAGTTCCTTGACCAGGGATCAAATCTGCATCCCCTGCATGGCAAGGCAGATTCTTAACCTCTGGACCACCAGGGGAGTCCCATTTATGAATATTTTTGATATTCAAAATTTTGGAGATGAAGGGGTAAAAAGGTAATCTCTGATTTCTTCCTCTTCTTTCCTTTGTTCTTTCCCTTCATACTTTCTTCAACTTTACCTGACACAATTTTCCTCTGGGGCATGAAGGTAGAATGGTAGAAGTGGTTTACCACCTGTAAAATCTCAAAGATCTGAACTAAGTCCCTGATGGGAGGTGACACAAGCCACCCCTGAGATGCTAAAGGATATTATTGACTTATAATGGAGGTAAGGTGAGACTAGATATCTTCTAGGAAAATGATTTCTCATTATTGCTTCTGCCCACCTAGTCTTCTAGCTTTGAAAAAAAAAAAAAAAAATCAAGTTTCATGACCTTATAAAGGGAAATCGCTAAAGGGTTAACTTCCACATACCTCAAATTTATTGCTTACCTGGGTGATTCCTATTAGTAATGGCAACTTCAATATAAGCTGGTGAAAGAGAGACACCATTGAATATACAGAAATCATGTCTCCACGGGTTTGCTTGCTAATTCTGTGAATTCCCCCTTGCCTCCCTGCCAGTCATCTGGAAGAAGGGAACAGGTTTCAAGCTAAATTTGGAGATCTATGAGGCATCGGATATATGGTTGCTCTATTCATTTGAATTGAAAATTTGATCCAATTCCGGAGACTTCACAGTAAGCATCAACCTTCTGGGTTGAGCTAGAAATCTGGAAACGACTTTGTAACATTATTTGCTTTGATTTAATGGGGCAAAACGTTGTCTCACACCTAGCAAAAAAGCAATGGAACAGTAACACTTGCTGTACTTGTCATCTTTCTTTTCCGCTAAAAATACCAAAGAACTTTAAAATAATCATATGCCTAAATCAGCGTTAAGTTGAACCAGTCCAGTCACCTGGAGTCTTTTCTAGGCAACTTCATTGGTGTTGTTCTCATTATGTTAGCAAGGCATTGCCTCTGTTACTATCCTAGATCAGCTGAGGTCATAGTTTATAGCCTGAAAATAAGGAGAGAGAGAAGCACACTGCCATGAATTAATTACTACATCATCTCAGAGAATGCCAAAACAAACACCTTCTGCTGTTACTATGACTTAATCTCCTGTTAAAATGTATTTTTATATCTGCATGGTACTGAAGGCTCAAGAACACTAATGATGGTGTTGATGAGAGCTGGATTTCACCAAGAGCATTTTTATTTTGCACAAGCAATAATGGTAGGAGCTAAATAGGTAGCTATATTTCTTTTTGGCTCTCACGAAGAATTCTTCTGTGGCTACAGTAATATTGGATACTTAATTCTCAGGTAAAACATAAATGGAGTGCACTCTCAGTTGTGTCTGAGCCTTTGTGACCCCATGGACTGTAGCCTACCAGTCTTCTCTGTCCATGGAATTTTCCAGGCAGGAATAGTGGAATGGGTTGCCATTTTCTTCTCCAACCATGCAAGTAATTAAGAAAATGTATCTAATCTGTGAAAAATTGCTTAAATCCAGGCCAGAGTGGGTTTAAATATTGACTGGCTGAATAATCTTCTTCTCCCTTTTTTATTCTTCAAGACAATGCAGACAGTGTGGAATAGATAACAAACCTGTTATCACCTCTGTATGATGTTAACTTCTGCACCACCCAGAGTCCAAAAGCAATGCCCTGGAGGAGGGCGTAGCAACCCACTCCAGTATTCTTGCCTGGAGAATCCCATGGACAGAGGACCCTGGCAGGCTACAGTCCATAGGGTCGCAAAGAGTCAGACGTGACCGAAGCAATTGAGCACACACATAGATGCATGAATAAGACAGACCTTCTCACATAGCTTATTATTTAACAATGAAGTATCTTCTTGATCATCTGGCCATCAACTTGTTTACATATGCAGTATACATATACCAAATGTAGACAAGGGGCTGGTTGCTAGGCCTGCAGGGTGAACAATACAAATGGAGTCCTTATCTTCGAGTGTGACCCTTGAGAGCAGTTGGGGACACTGATCTATATAGAGACACATGTATAATATCCCACCTGTTCTAAGGTGCATGTGTCCTCCTCTATACGTCAATATAGCTGACATCAGGACACATCCTAAGATTGATAGAGTATCATACCCTTCTCTGTCTCTTTGTGACATGTAATACAATGGCATTCTAACAATTGCTGGAATTCAAAATTTGATGTGTATATACACACACATGTACATGTGTATGTATGTATATGTGTGTGTGTATATATATGCAAGTTTTATGAAGCAAAACTATTCTGAGGGAGACTAGCTGGGAAACTGCCTTGGGTGTTTGGTGTGGGAAGACCTCTGGACAAGTTGATGTTTCAGCTTGAGGAAGCAGGGGAACCTGGTTGGGTGAGTAGAGAGGACAGCAGGGTCCTAGGATGAAAGAACAGACCTGTGAATGCCCAGCTGGGACAGAGCCAGGGCTATCTGTGGAGCAGAGGAAGGCCGATGCTGCTGGACCATAGCAAGCAATAGGGCCTTTCAAAAACCCTGATTCTTTTAGCTTCTTGCAAACGTTTATTCTGGAAAGACCTTTTTCAGATCGGCTGTATTGAAGGCAGTTCCTTTGTGTTTCAGCCATTGTATGAGGGAGCAGAGGCTTTCAGAGGCTCTGCCACTGCTTGGGAAATTCAGTCCAAATTTAACCTTTTTTATTTGAATGTTTTTAACCTAAGTGATGGGCACATATACAATTGTAATTGAGCCAAGTAATTTGGCCTTTTTTGGGGAATTATGTTACAAGGTAATGTTTCTCCTGTTTTGGCTTTATACTTCTTTGATAACTTGCCATTGTAAAATAAGTACAATGTATCTTTTTAAATTGAAATACTTTAGGGGAAGGATTATTGAAATTAGGTGATTTTTAACAGAAAAGAATTTTGCTGGAAAATCCATGCATATACGACACGTATGTGTATACAACATGGTTGTGTTGTGGAGGTTGCAATTCACAGAGCCTCAACTATAAAGAGCAAAACTCTTCTGCATAAAACAAAATTAACAAATAAGATTAAATATAAGTAAATGTAAATATAAAAATAACCCTAAAGTTTAAAACACAGTTTACTCTTTTAAGTAGGGAAACATAGCCCTGGAAACCTGATTTATACTGAAACTAGCTATTGTTAACTGCTCATATCTCCAAGATTAATGGCTAACAGTAACCAAAGAGTAAATCCATGTTAATGTAATTTTATTGTAAAACATTTTTTGAATCCTCTCCAATATCAACTACATATGGCCTTCCTCTAGGTATAGTGTAACAATGATTAGTTTATCTCAGGCACATTTACATAGGTATCTAAAACCAGAGGAAAACACTTTTCAACTATCAGATTTAAGGAACATTTCCCCCCCCAAAACGACAAAGTATTGCATTACTTTCTCACATTTAAAAAATTGATCCTGGCATTTTTACACCACCATCACCACCACCACCAACATGACCTTACTCTAAAATAAGCTCAAAATATATTTTCAACATTTGACTCTCATCATTTTTTCCATAATTGTCTTCCAGGCATCTGTTTTGTGTTCCAGTTTTATTTTGCTAGAGATAATTTTATATAGGCTTTTCTGAATGGTGCATCCACTTTAAAATCCAGGTGCATATTTGCACAAAAGCACTTAGAGAAAATAAAGATAAACCTATGAAGAGTAGGAATGACCAAGATCTTTAATGAAAACAGTGTGGTTTCTTCAAAGAGTGGTTTGCTGCCAAATTAGATGTAGGTGGGGTCACATCTAACTCCGTGTGTGCTGTGTTGAGGCTATAGAGAAGAAATCATCCCTGTGAAGATCCAATGATATTTAGAAACTAGAAGTAAACCCTGCTTCTTCCCAGGAAGTGCAATAGTTTCAATGGAAACGCCTACATTCTGCTGGGATTTAATTGACCACACATGGCGGAGATTGTGAAGGGAACTCCATGGAATACATTCAGTTCCTCTACAGGAAAAGTCATCCAACCTAAACAGGAAGGAACAAAACTTGAATGCTAGAGGATGGAACAAAATTCTCTCATTTCCAAGGTGGAAAGACTCAGATGGCTTTGTAACTTTCTGTAAGTTTTTCATGTGGGAATGGAAAAAAAAAAAAAACAACAACACAGTAAAGTGCAGCTGAAATGACTGCATTTAAAATAAAACACTTTAAAATAAAAGACTTTAAAAGCAGACCTATGACAGTGAACCGGGGAAAAGTGGCTCCTGAAACTATACAGTTAGTAATTCATGCTTAACTCATATAGAGATGAGGAATGTGGTTGCTTAGTGTACAGTAACCAGCTAAAACCCTTGGGTCACTACATATTCATCAATTATGACTTTGCTCTTAGATTTAGAATCAAATGGTTTGTTTATTTAACTAATAAGGGTGCTTTTCACTGGGGGCTATTAGCATTGCAAAATGGTATTAACAGACCTGGTGCAGCAAAGAAATTTCAAAAGAGCTCCTTAGAGGAATAGCAAAAGCAGCACATTAAGTTGACAAGAGCACTACCTATACAGGAATAAGCTGCTGTTAAAATGGAGCCTTTATAGGTTTAAGGACACATCTTCATAGGTATGAGTGTCCCTGGTAGCTCAGATGGTACAGAATCTGTCTGCTAATTCAGGAGACCCGGGTTCGATCTCTGGATCAAGAAGATCCCCTGGTGAAAGGAATGGCTACCCCCTCCAGTTTTCTTGCCTGGAGAATTCCATGGACAGGGGAGCCTGGCAGGCTGCAGTCCATGGGGTTGCAAAGAATTGGTTACGGCTGAGCAATGAGCACTTTCACTCTTTCTTCATACGTGTAAGTGCCATTTTTCCCTTTCGTAGGTGGAAAATGAAGTAGAGTACCACAGAGGAGTCATAGCATTGGTTTCTATTCCTGCACCTGCCTAGCTGGTGACCCTGGGCAAACCACCCTAACTTTCTGAACCACTGTTTTCTCATTTAACAGAACGGAGAGGCATCATAATACTTCCTCTGACACTTCTTATGGGCTTCAGATAAGATGATGCCTATCATCACATGGTAAATGTATTGGTATAGCACCAATATCAATTAAGAAAAAGCTGGCTTAAAACTCAGCATGCGAAAAACTAAGATCATGGCATCCAGTCCCATCATTTCATGGCAAATAGATGGGGAAAAATGGAAACAGTGACAGACTTTATTTTCTTGGGCTCCAACATCACTGCAGATGGTGACTGCAGCCATGAAATTACAAGACACTTCTTCCTTGGAAGAAAAGCTAGACCAATCTAGACAGCCCATTAAAAAGCAGAGACATCACTTTGCCAACAAAGGTCCGTCTAGTCAAAGCTATGGTTTTTCTAGTAGTTATGTATGGATGTGAGATTTGGACCATAAAACAGGCTGGGTGTCAAAGAATTGATGCTTTTGAACTGTGGTGCTAGAGAAGACTCTTGAGAGTCCCTTGGACAGCAAGATCAAACCAGTCAGTTCAGTTTAGTTCAGTTGCTCAGTCGTGTCTAACTCTTTGCAACCTCATGGAATGCAGCATGCCAGGCTTCACTGTCCACCACCAACTCCTTGAGCTTGCTCAAACTCATGTCCATTGAGTCAGTGATATCATCCAACCATCTCATGCTCTATCGTCTCCTTCTTCTGCCTTCAATCTTTCCCAGCATCAGGGTCTGTTCTGATGAGTCAGTTCTTCATATCAGGGGCCTGAAGTATTGGAGTTTCAGCTTCAGCATCAGTCTTTTCAGTGAATATCCAGGACTGATTTCTTTTAGGATGGGCTGGTTTGATCTTGCAGTCCAAGGGACTCTCAAGAGTCTTCTCCAACACCACACAAAAGCATCAATTCTTTGGCACTCAGCTTTCTTTATAGCCCAACTCTCACATCTATACATGAATATTGGAAAAACCACAGCTTTGACTAAAGGGACATTTGTCATCAAACCAGTCAATCCTAAGGAAACCAACTCTGAATGTTCAGTAGAAGGGCTGCTGCTGAAGCTGAAGTTCCAATACTTTGTCCACCTGATGCAAAGAGCTGACTCATTGGAAAAGACCCTGATGCTGGGAAAGATTAAGGGCTGGAGGAGAAGGGGAGGACAGATGTGATAGTTGGATGGCATCATTGGCTCAGTGGACATGAGTTGAACAAACTCTGGGAAATAGAGAAAGAGAGGGAAGCCTGGTGTGCTGCAGTCCATGGGGTTGCAAAGAGACACGACTGAATGACTGAACAACAACATTCATTATTGTTGTGCTAGAAGTTTACAATGATTGGCAGAAATATGTTGGTCTACCCTGCTGGTTTCTACTGCTAGAACAATTCCTTGTTTCTTTCCAGACCTTCCTGAACAACTGAAACCCTGTCATTCATGCTGGTCTTTCCAAAAGGTAATGACCAAATCATTTAAGTTAGACAGCCAAGATATAGCTCTGAGAATACATTTTGGCATCTTGTACTCAACATATTTAAGACTGTCAACAGTTTTCGTTCACTCAAATGTTTCATAAGGTCAGGAGTTTAAAAAGAGGTTTTCTTGATACAGTCTTTCCTTTGCTTCCCCTTGGGAAACATCATTTTACTTCACTGCCTTCTTGTTGAAGTTGGCAGGGCTTGTGCTGTGCTTAGTCATGTCCGACTCTTTGGGACCCCATGGACTGTAGCCCGCCAGGCTCCTTTGTTTATGGGATTTTTTCAGGCAAGAATACTGGAGTGGGCTGCCATTTCCTTCTCCAGGGGATCTTCCTGATTCAGGGATCAAACCTGTGTCTCCTGCATTGCAGACAGATTCTTTACCACTGAGCCAATGGGGAAGCCTCAGGGCTTGCAAGTTGGGAACAAACAAAGAAAAGTCCCTCCTGAGACAGACAGCAAGGAATGAATGCCTTGGGGAACTGAATGACCTCCCCAGTCTCAAAGGCCAAATGGGCTCCAGACAAACCCTGAGACTGCAGGCAGTCTGGGTTAGTGGAGGTCAGCTGTGGTGCTAGGAAATTCCCCCTCTGAAAGACATGTGGGTAACCTGGTTGGGTATCTGAAGTTTGGATGCTGAAATAGTATGAAGTGGGACTGACTTGGTGTGCTGGGTCTGTACAGACAAAAACATTCTGCTTCCAAATGAGCCAGCCCCCAAGGGGCACTGATCAGTGGAATTTAGTGTACAGGAAAGGTTACTGAGTTACATTGATTCCCACAACTTCTGTCGCAGGCTTTATGTTTACAAAGCAAGGTCTTTTCCAGCAAGCTTATTTAACTGGGGGATTATTGTCAACTAACTGAGCATGATAGGGAATGCAAAAGAATTTTTATTTACTGTAAGGCCAAAGATGCAGGCTCCGGAGGATGTGGTAAAAGATCTACTTCCTGTCTATTTAAAAAGTTTACATAACAGAACATTCGGTTAGGCTCACATTGCCGCAAATCACATAGCTTTGTTTGCAAATAACAAAATACAAATTAAAAGAAGCTATCACATATTTGAAAACTGATTAAACTCACATTAAAAAAATGAGAAAACCCTGAAATTCGATTCTTTCTGGGGAGCAGTGAGTCTTGGCTGTGTGCTGTGGTGAAAAGAATATTGCATTTAGGATATGCAGACTTCAGTCTAACCCAAATGATGGATAAGTTATTTACCTCTGAAGCTTATTTTTTTTCTCATCTGTAAAGTGTGAATAATAATATCTATCAACCTTATAAGGTTTCTAGCTGATTCAAGTAAGTGAGTGGGAGAAATTTTCAAATGGTAAAGCATTGCATAACTATAAGTTTTTATTCCTGTTTTTATTAACAGATTAATAAAAAAGGTGACAGATTCCAGTTACTTTGCATTCATTTCAGAGGCAAGTAGGATAAATTTATGCTAAATGCATTTAGCATTTTCACTTTTGGACATTGTCAGTGAACTGACGAAATAAACTGTCTCAATATGAGGGAATTGATTACTATTAAAATTATAATTTTGTGGGCTATATCAATATATTCACATTAAATTCAGATTTAATTGTTCTTCCCTCATCTTGTTGGTTGATTCTACCACGTTAGCATAATTTAATCCACAAAAAAGCCTCAAGAGGTAGACATTATTTTTCTTATTTTAAACATGGGAAAATGAAGAATGCCTAAGTTCATTTAGTAGGCTGACATAAAAAAATATATTTAATTGAAAAAAGCTGGAAAAAAAGACTGTATGTATACACTTTACTTAACATTGTATAAGATTGTCTATGAGGACTTAATAAAGAATGGAAGGCAATTTGAAGAAATAGAAATGGCTTAGAACTAAATATTTAAACATTTTAACATCATAATACCTTTCACAACTTCTAGAAGAAAATGACACCCTTGAGGGAAATTTTGTCAGTATGATTAAAAAAAAAAAAACCACCAAAATAAAACACCATTACTATGAGGGAAAATGAGTTTAACAATCGCTTATACTCTGAGAGATATTGGTATAATTTAATAAGAAGACCAATCTTGCCACAGGAACAGAGACTCTGTGACTTGACCTTAGGGGATGAGGGGTGTTCAGATTATAACCTCTCTGAAAACTGAAAGCAAAAAACGGCAGTGGTAAATCACATCACTTTTCATCCTCTAACAAAGACAGGAACACAATTATGGAGCATTTCCATGTGTCAATTAACAGTTAATATGTTATCTGCTCAGTGACATTAAGATGGGGCTCCTAAAGCTCTTTACAAAGACGTTGGCTCTGATGAGTGACAGACAACAAGCCCAGGCATGCTGGTGAAAGGAAATTCAATTATATTGCCTCTGAACTGTGCATCCTCTGGGTTGAACCCAGAGATTCAAATACCAAAGAATAACACTCGACCCTAGATTTCCTTTAGGGAATGCCAAGTGATTTCATGATTTTCTCTGCTATTAGAGCGACACACTGCAGGGCAATCAGGTGGCAGATCAGACAGAAGAGTGAATGCCCTTGAATGAAAAGTGTGAGGGCTGGTATTTGTTGTCAGAGAGGCATTTCAGAGAATGGATGGCAGGTCACTCTGGGCCCCGATAATTCTACACATAATAGAACCAGGGCAGAGACGGCTTTTGTCTAAGGAGTAATTAAAAAACCAGCTGTTCTTTTTGTTTATTCAAGTAGTCTGGTCTCCAAGGTGGAGGTTCATGCATCCCAGAGGTTGGCCAAAGGCAGCAACAGGGTCTGGGAAGAAAATACTGGAACTGTTACTTGTTTCTGTCTAAAAATGTAAGAAAGGGATTCAGCTTACTAGCACGTGTAGAATGGCTGGTGCCAACAGTCCCCGGCAGACTTTCTGGGTGAGTTCGCTGTGTAACCTTGTATCCTGAACAGTGTGGAACTTTCCCTGAGTGAGGAATAGAGATGAGAACGTGCTGTTTGTCTCACTCTTTTGTTTGCTTTCAGTATGTTTCAAAGCAGCATTTAGTAAGTGGCTTTTCAGATTCCATTGTTTTCACCGAATGAGTACTTACCAAATAGACACGTGGCTTGTAAATGCCCCTTGCAGAGAAATTGCAGAAAGATACTCATAATGTAAGCACATCTCTAATGTTGTAGAGATGGCTTTTTGCTTACTCCTTACATGAGACACCTGACCAGGGAAAAGCAATGATTGAACCTGGTCTATTAAAAATTCAGTACCTTTCTTTTCATTCATCAAGAGTATTATTTAAAATATGGACCACATCCACTATTTTTCAGCTTTATCAAAGTCTAATTGACCAATAAAATGGAAAGATATTTAACATGTAAAATGTGATGATTAAAATGTTCACTGAGCCATCGTCATCTCACATATTTATCTTTTTTTTTTGATGGGAACATTTAAGTTCTAACTTCTTAGCAAATTTCAATCATACAGTACAGTGTCAAAAACTTTAGTTATCATATTATTTATACATTAGATCTTCAGAACTGACTCATCTTATAACTGAAAGTTTGTACATTTTACCAACCTCTCCCGATCCTCCCCACTCCCCAGCACCTAGTAACCACTTTTCTACTCTGTTTTCATGAGTTCAATCTTTTTTTTTTTTTCCAAATTCCATGTAAAAATGATAGCGTATGGTATTTGTCTGTCTCTCTTTGGCTTGTTTTCCTTAACATGGTGCCCTCCACCTTCATCCATGTTGTCACAAATTACAAAATTTCCTTCTTTTTTTACGGTTGAATAGCATGGCATCAAGGAGTCTGTAGGCTTGGTTTCTTTTGAGGTCTCTTTCCTTGGCTTGCAGATGGCTATTTTCTTCCTCTGTGCAAACATGGCTTTTACCTCTGAGCATATATGTCTTTGTCCAAATATCCTCTCCTTATAGAGACACCAGTCACATAAGATTAGGGTTCAACCTGATGACCTTATTTAACTTAATCACCCATTTAAATATCTTATTTCCAAATGTGATTACATTATGAATGGCTGAAGGTTAGGACTTCAACATTCGAATTTTGGGGAGACACAATTCAGCCCATAACACCAGCCATTAAAAATCAAGTATTAAATGGAACTTAGATTTTCAAATCCCTGATCACAGATTTTAAACCAAGATTTCATTTTATTTTTATTTTTAAAAATTAATTAATTTATTTTAATTGGAGGCTAATTACTTTACAATATTGTGGTGGTTTTTGCCATACATTGACATGAATTTGCCACGGGTGTACATGTGTCCCCCATCCTGATCCCCCTCTCACCTTCCTCCCCATCCCATCCCTCAGGGTCATCCCAGCGCACCGGCCCCGAGCACCCTGTCTCATGCATCGAAACTGGACTGGCGATCTGTTTCACATATGATAATACACATTAAACCAAGATAAAAAAGAAGCATACTTTTCAAGGTTTTGTACCAATAATAAATACAAGTTTTAAAAAAGTGATATTTATCTTTGGCTGCACTGGGTCTTCCTTGCTGCACATGGGCTTTTTCTAGTTGCCTCGAGCAGAGGCTATTCTGTTGTGGTGAGAGGGCCTCTCATTTCAGTGGCTTCTCTTGTTGTGGAGAAGACCTCTTATTTCAGTCAGTTTTCTTGTTCTTCAGTGGCTTGAGGCGTGTGGGCTCCGTTTTGTGGCCCACTGGCGTAGTTGCTCCTTGACATGTGGGATCTTCCCCAACCAGGGGTGGAACCCCTGTCCTCTGCATTGGCGGGCAGATTCTTTTTATTTTTAAATATTTTTTAAAGCTTTTTTTTTTTTTTCAAATTATGCAAGTATGACAACACATTTACAGGAGACTTGGAAAATACAGAGCAAAGTTACATATAATTTGGCAGGCAGATTCTTAATCACTGGATCACCAGGGAAGTCCCAGTACAAGTTATTTGCAAGTATTCTGTGTGCCAACTGGACTTCATCTTTAGAAACTTTTGGTTTAGCTTTACGCTGTATGATATAATAATTTGCTACCATTAATTCGTTAATTTAACAAATACTATAAAGCCCCTGTCATGTGCAGATACTCTGGGGCACCTGAGACACCTCAGAAAAAATACCAGATCCTTACCTTTGTGAGCTAACATTCTAGTGGGCAAGCAGCTGACATTAAATCAAGGACATCGTACTTAAGACTGAGGGACTTATCTCCAGCTATTGGGAGTATTGCCAGCTCAGTCCTCAGCTGTCAGCCCTCTTTGGGAATTGCCCTTGGCCTCATGCAAGGTCATGGACTCATCTCAGTCAGCCTGCATCTGAAGACTGGTCACTATGGAGGTAAAAAGGCCCAGACACCCAGAGACCCAAGGTCATCCCAGTTTGAGAGCTCCCTGTAGGGACTGGCTGAACACTTTTTCCAGCTTGAATCATAGCCCAGCTTCTCCCGCTGTTCAGTTTTTCTTCTTTCACTTCCCTCACGGTCTACAGTCTAGATTCCCAAGGAATCCAATAAGAGACATGTGTATATTATATTATATTATATTATATGGGCTTCCCAGATGGCCCTAGTGGTAAAGAAACCATCTGCCAGTGCAGAAGATGCAAGAGACTTGGGTTAAATCCATGGGTCAAGAATAACCCCTGGAGGAGGGCATGGCCACCCATTCCAGTATTTTTACCTGAAAAAGCCCATGGACAGAGGAGTCTGGTGGACTATGATCCGAAGGGTGGCAAAGAGTAGGACATGACTGAGTGATTAAGCACATAGATGGAAATTAGACCAAAAAATTGTCATATTTCAATTGATATGACCAAGTTCTATTAATATGTTGGTTGATTATTATTATTATTTCAAATCAGTTAGGACATCTGGAAAGGTTTTTCATTTGCTAAGCATTTCAGTGAAATATTTTTTGGCCAAAAGAGTCCAAGGATTCCATGAGAACTTTGCCATCTACTCGTTCTTGAAGAATTAGTTTGAGTATTTCCTCCTCCAGGAAGTCTTCCCAGGTTCAGTTAGCTATATCTTCTCTCTGCCTCCATTGTGCCCTCCTCTCTGCACTTGGCACATTTTAGGGGATTCTGCTGTTGAATCTTTCTTCACAGGCTGAGAAATTCATCTATGACCAGAAACCTTGCCTTATTTATCATTGTATCTCTCCTTCCTATCGTGATGCCTGACAAATAACCAGAATTATAATAGGTAACCTTGCTATGCAGGCGGGCAATGTTGTAACTGCTTTACAAATCCTTTTAATGATCATTTGAAGTTGAGACTATGATTAGCTCCATTTTACAAATGAGGAAACTGAGGCTCAGAGAGCTCAAATAACTTGTCAGGATTTCACAGCTGGGTGGATCCAGGTGGAATTTGAACACAGAAAACGTGGTTGTGGAGCCTGCAAACATACCCACAGCTGCTACTGGTAAATGCCTTTTGAACTGAACTTTGCGTAAACTATTTCATATTGCAGGAGAACCATGACAGGAAACTTTAACCACAATTTAAGTTTAATCCTCTCTTAAGTTTAGAAACTTCCCTGAGTAGGTATTGGTTCTCAGAAGTAGAGCTTTTTCATATTTTCTAGTTTAAAAGTAGAAGATGACATGGTTTACTGAAGTCCTTCTGCATCGGAGCAGTCTTCTGAGAAAGGGTAGCTTTGATTAGCTTTGGCTTTGCCCCATATTCTGGGGAAAAAAAATCTATACTTAGGAATAATAATAATGTAAACCAACGTTTGGGCTTCCCTGGTGCCTCAGTCTGTAAAGAATTCACCCGCAATGCAGGAGACCCAGATTTGATCCCTGGGTTGGGAAGATCCCCTGGAGAAGAGCATGGCAACCCATTCCAGTATTCTTGCCTGGGAAATCTCATGGACAGAGGAGCCCAGTGGGCTATGGTCCATGGGGTTGCAAAGAGTTGGACACAACTTAGCAACTAAACCACCACCAAACCAACATTTAGTGAGAATTCACTGTGAAACTTGGCCACAGACACACATCTTGCCAGTGACATGAGAATTTGAATCTCTTGCAAAACTAGCTTGCTTCGGACAGGACCTTGCTTTGTTTCCTCTGCCCACGATTGGTGGCTCAGTAGTCAAAACAATGGACCACGCTTCTTCTTGCAGCGGTCCTTCTTTCCCTGCCTGGCTCTCTGATTCTTTTGGGCTTGGGCTCACACATTTTAGTCCCTGTGGTTGAGTGTCTAGTACTGTTTTCTTGGACTCTCAGTAATTACATGTTGTTAGATCTCTTCCTCTCTTGATTTTCTTTTCACCTATACATCAATTACGACTAGATATAAACTCATAGATTGTTTCCAGTCTGGGAGGGACCCCAGAAGACACTGATTTCAACTACTTGGCTGATACTTGAAAATAACTTTGGCAGTTTCCTTGTCAAATGGTGATGTGAATGTTCTTGAAGAAATATATTCCATCTTTTGACTATTCTACTAGAAAATTCTATGTCAAGGTGCCCTCTTGCCTCTATAACTTCCACGCGTAGTTTTGGTTCTACTGATTGTATGAAACCCAATTCCTCTTTTCAATAACAGAGTTTCAATATTTAAACACAATGCTGTGTTCTCAGGCGTGCTCTTAATATTCATCCCCAAGTCATTTATCTTATCATTTATTGTTTCAAGTGTCCCTGCTCTGAGCATACAGGAAGGGGAATAGAAAATCATGTGAAGTCAGACACACCCAGCTTGGAATCCCGCCTCCACCACTTAGCGACTTGATGTGTTTCAGTTTCGGTTTATTTGTAAAATGTTGATAATGACACATAGTTTAAAGAGGAGTTGTGAGGATTAAATTAAAAGGTGAAATACAACATTTGACACAGAGCAGACACTCAAATAAATGATACTTGCTGTTGTTTTTATCACCATGTTTTTATGAGCAGAACTTGAAGAGCCAAAACTGATACTAAATGTGATCTGATCATCACGGGACAGTTAAGACCCTCATCCTCTGACAATGATGCTGAAGATGATAGTAAGACAAAGAGCAGTGACTTTCATTTACTGTTTTCTCCATGGCAGGCTCAGATATGCAGTTGATACCACTCTAATGGAATAAAGTAAGGAGGAACTAAAGAGCCTCTTGATGAGGGTCAAAAAAGAGAGTGAAAAAGCTGGCTCAACATTCAAAAAACATTCAAAAAAACCCTCAACATTAAAAAAACTAAGATCATGGCATCCAGACCCATCACTTCATAGCTAGTAGATGGGGAAAAAGTGAACGCAGTGGCAGATTTTATTTTCTTGGACTCCAAAATCACTGAGGGTGGTGACTGCAGCCATGAATTTGCTTCTTGGAAGAAAAGCCATGACAAACCTAGCTAGACAACCTCATCCAGTTTCCTTTCCTCTTGCTCCCTGTTTGACCCTGGTTTTCCTGGTCTTCACCGGCTGGCTCTCTGGTTTGATCATGTGGCCATTCTCTGCATACTAATTTTGATTTATTAGATGAATAAAGGTACTATGTTCAGGTCTGTTTGAAAGAGAGCTTCCTTTGATTCAATGGTTTTGATGACAGTGCGTGTGCACCCAGTTGCTCAGCTGACTCTTTGCGACCCTATGTACTATAGCCCACCAGGCTCCTCTGTCCATGGAGTTCTCCAGGCAAGAATACTGGAGTGGGTTGTCATTTCCTTCTCCAGGTGATCTTCCCAACCCAGGAATCGAACCTGTGTTTCCCGCATCTCCTGCACTGCAAGCAGATTCTTTACCACTGAGCCCCCTGGGATAATAGAAAAAACATCAGAGGAGGAGTCAAATGACTTGAGTTCTAATCCTGGTTTTATAGTGGTCTGTGTGATGTCAGTATAGTATCTGCTTTCTCAAGCTTCTCACCTGGGAAAATGGGATAATGCCTTCCTTACTTCCGGTTTCACGGACTTGGTTTCAGATTCCAGGAAATGTTTACGTGGAACCTCTATAAAAGCAAAATGTTAGCTACCCACGACAGGCTGTTAGCAGGCACTTTAAAATTCACATCTGTCAGCCTATTCTCAGGCCAGTTGGTCCCAGCACCAGTACCAGCCAGAAGATACTTAAAGCATCCACCCACTTGAGACTTCCTTTTGCTTCTTTGTTTCGGGACTCTTTGGTGGAGAATGGTGGTTTAGTTGCTAAGTTGTGTCTGACTCTTGCGACCCCATGGACTGTGGCCTGCCAGGCTCCTCTGTCCATGGGATTCCTCTGGCAAGCACATTGGAGTGGGTTGCCATTTCCTTCTCCAGGGGATCTTCCCAATCCAGAGACTGAACCCGGGTCTCCTTCACTGCAGGCAGATTCTTTACCAACTGAGCTATGAGAGAAGTCCTTGGTGGAGAATACCGTACAGGTATATTGTTGAAAAATTAAAATGAATTAAAATATAGAGTTGCTTGAAAAATTCAGAGCTGATATAGAATTATAAATCATTGACTTCAGATATGTAAATTAACATCTTGAACCCAAAATAATTAGAAAGGTAAGTTCATTTTAGGGTCATCCCATGATGTTTTTCTAAGCCAAATAGAAGAAACGTTTAGAATATACCTCTCTGGAGATATTAGCTGGATAATCAATATAGGGATAGATGCATTCTTAAAGCTTCCTGAAAAACAAGTTTCTGAGTGTTTAATCCTATTTTACTGCTGATTTCTGATATCATATGTGACATAGATTCTTGTGGAAACTATGTGTTACATTATCAGATTGTAAATAAGCTTGCTGAGTCATTTTTCCATGGAGGATAGGATCTAGGCTTTTAAACTATGTGACAGGTGGATACCAGGAAGCCTTAAAAAAAGTTTGTATAGAGGAAGAAGGTGAAGAGGGGACTTGCATTTATCGAATGTCGACATGTCAGATTTATGCACTATTTAAACTCTCATATAATCTTGACAACTATTGTGAAGTAACACAAATATAGCAGCTGGGAAGAGAGTATATATAACAGTTGGAAATGTCAATGTACTCAAAATCAGCTTCTTAAATTGTGAACCACTTCTGTTGATCCTATTTGTAGAGTATAACATTGAAAAAAATTTAAATTAAGATTAAAAAGAAAACTCCTGCTTGCAGGAGGAGGACCACGGTCACACTGGGTAGCATACCAAGTTAACCAGCTGGTGATGGATGCTTCTTTCTATAACATTGTCATCATCACCCCCATTTCTTCAGATGAAGAACCGGAAGCCCAGAAGAGTTTCATGCTTGTTCCATGTCACTCAGCTGGTAGGTACTGGAGCTGGGATTCAAAGCCACAGCTGCCTTCTGAGTGTTGTGCTTTTGCACGGAGCCGCGGACAGCTGGATCAGCAGGTTTTCTCCCTTCTGCTCTTGGATGCTAATATATGACCTTGTCTGTCAGCTCCTCGCCGGAGGTGCCATGTGCCTTCACTACAGAATGAGAGTAATCTCAGGATGGATCAGATTAATTTTTTTAAAGATGATTTCTGTTAAAAAAACTTTTAAAATTTATTTTTATTTTTGGCTGCGCTAGGTCTTCATGGCTGTGCGCAGGCTTTCTCCAGTTGCGGTCATCTGCGGCTCCTCGCTGAGGCGGCTTCTCTTGTTGCAGAGCGCAGGCTCTAGCTGCTTGGGCTTCTGTAGCTGCGGTGTGCCAGCTCGGAGGTCAGACCCGAACCAGGGATCGAGCCGGAGTCCCCTGCATTACACACTTGTTTCTTAAGCACTGAACCACCAGGGAAGCCCAGTAGATGATATTTTCCAGGCTTTTTTTTTTTTTTGTCCAACGCCACATGGCTTTCAGGATCTTAGTTCCCTGACCAGGGATGGAACCTGGGCCACGGCAGTGAAAGTGCCCAGTCTTAACCACTGAACTGCCAGCGAATTTCTTCTTTTCCAGGCTTTGAAAAATCATTAAGTGTTATACAAACAATGCAGTATTTTTCAAAAATCTCTGAAATAAGGATATATATTTAACTCCTATCGCAACTTAGAATCTTTACAATCTGGCAGTAGAACGTGATATAATGATGGTGTTCCGTATCTGTGCTGCCTAGTACACGCCTCTTGTCACACGTGGCCATCAAGCAATTGACATGTAGCTACTGCAACTAAAAAAAACAAATTTTAACTTGTATTGACTTAATCAATTTAAGTTTCAATTAAGTTGCTCCATGTTGCTAGTGGTTGCTCTAACGCACAGTGCATAATGTTAGATGATTTCACACACAAATATGAATTCTGAACAACTGGTTCATCTTTATATATTCTAGGCATGATCACTAGTCCTTGATGATGTAGTTGGCAAACTGGAATAGGTGTTTCATACTTCCTGAAGTCCTCATATCTCTGAGTCATGTGTGTTGGGTTTCTTATTTTCATTTTAAGCAAACTCAGGATATTTTAAATTCTCCTGGCTCTAGGTGGACTTGATTAATCAATGAATGTTTGTTGAATGGATATACATGATGTAATTAGTATATCTTAGTTCACTTTTCCCTGGCTGGACCTTTCTTCTCTGTATACAGTGGAGGGCATCATACACGGCAGACTCACACTGAGGTGGAAAGGCATCCAGTAGATGATTGCCTGTGGCACAACATGCAGTGAGACCTAAATAAATGTTCGTTTCCTCCCCTCCCCTTGAGAGAAAGTGTAGGGAAGAACATAGCATCCACGGAAATACCCTGTGTGGCTGAGTGTCAGAGCAGGGTCTCCTTGCCTGTGCCATTCACTTCTTTGGTTCACGACTTGTGAGTTTAGCTCATCCATTGGAAGAATCTTTGTGCACTTTGCTTTGTTGTAATTTGCATTTGCTTTCGTGATTTTTAAAAATATCAAACCAGAGGGAGTTGTCTTTTCTTTCTACAATGCTATCTTCCTCCACCTGAAAATGACTCATTGTAAAATTGGGAGACTCTTAATTTCTGTAAATATAAAAAAAATCCAACTTGTCTGAAGCAACCATATGACTTTTTTTTTTTTTGGATGCACACATTTTATAATTAACCGGAAGAGGGAGATGCTCTTTTCTGCTATCCCGTCAGTGTGTGTGGGAAGCTGTGAATCAGCACAGCTATAAGTCTCCACAAGAAACTTATATTAGGACAGTGACTGCAGACATTCTTAGCTTTGTGACTCAGTGGGACATTTTTCTTTCATACTATAGTCTTAATCACTATTTTCTGGAAATAAAAAAAAAAAGGGAGAGAAAGGGAGAAAATTGTACAATAGAAGTTCTAATTAACTTAAAAAAAGGACTCCTTTGACCTCTATCCATCAGTCTGTCCTTAGCAATTTTGTGGAAATTCCTGTTCTATTGATTAGAATGTAATGCTTTGATTGTATCTGGCTGAGCAAAGAGCTGTACATTTGCTTTATTCTGCCTGATGAGATTTTAGGGGAAGAGAACTATTTTTCCTGAGAGATCCTGAAGCCCCGAGGGATGATTCTGCCTTTGATCTTATCTCTCTGCTTTTCTTTTTTAACTCAAGTTTAACCTTAAATTCAGGTCATTCTTTTTCCTCAGACAGATTCCATAAGCATTTTCAAAGTGAAAGCATGAGCCATGCTTCAAAAAGTAATTATTGCAGGATCAACATTAAAACATTACGAAAGGAAATTTAAACTATTTTCCTTATATTTCTTCCACCCTGACAAAATGATATTTATTTCCGGCATTATTAACACAATTGACCAGAACAATAAAATTGTTACTCTGTGTTAAGGTAGTTTTTTATTGAAGAGAAAAGGAAGAGATGTTACAGCAATAAGCCATCATAGTACTTTTCAATAGAAGAGACTCATCAGGGATAGATTACAACTAGATTAGAATACAATTAGGGGTCTAAATGTGGTTATCATGCATGATCATTTTACTGCGTGAACTTGTTAGAAGTATTAAAGAATTACGTGTGTGTATGTGTGTGTGTGTCCTCAGCTGTGTCCGACTGTTTGTGGCCCCATGGGCTGCAGTCCACCAGCCTCCTGAACCATAAATGTAACAAAAAAACCCCACTAGAACAGGTATCAGGAGAAATGAGTTCTCCTTTGAGTTCTGCTGGTAACCAGTTGTGTGATCTTGAGTAAATACTTCAAATTTGATCCCTTTTCTCATTTGTGAGATACTACATTTGAGTTCCAGAATCTTATGACTCAAAGGACTCAGTTTTGTATAATTCTGTTGAAACATATATTCAGGCTTTTAAATACAGAAATAAAAGTGTGAGGGGCTTCTTATCAGTAGGTCATGCTCTTGGCATTAAGTTGTAGTTTCAGTAATGGATTTGATTCAGTCCATCTACATGTTCTTCTATGGCAGATATGATATTAATATTTCTCTTTCCTGTTTGTGATGAGGCATCCTGTCTGTGAGCATGTTAACTTTGGTCTCCTTGGTATTTGGCTTGAAGCAATTAGATGAATGATGTAGCAAGTGCAGTTGCCACAGAGTTTATAGCCAATAATGGCCCCAAAGGGTTACACATGGCTGCTCCTTGACCCAGTAAAAGGCAGTGATAAAAATCCACCAGGCAGCTGGAAGCTGTCAAAAGTCATTTCTCAATGAGTCATTTCTCACTGTTAACAAGAATGAGTTAGGGACAAATGGAAAATATTTGTTATTTTTAAGGCAATTACATTTCAACAGATGAGCAAAAAGTTTCCATTCCACACTTTATGAATAACAGTTGGGTTATTTTGAAACTAACAAACCTTGTTTCCTTTAGGAGTGCCATAAATGCCTATCACTCAAACCACTTTCTAGTAACTAGTTCCCCAAAAGGTAGATGGAAACTGACCTTCTGCTGCCGATGTGCAGTGGAAAATGGGGGATGTGGGAGTATACTGGAGGAGATCTAGCCTGCATTTCACAAGCCCCTTTCTTCATCTGTAAAGTGAAGCTATTTTAGATGATCCCTCAAGATCAGTCTTCTCTAAGTATCTGTGACATATGAACCCAGTGGCCCTAAGTAGGTGGTAAAATCTCAGAATCTTCCTGTTGATCTTGAAATCAGGGGAAAAAGCATTTGTTTGTAATAAATTTTAATCAAATTCTACCTGTAAACTGTGTAGTTATGGAATACTTGTTCTAGGCTTTGTGATGCGTGAATGACAAACTCCTGATTTCTGCATGTTAAATCATTTTTAGCTGGCAATTTAAGTACTTTTATTAGATAATTGTTCTGCCTGAAATTCTTATCTTTAGAAAGATTATTGACCTATTTTCTACTGATAATGAATCTTGTATATAAGCTTTCTGTCACTGTGAGACATCAAGTCTTCAAGCATGTAAATATTCTAAAGAAAATACAGGAAAAAAAAAAAAAAAGCCCCCATGAAAACCTCCACTCTTTTCACATACATAAGGATGTTCTTCCCAGTTTAATAGCCTAGAAATCTTGTTTTATTTTCTTTAAAAGTTGTTGGATTGAAGATTCTGAGGGAGACACTGATTTTAAACCATAGTGCTGTAACAGTTGTTTGCAACATGTGGTTTCTTGGGGAATGGAGCCATTGAAATAACTCCATTATATTTTAAAAGGCTGTTTATTTGCCAGGTTTTATGTGTTTGTACAATTATGGAGGGGTTTTCAGCATTTAGATAGAATCTAACACTTGAAATTATTGCAGACCATCTTATCATATCTGTAGTTGTACATAAACCGAGAATCCTTTGGGAATGGTGAAACAGCCAAATATTATCACATGGGCTAACAAATATAATGCTTTTCACTTTCTCCAAGGTGACATTATTTTGAAAGGCAGACTGCTGTATCAACTGAAAGATAGCTGTGGTGAGAGAATTATCAGGTTAATAAACAAGGGATTCAGATACGGGCTCTAAGATGAAAGGTTAAGAGGCAAGGTTTAAATAGCAAATTTATTTAGTGATAACTCGCAGTTCTGTTAAAGAAAACCATCTTGTGCAATACTAAAGATCACAGTTTATACTGAATAAGGGCTGTGAACTGAAAAACAATATCTTTTTACTGATTAGTGTTTCTTTTTACTTTGAATAAGCAGATTGTGTGTGGACAACTGCAAACTATAAGTCATCACTGCTAAATGAAATTGTGATTTTCATAAATGCTTCATTAGTTCCTCCTTCGAGAACCATCAGTTCAGTTCAGTTGCTCAGTTGTGTCCAACTCTTTGCCACCCCATAGACTGCAGCACGCCAGGCCTCCCTGTCCATCACCAACTTCTGGAGTTTACCCAAACTCATGTTCATTGAGTTGGTGATGCCATCCAGCCATCTCCTCCTCTGTCGTCCCCTTCTCCTCCTGCCTTCAATCTTTTCCAGCATCAGGATCTTTTCTAGTGAGTCAGCTCTTTGCAACTGGTGGCCAAAGTATTGGAGTTTCAGCTTCAACATCAGTCTTTCCAATGAACATTTAGGACTGATCTCCTTCAGGATGGACTGGTTGGATCTCCTTGCAGTCCAAGGGACTCTCAAGAGTCTTCTCCAACACCTCAGTTCAAAAGCATCAATTCTTTGGTGTTCAGCTTTCTTTATAGTCCAACACTCACATCCATACCTGACCACTGGAAAAACCATAGCTTTTATTAGACAGACCTTTGTTGGCAAAGTAATGTCTCTGCTTTTTAATATGCTGTCTAGGTTGGTCATAAATTTCCTGCCAAGGAATAAGCATCTTTTAATTTCAGTCACCATCTGCAGTGATTTTGGAGCCCAAAAAATAAAGTCTGCCACTGTTTCCACTGCTTCTCCGTCTATTTGCCATGAAGTGATGGGACCAGATGCCATGATCTTGGTTTTCTGAATGTTGAGTTTTCAGCCAACTTTTTCACTCTCCTCTTTCACTTTCATCAAGAGGCTCTTTAGTTCTTCACTTTCTGCCATAAGGGTTGTGTCATCTGAATATCTGAGGTTATTGATATTTCTCCCAGCAATCTTAATTCCAGCT